>NC_090669.1:9563390-10163390 GCF_013368605.1 Nyctibius grandis | reverse complement strand
CCTCAGGTGATTTACCAACTCTTGAATGTGTTGGCTTTTCAGCTTTCTTGTTATTTTTCATTTGTCATATGTCTTTATGTGCTACTAGCATGTGATTACCTCGAGCAGACCTTTGAACATCTCTTCAGCACTCTTTGCTGTAAATAACAAAAATGCCTTGCTATTATTTATCAAAAGGGACTGTTAGGCAGTGCTTGTCTTTTTTTGGTTGCTGACATAGTTTAAAAAATGGAAATGCCAGTAGCTATGGGAAGTTGTATCATGTTCATCTATGTGTCCATATGGTAGAATAGGGTATGTCCTTCATAGCACAATGAAACATGATTGTGCCTAATTCCAATTTGTATGGCATTCCCATTAATGCTGTCTGTTTAAGACATCCATTAAAGGCCCTTAGTGTTAATTAACTGGACTATGCCAATAAAGTTCTATTAGCTTCCCCCTATTAATTTAATATTATAGGCATTTAACAGATGTCTTAATTAGATGTTACACTAAAGACTATGAGCAAAATTAAAATTAGGTCATTGTCCTGAAAGGAAAGTTTCTGCTATGTTTTATGCTTTCTATCACTTTGTTTTTTCTTCTGGCCTCTCACAGGAAACTAAGGGATTTCATTTCAGAGAATGTTGAGAGGAATAATGGGTACCTAGGTAGAATAATTTAAATTGAAAGCTTCCAAAAGCTACCTTTGTAACAGGAACACCATAGAGGCTTTTTTGTAACAGAAAAATGTTAAGTGTATCTCAATACAGGGGTCACTTCCACCCCCCAAAGAAGTTGAACCTGCCTAGTCGATGAGAGATTGTAATCTGGGCAATCCAAAAAGGATCCTGGAAGTATATAGTTTAAAATGGCGGGGGGGGGGGGGGGGGGGGAAGATAAAAAGGGGCTGAGGATACATGAAGCACATGCACTCAAAGCTGAGCAAGTCTCCACTGGTGCAAGTATGGGATCTCCATTACAACTACTGTTGCAGACTGCTGCAAAAAGCAAATGTTTATAGAAGGTTTAAACACTAGAAGCTTCTTCACAAGTGGTGCTTTATTAAGGGTGGTTGGTGAGTTGAGAAGACTTACACTATGAAACTTGTGTTCCAGTGATGTAGTGCTCAGAAATGAGTGATATAAATTGCCATCCATGCTAGCCTTTTTTAAAAATTCTGTATGCAACATGTATATTTTAATAATAAAGGGATTTTTAAAAATGTGTAACACAGACACTATGTCTAAATAGATCTAAAAATAGGCTATAGAGTAAAGCTCTATGAATAGAGGTTAAATATGCATAAAGCAGTTTTGTGGCTAATTGAAGTACAAGATTGAACGGGGGCCACTTCTATCTTTGAATTTCTAGCTTCAAGTGCTTCCCTCTGATGTGATGTGTTGTGCTCCCTGCACTATAGCATGACAACATATATTCACTAATATAGACATATCTGATTTCAGCTTAAAGTAGTATGTTATTAGTAACCTCCTGGTAAGCAAACAGCTTGCAGGGCTGCATTACATGTTTAGTATGTTTATAACTCATATGCATGTTATCTGTAACAATATTAACAACAGGGAAGGAAATAATCAAGGTAAAACCTATCAGTTGAAACAGCTTGCTTGCATATGCTTACACCAGGCAAAGATGCTGATGTTGGCCCAGGAACAGTGATTATAAAAGGGCGGCTATTATCACCTGTGGTCTCCTTCTAAGCATATAACAGGCAGGTAAAGCCCAATTTATACAGAAGGCAACAATTATACAGAGTTACAAGATATAATTTTCATTGTGCAAATTTATGATTATAAATTGAAACAGAAGTCAGGTAATCAATACTAATCATGTAAGTTTAATAAAAGCCAGAATGTTATATACAAATAACAAAACAGATACAATAAACTCCAACAGTCTGACAGGCTGCTTTAAAGACAACAGATACTAGTCATCCTTCAGTAAGAAGAAATGCTTTAGAAATATTTCATATAGCTATTCCATTTTCAATCTGCCAGAAAACCTGGTCTTTAAACTCCAGGAAATCAGCAGACATTTCTGTTAATACTTCTGATTGCCCATGAAATCATAGGTCAATAGTTCCTTTCAACTTGAATTTTTTTGCAGATCGCTCACTTGCTCTCAGCTGGAACTTGCTTCCATAGATGTAGGAAATGAATCCATCAATCTCCAGGCTAAATACATTGTTAAGTTTGGGAACAACTGAAAATGCAAAAGGAAAGAAATTAACAAAAGGGGACTAATGTAATAAATCCCTGTTATGAAAATATACTGATGTACTAGGGGATATTATGCACATGTAGACTTGAGCTTTGCCACATTTGAAGGTTTTTATGCTTTAGCAAGAGAAGAAAAATAAAAACCTCTAAATTTTAAATTGGAATTACTCAAGTTAGTCCTCTCTCAGGAGCGTGCAGTAAGTGTTGCAGACAACTTCTCATGTGAATCAGATGAATGAGCCATGTGCATAATCATGTTGGGTTCATTGGAAATGCTTTTTTTTTTTTTAATTGCTCATTTCTAATGAGAGACTTCTTTGGTAAGATATTGGGCTGTTACGTGGTCAGTAAAGACACTGACTTCTGCCACTTTATGCAAAGAATTAAAAGCACTGATATCAAACAATGTACTCAGAGGTGTAAGATGAATGGTGTGTTTAAGAAATTGCTGATTATTCAAGTTGTGAAAAGCACTGAAAAAATGTCTTTTATACCTTTTAATTTGTCCTCTTTAGTGATAATTTTGAAGACATGTTTAAATTCCTGTAGAATGATTCCTGTTATCCCAACGTAAGAAGGGCACTTTGATTTTGTTACTGAAAGAAGTATGTACATATTAGAAAATTTCAGATGCAGGCAGTTTATTTACTCTTACACAGTTGCCTCATGATTTTAAAAACTGGCTTGCAATATTCTGAAATAATGCAATTACAGTAATCGCTGGTAAAACTCGCAGTTAATCTTTGCAACTTACAACATGGTTTTCAAGAGCAGTTGAAAAGTAATTAGTATTGGTAAGTAGAGAAAGAATCCATCAACATATGCTTCTAGAGTTAATGATACTGAAAGGAATTTAAAAATAAGGACCTGAAATATAGGAGTGTCTACTTAACTTCAGATGATTTCATAAAAGAAACCAAACAATACCTGTAACAATAGCTCCATGGAGATCAGCTTTTAGCAGTTTGCCCTGAACCATGTGTGGTTGCCTTGAAGAAGGTGGGATCAGGGAAGGAGGAAACACAATTATATGGAAAGTTAGATTTACAAAATGTGACCATGAGTATTGAAATCACGGTCAAAGCTTACAGAAATAGTACATATCCTTAGCAAGTAACTATGATGTTTCAAGCAGTAACTCAGTAAACGTGGAACTATCTACTAAACCAAAACCCTACTAACTTTAAAATATCTCAACTTACGCATCTGGTTTAAGACCGTGACACAGGTCTCTGATATACTGTTTCCAGAGTTCGTGTAGCGGTAGAAAGATGGCGTATCTGCAGTAATAAGACAAAAAGTATTATACGAGAACTTAATTATCAAAAATACCCATTGGTTGATTACTGAATCCATGTTTACAACAGAATTAAGACTAACATAAGTTTTGTAATCTGCTCTCATAACCTGTGAGGTAGCCCACTCCAAACAACAGGTTTGCTTTATAGAAAAAGCACAAACTACGTATGCTTCTCTCCATCAGCCCAAAATGGTGATGTTTTAGAGGATCGGGCTACATGTAAGACTGAAGGGATTTCTCCTCTTTTACCTCCCCACTTCATGTTAGCAGCAGCAGAGGCTTTATTCAACATGCATTTGTTCAGGGAACCTGATGCAGAATTATGACTCTCTGGTCACAGGCAGTCTAACTTTAAAAGCTGAAATCAGAGGTGATTGTATTTGGGTTCGATTTCTTGTTATATTTAGGTATACAAAAGGAAAGAAAACCAGTAACAAACAAATGAATTTTCCAACTATACAGACAAGAGAACTGTTTTCTCGTCGTGAAATGCCACAAGCAGACTCTCGGACTGACTGTACATACCGCAGGGTTAGTATCCACGTGCACGTGCTGCTGCTTTGACGTGCTTTTGGTGTACTTCCCACTTCTACCACACAAAGGAAATACTTAAGATCTTACCTTTGCTGTTCAGGTTCAATTTCAAAAAGACGCATTTCTCGCCTTTGCTTGGCAGTAAAACCTTTTGGTTTCTTCCTCTTTTGCTTTGTCTTTTTTTTGGAATAATGCTCAAGAACTACAGCTTTCCGAGTTAATATATCCTGGATAGCTTCATCTTTCTTTTTTGGCATACTACGCTTCAGGAAGGCATTTACAAACGCTTTGGCCTCTTCTGATCCCTGAGGCTAAAGATATTTTAAAAGACACTTTAAAATATTAAATTTTAATTAAGAACTTGCCGCTGACTGGTGGTTTTATCAAGTTGACAAAACCACCCCAGGAAGGGGAGACCTACACGTAAGTAACAGCAAAGGGAAAACGTTCACAGGCTCAAGCCTCGTGCAGGCCGGGCAAAGCAGCCCCCGGTGTCCCCCGCCAGTTTACGCGGTGTACCCAGGGAACGCCGATTTCCGCAGTGTCTGACACGGCGCGTTCGCACGGTAACGCCGGACGGGGCGTGCTGGGGAAACCGGGCCCTCACGGCGGGAGCAACCCACCCCCTTCCCTCGGTTCCCGACGGCAAGGCTGGCGGGGCGGGCGGCGGTACCTGGAGGCGCAGCTCCCCGGCCTCCCGCGGCAGCAGGCGGCGGTACAGCTCCCCTGCAAGGCAGAGCGGGACAGGGCGTCAGGCGGGGCCGCCGCGGCGCGGGCCCCCCTCGCCCACCGGCGCTCACCCTCCATCGCGGCGACCGGCGGCGCTTCCGGCGCAGACGGTGACGGCGGCGGAGGCGCCGTGCGCCTGCGCAGAGAGCCGGGCTGCCAGGGCTGGCCGCAAGGGGGCGCCTGCGCCCGCCAGCCTTTAACCCCCGGGGGGCGGGCAGGGGCCGTTGGGCCGTGTTAATCGAATTGCCTTAACGGGGGAGGGGCGCCAGGACAGACACAACCACCAGTTCTTTTTCCATAATTACTATGTGCTAAAAATATCTCGCGGCAGTTCCGGAGTGTTTAAAGCTCGCAGGGTCCCTCAGAGGTGCCGAAGCCAGAGGCAGGCCTGTGAGGGTGGCGCTGCGATGGCCTGTCCAGCCCTGGGGAGCAGGAGCTCAGGCCCTGGGCACTGTTCGAACGCGGGTTGAGTTCAGATTTAAAGAAACCTTCTCAAAACTAACCTTCACACAAGTCACGTATCCAGCGCATCAGCCGTGGCTGCCCTGTGAGCTGTGTGGGTGTGTGGGCAGCTGGCAGCAGTGCAGGAGGCCCTGGGTAAGGGGGAGCCCAGCCCTCTCCCTCTGGCCTGGCCTGGCCTGACGTCTGCATGACAAAGTCGTAAGGAAAAGGGGTGTCAAAACCTTTTCAGCAAACGGGAACCAAAAAAAGGTGTGTGTATGCGGGGGAATTGTTAGATTGTGCTTGCTAAAAAGCTTTTATAGAGAGTTTATACTACTCAGCATATCAAAAGAAATACCATCTTGTTACCGTCTCCCCCACTGCTGGTTAGGGCAGTAAATCCCAGCCTTAACCTCAAATTTCAGAGGCTGCACTGCTAGAGGTAACCAAGACCCCCATGTGTCCTGGAAAGAGGAGCCTCCCTGGATATACCAGCGTTTCTGGGTTATTGCCTGACGTGGCTAGCACTGGGGTCCCAAAGAGCTCGGTGTCACTCATCAGTCACAAACCATGTGGGACTCTGGTTTAGAGGGAAGCCATCGCTAAGATCAAAATTCAAAGAAAAGAATGCAAAACAGGGAAGTAAGATTGCTTATCGCAACCATGAGATTCTACAAAGGGAGAAGCTGTGGCCAGGGTAGATTGTTAGATTAGCCATTTAGATTAAGCTAGACAGGGACCATTTAATAACTTTAACTTACGTTAGTTGTCTGGACAGTCACGTTACTATTATTACGCAAGTCACAGGTTTATTTCAGCAGAGATCAGGATGCAAAATTAACAGTATTTCTAGCCAGAGTCAAAGAAAGTATCTTACCAAATGAAATCTGGCTATTATTTATCTCTTTTATACTAACAAATTCTCTGACTTGGGAGAGTGAGTTGAGCACCATATATTTCAGTTACTTTCATGAGGAAATTTCTTTCAAAAAAAGCCTTGTCGCTCATACCTTCTGTAATGCAGGCCACCTTATTTTGTCTAGTCATCCACCACTTCAGTGTGATCGTATACACTTGGAGTAGACAAGTCTGTTGTTCGTGTATTGATTTGTTAGCGTCCTTCCCAGAGTAACAGCATTGCTTTAGAGTAGGGACCCTTCTTGTGACGGGCAGCCTGGCCATGTCAGACCTCCCTTCTTCTCCCTCATCCTGCAGTTGCTCCCACTAGAGATGCTGGGACATCCGTTTCCACCTTTCCATCCTGCAGCCCCCTCACCTGCCACCTTTTGTTGCCTCATTTGTTCTGCAGATCTCCCCCGCCCAGAATTTACGAATGCGGTGCTGGAGCCAGCTGCTGCCCGAGCTCCCCAGGCCGCAGGCAGATGCAGCCCCTCTCTGCCCTCCACCCATCCCACTTCTCTTGAAGGGTTTTTTTCCCTAGTCCCAGTCTGTCCTTCAAGGCCTCTCCAGCCATAGCCCTCACTGCCATTGCAGGTGCCTGGCTGTTGTATGCTCCCATTCAGCTGTTCCCAGGAGCTAACAGTGTGTCAAATGCTACCATACTGTGCCTGTAATCGCGCATGCAGCAACATGAGATCTTGTTTAAAATCTGTTCCCGTGTTTCTAGCAATCAAGGTCAAACAATCAGGAAGATGCTGCTTGCTGTGGGATTTACCTCCTCTGATATGTCGCTGCCTCTTTACTCCTGGGATAGGACAAAGCACCGCTTGTTGTACAACACAGAGGTACATTAAAACCAGAGCAGCCAATTCCTTTTCCTTGCCAGCCTAGTCCTAACCCATGCTGCCCTCTGCTCAGACATGGTAGTTCTCCAAATGCAGAAGAGGTTTATATTCTTGTCACGAGCAGATACTGGCTTAGCAGATAACTAAGCACTGCTTGGTAAAGGATACTTAGGGAGCAAGTTACCAAGGCAGGGTGTAGGAAATGCGATGATTTTGTTGAGTGCTGCTGTGGAGCACAAAGGCACTAAAGTGATCCCTAACAGGGAATGAATTTGTAGATCTCTCTGTATGTGTGCGAAGAAGAAAGGGCTGGTCTCTGCAGAGTATTAAGAGTGAGCACTGGTTGGTTTGTATCACAGACCTCCTGGAAGTTAAATACATTGTGACAGCAAGCAGATCTCTTGGTTTTACAAAGCAGGGACTCCTTGAGTTGTCATTGCTACTAAGAAAAGATCAATTTTCATGAATGGAGTATCAGGATAAGTGCTATGAGTCTTTAGGGCCATATGAGTGCTCCTTCACTGGATTTATGCTGCAATTCCTCGGGCGCTTCAGGGATTAATAGTCAAATCAGTGTTGGTGATGCTGGTGGTGTAAATCCAATGATCCAGGCCAAACTGGTGCCTGGGGAAGCCAGTCTCTTCCAACAGCTCTATGTCTTCATTTCACAATTTATCTTCAGATATAATGTCTGAGGAAGCAAGATCAGCACGTTAGCGTGTGTCCCAGCAAGAAGGCTCTGCGTCAGGAGTCAAGACTCCTATCAAATAAACATGAAAAAGAATAGGTGAAGAAACTGAGAAACTGGAGATAAGCAGAGAGTTTGTAGGTAAGAAAGAGAAGGCTCAGAGAAATGAGGAAAGGTGGTAAAATGTGAATATAAAATGAAGTGGAAATATGCAAACCAATTGATTATAACGCATGCTTCCAAATGTGCATCATCACCCTCTCCGCCTCTCTCAGTGTCTTAGACTTTTGAAGCTTTTTACTTCAAGTAAATTACCTTGGAATGGGTTTATAGTGATATAAGTCCCTAATATATATTATTAATACCAAATTATAGGTGTCAACATTGGCATTTCTTATTCTATTAAATCTATGTATGGCTTTATTTATTGCTCTCTAAAAATAATAGTAATAAAAACCCTTACGCAAACCCGCAGCGCTGAAGCAATCTGGCTGTGCGCACTAGGGGGCTGTATTGCTGCATCTGTAGGTGCGGCTGAATTACAGCCGTGGGAAAAACGCCTGTGCGGGCCAGGCTGGGTAACCGCGGTGTCTTGGGGAAAGCCGAGGGAGTGTGGGAGCAGTTACAGAAACAGCTTTGTATTGACAGTCACAGAAAGCTGAAACTGGAGATGCAGAGTGACCAAAGATGGTAATTACAGATATTTGTGTGACACAAGCATAGAAGATCAGTGTTTTTTTAAAAAAGAGAGTGATTATGAACTGAAGCGAGAGATGAGCAGGAGTACATGAAGTTAACTGATGTGTGTAAAAAGTGACTGGGCTGTAATCACTGTTATACTTTTGCTGATTGTCATTGATACAAGAAATAAATACCATAATTCTCTAGAAGGACTGTCTCAGCAAGCATTTGAGCTCTCCAGATCAATATAGTTTATTCCCCTTGGCCAAATTGTATTAGCAGCTGAATTTGGTCCCCAGGGACATCTGTACTGGTGAAAATAATTTCCATTTAAAACCCTCTGATCTGATTTCCTCTATCCAAATATCAAGCTGCTAATACAATTTCCACCCCCTTTCCCTCGGTTGTGCTGAAGCAGTGTGCACCTGGCCTGTGTGATTTCCGTGGCCATCCCACCACCTCCTGCCTGCCTCTCGCCACCCCTCCTCCTGCCCACCTCTGCTTTTGGCCTGGCGAGGAGCACAGAGCTGCTCCCTGCCAGTGCTTTTAGGGCGCCTTGGCTGACCCTACCCCGCACACACGGCTTCCTCCTCACTCTGGCCGTGCGGCGGCGTCACGGCGGTGCTGGTGTGCCGTGTGTGGTACGTTTGCAGAAATCAGAAGGCAAATAACAATCCTGAAATGTTTTCAGAAAACGTCAATGATTTAAAAGCCGGGTTTTAAAGTGAAAACAAAGAAACAAGCAGGCTTTTTTGGAAAGCTGGTTGCAGGAGCCCGGGCCGTGTGGTGGAGGCAGCTCTCAGTAGAGGCCAGCCCGAGGCCGGGCTCAGCTGCCACAGGCACCCTGGGTGCCTCTGCAAGGCTGAAGATGGGCACCTGCCTGCTGCTGGCTTTTATGTGTCTTCTGTGAATTTTCTGTACGTATTGCTATGTATTGTTATAGAGTCTACAAAAAAAACCCCAAACTTTAAAAATTGTTTCTTCTTTTGGAAGAAGTCTGCCTGTTTGCAGCTTTTTTTTAGCATACAGGACTCCAGTTCTGCCACACACCAACCTCTTCTGCATCACAGCAAAATTATCAGTGGAAAGAGGATTTCGAAGGCATTTAATTTCATGAGTTAAGGAGGCCACTTTAAAAAACACCAATATATTATTAGATCAAAATGAGACACTATATCCTTCTTAAAATATTAAAAATATGAGCAATCCTAGAATACCTGGAGATAACTGCTGCACACTAGAGCTACCCACCCCTGCCTCGCAGAGCAATGCTAAAAAATCAACACTTGCTCCCCAAACTAGTAACGAGGAGTCGGTAAACTGAGGCTTTGGCAGCTGACGTTTGGTTTCCCTGCATGCTGAGATCACGTATGACCCAAGCACACATCAGGATGACAGACTGCTGCTCCTGAACAGCTTGTATTTACTAATTAATGCCAGCGTTCTGCATTCACATGTTACTCCATGACAGGCTGTCTTACAGTCATTACTTTTGCTGTTCTTTGAGTCTCATTTAGATCTTGTTGAATACTTTGGTTTAAAACATAATTAACATTGGCTCATATGTGATAGGGATGTGTGATGCAAAATGAGTATTAAAAATGATAAATTATAAAGTAATAATAGTCATTGGAGTTATAGCAGATTGAATAGTTTAACATATTTCATTTGGTTTTGGTTAAACTACATAAAATTAACATAATTCATTAAAACTTAAAAAAGAATACAAATAAAAAGGTTTTAGGCTCAAAAATCAGTTATGTTGGAATTTTCATCAAAAAATATTTAGACTTTTTTTCTAGAAAAGAGTTGTCAAACTCTGCAAGCCTGTGTGACATGGTTTGGTTGTCTTGACGTGGCACTTTACCCCTTGTAAGTAAGTTTTGGCCAAAAATACGTTACTGTGTACTGCGTGTTACTATTTGTAATAGAGAGCAAAAGAAAAATGATACCTCCAAGAGCTTCATGCTGCAGGACTGTGGCTGCTGCAGTACTTGTGCATCCCTGTCAGCCGGGGTTCTTCCTCTGGTCACCTCCAAACCTTCTGGCACTGCCAGGCCACCCACACGCTCCAGGACCACAGGCAGTGAGCTCCTGAACATAAACAAGAGTTTTACATAGCGCTGTGTGTAACTCTGCCTCGGGGCTCTGCAGGGAGACAAGCAGTTTTCACTAGGACTAAGGTGAGAGGACGGAAGAGGCACATTTCGCACAAGGCTTATGTTAAAATAATTTATGTTTCACTGAAGCATCTTTTGCTGCGTTTCCCAGAAAGTGCTTAAGCGCTACCTGCCTGGGGTCAGAGCCCGGGCAGAGGGCACCCTCCAGCCGGGGGGCTGCTCCTGCCGCCCCAACCTGTGCAGGAGCGGGAGGCTCCAGCGGCGCAGGGCAGTGTCTGCAGCGCGGCCGCCTCCTGCACAGCTCACAGC
The DNA here is from genome assembly GCF_013368605.1 of Nyctibius grandis. Taxonomy (NCBI): domain Eukaryota; kingdom Metazoa; phylum Chordata; class Aves; order Nyctibiiformes; family Nyctibiidae; genus Nyctibius; species Nyctibius grandis. The sequence continues at coordinate 10,152,621 of NC_090669.1, read as the reverse complement.
CGGCAGCTGCTTCATGCCAAACAGCCAGCGTGCCTGCAGTTAGAAACCGGGATGGAATCCCAAGGAAGTTGAAAAGGTTCATTAATTAAACAGATACAAATTTTTCACGATGGTGTCCTTCTCAAAGGCATCACTATCGGCAAGGCCCTGTTCCTGCCAGACTCTTTCAAAGTAACACAATTCGGCTGTCAGGAGTGCACCATCCTTTTTAATAAAACGAGTCAGCGTGCGCACCTCTGAAGAGATGCATTGCTGAGCCCACATACATGAAGGCGTCATGTGCCGAGGCACTGCGTAGCTTCAGGTCCCACGAGTTTGGCTGCATCTGTCACAACACGCCAGCTCACACGAGTCCTGCCCATGGGACTTGTGGGTCTCCATAAATTCAGGTAGTGCAACCCAGAGAAAAACAAGTGGAAACTGTCTGTTGAACCTGCGCTGAGCGAGCCCCGTGATGTCCCTGTTGCTGCAGTCAACACCTGAACTAGCAGTGTCCTGCACTGCTGCCTGAGGCAGGGAGAGATACCAGCTGCTTTACCCAGCTGTTACGGGGTGATGCATAGTCACACGGGTTACATACAACCCATAACACTGGCTGTAACTATGCTGGTAACACATGTGGGCAGCATTTTGATTTTAGAATGTCCCTTGTGTCTACATTAGCTTTTTATCAACCAGTTATAGAGGCATTGGTGACAATATAAAGTGTCGCCTGCACCATCAAGAGGAATTCAGGCAGATGCCTCTCACTGGACTGCAGCGGAGGGCACTGAGCCATGTGCTCAGGACTCTCTTGGCCTTTCCAGTTTAAGTTTTCATGCATGGGAGGATGAAAGGTAGTCACAGCATCTGAGGGTTTTTGACTCCCACTGCAGGCAAGGTCTTGCTGCTTGCATGGAGCTAGCGGTGAGGCTTTTGGCTCCCTGTCTGTAATCTGACTTCTTCTGAACTGCCAGTGTGTGGTGCGGCAGTGAGGGGGTTAATGCTGCTGGATTGCTTTGATAATTGGCAAAAAAAAAAAAGCAAGCCCATCCAAAGCCAAGCAAAAAAAAAAAAAAAAAACCCACCAAAAAAACCCCTTGTTTGAGGTCAGTGCTCTAGTAAATGCCTTTTAAAGAAACAATAGCCTGGTGCAATAGAAAATATTTTGTCCGTCTCTTCAGTAGAAATCTGATAAACCACAGAGAGAGGCAGGTGTCCAAGGAGATAAAAGTAATAAATGTGGCTGCAGTTCTGGAGTGGGCTGGCCTGTCAGGCCAGCAATGAAATGAAAGCCCCTCTCAGGAAATGCTGGAAGCTAATAGATATACATGGAGATGCCAATTCATTTGCCTCAGCAATATATGTTAATTTTTTTTTAGCATGAGATTAATTTATACATTTTTGCAGTGGGTGGGAGAGGGAGAGCTTTCATCCTGCCAGTGACTATTTCAGGTGGTAGAGATTATTAAGCACCTTATACCTCTTAAAAATGTAACTGTGTGTGAGAATGGGAGAGAGAAAATGTTTAATTTAAGCAAATTCTCTAAACAGCGTAAACTAATCACAGGCTTATAACTGACCCGAACCACATTTACAGGCAGCTGCTGGGGGATTCTTGCTTTGCCGCAGCTCAGTACGTGCAGAGTCCCAGTTAGCAAACAGCTTGGGCTGGAGTCACTGTGTTGGGGTGGTTTAAAAGGATTGCTGAGAGTTACACGGGTGTGAAATTAGGAGTGCTGCAGCGGCGGAGCGCACCTACAGGAAGCACCGCGGTTATTCGTGACTACAGTGAGCGCAAGGCTGCTTTGGGAGGTGCACAGAGGAGGTGAGGGAAGGGCCTGACGTGTGTCAGAGCGCGCTGATCACTCACAGAACCACGCGTGCTGCCTGGGCTCGGGGCAATGAGTCTCTGCTCAGGACCGCGTCAGCTTTAGCGATGTGGCACTTGCGTTGACAGTGCTGCCCAGCTCCTTCTGGTTTGTGGTTGTCCTGTTCTGGAAGAAAACTAGTTCTGAGGCCAGGCAGACATCGACGCGGGGGAGATTTTTGCCTGTTGCAGAAGGCAGTGAGGTGACCATGACCCTGCTGTGCGCATGGGCAGGGTATGTTTGTGTATTACAGTCCCTCTCTGAGGTCATTTTTGACCCTTGTGTCCAGTTTCAATCATGTTTGTCACAGCCATCAAGCTCTCATGTAAGATCTGTACTGCTCTCACACACACAGCTGCCTGCGTTAGAGGACAGACATGCCATTAACTTTGCGCCTGCTTCCCCATGGTGAATCCGGAGTTGCCGGGGCTTGCTGGTGGTGTGTGCCACCACACCGGCCCTCCGCTGCTGGCAGCGAGAGGTTCTGCTGGGTGCTTGTAGAAATGGGGCCCTGATTTACACTTCCAAGTGTGGCATTAAGGGCATGACTATAGGTATTTCAGCTCTGAAACACACACTGCAGCACAGCAGGCTTCTTTCAAAAAAAAAATCCTTTGATCTGCAAAATTATCAGCATTGAGGCAGCAGAAGGCAAAGCAGATTTTCCTTTATTCTGCCTTAGAGGAGGAATACTTGCTTGCCCTTCAGTGTGATTACAGCCCATTTACCAACACTTCTTTTTGAATTTCAGACCTAGGCTTTGGAACAGTCACATGCAAGAAGTGTTTCTTTTCAGAGCCTGGAGCAGTCAGTGTAAGGGTAAAGTTTATTTAACAGAAGGAATAGTTCCAGCTGAATTCACATTGTGAAATTACAGGTCCATTTAAAGCAAAATAGAAATGGTGGCAGCTTAGGGTCAGGGAAAGAAGATAATGACATCTGCTGAAAAGTGCATCCAACAACAATCTTCAAATTTTTAATTTTTTATAGGGCATTTTTATTTTTTTTGTATAAATATGCAAAAGAATAGAACAAAAAAAAAATACTAGATGCTGAAAGCAAGCTCGATGGTTGCGCGGGGATTGCAAGCGGAGACATCATAAACGGTGTCTCAGACACTGACTGATTTCAGAGCTATGGGCTCTGTCCTTCCTGCCATGGACCAGGATGGAGGTCTGTGACCTTCCTGCCCGCACACGAGTCCCCAGGGGATGTCCTCCCTGCATGGCTGGCCAGGGCAGGACCTGCGGGGGCACTATCCCCACGAGGGCTGGCCCTGACTGCACACTCCTTGCTTTGCAGCCATTGCCCTGACCCCACAGAAGTCACCTCAATCCCTTTTGTTCCAGACGGCAGCTGTCAAAATGCACGTTTTTTTCATGGGAAAGAGGATTGCTACCAGCTTCTCATACGAGTACTTTAGTTTGCTCTTGCCACTCTTGCTGAAGAGATTGGCTTCCATGGCTCCTGCCAGGCCCTGCTGCAGTGTCCCTCTGCTCCTGCTCCGAGGGCTCCCCGTTAGTGGTACTGTAACATCAGGAAGTGAGCTAGAAACAAACCTGGGAATATTTTAAGTCCTCCCTGTTTCAGCCCTCTGTATTTGCCTATAAGAGCTGTGGGAGACATGGAGGAGTCAGGAGAGCCCGTATTATTACAGGAGGGGCTCCTGTGCCACGGAGATCATCTTAATGAAGCCCTCCCTATCACCTGAGGAGTCACCGGTGGCCCTTGGAGATTACCAGAGGGACTTCCAGAGATTTTAAGAGACTTTGGGGCACGCCTTAGTGTAGCTCTGTCTTGACACTACTGAATCCTACTGAGCCCTTCCATAACCCTGGCATTTAAACAGAGACCGTGTTTAGAGTTGTCCTCTTCTTACAAGTTAAAACAACCAAAAAAAGATAGAAATAATCATTTCTCACATTGTCTTGCATATAAAAAAAACGAGCTCCACAGCTGCCCCCATTTTCGCTGCCCACACAGACATGTGGGGTCAGTTCTGGGGTTAGAAAACAGGGATGTTCAAGTTGCCAGTGAAGATATATTGCCTGCAGATTGCAGCTCACAGTCTGCTCTGGCTTGGTAGCACCAAGAAACTGTCCTGCCTTGAAAAGAGGTGATGAACGAACAAACCAGTGACAGCCCTTGCTCTCCCTGAGCATCGTAGGAGGCGTTTGCACAGGCCAGCTTTGAGCTCACCTTCGGACACAGCACGGCACTCGCTGCAGCTCCTGCCGAGGGCCTGGTGCTGCCAAAAGCCGTGAGTTTAAAACCAGCTGAGCCTCCCGCGCGGCAACATGATTTACTAAACCGCGAAGATCTTGGGTCGGCCTTGTAAATCATTTTGATTATTTCACTAAACAGGTTGTGGAAATAGATCAATAGAAAATATGGCATTTAGGCTTACAATGCTGTGCATTCATTATGGGAAAGAAATTATATTAACTGATTTAGGAGCTAATAATAACTGAAAATAACAATTTAATGGAAGCCTTCCAATCCTGCACTTTGAAAGCAGGATACAGCTATACACAGTCTACCCATTTTGATCTCAGTCAAGTATACATAGCAATTTTTTGACTCAGAGAAGTGTCAGTCAAGTACAAGTAACTTGCAGACTTTCAGCATCCCATAAATTACATTGTAATAAAACAAAGAACCTGTCAACAACCATTTTTACATACTGTCAGGATCACATGAACCACGCACATGAAAAACAAAATATATTGCAGTATAACAAAGTGGAGGTGATGTACAGCAGGGGCTGTTTTCCACTTGTCAATGCTATTTCCACGAGACTGTGGTTTGCGCTGCTGGGCTTGAAGGGTGCTTCTTTCTCTAAAAATGTTGGTGTTTGTCTCGAACATCTGAATGCTAAATACATGCTGTATACATGAAATATATATAAAGAGAGAGGGTGGAAAACAAACGAGAAAAAAACCCTTCTCTCTCCTGTGCAGCAAAAGCCAGGTGTCACCATTCCGTAGCTGGGGTCAGCACTGCTCTATTACGATTATCTTACTGTAGCTAAACTAAATTTGTTACACTGTGCCCTGGTTTTCTTCATGCACGCACAATAGTCACCTGTGCTGATAAAATATTTTCTCCTGAAATAAGCTGTACATTGTGACTATCTGATGCCTTATTGGCCATCAAGTAACCTCGCTGAACCAAGCAGGCACGACTGTGGGCAGAATTTAGGCTGCAATCAGATAGTGCACCTCTGTCGCCTGCTCGTTGGAGAGCCTGCAGCCTGCTGATAGGCAGTTGTCACATCAGCTATCTCCACTCTGGTTTGCAGGCAGAGGTAAGCTTTTCTTTAGGCCCTCAGGCTAGATAACATTTGAATTAGGCACTTCATTGCACCCCAATTAGCTAAGGATGCATGACAAAAATCATTATCAGTGAGTTTATTTGGGAAAACACCTTAGTTTGCTACTTGGTTCAGCATATGAAGGAAAAAAAAACACACACCCCCTTTTTCTCCACTGAGAAAAGCTTGTTTTAGAGCAGAGTGAAACTTTGAGCTGTGGCAAATCATGCTGCTCCTGCTTATCCACCTGTCTCCTGGAGCTCCAGCTGGCTGTTTCGGGAACGTTAAGTGTTGCTCAAAAAAAAAATAAATGGCTTCAGCATGATGGCAGAACTGACTGCGCACATTCCCAGCACGGCCTGTGCAGCGCGACTGTCTCCTACTCCCTAGACCCCACAGCAGGTGAATCTTACAGCATCCCCAGGGAAATGGCCCCTGCAGCTTCCCACACCACTTCCCCTCCTCCCTCGCCATTCTGCAGTCGCACTCCCAGCTATGAACAACAAACCAGACGGATGTTTTTTCCCAAGCCCTGTAAATGCCAGCAGCAACAGACAAGCGCTGAGTGAAGGGAAACACGCTGTGTGAGCACATGGCATTTTCATGGCACTGAGCGTGAGCAGTACTTGCTTTGGTGCTGCTCTGCTCCAAAAACCGGCAGTGGCAAGGTCTGAATTAACCCCAGCTTATGAGCCTAAACTTGGTTGACTTTTCCATGCACATTTATGAGCAGGTTGACAAATACTGTCTGAATCCAGCAAAGCTCCACACATATGCTTTGAGGTGGTTTGCTTTAGTGAAATGCTTTAGTCTAGCTTAAGTAGCATAAGACTTTCTGGTCTTTTAAAATAATTAACTCTTGGGTTAATAAAGAGATTTTATGTTCTTGAACAATCCTGCAAAAAAATTCAACTTCTCACATTTGACACTGCAGCAAGCTGGGTTTGGTTCCATTTACTCAGTTTTGATATTAAATCATGTTACAGGTCAGATTTTGACAGGGGCCTGCTGTGTGTTGCTAAGGACTGTTTGCTCGGGTTTGAGCTCCCCCAGTGCTGGCGGCAGCGAGGCGAGTCTTTCTTCTGCTCTCCCTACATGCCGAAAAAACTGCAAGGTGGCCACATCAACAAACCCACAACAGGACCAATGCACCGGTATGTACTCGGTTTTGGTTTTCCTGTCTTTTTCAAACCCTGCTTACATCTCTGGAGACTGAAATGCCAGTGTTATTAATTATTAAAAGATTTTACTATATAAAGAGTCTGGCTGCTGACTTCAGTGGGACTCACCTGGCTTGGGTACAAAGTCATTAGCTCAACCAGCAACTTAACCATAAACTGAGGTTTGTTTTAACCAGGATTGCAAGTAGCATCTTTGCTGTGCATTTAACTAACTTGAGACTTTCATACCACTATACTATAAAAATTGGAATTGTATCCAAGCATGCTATAAATGGATCACACTGTTATCATTATTTGTAGCATTGAGTGATTGCATTTTTACTGTCTTGCACTGAATTAGCATAAATGAATCACAACTGTGAGTATATTTGGTAAAGATCATAAACTAACTGATGTTTCCTTAATCAAACTGTACATTTTCATCATCTCATTGATTTTGTTTAGCTTCTCTTGTGCGCTTTCTCGAGTGCTGCAGTCCCCTCAGGGTAACAGGTATCACTGACAGACATGGTTTGGTCTAGTTCATCACTCGGTACAGTTATTCCATGGCCTGACTCGGATTTAGATGTGCACACCATGTCCTTGTCCATATATCTATCAACATTCCCAAGCAAGTGCAGCTCCCAAGCTCACACACAGCTTGGCTTAGTCGTGGCAAGGCACACTGCCTAGGTACTTCCAGCTTTCCAGAGCTCAGAGCAATGTGTGTTCTGTATAACAATGGGCGTTGTTTCAACAACATCCTAATTCCTCCCGGAGACACAGGATTAGTTTAACTAGGGAGCGCAGGCTTTTAAATCCTGAGGCACTTGAGGGTCCCTTCAGGAACCGACGGATGGCTTTTGCTTGTGCACCTGCTGTGCTTGCTGGCGCCAAGCTGGGGGAGAGGCGATGGCTGTCCTGCCGGAGCAGAGTGTGCAAGGCTGAGCTGTGCACTGGGATTTCCCGAGCTGCACCGGCCACGGCTCAGGGAGCCTGGCAGTACAGCCCCTGCCATCCTGCTTTCAGTGCTTTTGAGTGGATCCCAGAGAGCAGAGAAAGAAAAATAAAGTCACCACCACATTGGTGATGCTCCGAAGGCCCCAGAGGACGGATTCTCTGGGTGCGTCTTGGCGCACAGACTATCCCGCGGCCCAGGGCTGCCTGATGCCATGAGAGGGCACGTGTCCCAAGGGGTAATTTAGTTACCAGACCCTTTGCTAACATTTGGACAAGCTGCTCATATCTGGGTCACAGCAACCCACCATGTTGCTCTTCTTGGGAGGGAAGGATGAGGCAAACCAAGGAGGGGTGTCAAAGTCCTGACACTGACCTTTCTCATACCCATCCTAACAGCGCAGAAGCTCTCCCTGTGGGGTGATAACACGTTTTTTAAAACTGCAAAGACAGGTGATGATTAATGACATAGTGACAGGTATCAGTCATTTGGATCAACTCTGACAACTCTGGAAGCACTGAAATACAGCTGTCCAGAACAGTAAGTAAATAAATTACAGCATATACCTTAAAAAGAGGCTCTGCCATGGGAATTTAGAGCTAAAGCTCATGTTTACCATAAACTATGAGTACAGAAGCACTGTTAAAAAAAAAAAGAAATTAAAAACTATTATAAAAAACACAGCACTTGGCAATCAGAAGTATCCTACTAATTTTTGTCAAAACAGATGACTTTGACTGTGTCCTGGTTTCATTGGAATTTGGTTTCAGTTTGTGGCCAGCCATGGTGATCAGGGCCCTTAGCAGTTAAATGCAGGGCAGCTGACCCAGGCTGGCCCACAGGTGTATTCTGTATCATTGACATCAAGCTCACTATAAAAGGGAGGGCTTGCTGGAGAGGAGGGGCTGGTTTTGCTCTCCTCTCTTCTGGTCTCCTTTTTTCCTGCTTGCTGACAATTGCTATTCATGGATAACCTCCAGCTAAGTATACTTTTGTGTGTTTTGTGTTAGCGTTTATATTTGTTTCTTTATTTTATTAAATCTGTTTAATTTTAACCCATGAGTCTCCCTCTTTTTCCCAATTTCCTTCCTCAGTTGGAGAAGGGTCATTGGGTGAGAGAAAAACTGTTATTGTGTAGCCCTGGCTGTGGGCTGAATGAAGACTGACAGCCGAAAATCAACATCTACTATGTAGATCACCCTAAACCCCAAAATGACTCCAGGTACTCAGCAGATTGTCAGAGCAACTTACAAGCCTGAAAAATATTTAGTAATGAAGAATTCCTAGTCTAGTTTTTTTTTTTTAAAAAAAACCAAAAAACAAACAAACTATGACTTTAGATTGTCAAGGAAAATGACAAGAAAATCCAAAAATAAGAGCTGATTTTATGTGGTCATCTTTTTTTTTTCATCCTGCATAACACTCCCAAAGTCTTACCTGTTGCTTCCTATTTCAGGTGTATTAACACAGAGATGAAGTAAAGTTTTGCACAGACTGGGTCATGAAATAGAAAAAGAATCACTTAACAGCCCCTTTCCTATCTTCCCCTGAGTAAATTTCAAAAATGTCCTACTGGAAAAGTATAATGCTCGATTGAACTGTAAGCATTTTTAAGTTATTTATCAAGGCCTTGGTCATTTAATTTGTATTAAACTACAGATGATTTTCCATAGGAGATTTAAGAAACATTTTAGCAATAACAGGAAACCAAATCTACACGCAACAAATAGGGAAATCCATTAACTAACTCCACAGCACAGTCCTCTTCGATTTGACTCTTAATGTAACTGTGATTTGCTTGGAATGTCCATAATTGCTATAATTAAAAGACTAGCAGTCACCAGAGGGAAAACAGGAGATTTCAATCCATTCATTGACATTAGCACAGCTCCTTAAAAAAGCCATCATCTTGTTCAGTGCTATATTTTGGATTGTTGCTGATGCAGAGCTGAACCACTATTTTTCCCTGGCTGGCTCCATTTATAATAATATCCATCTTTTACTCAGCAGAGATTGCTGGGTTTTAGAAACATGGTCTGAAAACAACAACAAAACTTCCCTTCCTCTTCCCCATCCCATTCACCCTGGGGTGATGCAGGTGGTGTCCCCGTGGGCCAGCAGCTCTCCAGGCTGCAGGGGCTGAGCTCCCTTGGCAGGGCTGGGAGAGCTCCCCTTGCTCCCAGCAAAGCCAGGCAGCACACTCTCTCGCTACAAATTAATATTCTCACAACATCCCCCCGCAATCAGTCTTTGCTAAAAGCACTAATTAAGACTTTAACATTTTTGATCCCATCAATTTTCTGTTCTGTTCTTATTAAATAGATGTACTAGGGGAGTTTGAATAATAACTGCCCGAAGTTTTGGGATAATGAATAAATGAACTTCGCCAGCCTCTGGCTAAGCATGAAATTTACTGTGTAGTAACAAATGCAACAGAAGCAGCTCATGCATTAACCACCCTAGTTTTGACACACAAGTATGGGAGCACATTATTTACTTACTTAACAATTCTAAGTGAGATGAGGCTCCAAAATGTTTTATGCAGAAAATGAAAAAAAACCCAACATGTTCAGACAGTCTTTTGCATTCTCCATTACAGCATGAAGCTGCTCGCTTGCCTGTCTTCCCTTCAGTGGGTCTCTGGCCGTCTTGCCACGCACAGCCATGTTTTCAGGACTGCACGCTTTATTTTCCTTGGGAGTTTTGCCAGATACCAGGAACTAGGTAATTTTTGCTGTTTACTTGCTAGATCTTGGCACTTTGAAGGTCACCGGTGTGCTATAAAACTATTTTTGTTCCATGTGTGTTTACATGTGCATAGCTCTAGCATCAGCTCTGTTGTATTGTTGTAAATCCAATCATTTTTGTAGAAATCCATTAACTCACAGTGAATTTATAGCAGTATAACTGTGAGCAAACTATGGCTGATGGGGCAGACTGGAAATATTACAAGGAAAAGTGCAAAGTTCTATTGATTTTCTCTCAGGAAAAAATGTGTGTTTCCGTATGATTATATTATAGATGACTCAGTTCTGGCCCCTAACAGCCATCACTCATGCTGCACAGCTCGGTTGCTTGCTGGCTTTGCAAGGAGGAGCCGCTGCCTGTGCTGTCCCCCAGTGCAGGGACCGGGGCTGGCCCCCCAGGAGCCTGGGGACGCACCCACCCCACCACTGGCGCTGGAGGCCTTTCTACCAGGCTTTGCATGGCTCTGCAGGAGACACGCCACCTTGCCACAGCTCTGCAGTCCGTGCACTTATTCCTAATCGATTCTGACAGCAGACACCACGAGGAATGCCGAGATTTATGAAAGAGCAAGGTTTGCCACTAGCCTCTGTCCATTAAGGGTACAGCAAAGCCTCCTTTTGCCCTTTGTAAATACAATCAGCAGAAGTGAGGCAGTTGCCCTTTTCAGAAGAAAGAGCACTCTCAAAGGACAGATGTTTTAGCAAAAGTCCTTAACACACTCACAAGCAATAAAGCTCCAAATTCTTTACACTTTTCCATCAAAATGTTTCTCATGCCTTTAAGTGCTTTTTAAAGACTAAATACTGTACCAAAAGCTGCAGCCTCCTCTTCAGCCAGTTATTTCCCTGCACTGTGCAAATACTGGGCCAAACACAGGCTGTGTATTTGGAAAAAAAGCTGGCCTGAATGTGGAAACCAAGGCCCCAAAACCTGGAAGACTCATTCTGCATGTTTTTGAAGGCAGAAATATAGCAAAGGTAAAGGTAGAGACAGGTTATCTTGGCAATCTACTCCCTTGCTGAAGTTACCCTGTGTGCCGGGAACGAGTTACCACTGCACGTGTGCAGGTCTTCACTGGAAAGCAAAGATGCCTATTGCTCTTGTTAGAAGAGATTTTTCATCAAATCCTCAGGTTATTGTTCAGTAGTTCTGAGGTTGTAGAGTGAATTGGAATATAAGAATTGTTATTCCTACTGCAGCACACTTAATTCTGATCTTAGAAAGGATAAAAGAGTTATTTTTAGTTGCAGATTTAATATTTTTTCACCTTTAATATGATTAAAGTTTAAAAGACCTTGATAATTCTACTCCTGCCACTGCACACAAAACTTACTTCCACTTGCTGCCACATCCCTGTGCAGGTAACAAGGCTACAATACAAAGGGAAGGACAAATGCAAGATGATGTATTTCCTCCCATGTTTTCTGCAAACCACACAGTGTGCAATTCACTTACTCTGTAAGTGATTAAACAAAGTATCAGAGCAAAGCGATGATCTGTTTACTAAGAGACCATGCTGAGGTATGGCTGAAGTTGGAATAAAAGCATCACTGCTCCTAGATAGACATGCTCCACTGCTTCAAGCGTCAGCTATTTATTTAGATAAATTTAGGCAGATTTTCTTCTTCCTCTTGTGGAAAAATTTGGTTTTGGTTCTCTCCCTTAGAACGAAGACGAGTCACTGAGTAATATTCACTGCCCTAGAGAAAAAGCAGCAGTGATGATGAGCTCGCCAGAGGACCCACAGTTCAAAGCCAGGCACGTTTCACTTTCACGACCAGACATTGCTCGAAGGAGTAGAGCTCTCGTGATGTTACAGACTTCACACAAACCTCTGCACTGTATAATTGTCCTTGAACAAGTTCCCAGACGTGGATGCTGGTATTAATTTAGGCATCATCCGACATTCAAATAATTTTTTCCACCTGTCTTTTCCTTTCAGATTATAAAAGACTCACCCTCCTGCGTGCATACGGAAGCCAAGGACCGTGCTCTTCAGTGTCTCACGCTCTGATATGCTTCCAGGCTTGCAACAACCACCTCCCCCAAGTTCTTCAGAAAAGCAGTTCTGCTTTTTTGTGGGATGATTATGGATTATTCCTCAGTCCACAGGATACTACAGCTGGCATTAAGGGATGAACATTCCTACAAAGGCTTTATCACCTTTGGATCCCCACGGTGAGTTTGCCCCAGTACAAGAGGGCTTTTATTACCACAATGTAGTAGCATGTATGAAACACAGATGTGTTTTGGTCTCATGCCTAATGAGATGTGAGTGGCACAAATCCCTCACTATTACTGGCAGTCCTAGAAAATGCAAATTCTGACCATCTGAAAAACTGAAAATCCCTTCCTACCCTCCTTCTAAGAGGACGCAGGTACAAGGTGAGGCAATGGCACGTCCTGCGTTTGCTCCACAGCTTCTGCAAACAGTCTTGCTGGTGCTGTACCTGTCACTTTGCCATTTCCACAATTAAGATCCTTTCTAAAATGCTATGCAAATGAAAGGATAAGAATCACAGTCAGACATAGGAAATTTCAAAGTACTTCACTAAATTCAGCTAAAGGTGGTCATGTTTCTTTACCAAGGCATCCTATTATCTCACTTAAAAAAACAAGCATTTTGGAACAGAAAGATCACTGCTGTATTTACTGTAAAAAAGCCTTTTCCTTCATTAGAGGAAAGCTCACTTGGTAAGACAAGTGACACAATTATGTAATTTTTTAAATCTGAATATATTTTAAACAAATATTGGAACCAGGTCTAGGGAGTACAACATTCCAGGTTGATTCATTTTTATTTTCATTTTTCACTGGTTGATTCATCTTTTTTCAAAGAGGCCTGGAGAAAACCAAAGCAACTTACCTTGAATGCTCCATGCTGTCCAGCTGACTAGCTCTTGTGTTAACTGCCCGGAGATAACTGGTGTCACCACAGGAAAACGCAGCTATAGCTTGTGACTAGCTGTCAGCACCTTCCCCTGAGGGGTTTGCAAATACACTGGGTGGGGCCCGTGTATGAAATAACTGTTTTCAATTTTATTTTGTTTTCGATGCACCTTTCCTCAATTCTCAGTGCTGTGACAAAGTAGGGAACAGGCACAGCCATGAAGCCTTCTCAGGGAGCTTCAGGACACAGGGAAAGGCATACACATCTGTGAAAACTTTATTTCAAAATCTTTTTATTCAACTGTTATTCAGCAATATACAATACAGTTTATAAACAAATGTCTTACCTTGTTTCCAATCTTCATTTAAAAATAAATATTATTGACAGTGAATATTAATTATGGTAAGATGTACCTTTTTTAATTAAAATGTCTCCAAAAGAAATAATTTAATTAAAAAAGAAAAAGGAAATCCAAAAAACCTAAACACAATAATCTACTAAAAATATTTCCTTTCTTAGGAAGGGCTTTAACCCAACATCTTTACATATTGTTATAAAGATAACTGCTCAACAGTTCGTGCAAAATGAAGAGCCAGAAGAAGGGTTTAGAAAAGAAAAAATATTACATTAAAATAGAGAAATCATAAGTGCCATGCACAGAGCAGGGCTTTACAGCATAGTGTGGAAACTAGATGCATTATTTTATATGGTTTACTTTCTGTGGCATCCCCAAAAATATGGTTTTCCCCCCATGTAGAATTTCTCATGCTTCTTTCAGTCTCTTTCTGTCCATCTTTAAAACTGTAGGTACTTTTTTGTCAGGGGTTTGTTCTATTTTTAAATAGGTTCCTTTTTGTTTGGCTGCGGAGGAGCGGAGGAAGTAGTCCGTCAGTAGTTTACTAATAGATGTACAAGCTTATGCAGTATTAACAGGGACATATATAGGAGTGGGTCTGTAGCATAAATAGGTCCTGTACCTAGAAAAGAGAGAGACAAGGGAGAGGAAGAGATTTTATTCTTTATCTTTTCCAATATAAAAGATTAAATGCAGAAGAGAAATACAGGAAGATTTATTTTTATCACTTCAGAGCCAGGGGTCAGAAGCTTGATTTTAATAGTAAAACAGCATCCTCAGCTATCCAACTCAAATAGCTTTCTCTTCCCCCTCCCAAATCTAACTCCACTTAGGTCATTTCATTATGCATTACTAATGCTATGCCTAAACTTGGCTTCAGCTAAGTTACCAGCAACTGAGATTTCTATAAATACACCTTAATCTGGTATATAGTTTCTTGAGAAATGACAGGTATCAACCACCCATTACTTTAAAGGGAAATGACAAATGCTGCAGCTGTACTCCTTGATTAACAGGACATGAACCCATTTAATTTGGAATGGGAACAGTAAGACCTTGACATCTTCTTTACCTTTTATAGGAAAAGAGCAGAATTTTAAATTAAAAATGTGCACAGGAGCTACAGGAAACCAGAGGTCAGATGTGGAACACATCTGTTACAGTCATCCCGTCCAAACCCAGGGAGGGCAGGACTGCTCCCGCTCCTATGAGGTGAGCTTATGCGGCACCATAGTTCTCCACATGCCATCACGGGAAAGCAGGTGCCTGTGCCCTCACAGCTGTAGGAGGACGCAGCTCTCCCTGGGCAGGGGCAGACACCGATGCCTTCGCTCGCAGCGAGAAGTGGCATCCATGCCCGCACTGCAGCTAACAAGGCTGTCCCTGCCTCGCATCCACTTACACTAAGACACTTGTTCAGTTTTTTAATTTTCTAGTTACCTAAAAAGAGAGGAATTCACTGTGTGCCACCACTGTCTGGCCCCTCTCCCTTGCGTGGGAGGGCTGAGCTGTGGGGCTGAGGTCCCTTGGCCATGCTCTGCCAGGACAGCAGGACATGCAGGCATGGCGTAGGGTGCTGGGGCTGCTCCATCTCTGAAACGGGTCACTGCTCTGCTGCCAGGCAAGGGCGAGAACAGCCCCTTCCTACGGAGAAGTCCTGCTGTCCTGGTGCAGCCTATGCCACTGCTGCAGGACAAGAGATCACTGCCTTTCACTCCCCAAGCCCCTGCTGAGCCCACGCAAACAAGGCTGGACTGGCCCGCAGCAGCAGCTGTTTGGGTCCCAAGTGCCAATGGACAACACCTTTCCAAAGCCATGACATGGACCAGCGTGTGCAGTTGTCACCAACACTGTAACATGACAATGCAGGGCTGATGTCTTGCATGGCCATGGGACAGGTCCACAGGGGTGAATGCAAAAGCAGGATCCCCACTGGAGCTTTGCCCTGCAGCTGGAGTGCATGGAGGCACCCAGGGAGAGGCTTCATCAGTGCTGAACACCCTACGTACAGGAGTAATCAATGCCCAAAATACTGGCAGCTGCCCAGAACAGTGACTGTCAGAGCCAATTTGCAAAGCGTGAAAGCTTTTAAAAAAAGTTTTTCGTGTTCAGTATCTCTGAAAAAGGAATCAGGCCACTTCTGTTTAGGAAACTCACTTCCTGCACCCTAATGCAAATACTTTAGTCTTGGTCTCTAGGAGACGTGAGTCTCTCTCTCAGCTGTGGCATGATCAAAGGAAATACCTAGAACAGTTCCTGAGTAAACCACTGCTCTTGGGCTCGCTGTTCAGGCTGCCTCGTAATCTATATATACCTCACCAGCAAAGCTAGAGTATTATTAGCCAATATCAAAAAATAGTTCATTGTAATGTGGTGTGCAACTGAGGAACTCAAGACATGTCCCCATAGTGCTATCTCATAGACACCTAGACCGTGTGGAGATTATTTAGTTATTAAGGTTTTAATTAAATTCTTGCATGCACAAACACATGGCTAAGGACCGCCTACATAGCAACAGCAAGGCATTAAGATGAATACAGGATTTTTCTTTTTAAAGCTGAAAATCATTAACAAACACAATTAACTCAGGTAACTAAAGGAGTAACTCGTAAAATTCTTGCAAAAAAGACACTAGAAATGTGTGCAGGAAAGTGCACAACAGCTGCTAAAGCTCAGGTTCCCGTCCAGCACACGGGACAGACAATCACCAGCCCCAAATGTTTGTGCTGCTCTGAGGCAGCAACGCCTCACAAGCTCGGACTTCCCTTCCCTGCCCCAGGAACCAGCCTTGCAGGGCCGAGGTGCAAGCAAGGTCTGCCCCTGGAGACCTGCAGGCAGGACAAGCAATCCCCCTTCCTGCGCTGAGAGGGTGAGGGCAGCGGGAGCCCCGCCTGTGCTGATGCCAGCGCTGCCAGACTTCCCAGCCTCTGTGCCAGCCTGGGAGCAAACAGGGCTGTGACCGCCATTCCCCAGCCTTAGGGACCTCCCTCCAGCAGGTCCCACTGTTCTCTTAAAAAAATATACAGTCAATTCACAGATACATTATATCCTACAGTTTTAGCCAGGATAAAACCCTAACAACAAACCTACCTACAGCAGCAACACAAAACAGCTTGCTGACTGGAAAGGCTAAAGGTAACCCCCTCCTCTTTTCTGTCCATCTCTGAGCCTGACATGCTGTGTCATACCCAAAGCCTGACTGCTTATTCACAAATGGCAGTCATTGGCACAACAGACCCATACTTCCAGTCAGCCCATCCCCATTTCCGAGCTGTCAGATGGCTCTTCTCACTTCTGGGACATGGCACAGCTGCAAGAACACCAGCCCAGGATGGTCCCCATGTGCTATCACCGTCCCCTGTGCCAGGGCATAGCAAGGGCAGCCTGGCAACAGCCAACACTCCTGGCGGCTGCACACAGCTGACAGGTGCCGAATTTGTGCCAGTTCCCCACCTGCCCACCACTGCGGTGCAGATCTGGCCTTGGGTATTTATTATGCTCAAACCTGAGGGTAGTGTGAACCCATTTTTCCCTGCCAAGACTGAACTGTTCTTTCAAGGAACAGGACTCGAGTTTGAGGAGATGCTGGCAGGTACTCAGCAAGCAAGCTGCACTCCTGTAAGGGGGGGATCCCTCTGGGAACGCTGAAGAACTCAACCCGGAGAAACGCGCTCATGGAGCTCGAGCGCTCTTCCAACCATCGCACTGAAGGGCTGCAAAGGACACCAGGTCAGGATGGTTCTATTTTGAATGGAAAGCAGTATTAGCCACAACTCCAGGCAGTAGCTGTGTGCCTGCTTACCAAAATCATTCCTATGCCAGTTTTACCTTTATGTACTAGTTTTAGTTTAAATCTCAATGCAGAACTGTGAATTAATGCAACAGTCCAAATTTTTTGTCTTTTCCTCTTGTAGAAACTGCCGTTGTTTTTAACTTACATTCTCCATCTTCTTAATTTGACAGCAGAACATGAGTTCAGAGTCTGTTAATAGAATCTCAGCAGTTAAATAAAATATATTTTTAAAAAATTATTTGAAAGCAATTATTCTTACTGAATACCAAATACAAGCTGCTTTTCTTTCACACTGATTCAGTGTTATTCTGCTCTAAGACTTCAGGCAGTAGAAGCAGATACATACACAGAACTTCAGAATATTCCTCCCTCTGAACATAAGCAGGCTGGAAATATAATTTCCAGTCATTTCCCTTGTTTAGTTAACCTGAACCCTTTTCATCAGAGGTAGTATTGTTTATAAACAAGCTGGACTTAGTGTCCTCAATTCCGCTTTTACTGCAGTAATGGAAGTCTTGATGTTTACTTAATAAATTGCTACAGTTGTAGATGTAAACAAACAGAACATGATCTTGCCCACTAGGACCTGGACATGCGATGGACCCAGACGTGAGAACAGAAAGTTTCTATCCAGAGACTTTAAATCAGGAGCACACAATTACTTACAAACTACAGGCACAAGAAAACATTTCATTTATATTTTGAATATTCATTAGATGTTTTGTTATTGCAAGCTTATTTATCACTACATTGATTTAAAATTTTGCTTTTAAATGATTTATTTGCACATGGCTTAAAGGGAAAGTCTACCACTAAGCAGAACAATAACAAATTGTTCTGTTCGTGTATGGTGAATTGCTCTCTGGCATCACTCATCCTTCTTTTTGATTTACAACATAATAATGTTTTGCTGTAGTTTTCTATTTAATAATTTGTTTTGTGCCAGCATTCATCAAAGTTTGACCTAAAACAGTTCATCCAATTGAAAACAAACATTAATTAACCAAGTGACTTGCGACGCATGGAAAAAATGGGATGATTCTTTTACAAGCTATATTTAACCAGTGGCCAAAACCCACAGTTTCCAGCAGTTTCCTATTTTTCTTCCTAGAAAGAATCTGAAAAGTCCCTTGATGTCTCTTTCTGAGATGGTGGTAAAATGCAGTGGCCCATATAATAAAAAGCTGAAAGACATCAGTAGCCTATTTTCCTTGAAAGATGAGATAACATCTAAAATCTGACTGCCTGTTCATGGTGGAGCTGGGACCCCAGTTGGCAGCATCACGAGACATTTCTCTGCACTGGCTTTTATGCAGTGACCTGTTAGCCTCAGCGTGTTTCCTTACAGAACAATGTTCAATTAAAACTCTCAAAGCCAGCATTTCATTAAGAGGTGAGGGATCAAACTGACCATATAGATTGATTTACTCTCTCAGTCCAGAACCTTTAGAGTGTGCTTGAGACATATTCTTAGAGAAACTGCTCCTACTATCTTGTATCTATGGAAAAAATAGGGGTTTATATGGGTTGTTGGTCAAGGATCATTACAGGCAATAACCTCCTAGATAAAACAAATTCTCTCTCACTGACACACATTTAGAGCACTTCTACTGAATTGAAGGGAATTTACCAAACTTCAGATCTAAAAGCTTCTTAGAAGTTTTTAATTAAAAAAGACACCATTACTAAAGTCACTATACACTTACTGAACTGAAGAGAAAATAAGCTACACCACATCAGAATTACTCCACAGTCTGAGACATGATCTTATAAGCTGCATAAATCCTTCTTCCACTCTTAAATGCTTGCAGCACAATCCACACAGTGCATTTTTGCTGTCGGTGTTTTTTAAAGGCTTGTAACTGGTGCCTTAAACTTCCTGCTCCTCACCAAGTGCTAATTCTCCAGGATGGCGTGCAGAAGCGTATCCAGAGCCTGTGCTAACTTCAGCACGCTCCCAGCTAAACCCTAGAGCACTGTATGTAAGGTGAAGTGCTCTTGTTAAAAGACTTATGTGGTACTATGGGCACCTATGCAAAAATACTGAACTATGGGGTCCCCCTTGCTCCTGGCTTTGAACTGGCTGTGAAACATCATGCCTAGGCACAACGAGAAACAGCTCCTGAGCTGCCTTTTGGTGTTGCTAAGTTTGGCAATGGTGATTCCCGCATATTTATAAGCAACTGCATGGGATCTGCTCACCACTGAACCTGCCTAGAAGGCACGATGACAAAATTAGTTTTCCACCCACTACACATTTTTATTTATGATTCACTGAATTTTGGAACAGCTTTCCATAACTCATCTCAAAAAAAATGCCTCATAGAAGTCAGCACGTTTTTATTTCTACACAACCATGCAGGTATCAGCTAGTGATTCTGCTTTCCTCCTTCATCCATCAAAGTTTTTAAGGTCAAGAGTAAATCTTCTCACTCAGCTGGGTAAAAACTATCCAAACTACCCTCCACACCCTTCCTGAAAATGCCCATGTTTCACTTTCCTTAGCCACATTGTAGCCTCAAACTCTCCTGGAAACTGAAACCAGTTTTACTGGCCAGGAGACACTGGCCACAGCTTTGTAAAACTGTGTCATCATTTTAGGTCTTCTCAATTAACACCTGAGTTTCACTGTTTACCTTCTCTCTTAAGAGACCTACTGTCTACTGTCTCTCTTAAGATATCCACTGCTATGTTCAGGCCTATGTTTAGAAGTGAATTGCCAAAATATCACGTAACAAGGGTAACTGAAAGCCACTCCTATCCTGATTTTGGAAACTCAACAAGTTTTAGTATTTCAAATAAGATTCCATTTGCATTTGGAGTATTTAGCACTCCTGAAATGACCGTGTTTGACTTGTCCATACCTGTATCTATTTACATGCTGGGCTGACCTCATGTGACTGAACAGAGAGGTGTGGTAGAACGTAAGGCTTGCTAACTCTACAGAGGCTGCACACAGGGCAGCACAATGCAAATTTCCAGCATAGGTAGAAAAATAAGTATGTGTATTTGAGAAAAATCCAATTCTTTGTAGCAGCCCGGTTCTTAATTTTGATTGTTCTTGATGTTACATCCAAAAAAGCCCATATAGGACAGGAGACTGGTGTTTCAGTGGTAATCCACAGCACGGGTGGCAGGGAAGGCACGGGAACTGCAGCATAGTGAGAGGCATGAAGGCACTGTTAAGGAGACCAGCAGAACCTTGTTTTCTTGAGAAGCAGCATCTTCCAGCTCCCTGAGCATTTCAACTGACATGCTTAACTCCCACTTTGAGAAAGAAAACTACAGCATGGCTAACCGCTCCTGAATACTGTGTAGTGCCTGTTTTAGCATATTCTATGAAAAATGGGTCATGTACGTCATATAGTTACGGACAGATGAGAAAACAAACGAACTGGATGGCAGAGAGGTAGTCATGCAAGGAAATGGTGCAGAAAGAAAAGTTTGGTTCTGATACGAAGATAAGAAAAGAAAAAGATTCCTTCTGCAGTGTCGATTTGCTGAAGTACTGCAGTGCTTTGCTGGCAGTCAATCTGTGTGAGTGCCTGTGGGATAGGACAGACACAGGAACTGGTAGAGGAGTTGGGTATGTGTTTCTTAAGGCACTTGCAATTATTGAGGTGGATTACAGATCACATTAGAGCGCATTTCAAATGAGACTCATTAAGGCCAAAATGTTCTCAAAATATGAGGACTAACGATCCCTTCCAAACATGCATATGGTACACAGATCTGTCACGTGCTCAATTACCCTCCACAGAGGCTCTTCCCTTTTTCTCCTAGATCGTAAGGACATTACCAGACATAAGCTACAGGATTAGATGGACAATTGATCTGACCCAGTTCGACAGTTCCCACGGGTCTGCGCGGAAAGACATTTTTGTATTAAACACGGCTACTAATAAACAGGAAGAGGGGCAGTTAAACCAGTGGATTTGATGCACGTATGGAAGTGCGTGTCGGGTAGAGAGCAAGAAATGCTTCTACCTTTATCAAAAATATTTCTGCTTTTTAGGTTACCAGAAAAATACACAGTTTCATTGTTAATAGGCTGGTGAAAACTCATCTCCCACTAAAGTTACAAGAAGTAGGGACACACAATATGGGGAACAGTTGGAACATTCTCCCTCAGTATACCCACTTGCCTTCTGTGGTAGCCAAATACGTATGGAGCAGTCAGCAGCCTTACTGAAAGCCTCACTCCCCTGCTAGGCACCGCATTTGACTATGAAAACTGCTTTACTGAGAGAAGGTGGTGCCCCCAGAAAGCCCAGCAGAGCAGAAGCTGAGCTGATTCACATGGAGCCCCTTGAGGGGCTGCTCTTGGGATCTGTCCTCAACTGGAGACAGCCAAACAAACCACCCTACCACTCCAAATATCCACTCTTGGAGAAATTAAGGAAAAACTTCAAGAAAACACCAGTACATGCTTCAAGAAAACACCAACACTAATTTGTAACAACCTCCAAAAGGAAACACTGCTATAGACAGGGTCAATGTGCAATAGAAACGTATCCTGAATACTTAAAAAGTCACTCATTCTATAGAGATTATACAGCTTAAATACTTTATATTGTTCTACATTTAAATAAGTCAGTAACTTTACTCTTTTGAGACCTCTACTTTGTAGTACATTCCGATAAACACATTGCTGCTTTGGTATCTGTGAGGTGATCTCTCCTCACCAAATATCTTATTAGAGAGACCCAAACCATGGAACTATGGATTTATCTCATTTCCAGAATTTTCTGCAGTTCCACTTAATAAAACCAAGCACCATTAATTCACTCCTTGACACTTGAATAATGAGAGATACAAAATTCTTTGTAATTTGATTTGGTGGGAAATTAATTTTGAACTAAAACAGATAGAAAAATAACTAACTACATTACTGGTAGTTCAGGTGGTAAATGAGCATCCAGCCCTACACGTCCTTCTTCAGTACCACTACGTGAGCAAGTCCACAGCCCATTGATACACACAAATAGCAAAAAGCACAACTCAAACTAACCAGTCATG
Source organism: Nyctibius grandis (assembly GCF_013368605.1). Taxonomy (NCBI): domain Eukaryota; kingdom Metazoa; phylum Chordata; class Aves; order Nyctibiiformes; family Nyctibiidae; genus Nyctibius; species Nyctibius grandis. The sequence continues at coordinate 10,130,535 of NC_090669.1, read as the reverse complement.
AGGCAATGAAGAATCCTGGTAGCAGGCTTTCAGTTACTGAGCTTTGAAGTGAGTTTGGGCCATATTCTCAAGGTTTTCATTATAAGCAGGAGGACTAAAAAGCCACATTGCAAAAAGCAGGCAAGCTAGATATGGTCACACAATTCCCTAAGTCGACACTTTCGGAAAAGACTTGCAATAAAAGTCACACTGGACGGAACCGCAGATTTCACATTCTGTAACTGATACAAGTTGTAAATATTTGCAACCCAGAAGTAAAGAACAACACACTGTGGTTCTCACTTCACTGTCTATTAGAGTATTTTTGACTTGATCAAGGATTAGGAGCAAGCTGCCAATGTAGTTGTAATTATCACTCCAATCAGAATTACTAAAGTTAAGCCGATCCGAGTGCAGATTATCTAAGGATTTTTTTGAAAAATAACCCTATCCTGTCCATACTTAAAGAACCGAGCTAAGTGCACTAGCAGAGTACATGATGACACAAGGAAAATGGCTGTATTGGGAGTATGTGCCTGAAAAAAAGCAGAGCCTGTGATTTACATAAAGAAAGGATCACCTTTTTGCTATAAACAAACAGCAATATTTTGGGAGTGACCTACAAATACACAGACTCTCCAAACCTTTCCAATGATTGATATTTGCTAGATATTAGCTGACTAAAGATATTGCCGTGCCCTAGATCTAAGGGAGGCCAAACTTCACAGAATAAGCCAGCAAGGGGTTATTTGGAAAAACCACAGACATGGGATATTCCTCAGTGCCCTCTTTACATGTGAAGGGTCCAGCTCCCCGGTGTGAGAGGGACTCAGATTAGAACGCCAATTTAAAAATTTATAAAGTAGTAAAGTAGTTCTAATTATACCAGTTTGGTGAATTTTACACATGACCAATAAAGCGACAGACATACATAGAAGATCATGTTCATTAGGACTTACTAACTGTGCTCTGCCTCATTTCGAAGTTAGCAGCCGCTCCTAGCACACACAACAAGGACGCTCTGCTTCCTAGTCACAACCACGCAAATGCAGGGTAAGACCAGATATTACAGCAACTACCTGACGTCCTACGTAAGCTTGGTTAGCACAGCTCCCTTCTCCAGCCACGGCACAACAATCTGTGCACTGTGATCACACTGACTTCTCCACAGAGCACAGTTGCTGCTCTGCCAAACTGCTCTTCTTTCCAGTTAATAAAATTGCCTCCCAACTGATAGCAGCCTAGCAATATAAAATACTGGGTTGTTAACCGCTGTTGTGACAAATAATACCACGCTGCTGACAACCCCATTTTTTCCAATACAAACCTCCTTGAATGGTTTATTATTGACATATGGGACTGCTCTGCCATTATCTAATTTCAAAAAAACACATAGTAAGCAGCAATAGGGAACCTGCCAGTGTTCCCACTGCTTTAGCAGAGCTAAATCAAACCCCAAACCAAACCTCTCATTAGCAGCGCAGTCCTGTCAGGCCCTGTTATGTAGAGAAGAAACACCTTCTTCACAGGACTCCTGTACGATTCACGTCCCGGCAGATCCCACTTTATGCTTGCTTTCCAACTACAGACCACCACTACTACTATCCTTCTCAAAACTAGTACCAGTAAGATTGTCTTGACGCTTCTTTCTGCTATGACTGCTAAGTATACAACTGAAAGTATTGGGGAACTATATAATCCACAACACAGTTCAAGTGTTACTTTATACATCAGTAAAGCTGCATCAGTATAGCAGAGGTGGGGAACATGTAACAATTATCTGCCTCTGGTAAAATATACAGACTAAGTTAGCTGGTACTGCAAACTAAGACTCCATTTTGCAAAGTACCTATTGAAACCGTACATAAAGAACTAGCAGTACATGTATATTCCTGCCCAAAGTGCTGTTTGTTCACACACAAAGACGCATGGGTGCACTCGATCTTCCCTCACACAAATTTCTAATTTTCTCTCGCTAATGAATCAATCTCGTATAGAAATCTAGACCAATGTCAGGTACAGCTTCCACAGTCACTAGAAAGACCTGGAATACCCCTTTCATTGTGTTCAGCAATATTTTTTTAAAACATTTTTTCATCTATAACTTAAAGATATTAAAGAAGTTCAACTAATATTCACATTTCTTCAAGGACACCACACAGGCTTTAGTAGAATAGGTTAGTACAGTTTTGTCTGTCCTCCGGGGAACAAGCAAGAACCGCTAAAAGGAGGTTACTCAAATAAATTGCATTTCCACAGTACAAAAACACCCTGGCACAGCTTGTTTCTGCCCTCGGTAATGAGGTGACACAGTACTGCAGTTCGTGCTTTTGTCCAGTTTGAGAATTAAGCCGCATTACACACACACAAAAGAAGATATTTGACCTCACTTGTCCCCAAAGCAGTCTAATTTGCCTAGATATTAAAGTGCTAGTGATGTGTATTTAATGAGAATTCTTTTTGCATGTTTATTATCCAGTGACATTTAGGAGGTCAGCCTGATAATTCAGTTATGGCCTCTGTCTTGCTACTTTATTTAATGTAAAGGAAAATGTGATGTGACCCAGGTTGCATTTAACTACAAATAACAACAGAATGTGAGCTCATATATGGTCTCATAACAAGCACAGTGAGAGTGAAGTAGACCCAGACATTACCGAGCTGGAAAGTTAGGGAGCCTAAGCTGAACAGCAACATGGAGAGCCTTTCCTTTCTTGCTGTGTTGTGTAACGCCCATCTATCAAAGATAAACGAGCTCCATGGGCTGTTTCTCAAATTAGCATGCAGAGTCATTCAAATTCTGACAAAGCCAGGAGAGCCCTAGACCCAAACCCTTACCCAAAGTTAATCCAAACTCAACCACAACCCCTCCAAACAGAGGCCCTCTAACCAGCCACAGCTCGTTACACTCAAGAAAACTGTCTGCGCATTTACTTCCCTGTCTCTAATCTGCAAAAAAATACCTTCTGCTTCCCAGTGCACGATGAAGATCTAGGACTCTCCCACATGGTCTCCTGCCTCCAGGTAGGTTGCCACAGGTTGACTTTGTGCATGTACTGCTCTTAAGAGCACCACCGGGAGCTGCGTATGCACAGAGACTGCAGGATTCAGACCTGGTGCTTTATTATCTCAGGCCATGTAGCCCACAAGCAGACCTCCTTCTGACTCAGACATAAAAGGCTTTGTGGGGGGGAGAGGGGGATAGGCGTGAAATGAAGACTTACTTTCTTCCTTGCTGTGAACACTTCATCTCTACGTAACACGAGTCTCTCTGTGTCCTTCCTACAGCACTCTAAGCATAATGAAGCACAGTTTCTTGTTTCATACTCCCATCTTTGTTTATTTTATTTAAAGCTTTCACTTCAGAGCTTTGAGGCTAGAGATCAAACAAATAAAAGGGATTTTAGAAGCTGCAATGTCTGATCTACATTTTGTTCAGAAGTTAAACTAAAAATTGCCCCCAAGCCAACACACGGGCACTCATTTTGGAGACTGTTTGGTAGAATATAATACAGCCAGTTTGCCTCCAAGAAGGTCAATATAAGATCCTTGTTTATTACTTCACCTATCAGATGACAAAGTTAGTCTCATGACTAAGGCACTGGACTTAAATCTAAAAGATTTGAAATCAAGTTTTCATATTTGATTTCACAGCTGCCATACACTCAACAAAGTCGGTCTTCGCTCTCCCTGCCATTTGTCCGTCTCATCCATTTGGACTACAAGCTTTCCGGGACAGACACTGTGTGTCTTGCTCAGTGATGCTCCTATATCCCCCCTACTTACCCAGTAAAAACCAGGAACCCTTCCAAACACATTAACACTGTATGCACTCTTTCACTTGCTCACTCTGATTTCTTTCCTACGGCAAAAGGTTCTATTTACATAGAAGTATTTAAACTGAAAGCTAAATATTACTTTCATTTAGACTCACATGGGCAGCAACAACTTCTCCGATAGTATTACAACCAATGATCTTACCAGCAGATCTTGGCCTCCTTGCAGCGTAAGTAACATATTCTCAGTTTCTACTTCATTCTACCTTACTGGCAAGACAAGCAGTAATATTTTTGACTCTTACGAGACTAAGTTTTTATATGGTAGTTTAAACATTACAGACAAAATTCTCTTTGAGTAGCTAATATTTCTGGCATATTAGGCAATTTTTCTGTTACATTGGATCTATTCCCTTATATACCATAATGCTGATCACAAATTTCTACCAAATACAATTCCAGATTACACGTCCAAAACTATGGATTTTCTATTTATACCTTGTTTGTCAGATGAGACTCTATGCTCTTTAGAGAATTTCAGTAACAGACACATTTATTCTAATAAGTTCATGTTTCGGTTCAACTAGAAGATGTAAAGAATCACATTTTTCCACAGTGCATGACTGGGACTCCAGCTGAAGTCAACGAGAGCCCTGCAGGCACATCTGAAAGCAGCATTTGATCTATAATCACATTTATTGGAATACAAGCACATAGAGGCCCTGTCTCACTACACTGAACATATTGGGATGATATCTATTGCAAGGAAAATAGGATTAGAACCCAATTCACGCAGGACACTGTAGCTAGCGCCGTGCCATCAGTTTTTAGGCAGAGCTCTCCAGGGGACTAAATGAGGGTGTTTCTTAACCACTGATGGCAAATGCATTGTTTGAGCACACTTCTGCTTTTATACAGAGGAAATATCCCTGTGTACAATGAAAAGACTTACAAATGCTAAAGACTTTTGAGAGTAAATGTATTAGATGATTCAATTATTACACACAGATTTGGTGCAAGTATCTGTATGTGTGTTACAGAGCTTGAAATAGGATAATGAAGTGTATGTATTATGCTACTATGCATATATATAATTCATACAGCAACAGAGGGTTAGGTCTGCAGCATTATGCACCCTATGTGAACAAAGGTTTAGTTTGATTTGATGGCCCTACTGTGTGGAAAACCAGCTGCAACACTGCCTTGAGGGGGTGGATTCAAAACAGGGCTTCTAGTTTACAGAGGTAAAAAAAGAGAAAAAAATATTTCCTATAAAGAGACTGCATTCTTTAAGGAGAAAAATAATACTGTATCTAAAACAGCTCTAAAGAATACCACTTTAACATACAAATGGGAAACTCTGAAGCTCAAGGATATAATTTTCTTTTAAGACATTCTGAAGAAAGTTTAGTGCTTATCCAACCCGAGTGACAGCACTGGAGACCTGAGTCTTCAATTTCCTCACAAAAGTAGGCGATATCCCTGCAAGTCCTCATCACACTGACTTCCATGTTAGTATTTTATCCACATGCCTTTATTCTGGGTAGGGAGCAACACTTCACGTCTAGGGGAGATAAATCCATTTCCTGCCTCTACACCAAGCTGGCTCTCTCGACTTCACACTAAGTGCCTGGCCCAGACAGTCTTTCTAAAATCCGCCCGTGGTGGGGACTGGGACGGCCACCAGCAATCTGCTTCACAAAAGCAACCAGAGAGACATCTCATGGTAACAAGTCTCAGACAGTTCTGGTTCTGGTCTTAGAGGGCCAAGTCTTTCAGCTGCTGATCTCCTGAGCCATGCCGTGGCTGATGTTTTATTGATAAGTAATTACAGGTAGCTCCAAACTGCCACAGGTATGGAAATGACAATAAACCAAGTAGAAGCCTGTTATTCAGGGGGTCTTGATTCAAGCAGAGTAAAAAGACATTATTTTTACAGAGGACCATACCAAAATACAAAATTAGTTGCCTCCCTCAGATGGAGACAAAAGCAGTTGCTGGTTCATACCTTATTCAGTCAGCACTATCAACAAGAACTGGAGCCCTGTGCTCTCTACACTGACCTCAGCTTTCTCCCGGAACGGAAGGTGCCACGGCATGGCACTGTTCACAGGCAGCAGCGTGCACAGGGAGATGTCACAGCAGGAAAGTTTGGTTTAGCCTGTTTTGTAGCCCTCTTAGCATCAGTCTCCATCTGGAGATCCCCACAAAATATTTTTCTACATTCCACTACCTTTTTCACCGATTTAAATCATTATCTCCACTGCTGGCCACAATGCTTATATTTTATTTTCAGAATTTAATCCCGCCTAGAAATGACGCAGCAGTGCCACATCCCCAAGCCACAGACATATAAAAAATCAGGACAGACAGCAGTTTAGATGATCTGGGCAGGGGGTCTTGCCCTAACAGACATACGTGACATGCTCTCTTGGCAGCACACACTCACATCCATCTGTTGAGATGGAACTGAGCCCACTGCACCTCCATTGTCCTGTTTTCAGTTCATATGTGCCACGTAAGTGCTGGGTTCAGTAGGCAGGGCGCACAGTGCTGGGAATCCCAAACCTAACTTCTGTTGTTGGCGTGGAAAACATTGCAAGAATTCTCACTGTGGGTGAGTGGAAAGAGGAAACACGAAAACAACCACCAGTCCCAGGCTCCTAGGAGGAAAGCAGATCTTTCCAACAGGAAAACAACAGATCGGAGCATTATGGTGTTCAGTTTAATTTCTTGTGGTCAGTGAATTCAGCAAAAGCAAACGGAACTTTTTTATATGCCCACAGGCTCCTGTAGTGAGACCTCAGGAGTTACCACTTTGTCTTCCACTAGACACCAGTGAACAGCCATATTAGTCTTAGGAATGATAAGAAGTAAACCCTAGTTTTCACACATACTTCTATATGAGAAAAAAACTAAATTATTCAGAAAACAGTGAAAACTAGCAGCCAGAGAAAACACAGCACCTGTAAAGAACTAGCAGGTCACAGTGACCCATATACAACTGATTTCTGTTACTGCAAGCCAAAACCTGCAGCCATTTGCCCTGAGAGTGTGAAGAGGTGTCAGGAAGAAGTGTGAACATACCTGCGAGAGGATTATGAATCTGCGTCAGAAAAGACTCAGCAGAGAGGGGAGCTCAGGGCTTTCCCTGCACAGTCAGTGGCATAAAATTGTTTCCCTTCTTCCATGGATAACTTGGCTAAGACATTTCTTCAACACTAGCCAAGTGACAGTGGCTGAGAGGGGAGCTAAAGCCCAGCCAGAGCAGCACCACACGGCTTGAAATACCTTTGCAAAGCAGATTTAAGACGCTGTGTTTTTTGTCCTACAATGGCCTCCGACTAGCTGTAATATGGTAATGTGGCATTAGTAACTTAATACAGTATTAACTGATAGACAATCAGTATTAGCACAATGTTTACATTTGCAAACCATCATAGAGCATAGTATCTCCAATTCTTATCCTATCAGTAATTCAAATGTGGAGCTCATTACACAGCAGTTGGCATTTCCCTTCTGACCCTGCACCCTGCTCCGCATGGGCCCCGTGCCTGCCCAGGGTGACCACCCCTGTAACCGCTCACTGATTTAAATTCTCTGCAGAACAGCCATAGCATTTCTCTCACTTGAAGCTGCAGCCACTGTTTCAACCATCACCTCCTAAAAGCTGCAAGGGGGACTCCGAAAGTGGGGCCCCCCATAGCACCGACCTAAAGGAGGCAGGGTCCCAGCCCTGCCCTCAGCCCCACGCCTCTGTGCTGACCTCTGGCAAGGCAGGGCGCCGGCCCGGGCTTTTGGGATAGTTTAAGTACATTCACTTACAGACCCGGTGCGACTATGTAGCTTTAGCACCTCAGCGCCAGTCCCGCCCGTGACAGAGCAGGGTGGCATTGCCCGACCCCAAACGAACAGCGGGACCAAGGGAGCCACGGCCGGGCGGGGCAGAGGGCCGCCCCCCGCGCCCTACCTGACCCGTGCTGCTGGCGGAGGATGGCGGCCTGCCCGGGCGGCGGCGAGGCCGAGGAGGCTGCGGCGGCCGCCGAGGCGGTGGCAGTGGCGCTGGCGGTGGCACCCCCCTCGGCCGGGGGCGGCGGCGGGCGCTTGCCGGGGCCGGGCGGCGGCGTGGGCCGGGCGGCGGGGCCGTGGCGGCGCGGGGCCGCGCCGCTCTGGATGTGCGAGACCGCCTCGGCCGCCTGCACGTCGGGCGGCGCGAAGCGGGAGAGGACGCGCAGCAGCGCCTGGGCCTTGTGCTCCTGCGTCTCGTCGTCGCTGTAGTCCGCCACGCGGCACTCGTAGACGCCCTCGTCCTGCCGCCGCACCCCCGAGAGCCGCAGCCGGTGCGAGATGTCGTTGCCCTGGACGCGGACCGTCTGCAAGAGAGCGCACCGCCGGGCGCCGCCTCAGCAGCGGCCGCCGGCCCCGCCGCCTTCCCCTTCCCTAGCAGCCACCCTGCTCCCCCCGGTGCGGCCCCGGCACAGCTCGCCCTCGCGTCAGGTACGTGTCTTTTGCCGTCAAGATCACCGAACCGGGGCTAATCCCCCCCCCCCCCCCCAAAGCCAGGGCACCGGGCATTTAAGCCCAGCACCTCTCTGTTAAAGCCCCGCTTCGGGGTCCCAAGGAGCCATCCAGAATCAGCCCCTGCTCCCCATCACCCCCACGCACCCCTCACCACGAGCGCTCTGCCACCCCTCCTGCGTGCCCGCCCCTGGTCTGGGGGTCCCCTCTCCCCCTGCCCACTCCCGCACGGAGCCCCGCAGCTGTCCCGGGTGCTGGGCAGCCTCCAGCCCGCACCCAACACGCGGGGAAAGCCCAGCACGCCGGGGGTCCCCGCCCCGCTGCGTGCAGTGCCACCCAGACGAGCCCCAGGCCGTGCCCTGCAGCCCCGGAGCGGGCCGCGGGCGGGAGGGAACGGCCCCAGCCGCGCCTCAGCACCGCGGAGAGGGGCCGGCGGGCGCCAGCGGCCGCCGCACTGGGGCAGCGGCAATGCCGGGCCCGCAGCAACGGGAAAGGGGCTCGTTTCCTGCAGGACGGGGAGAGAAGGCGGTCGCCGCAGGCGACTGGCGTTTGCAGAGGGCAGGGAAAAAAGCGAACTTCTCTCCTGATCTGGCCCACAGTCCTTTTCAAACGTGGCTGAGGAAGGGCTGTAAGGCAAACATCACCTCCTCTCGATTTGCGAGGAATGAGACGTGACTGCTAAACCAGCAACAGATGGTAACGTTTCGACCAAGCCACGGCACACCGAGGAGGGGAAACGTGCCACACTCCCGCCGTGCTGCAGGAGCAGGGCTGCCAGTGAGACCAGCTGCATTCGTGTGTCAGGAAAGGAGGGGGGCATGCAGTAAATCCCACTTGTATGGGAGGAGGGCTGTGCACCACCCAGCTCGAGCTGCACTTACGCTGATTTTGGTTGCATCCTTATTTGTTACCTAAAAGAATAGGAAAAAAGGGAGATTAGACTCAGCTCTGCCAGCACATCAACAAGATGCTCATATTCGCACCCCAGTGCAAGGACAGCACGAGGACAGATGCAACTTTCTCCACTTGCCATTCACACAGTCTGTGTGTGGCTGAGGGGAGTTCCCCAGGCAATGGGGAAGGCAGCAAACCAGTGCTCAGCTGGCAGGGGGACTGTTTTGCTAAAGCTCCTGTGGTGCCCACAGAAGTGTTGCCTTCACCAAGGGTGCGAACAGCAGCCAAAGAAATGCTTGTTGCATGCTGTGCTGCTCACAGGCACTGACAGACACCGGCGAAGATGCTTTACCAGCAGCGTTAGCACAGCAGTGAAGTGCTTGGGCAGGCTGGATCCCGCACTGCTCAGGGCAGAGCTTTGGTCCTGAGCATCCTGGGAGCAGGTATCACTCGGCAGGTTTCATACTTGTTATTTTTTTGTCTCCAGCCAACTACTGTAAACCTAAGTGATGCCTCAGATCTCACTGATGCGCCTCCCAGGGAGACGGTCATCATTCTCCAGGCATGCCCTGTTATCATTTATTGTAAAAGCAACTCACGGTTTTTATAAGGTTAAAGAAGACATTTAAATCCAAGCGATTTATTTCCCTGTCTGACAACTGACTTACACTTTCCCCAGCTAGGCGGCATCGCATTAGCTCAGTGTCTATATGCTCTGCATCTCTATTTGAGCTCTGCGGGAAAACAAGCATGCCACAGAGAGGGGAGCTGGCACAGGCACGGAGGCAGCCGCAGGGAACCCTGCCGGCACAGGGGCTGAGGGGATGGGAAGGATGATGGGCCCCACACAGTAGGGCAACACGGCCTGGAAATCCTGCTCTACCCCATTCCTTGTACAGCCCCGTTTGGCACCAACAAACTGTGGGGAGGCTGCAGAATGAACTGGCTTATGTTGGGGAAATGCAGCTGAAAAAATTAGACTAGAGCCTACCCTCACGCCAGGCAGCTTGCTAGGGGGAGGGGAAAGGACACGCAAGATTTAACTCTGCTTCATGCATTTTAATTACTACATCTGACTGTCTGAAAATGTCTTGCTCAGCTCCAGATACAGACACAGGTATGTACATACACCCCAAGAAACTGTGTGCATTTGTATATGCAGACTGATATGTAGTTAACGTACCAACAGAGAGAGGTGTATCCCTCATGCCTTTCTCTGCTCTAGCAGTGAGCAACAGAGGCTCTCCCTCCTTTTACAGCAATTCCTAGCTTAGCCCACAGAAGCACTGTTTTTTTCTTATCCCCATTTCATACTACAGCTGGTTTTGGCTGCCTCTCCTGGGTCCTCATTGCTCATTTTGCAGCAGGACATTTACAATTTTCTATTTACAATCCTTAAAGCACTGACTTTTTTTCCTGAGGAGAAGTCCCCCATAGTGCATGCCCTGTCCTCCTCCATCCCAGGGAGAGCCTGGGGACGCTGGTGCTTCCAACCGCTCACTGGCACTGGGTAGACTGCTCTCCTCTCTGGGACTGCTGAGTTTATTTTGATCACCCTCTGAGCATGTTGCACTCAATGAACAGATATATCTCCATAGCACAGTATTACCTTGCTCCTGCTGCCGGGGACACTGATGGCTAATTCGTGTGCAAGTTCTCTGGCTGGCTCTTTAAGGTACCACCACTGGATTTCCAAGGAGTAAGAGGTGGATCCGCTGGCTCGGAAAGCACAAGGCATCTCAATATCATCTCCCTCCCTAACAGTCACATCTTTGGGAACTTCAGTAAAGGTAGCTGGGAGGGGAAGACAGAGTTACAAGGGCTGGTTAACGGGAGAGGTTAAAAGACAAGATCAGTTTTTTTCAGTATAATGTGAGCCATTTCAGTTCAAGGGCTAGGCGCTGACCGAGACACGGGTTTCCTGGAGTCCGGTGAGCGCAGGATATGCGGAGCATCCAGGACTGTGCACGCGGGGCAGGGCCGAGCCGGTCCCCGCCACCCCGCAGCCTGGGGCCGCGGCGTCAGCGGAAAGTTTGAAGAGGATCTTAAAAACCCCTCGTCCTCCCAGGAAAGCTCTGGGCTGGATACAGGGGCACCAGTGTCCCACTGCCCCCTCCCCAGATCCGGCGCGGGGACTGTCCCGGGCTGCGCCCCGCTCCGCTCCGGTGCCTGCGAGGCGCCGAGCCCGCGCTGCCGGCAGCTGCGGCCCCAACAGTGCCACCTTGTTCTGCGGGAGCCCTCCCCGGGCAGCGCTCCCTGCCCCCAGCCACCGGCACTTCCACAGGAAAGAGCGGCGGGCAGGACGGGGCTGGGAGCAGCTGCCGGCGGGAGCGCAGCGGCTGGAGCTCCGCTGCGGCCAGGGCGGCGATCCCCGCCGCACCGCAGCCCCGCCGCCAAGTTGTGTCCGGAGCGGCAGCTCACCGCGGGAAGAGGCAGAAGTTTCCTACTCACCGGTGACGATGAACAGCAGAGGTGCGTTGAACATCAGGTAACAGAGGGTGCAGAGGAGCCCCCGATTTTCCATCTCATCTATGTGGGCTGCGGGCGGGGGCCGGGCTCGGGGCGCAGCCGGGCACGCCTCAATCCATCGCACACAGCGGGGCTGGGTCAGGGCTCCTTCCCAAAAAGCCAAAGCCACCCGACTAACCTTGGTTTGTGGGAAAGCAAATACAAAATCCACAGCCGGCTGCTCAAACTCGCTCGCAGGTGGAAGCGACGTTCCTGGGAATGAAGCAGTAAATCTGGTCCCGGTTCTCTGCTCCGCCGCGGGCGGGATTCAACTGCCCTGCGCTGCGTGGGGGCTCCTGCTGCCCGCAAGCGAGGCGGCGAGGCCGGGCTCCCCTCCGAGAGCCATCACACTGCCCAGGCTGCTCTCGGAGCCCGCGGAAGGTCCAGCGAGGCGGCAGGGACGAGCCTCCTCTCCCCGAGCCCGGGGAGCGCCCGGCGTGTTCCCGCCGCGGTCCGGGCTCTGGCCCTGCGCGGAGGAGACGCGCCGGCACGTCCCAGCCCGCCGCTCCCCTCCCGGGCAACCAGCGGCCCCGGCCGCAGCTGCACCCGCGGGGCCGGCCCCCGCCTCCGCGCACCGCTCCGCCCACCGCGGGAGGGCCCCGCCTGGCGCGGCCGCTCGCCGCCGCCCCTGCCGCCTCCTCCATCCCCCTGCGCTGCGGGCACCGTCCGTGCAGTTCCGCCTCGGCGGCAGCCCGTACGGGGGCCTCCCGCCTTTCCCGGGATCCCGGACTCGCTCCAGACCTACCGGTGAAGCTGGCGAATGCAGAGCAATGAACTGCTTTTTGCGCATCCTGATCCAGGTCCGGGTCTCCTCCGGGGGTGCGTGCCCAGAGTTGATTGTTCAGTTGCTGTCAGGCTTCCAAACTCACTATATGCTTGTTACTTGTTAAAATGCATCAAGGACCCCCCCTCCACTACTGATTTAGAATACAGTATCATAAAATGTTTCTGTGGATCAGCTGTTTCTCAGGAAAATGTCCCAATTAAAAAACAGAAGTGCTCAAAAGTAAAGTCAGTAAAGTCATTACAGTGAATTACAATCACAAGCAGAGTTTGATTTTTGCAATAGGTAATGTAAGGGAGCTGTATTTCAATAAATTTGAGGTGCCTTTCTAAAATATTTGCCTTTTTTTTCCTGAAATTCCATTAAAAGTCATCATTTTGTTCAGCCACAACTTCATTTAATCACTGGGATAGCATGGGAAGGGTGTGTTACAATCCACAGAAAATTTCCTTTATATTTTTAATGGTTTCATTCTGTACCAGAATGCAAAGCTGGATACGTGAAGATTTCCATGGAACTAATTATTTAGAAACATTCACTTTTTCAACAACTAAATCTGACCGGTTTTTAAATGGGTGCTAGTATGTAGCTTCCCAGCTAACACCCTGTCCGGCCACACAGACTGCTGGAGGCTCCTGCGGTCGGGTCCTGCCAGCTGCTGGCTCCCAGCTTGGAAAACCCACCCGCATGGTTTCCACCAGGAAGTTTCAGTAAAATTCACATGATCCTGAAATGCACTGAAACTGCATTAAATCAGTATTTCCTGTTGGCAGTTTTTTTCTTCAGAGCATTTTCAGCCATTCCTACCAATTATATAATGATTTAAATCCTGTGACAGTCCTCTGGTAGGTCTATGACAACTAACACAACTCTGTGCCTTTCTCCATAGTCTTTACTGGGAGCCTAAATCCTGCCAGCCTGAATCCTGCCAGCGGCAGAGCCCAGCTCCCCAGGCAGGTGGAGTCAGCCCCTGCCAATCATAAAAGCTTTTATTGTAATAACTATTAAATACCATTTAATCAAATAGTCTAATAATCACTTACGCTTTGCTTTGCCACCCCAAAGCTCAGTGTGCTTCATGCAGTAAACACCATTATTTCTTTTCACATATGGCCTTAAGCCATGTAGTATGGCAGTGAGTTTCATTACCACCTTGCCAGAGTCCTCGTGCAGCGCTTCACCTTGCCAGAGTCCTCGTGCAGCGCTTCACCTACCAGGCCACGTGCAGGCAGGGAAAGGCAACCATGGCAGGCATACCTGAGGCAGTAGATCCAGCAGCCTCTCTGCTCAGCAGCAGCAGTCTTTCAGTCAAATCCCCAGAATGGGTTAGCTGGGTCCTCTGCTAGCGAGGCAGCTCCACTCCTTTGTGCCCTCCACAGCAGGATTGATTAGAAAATTCCTGATGGATAAACAGAATCAAACCAGAGGTCATTTTTATATCAAATTACAAGTGATAAATCATATTTTAAAAACTTTTACTTAAGCTTTTATTAAAAATGATGTTTAAAAATTTCTTCTGAAATTTATAAAGGCTTGGAATGTAAAAATATGCAGTTCATGTTAAGTGAGTTTTATTTCTTAGATATAAAAAATATGTAATAAAAATGAAAAGGAAAGGCAAATGCATTTAAACTTAGTTCTATTTTAATAAATCTAAGGTGGTTATTGTAGTAATAGTGTTGCTGAAGTGAAGACAGTTTTAGCTTAAATGTGTCCCTCAATTTAAAAACATTAAACCTTCAGTTCTACTGTATTTACTACCCACCAAATTTGATTTTATATGTAGCAGCTGAACACCGAAGCACTGATATCTTTGTATTCAATTAAAGTAAGGAATTAGGAATACAAGCATGTTTTTCACAGTCAAGTTAGAGTAATAACGAGACTATGTTCTCCTCTTCTACTAAAATTATAATGGGGGACTATTGTGCTCTACACTGACTAGCAAGTATTCTGTGCAAATCATTTTGCTCTTAGGATCATAACAACATTTGAAGCCATTTATTGATTCAATCCTGCCAGCAAAAGGGACTTCTACAGCACAGAAGCTATCACCTGCCGCACTCATACCCTGAACAGGTGACTATCACAGGGAGAAGCTCCCTTTGCAGTTGCTGATCCTGCAGCATCATCCACACCAGCGATTAATTCTCAGTGAAATCAGGGAAACTATTCAGGTGCTTTTTTTGCTGTAACTGTCACTCAGATATTACATTAAGCTGCATGGCAGATAGGTAACAGTATTTTACACCTAGGCAAACTCAAATCGGTTGTTTTTTTGGAGAAATCCTATGGCATTTCCATAGCTTTCCACTTCCAAATCAGATTTTAGTAGAGAAGATTCTCTCTGCTGTAGGATAAGCCAAAATATAGCAGCATTTGTTCTGGCAACAGGACTCTTCATCACTTTTTCCATGTGACCTCATCCCTAAGCCATCCCTGAGGAGGTGGTGGCAGAGAGAAGCTCTGAAGTCCCCTTCCTGGCTCCTGAGCACCTTACCAGGGAAGCCAGAAGGAGTCTGGAGGGACCATTGGATGAAACCAGCAGAATTCCTCCTGAAGGGACAATCGTCTTTGTCATCTCTTAGTCCCATTCTCATATTCCATTGTTAGCCAAATCCTCCTTTGATACGAAATGCAGGAGCATCACTGACCTCAGGAGGTGATGGCGATTAACAGTGGATGAGTATCTGGCACTTTAAGCAGACACTGAGCCTTTACAGGACTGGTAATGGGAGATGGCTTTTGCTGTTGCTGGACCATGTTTTATAGCAACTCATGAAATCCCATAAGCAATTCCAGCACTGTGTAGCTGATGACATTTAAGAACATTTCTCCCTGTAATTTTTTAAAATGACTAGCAACTCCATTATTTGAATAACCAAAATACTTTCTAATGGCTGCTTGAGGAGCCTTTAATTCATACCCTGCTGTTTGGAGTTAATCCATTCAGAAATTAAAATAGTGCAGGTCACCTTTGAGAAGGAGAAAGCTGCAAAAATATCCAACTTTACACACACAAAGCATATGTGATGAGACATTTACTTTGAGTCGGTGTAAAAGCGCTGTAACATACTCGACATGACACGGTATTGCTGCCATATTTAAGCAACGTTCATCTCTGCCCTAAATCCTCTGGCAGAAATAAGTCCTGTTCAGCACTCTGTTCTCAGATTTTTGTCAGTTTTTTTTTCTCATTTTTCTCATTAGACTGACATGTTTTCACAGGGGCCAGTTTTGCTCCTACTAACAGAAAGCAAATGCTTTTGCAAATGACTCTGTGATCATAGAGGACAGTCCTGGCCCTCCACTGCTGGGGTGGAGCAGGCAGTGCTGCAGCTCACAGGCAGCGATCAAGCAAACTCTGGGTCTCAGGGTGCCTCCCCAGGAACCTGAATATGCTGATCGCATGCTGACTGGCTTCTGAAAGCTGTATTATCTTTAGAAAATAGGTGAGGGGCAGAAGCAAATCTTGGATGTAAACAAACAAACAAAAAGCGAGAGACGCTAAAATGTTCACATCTCTGCTTCCAGCACAGTGACCTTCACTGTGGAGCTTCTGCCTCAGAATAGCTCACAACAACAGGTTGGCAACTGCCAGCCCAGTTGCCTTTAAAATGTCACTGGTTTAACATCAAATCAAGAGATATAATTGCATTTTTCCTTCCTTCTCTCCACCCTCTGAATTCCAGTCCTGATCAGGCCCAAACCAATCTGACAGCGTATTTGTGTTCCCATAAGAAGTCTGTAAAAGGTCATAAAAGCTGCAAGTTCAAACGTCTGGATTGTTTTCAATACACATGATGACCTTCCGATTTCCCATCTGCAAGCAGTGAGCTGCACTGCCTTGAAGTTATTCCAGGATCCAGGTGGTAGGCAGAAGTCTAACACAGTGTTTGAGAAAGAACTGATCGGTCTTATATTGGGAAATTCAGGATTAAAACTGTCAGACTGTGCTCTCTCTTTGGCTTATTCATCCTTACTCTGGACAAGTGACATTTCCACCAAAAAGCTTCATTTTACTTTCCATGAAACTGATTAAGGTAGAAAGCACGCTTCTGCATTCTGGTGAGGCACGGTTCTCACTTTATGCAGCAAATGCATTTTTAATTGCCTTTAGTTTCTACTTTATCTAGCCTTCTTATCTGATATTCTTTGTTAAACGATCTAACAGTATGAGACTCATGCAAGAACATGCGGAAAGAGAAGGCAACATACATTCATAATAATGCAACAATAGCTCATCTTCTAGTACACTGTGCTTACAATAAAATCAAAAGCAGTCAGAAAATCAGATTACACCACACTGTAAAATTTATCTGAAATTTAAGGTGTACAGGCTGTTTTATTAAAAGACATGATGACGGCTGCCTAACACTTAGGCAGGAGTATAAGATGGCAACAGAATACAACATATAAAAATTGTCTTCTGTCAGGTCCATCAGCACGTGGGGTTGCCATTCAGCAGCTCGTTCCGCAGCAGATCGGAGCTGCTGCACCTCTGCTGCTTGGTGCAACCCCTGCATACGAAAAGGGAGCTAGTACATTTATTGGGAAGAGCTTGAATGAGGTGGATTACCCAGAGGCAGAGTAGCAGAGTAAAAGCCAACTCAGCTCAGTCTCAGGAATTATAAAAAATGTTCTCCTTTGCAGAAGTATATGAAATACAGGGAAGCAGCCAAGCTTCAACATTCCCACGAGAAGCTCTGACTCCAAGATGTCCCAGCAGTGCCTGATGGTATGGAGGCGAGTATTGCTTGCCTCTGAAGTGTCTCTACCTACTTACTGTGGTTACTCCCTTTGAGTAACATGTTTAACTTACACCAGGATCTTTAGAAACTATATTAGATCACCATCTTGTAATACCTTATAACTTAAAGATAATTATTATAAAATAATATTTTATCGGTTATGAATTAACACTTGTCCCTCTTCTAGGGAAAAAGTAATATAATCATCCTCTGAAAGAGATAAACACGTTGACAAGACTCAAAATACTCCAGATTTGGGTCTACAAAATAATTTTAACTATTGTTTGCCAACATCATCACATTCTTAAAGCCATATAATTAATGGTGAATTGAAGCCAAAATATTATTAATAAAGGCTGAAAAAAGAACACTACTAAAAATGTTACTAAAAAAAATAACATTACATCCAAAAGAGACCACCACTGAGTTAGGCAATACCTTGTATTTCCCACTGGGCTCACAGAAACTAGTAATATCTCCAACACAGAAAACTGACATATATTTGACGTCAAAGAACTCCCAGCACATCATATGGAAAAAAATTCATATAAGAAACTAACAGATCAGACAAGATCTGCAGCAACCTCTTAAATGCTTAGGCCTGAGTTCTGCAAGCATTGCTGTGTGCAATCTGCAGCTGCTAATGTAAAGGGTGAGGAGATGAACATACTGTGCAAGATTTTAAAGAAGGATACGTGTTTTCCATGTGTAAAACTGGAGAGTTTGCTTTACTTTTTAAAAAAGCTAAGATAGTTTCTCCTTTCCTTTTTATTATTTGCATTGCCAGGATCACATCATGCTAGGCTTTCCACTAGTACAAAGCTAGAAAATCAAAAGAATTAGAAATTCAAGTCACATCTATCCAGTTTTTCAAGAGAGACTCAATGGATGACTGGAGAATTAGTATAATTACTGCAACATCACAGATACTAAGCAAATAAGGCCTGATTAACTAGAAATGGTGAAATGAGTTGTATTTGCTTAGAATGCATTGATTTATAGTCCTTTTTTAGAAAATAATAATAAATATTTGATAAACTATTGGAAGAAAAAAGGTTGCTGTTAAAACGTCATCTCTTGCATTCCTCCGGTCAAGAGATGAAGCTAAAGCTAGTATGAGAACATTTTTGATTAAACGCTGTTGCATTAGGTTTCCTTATCTGGCTGCTAGGTAGCTCACAGAAACAAGCCGCTGTAGCAGAGAGGATACTGCTCTGGCAGAAGAAGTGAGGAAGAAAGCTGAGCCAGCAGGACCTGCAGCATCCTCTGCAGCACAATGGCCTCTGTCTCCTGGCCTCACCACAATGATTACCCAGGTCTGGGGGGTAACCTTCCTGTGCTCACCTGTGGGCCTTTTGCCAAGACCATTTGTTTTAATAACAGTTCAACATAAAATACATTTTATTTTATAGAGATCTATATTTCTTTTTTCTAGTATATATACAGATACTCAGTATTCCTAGTTGTTGTGCTTTAAATGATTTATAAGATTTTCTAGATTAAATACCTTTATAAATGCCACTTAATCTGTGAGAACGTAGGGGAATACTCCAAATGGATGAGAGTTACTGCAACTGTCAGTTAGGGATTTAAGTACATAGCATGCCAATGTACTACGTCTTTGAATCATGGGTGAGTGAGATAGCAAAAGAAAAGGTGTTGACAGTGTGGATCTGGCTAGTTGATAAAGCCAAAACCTTTGTTAAATCAGTGCAATCAGAAAATGTACAGAAACTCCATCTTTCTAATTAATACTACAGCATAAAAGAACAGAGTGCAAGAAAAAGAAAAGTTCAAGTAGCACAAGAATGTTACACTATATATAAAAAAGACACAAAGGGGAAAATCATATTTGGCAGAAACATCTCGCATTAAACACACCATATCTGGGCTGATATGCAAAAAGCTTCTAAGTATTCCATTAATTTTCCTTTACAGCTCAAGACTGTATTTTTATTTTTTAAGAAACTATCTGCAGCAGCTCTCTGCCTAAACCACAAAAATCTATCCACTTAATAAAAGAATGCAACACAACTCATTGAAGCCAACAGTTTCAAAAAGCATCCATTAATTTTGTATGCTTCTGGTTTTAGATGTTTCCCTTAATGAGCTTGAATGTAAACATGCTCTTAATAATTCTGCCAAAACCAGGCTAATAAGTCGATGTCTTAATTTATCAGCTGAAACACCTGACCTCATGCTGTACAGATGAATTAGATGCTCTGACTTAATCGTTTATATTACTTTTCTTTATATGAAATAAAAAGAAACTTTGGGCCAGATTCCCTACTCTGTTCCCATTCCTCCCAGAAACCCTGGCACTGGGGAGAAAGCAGCCTGGATGGAGATGCCAGCAGAGCATCTCTGCAGCCTGCAGCAGCCTGCCTGAAAAGAGGTCACCTCCACACCCCTCTCATCACAGCACGCGTTTCTGGAACGGAGAAGGGAATGTGAAAGGACGTGTATTTTTTGGTTAGCAAATAAGCCTTTCATCAATAATGTATCTCTTAAGCCTGTTGGTGAATCAACCTGCTACCCACTGTTTCAGAAAGACTGTTAGAGACTATGGCTCCTAAATTAGAATTGAAATGACTATTTTGTTCAAGCAGGATTAATTACTCGCTAGTGTTTCCTCCCTGCTCGCTGTAGTTAGAAAGCCGCAGGGCTGATGCACGTGGAGAAATAAATGCTGATCTGGGAGGTGACACTGGAAGTTTGGCTATGGCCTGTTGATGCATCAACATTTTATGGCCATAGTAGGAGGGACTCAGACTGAAGAAAAATCCATCCAGAAAATTGAACTGTTTATCCCCAGAAATGAAAGAAACCAGGTGTACCAGGCAGATGCTGCCAGTCACTTGCAAAGGGCTATGTTCAGCACTTGGAAATAGGGACTGCTCCATCGAGTGACCTGAGAAACTGATAGATGTGAGTGACAGCTCGCTCTGCTTCTTGACTTCTGGCTGGGAAGGTCAGAGCCCACTCCTGGCCAGGATGAATTTTCTCTTGGGTAATTTTCCTGCAGCCCACAAGCCTAAAGCAGTATTTTCCAAAGGAGAAAGAGTTGCACAGCCCCAAAGTATCAACAACATTTCAAGAATTTACGTGATTTAAGTCACTTGTTTGGTCACAAATGGCCCAGGTATAGGAGCCCATCCTCCAAAGAGATGGAGGCACGAGAAGACCTGGGGAGATGCTGCCACAGCAAAGGAAAGAAGATGGGAATGGAAAGACAGTTTGCTCTCGATTCCACATCCCTTGTGTGTGGACTCTGATGTTTTTCTCAGTGAAATGAGATTAAAAATCATCCTTTCTCACCTGCCTTCTCCCAAGATCTGAACTGGTTAACTTCTGACAGGGGTTTTCTGTGTCAGCCCTTTGTACAGATTCTAATAGGGAACACCAAAACCTAACCTCAGCAGCACATTTGGTATGTGTGCGTTAGAAGTTGTGCATTACAGAGTGGTAACTAATAATTAGTTTTCAGCAGACAGGAGCTTGTCACGTGAAAGAGGGCCAGCAGAAAATATGGGCTATAGACAAAGGCCCAATACTCAGATGAGGTATTGAACACATGGGAAGACAGATTCAAGGAAACGCTCAGGAGAGTTTGACTTTTACAAAAATTTAAATAGGGTTTTGCTACTTTAATGATAATGACCATTGTAGATATACACAAGTTCCAGCGATTAATCTGCAAAAGCATCCTGGAAAAGAGTCTGCGACAAAAGATCTTCATGAAATGAATCCTTGGAGGTGAGCAAATTGTTCTAACAAAGTGTTTTGTGGACAAATAGTTCTATTTGCAGAGTTCTAGACATAAAATTGCAACACGTTTGTTCAAAGTGGCTCCTGTTAGGGATAAGCATGTGTCTGACTTCAGATGCTTCCTTCTGAAAGCTCTACTGACTGTCAGGAGGCTAATTTAGGTGGTAACATGTAGATAACAAAACTTGGACACATAAATATGTTCATCCCTTCCTTGTCTCTTATGTAGGTAAGAGTCCTGATGCTCAGATGTGACTTTGCTCTGATTTAAACTTTCTACACAGTGAAAATTTTTGAGGAGAATGATTATTTCTCAAGCTGTAATTCAGTCATGTCCAGTTCACTGCAGGCAGTCATTCAAATGCAGAGGCAGGTATCCAGGTGAATTGGAAAGGACAGACTTCATAGCATGCTAGGAATTAATTCATGTTTCTGGGACTCAGGCTGTATGGATGACATTTGTGAGGTTTTTCAGCTGGCAGGCAGGGTAACCACCCAGTGGGCAGCAGTCCTGGTGCTGGGGGACTGCAGATCTAGCCCAGCTGTGCCAAGGCACGTTCTGTTCCAACCCCAGGGACCTACGGCCTGCTCAGATCAGCCCCCACCCTTGAGCATATTGCAACCGACAGAGAGAAGATAAAAGTATGTATTTGATTAGCCACAGAATAAATGGTATCACTAAGCAGAAAGGTATTTGAAATAAACAGTAACAACTCTATAAAAAGGAGAGAATTCAAATATTTACAGCTACTTAAATATTAAGGCTTTTACTTCACTAATCTGTGATTAATCCACCATGTAAAAATAGATTTGTTTAAATAAATTGACTACACTGCTAGTTAGAGATAGTGATTTCCATTGTTCAGAAGGTCTGCTTTGTTTTGATCTTTTTTTAGGAGATAATCCTCATAATCCTGTATAAAGTTGACTATAATACACGTTCTCCCATAGAGCTCTCTGTGTACCGCAGCGATCCTGCTACCACTCACTAGTTTCTGCTACTGCAGAGTTTAGGTTTTCAGGAGGAAACAGGGAAGCAGTTACGAAGACATTAACTGCAGTGATAACCAGAATGAATTCAGCCACAATACTGTTAACAGGTGAACACTGGAAGGAAAACTCTAAGCACTGATTAGAGTTTTCTATCCCAGCAAAAATCAGTATTTTTCTTACAGCTGTGTACGCACTCACGGTCTATTCCAGCGCTTCCAACTTAAGCCACCATATGTGGAAGTTCAGCCTGTTTTCCCAGCATTATTATTCTGTGTATGAAAGCTCTACATATGATGTTTTCTGCTTATCTATTTTTATTGCATCTTTCTCTGCAATAAAGCCTCTCTGAGCTGTGCTTTACACCTCAGAACAAGCCCGTTGGCCAGATGGCTGCTCTAACAAACGGGGAGAAATGTCAGAAGCACTTTAGCGTACCTGGGCAGTGAGGCGCACCAGTCCTGCTCCTCGCTGCCAGCGCTGGCCACGCCACGCCAGGCCTGGGCATGCCTTGCTTTCTCGGCACAAGGGCAATAGGCACAGGGACAAAGACTACCCCTCTGGGGACGATCACTGCACAGGGGAGAGGCTGCTTTGCACTGCCCAAACTATCTGTCTGTGTCTCTGAGACCTGCTCCCGAAAGCCAAAACCTCATCAAAATGTTTTCTGTGCTTTCTTCCTGGATGGCACACGTGGCTTTTGCTATAAAAATTTCAAAGAGAGCTTTGAATGGGAAACTTCTAGTTGGCTTTCAAAATCATAACCTTACCATGCTTCATCTTATACTGCTTATCAGTATTACATTGTCTGCTTGATAGAGTATCATTTTATATTATGGGTGATGACTCCTCACTGCTGCTTATGATTTTGTACAAAACACTTTCTGCTGTCAGGGAAGGCGTCTTTTTAAGTCCAACTTCACAGCCTTGTTTTGTGGATGAGAAATGCCAAGACAAATAGGTAGGACTGGTTGGCTAATGAGACTCTGGTGAAGTTCATCACAGTGAACTACAGATTAGCTAATGATTATTGAAAATCCTGATAATAACAAGCAACATTTTTGCATTAGGAGGCTCTTCTGTTGTCTATAGTTTCTCTGTCAATGTGATCTCATCAAGTCAAAAGCAGATCTCTGGAAACTACAGGCCTGAAGCTGGTGCTGGTAGTCATGTCTAAAAGAAATCATTAATCCACTTTTTCAATAATTCATATGTTACAGCATGGCCCTACAGAAAGGGGAGAGGTGCTGTGGGAAAGAAGAGGGATCTGCTGGAATAATCTGTGGCTTTCTGCACGTGTGGACAGTTACTAGCACCTAAAGCAACCCAGGCCGTGGTGGCCTCCTGAGCACTGGGTAGCTGCAGCCCATGGGCGCTACTCTCATGAAGCCTCCAAAAGGTCTCACCTTTTCAGGGGTAAAGTTAATACCAGACATGATCAAAAAAGCAGGTAGATTTCTCCCTTCAATGTAATTACTGTATTTATTTATGTTTTTTAAGACACTGCCATCTTTATTCAGCTTTTCTTGCAAGATATTTTTTGTTGTTGTTTTGGCTGTACTTGGATCAAACTCTATATCCAGCAACAAAGAATTCCATCTTTTTGGCAGTTATATTTGACCTTTTCTTGAGCAATAGCTGATAGCTTTCCAGACTCTTAGTCTAATGGTAGAGGTTAAGCTAAGACTAAAATGTTCACCCGATTGCACTTGAACTTGTAGCCTACCTGGGCAGAAAAAAAAGCTGCACTTTTGACATAGAGCTGCTTCCAAAAACATTGAACAAGTATTTGGGCTATGATTTTATATGCTATTAAGTTGTATTGCACAGAATTTCTTCTACAATATTCCACACAGACTGAAAACCGCCTTTGTAGTTTATGAAATGTTAATACCATAACATGAATTTATATAGCTGCATAATTAGAAATGATAGGCTGGGGAAAAAATCTTATTTATAAAGTTAAATTTGTTAAATAAAAAATGCAGATAATGACTCACCTTTTACTCTCCAAATATATTGTCTGTATCGATGTCTATATTTTTATGAATTGTGCAAAGTACTTGATAAGCTTTAGTATAACCCTTGTAATACATGAAGGCACATTACACGAGCAAATGTTTTGGATGTGGTGAATCCACTGTTAATTATAGAAAGGCCTTCTCACAAATCTAGGATACCATCTGTCCTAAAACTATCCTTTAGCTAGCTCTCTGCCTGCATTCTGTGCAGCTGTCCTTTGCCATTGCACTCAAAATAAATAGGAGTATGCTACAGCACAATTTAATGAATAAATGACGAATTACTAAAACCGTCTGACCAGATTATTCAATCCCTTCATCATGAGTCAAGAATTCTACTTATGTTTCTTCATCATTTACATTTACACATGTATGCTCCTTCAAAGTGTGCTTTTTTGATGTCATTGTTATTATACATTTTAATGGTTGGTTAGATTTGTCAGATTTCTGCAAATTCAGTGAAATGCCAGACAGAGAAAGCACATGAAATGCAGCATTGTTTCTACTGAAGAATTATTGTTATTTCCACATTTGACTTGCACTGGTGTTGAGAGACAGAGGGAAGGAAGAAAGTATTCCTGATACTGCATGCTAATGCTGCCAAACTGAATGCCAAAAATCCTTTTTATCTTGGACTCAACCATGTTTTTGGTTTTATCCCTGCCTTTGGACTGGAGGCTCTGTGAGTCTTTAGTTTAAAACTCTTCTGTGCAGAGACTGTATCTTATCTCCAGGACAAAGAACCACATAAACCTTTGGTTTAGGTAAACAGTAATGGTGGGGATCTGTTCCTTGAGTAGGATATTATGTAAATACCAGCGTGGAGTGGCATAGAGAGCCTGTTTTTTTCACCCAGCTGCTCATTGTCATGATTCACCTCTCATGGCTTATTATCTGAAATTTTCTGGCAAGTGCTTGGTGTGAACTATAGTATTTGCATTTAAAAAACCTGCCTTGCTTGTGCCCGTAACTAATTCTTTCTAGACCTTTGGTGATGCTTCTCACCTCAACTCAAGGAGTAAGTTTCTCTTCAATTCCTGTAACAAACCCTGGCTGCTTTTAATATAAATGTTATTATTTCCACTTGTTATGATTAGTAAGTGCAGAAGGTGCAAGGCCTGCTAATGGAATTGAGTGGCTCCTTTACCCAACCACCTTAGCAGGAAAAGGCTTTCAGGGCACTTGATATTGGCTAACTCCACAGGGGCCTCCTTTCAACTTGGGATGAGCCAGGAGTGCCACACAGATGCATGTGTGAAGCTGTAGCCCCTGGCTGTGGCAGTGAGGGCCAACATACCCAGTGTATCTGAGTGAGTGGGACAGAGCAGGTCAGGACAGATAGATTTGGGTCATTTCTTCCAAATTGTTATACAAAAACTGGATATTTTTAAACAGTGGTTTAGAATCTATGGAGTCACCCACATTAGATAGCTAACAATCTTCATCCTGCGGGTGCAATGGAGAAGCCCCTGTGATGGAGGAGAACTAGCTCCCTCCAAGTCTTAATTTCAGCCGCTTCATCTTATGCTCCTTTCCATGTATCAGTATCTAATCTCAGCATATATGAATCAGTTCTGTCTCAGGGTCACCATTTTCTCTGTTCTTTGACCCTCTGTAGTTGAGAGCTTTTGCAGGCAGTCACACCTTCACTGGGGACGGACACACACTCACTGCTACAAGCAAGAGCGGACCTATGCACCACGCTAGTCTCACGCTGGCTTCCTTTGTCCATGGTCATCAGCCAAGTGCATTTTTGTACATTGAAATGCACAAAAATACACTGTCCAATTTGACAAAACTTCCAAGTAATTATAAAGTACTTTTTGCAATTTCCTATGTAATATCCTTTCAAAGTTGTCCTGTTTTCTTTCTCTTTGAATGTGTATTCAGAGCAGGTAGATTTGTAGGCACACAATGAGAAGCTGATTTTGAAAAGAGGTAAATAAATTGCACTGGCTGGTGAAGGGCTTCTTGCTGCCCTTTTATTATGATGTGCACACAACTTGCTACAAATTCTTTACTTTGCATTTCTATCACAAAGATAAATGAAATTGTCAATCCTGTTCACATTTCCTTTTGATGGCTATATAAAAGTAATAGTCAGGGTGCCAAAAAAAGCTTTCATTAATTCTTCTATTTATTAAGGTGAAAGGAGGACTCTTTTGCAAACAAAGAGGAATAAACAGACTGCAATGAAATGTCTGCTCCTTTTCCAGAGGATATACCTTCTGCACGATTCCTAACCTTAGGATGACTGAGCAGCTCTTAAAATGGATAAAACACTTCTCTATTTCAGATTTCTGTAACTTTATCTCAGTATTTCACCACTCCAGCACCAAACAGGATAAGTGAAATGCTGTACGGTAATGTTGAAATTTAATCCAGGGAATCTGGCCACACTTTAAAAAAAAAAGAAAGAAAAATCGTGTATTCATTGCACAGAGATGTCTAATATTAAAAAAATAATAATATCTCAGCACTGCTTTTTGTATGTGCATGTGTCCATAAACATGTAAATATAGCTATCAGGGTCATTTCTTCAAAACCATCTTGGGAAAAGATGCCCCTCATAAATCATTTTTATTGGGAGTAGTTTGGAGCAGAACAAGCCCTGAGTGCTGCCATGCAGCTGGCAGAGAGTCTACCAAAACTTACTTTTACTTGGCAGCACACCAAAATGAGTTACAGCCCAGCAGGACAGCAACGAGCTACCTCCAGTGCCAGGAGGGTCAAACAGAGAAAGACATTTCCCATCACTGCTACTGCCAAAGAGGAAAACACTAATCACTTGTGGCTAGGGAGGGATTGGCACAAGCTGGAGGAGGAAGGGGGAGGGCAGAAAGCCCTCTTGGGGAGGCAGTAGGAAGGGGAAAGCTTAAGGTCAGGAAGGAAGGTCATGGAGAAGTGAGAAGGCCACTGCACAGGCTAGCACAGGGCAGCCAGCCATGAGACTTGCCCTCTGAGGTGGTCATCAAGGAAAGAAGAGTTGGGGCCTTCAACAAGGAACTGGAAGAATCAGACGGTGGTTTTCACAGATCACCTCTGGAGCCTCTGCAGATGAGGGTAAATCTGTTTGCAGAGAGGGTAAATTCTTATAGTCTCAGATGCTTATGTGGACTTTGGTCCTTTAGTTTTTTCACAGCACTGCTTTTTTTCCCTGTTGTTTTGTCATTACTGGCAGAGGAATGGGATTTCTTAGATTCAGATTTTGAGAAAACAGCAGGCCTCAAGAGAGAAATAAAAGTTTGGAGACCCTGATAATTAAGATGGGTAGATCTGTAAATCATTTGAAGCCACCAGCATCATTGTCAGCTCTGGTGTGCTCTAACCTCCTGCCCTGCCTGAAAAGTGTTTGAGCAAAGAGTTTGTAAATGTTTAGGTGAGGAAGAAATCTGGTCCCCTATGGGACAGGGAAAGGGCAATATGTCCCCGAACTCCATGAGATAGGATCAAGTCTAAATTACCACACTGAAGTTGCCTTATTTGTCCTTCTTACGAGATGCAAAAGGTCTCAGGACAATTAATTCTGTCTTTTTTATTGTTTCAGTGTGGAGCTTAAAACCCCTGACCTTTTATCCCATCTATTTAGCTGTATATCCATGGCTCAGGAGACAATTAAAAATAAGATGCATGTTCTGTGTTTGGCAAAAAAATGCAGTACTAATTCATTTTCTGGCTACAGCAGTCCAACTGTGTTTAGTTTTTCCTTCTTGCATTCACATCTAACTCTACCTCCCCTCTTCCATGCATTTTATACAAATTTACAGCTATATGTATTTACGTGTCTGTGTAAATCTTCAGAGTCATTTTTTACTACACTTCTTATTAGCACAGAATATAGAAGACATTCTCCAAAGGTCTGAGTTTTCAGAATATAAAACTCTTTTGCTTGTTTAGATTTGGTTCAGCCTCCTCTAAACGTGATCATAAAGCATTCACTCCCAGACACTCAGTGGCCCACAAAGCATGATATCAACTCCGCTCCTGGTGCAGCCGCATGTGATGTTATTCACAGCTAAAGTCCCAAGCCATCTTTCTACTCCACTTTGAAGGAATCACTCTCTTTATCAGCCAAGAAAACAAGCAGCTTGTCTACTACAACATGCAGAAATCTCCCCTTTCATCTCTCTCCCTCTCTCAGTGGCAATATGAACATCAGAGGTGGGAGAACAATAATGCCATGTTTCCCGAAGTAATTAATTTTATAATAGTTCAACTTTAACACCTTTGGACATAAGCACAAATGGGAAGAAAAATTAAAGCTTAGATTTACAAAGCCATGAAAACAGCAGTAAACTGCTAGCAAAAAAAGTGTTTCCTTATCGTCAGCAAGCAAAGGATTTAGACACTAGGAGATGTTTTAAAACCTAGGTTTTTTAAATCTACATAAACACTATTTCTGATTCCATGTGAAATTCAGACCCAATTCCAAAGGCTTCAGGAAAACCAAGCAGGAAAACTTGAGATCTTGTTTGAAAACAAGAGGTATCTGAAAGTACAGCCCTTCCTAATGAAGCCACAATTTAAACATCAAGTTTTACACAAAGCAGAAAGATGAAAACTCCAACCCACATCTTGTATCAAAACCAGCTGTTTTTAAAGACCATCCTTCATTTTTTATTACTGTGTGTTTTGACAGAACTTGTGCCAGCAGTGGATATGGTGAGAAGTTAGCCCTCTATGTTAACGAAGATACTGGCAGGCTGCGCTTCTGGTCTTTAGCAGTGTTATAAATGTGTTTGTGAGCGAGGTACCCAGTTACAAGCTATTCCCCATAGCGAGAGCCGCGAGACCACACGAGCCAGGGGATCAGCACTGCTCAGCCTGCTGCACTGTGCGCAGGACCACGCATCCCCTGATGCTCCATGTTTTCTAGTAGCTGGGACGGTGCCTAACACGTGCACACTGCCACAGCAACCGTCTCTCCCTTGCAGTGGGACCCCAGCGTGTCCCGTGCGGCCGAGCTGCTCCGTGGGAAGAGGGGCTGCTGTGCAGCGGGGCGCCGTGCTCCGGAGCAGCCCGTGTGGCACAGCCGCAGCCCCAGCTCCACGGGCACTGACGTGCCGGCGACACCGCCTTTGCTGTCACACTGGGCAAGTGCTCTCCTGTATTGAGAGAGAAGACACTCGGTGGATCTGATTAGCCTGTAATCTGTCTGAAGGGGGGACGTCTTTCCGTCTCTTTGCTCAGCCCTTCATTAAGAGACTTTGACTGTGGTAAAAATGGCAATATGCAAGAACTGAGGCCCTGAAGCTTTCCCAACTAGATTGCTTTTTCTCCCTCTTTTTTTCCTTTTCTTTCAGTTTTGGATTTTTTTTCCCTGTGGCACTTAAAAATGATACAAATATTATGGGCTAGATGCTTGTCTCACAAACTTCTAATAGTATCGAAGCAGCAAAGATATCTGTGTTTAAAAACACAGGATGCTTGCTAGCTACTTGGCTGAATGTTCTTTGCTATGCAAAGCTCTGCAATATTTCCAGTAGTGCCTTATAATGTCAGCTTTTCAGAGTATGATAAGGTATCTCCACGGTTTCATATTGCATCAAGTGGAAATCCAGCATACAAGTGACTAGCTCAGGAATATTTTACACAAAATCATTGAAATCTTTAAGCTGTTTCTGCTTTTACACGGGAAGTGGAATAGATTATATGGTATTAAAGCATGTTTAGGATAGTTTTTACTTTTTGGAAAGATGACTTAAATGAGGAATGTTAGATTTATGGACTCTTACATATTTGTCCTCCTGTATGCTCCCCTCCATCACCCCAAAGAAAGGACTGTATGGCAGAACAGTCAGCAAAAATCAGGTCTTCTTGGTAATAGGGCTATATTCAGACCATGCAACTACCAACCTGTATAAGATACCTCATTTTACAACAATATCACTCTCTTGCCTGCAGAGTGGCTCTGTACCTGATGTTCAATCATTATGTTCATTAGTGGGGAAAAATCCTTCAGGAAGATCATTCTTTTTAAGAGCCATATGCAATTGTGTGGCTAAAAAGCACAAATGCCTTTAATTATATTAAACATGCTTGCAAATTAAAAGCATAATAACTCATTTGCATCACTGTAAATCGGGTATTAGAGCTGAAGTCAGTATTCATCAGTGTACATCTAGTTAAAAAAGGAGTAAAACACACACACAAGCATAATGTTTAGAGTTTGTGATGGATTGGAATGATATAAAAGGATGTCAGATCAGTAAATTAGTGATACCACACAGACAGAAGATTATGGGAGATGCTAGATGATGGCATGAGAAGCAGGGAAATTTGCTTCTGCATTTAGAGACTTTTTTCCACAAAAGCAATGTGAATATTGTCACTCATCCTTCACTTTAATAAATCTGCAGGATGAGGCTTAGGAATATCTTAAAAGTAATTGGAGTACAAAGCTGGCATCCTCTCCTGGATGTGAAAATATCTCAGGAGAGCTTCTACTAGCAGGCATCAACATGATCATTAAACTTTCTCCTCCAGATCAGGCTTCAGATTCTGGTAGGGAGATACACTCACTGATTTTAGATCCAAAATTCAAATTTAGATTAAAAGAGTTTAAATATCTATAAGGAACATCTGGAAGTCCCTTCTCACACACTGAATAAGTAAAGTCTTCAGGACTGTGTTCTTTGTTCATGTGCGTTTGGTTAAAATATACAACAGCATCAGTGTCAAACAAATGGATGTACTTGAAAGAGTTCCAAGGAATTACAAAAGACTCTTGCTCTCTTTACATCAGCTGTGCGATGCTTCATGCTCCCACCTCTTGCTGAAGCTGCTGCTATACACAAATAAGCAAACAAACAAATCCCAGAGCTGTGCAGACAATGTTGGAGACATCATTAGCCACGACTGGGGAATAAACCGAGACATCCTGACACTGGAAAGCAACACGCGTGTTGAGTCACTGTTCAAAGCCATTCACTTCAGCCATTTTGCAAGGCAAGGCGGCAAGGACTGTATCAGCAAAACAAACCAATCTCAGT
Source organism: Nyctibius grandis (assembly GCF_013368605.1). Lineage (NCBI taxonomy): Eukaryota > Metazoa > Chordata > Aves > Nyctibiiformes > Nyctibiidae > Nyctibius > Nyctibius grandis. Next base: position 10,099,554 of record NC_090669.1, on the reverse strand, counting down.
TAGGATACTTTTCAGGCCTGTCGTGAAATTAGTAACAGTGCGATAAAATCCTTGCAGTTTAACAGTAGAAAATGAGAGTTTATAGGAGCAAATAAACTTTACAATTCAAAACGCACTTTACAAATACTGGGTCAATTCCTGCTGTCCTGATTTATGTAAACACTCGGGCCTTAGCTAATCTGAACAGTAGCCCTGTCTACAGCCAGGACAAGTGCACTGGTGCCAGTCACAGTTATTTCAGCTTTCTCTGTTCCCTTTTGGGGATTGTGCTGGGAAGCTCCGTCAAGGGCTTATGGTCCCAGTGCAGAAAATGCCTAAGCACAGGGAGCAGAGAGTTTCATCCAGCAGGGTTTAAAACCCTGGCCCTGCACGTCTTAGCAATCAGTAACCTTGTCATCTTAGTTCAGTTTGTATTTTGTAATGGTCATACCTCTCACATTAAAGTACATTTGGTTAATGGATCTGTGCCAAAGAGCACAGGAATATAAGTAATTCTTACAAGGAAAACTACTAAAAATAGTGCTACTTCTTCTAAGAGATGCAAAGGGATATTACTGATGAAGGGTCATTGCTTCCTCTCCCACTGGGACTATTTCTGTGCTTGGTGCATCAGCAGGGCAGCCTGGGCTGGAGGAGACAGAGCTTGGACTAATGGCAGAAATTAGGGGAGAACATTCAATACTGAAATGAGACCTGGAGGAGGTGATCCCTTGTCTCTGGAGTTCATATGCTTGAAAAACAAGGAGATTTTACTCTCCCTATATTTCTTTTTTCTTCTTTTTTTTTTTTTTTTTTTTTTTTTTAATATCTGCCTAAAAGAAAATCTAGTTTTATCTGGTGTTAGGCCAATTAGTTCTAGTGCCTGTGGAACTTATTAGCAGCATCAACAACAGCAGATATGGTCAAAAAATAAACCTGGCCATTTCTGTACTCTCATCTTAATTGCAGTTTTAAATCTAACACTGTTTTGCGCATTAAAATAACACTGGAAAGAAAAGCTCTGGGGTTTAGGGGTTAAAAAAATTCTTTTATTTCCTCGGTTCTTCTCAAAAAGATATGGTAATTATTTTTATAGTGACAATAGGATTATTTGACTTAATTTAATATAGAAGATTAAGTTCTCAGGAAAAAAACCCCACTGTAACATATGCAAGTGGAAAAAAATGTTAACTTTTTCCTATATCTTCAGAAGAACTTCCCCATCCTTCTGTGAGCCAATCCTGCCATAGGGTGTGCAGTGAGATTTAACCTGGAGCTAAAACCACCTGGTTCCTGGAAGCATGTGTGCTTGAAGTAGCACTTGGAGAAGAACTGGTATGCTGGAGAAATGACCAGACCACTTCCTCAAGGATCCCTTTTTTCTCATGTTGCAGCAAGGTTGTGACAGGAGAAAAGATAAAAAGAGAAGAAAGAGAGCAATTCTGTAAAACAGAGAGGAAATATGGTGCAACCAGTTACTCCTTTTGTTCTGCACTAAGCCTGTCTCCATTCCCTCTCCACACCAGCTACAGAGCATGTAACCTTTCTCATTTTCATCAGCAGGCCCCATTTTACAGTCTCCATACACCAGGGATGATGTGGACTGAGGGACAGAGTGTGTCTCAGCTCTGACAGGTTTGCAGAAGAGGCAGGACATGCTTTGTTTTCAGGAACAGTTAATATTACCCACCAGAAGGACAACGAGAAAGTAATTAAAATGCGTATCAGTCCTTGCTGCAAAAGGGTGTTTCATTAGCAAAGCTTCAGCCATGAAGAGAGCCATGCTGAAGCAGCCTTCAGCATGCATCTGTCTGCGCTCACACGTTAATCTTCCTTATCATGTGCTGGGAAACGTGTGGCATTCCTGGAGCAGGCTGGTATCAGTGCCACAGCCAAGTGTTAAACGTCTGCATCTGAGACCCCACACCAACTCATAGCTCTAGAAATTCCCTATTTCCTCCCAAATAGTTCTACACTGGAAAGTCTCTAGGTTTTCTCCTTTCCAATCCAATTTTTAGAAACTCTTTTAAATTAAGTTTAGCTGTGAAATAATGGAAATGAATTAACTATGAAGTATATCATGGTGGTCCTGGTCTTGCAGTCTGCAGTGTGCTGATAAATGATCAGCATCATAAAATAGCTGTTAATAGATTTTAAAGCCAGAGGGGAAAATTATGATAATCTAATTCTGACCTCCAGCACAGTGCTGGTGACTGGACACCCCCCTGTAACTCCCGTGTCAGGGCCACTGCTGCTCACTGAGTGGCAGGACATTTTTCAGCTAGACAGGCCCACCAGCCCCTTTACAAGGAGGAAGACAGATCCTCACCTGGTGAAAATCAGCATGGTTGCAGCACCATGTTACACCACATGAAAATCTGGTCTGCTACTTTCTTCTTTTATGGTGCCGTGAATCCTGTCCTCTTTACTGAAGCAGTGTTCTCATTCTTTCTCTCCCTGATCCATCTCTCCTAAGCTTTCCTATTGCTCTCATCTTTCCATCCCAGCAATGTGATTATCAGTTTTCCCTGTCCTCTCTGCAAACTGCCCCCAGGCCCTTCCCCTTTCATGGTCACATTATCTTCTGTGCTGGCTTGACCAAATCCACTTGTTGGCTCTGCTTTTTAAGGACAGATGCCAATATCTCGCTCATGACAGCATGATCTACAGAAGGGTCTTCTCTGACTTCTCTTTGTTTTAGCTACTTCCACAGACTCTTGCCTCCTGGAGGTCACCAATGACAAAAACAAGCCCCAGGTGAGCATACATTTACCTGTATCTCCACAACCATGTGAGGACAACCCACTTGGGAAATACTTTGCCATTTATAAGCAAATCACGAACACAGAAAAGGGATAAATGAGTTAACTGATCCTCTGTCAATCACTTTGATATGCCTACTTTTAGAATTGTGAGCACTATAACTCTCCATTTTCAAGGTTTGTGCTCTAATCAGTTACTTCAAAATATGAAACAAAAAATTTTGTGCAGGTAGGTGACTATATTTTCCTGCCTATATTTCCACATTCAGGAGAAACTCCACAAAGTACAGTTCATGGCTAGCAGTGATGCTCATTACTATTCAGAACTGCTACACTGTTCTCCTCCTACTTAAAAAGTTATAATGCCCCCTGGGGTTTTAAAGTTAATTTTGTTACTAGAAAAAGTCCCAAATGCAGTTTGAGTCACAAGCACTTGCCAGTTTTTATTTGCTCAACACCTTTCTTTAACTTTACATGTGTGCAGGCCATTTTCACCCTGACGGGGCAATGTTCGCCAGCCCAGACTATCTACCACTCCTATTAAATAAATATATAGATAAGAAATATATAGATAAGTAAAGAAATAAAGCAGTTGTACAAACAGAAGAATATCTGGTCTTGTTCAAAACCAGCCAGATTCATGACCTGACAGACAGTGGCAGCACAAAGGCCAGAGTGGGCTCCACTGGCTCGCCCCAGGAGCTCTTCCTAGATTCCCAGGGGATCACTGAAGGAGAAGCAATTGCTGAAAACTCAGCTGAAAGGCACTTGGAAATACTTGCAGTATTTTCTTAGTGACATGGGTTCCTGTGCAAGTGCCAGAAAACACTAGTGTATGAAGCAAAGGTATGTTAGGCTTCTGCTGGCTTACTCTAATCAAAAAGTGGGGTGACCTGAATTGATTCTTGAACGTGGCTTTCATGGTTAGCACTGTATAATGCCCATTACGCAACTGTCAAGTCTTGAGGTGATGAAGGCAAAAAGCACATTTTGATCCTGAAGAGCAAAATAAATTACTTGGTTTGGGCAGATGGAAAAGGACACTTCTTTTCACCACTATCTAGCAAACCAGGTGCAGAGTTTAGTCCAGTAAGATCAAAAATAGCCCAATAAAACCTACGGTCTGCAGCAGTACAGATGGCTTGTACCATCTCCTAAGCCATTTACTTTTAGAAGCTGAAAAATGGCAGCACTGGAATTTTAGGTGAACATTTCACTGCAGGTGAACACTGAGCAGTGTTAACTCAGGCTCTCATCTTAAAGCTGTAATCTCAGCGTTCAACACCTCACTCTCTCACCTCATTCTCTCCCCAAAAAGACCTTAAAACCAAGCCAAGGTTTCAGCATCCAACGCAGGATCACTAACTTTAGGGACTCATTTCTAAATCTTACAGTACATTGTCGCTGCCCTCAGAAGCAGTTGCTGATTATCACTTTCACAAATATTTACTGCTTTCTAATTCTTGAATATACTATATTACGAAAATCTCCATATGCCCAGGCACAGCTTGACTTATCCGGTGAAAGACGACGACTCTATTTTGGATTCACACTGCTGAAAGAACACTTACTGTATTGAATTCATACCTCATTTAAAATTGCCTTTACAGATAATAAATCTAAATGTTCCTTTGATAATTATTCTGTACTAAAATTAATGCCAAATAATGTGCAAGCAAGCAGGCAGGCCTTTATGGGTATGATTACAGCATTTACTCCTCTTTGGGTACTGCTGGAACTGTCTACATAAATAATACCATGCCATTATCCTTAAAGCAGCACATTTGTTTTACAATGAACCCTTGCGGGGAGAACTTCCATGTATATACTATTGAAGCTTTCTGTGCACCTTAATCATCTATCATATCCTTTAAGAAAAGATCTCATAGAAGAGAACTCTTTTTTTCCCTGCACTACTGCTTGACATAAAACCATAATGGTTGTTAGGCTTATTGGAAACCCTCCCATCCTTCTAAAAGACAATTTCTCTTCTTTATTCATTCTGCTATTGGATGCCTCTAGAGAAAGAAACTTTTACTGTGCTTTGTCTGAAATCCACAGAAATGCATATGTTGTAACTGCATGGTGAAATGCCAGAGTTTCAGACAGTGTTTCTCTAAGCCTGATGTGCCTTAGTCCTTCACTGCCACCCTACTGCACTTCAGCCTCTTAATTGCATCCAATCTTTTTGCTGGGGCACTTGTACTAGCATGGTGATGTGCTGCCTGCCTGGGGCACTGCCTGTCATGCATTTGGCTCCTGAACTTTGTGTGAAATTGATGACACAGTCAAAACAAATCCTGTGTCCAGTGAACACAGGTGACAAATTATAACACCGTTCTATTTGTTGCTATCACAAAAAGTCAATAGCCATATTTTCTGCTAAAGTCAAACTAGATGAGCACTAGGAATTGTGAAATAACAGGTTCATTACAAACAGGAGAGGCCTATGCAGCACTGAGTCCAAAAGCATGGAATTACTGAGCTGCTCATGACTAACATTGGTGTCAGAAAACCAGAAATACGCGGATGAGGAAAAATGGCAGTTTTGTTGAAGACTGCTACTGAGTAGCAATTACACTCTAATCAGAAACTTTAAAAGGAAAAGCAGGAGTAACTCAATTCAGAGGCCTTTTACTGTCAATTACAGTAGACCTTTTCTTATTCACTTTGCTGAGCAGCTACTGAGTGATTGCTGATGGAGTGAAATCACAAGTGCTGCATGCCATTATAGCCGCAGCTCTCCCAGTCTCACCCACGTGGACACTTCTTACAAGTCAAAATGTGATCTGATAAATTATGAAACAAGGACTCCAAGATTCAGATTGCATTATGAGTGGATTTATATTCTTGGGCCCTTTCTTCCATACACAGACAAGTTGAAAAATTTAGGTTGTATTACTTACATTGAGTCTATTTTGCCTGCTAGATCTTTCCTGGGAGATGGGCTCCTCAGCAGGTGAGGTGTCACTGCCTTCCTCTGATACATTCCTGTGCACTGTTCTCTGAAATACTGGGCTCATCTCTGCTTTGCAATGGGAAAAGAAGATTCAAAACCTAGGAAAACTCATCATGAACAAGAGTGTTATAGCCTGGCCTTGTCTCTAGTTAGACCAGTTAGCAACTGGAGTCTAAACTCTTCTTGTCTCAATTATGCTAAACTTAAATTGTCACCATTCACCTTTGATAAATGTGCAGTGACTGTAAATGACCTGTACTGGGACTGGCAACTCAGATTGGAGATAGGGCAGGAGGATTCCCTGTGAAAGCTGGAGTGCTGAAAGGGAACAAAAGAAGTTGCATCTCCCCTGGCATCCATTTGTGCTGCAGTAGGTGCTCTTGGATCATAAGATACCGCAAATTCCTTGTCCCCACTTCTGCCACCCCCACGTAGAGCTGGGTGTTGCATATGCCATGGAGGAACCAAACTAAGCCTTCATCCTTGGTGGGAACAGCAGAGTGCAAGAGCAGCCAGGTGCTGCGCAAAGGCAGGGAATGGCAGATGCTCCCCTCTGTGCCACCACTACACCTAGCAACAAGCCAAAAGCCCCAGAGAAGAGTGAGACACGGTTATAGTAAGTAAAACAGGACCTGAAGAGAGTTTTTTGAAGTTCTTATACAAAAGGCAACACGTGCAGGGACCATCTCTTCTCAGAATGAGAAATATGGATACTGCCGTAGTTTGGAAAAAGCAAACAGGAACTGCTGGGATGAGAAGGTGAAATATAGCACGTTGGTGCTGTGACTGAAAATACTTGAAATCCAAGAGGAAACAGCTGATTCTACATTGTGAAGCCAGAAGGAAATGGACAACAACTGCACCAACTCAATCCAATTAGGAAAAAACATTTCATTTAATTGCTTTCCACAGATCTCTGAGAACCAGTCAAACGCAGAGATAGAAAAGATAAAGGGCTGCTTTAGGACTGAACATTTTCAGCAAAAGGCATCTAAAGGAAGTTAAGTTGAACAATATAGGAAAATCCATGCAGAAGAAGATATAGTTCTCCTCCAAGTTTACTTACTCTTAACTGAAGTATTTGCCAACTTTTTTCAATTAGTTTTCTCAGCTGAAAGAACTCTGAAATTGTGAAGCCTTACAAAGACACACAATTAAATTGACTTAGACAGGTGAGGTTCAGAGCTCGCTAAAAGGTCATACAATTTAAACTGACAGGTATCACAGAAGATAACCTGACTAGTCCAATATATTTCCCCTGCTGGAAAAGCCAAGGACTTGCAGGCAACAGATTATCATGGATGCTGCTACCAAAAGTTATTTAACCTAGAGAGTAAATAAAAGTTCTGGCAATAGAGAGCAAATGACACCAGAGCTGGCTGCTGAGCCTGCCACTGCCTACATAATGGGACATCATTTTCTGCCCTGCTGTTCTTAAGCCCCTTGCAGACTGTCTAATGCCAGGAACACCATACGCCTGCCACACTGATTTCAGATGCAGCGTAGTTACCTGAAGTGAGAGTTACAGAAGACAGCCCAGTCTGGCCCAGGTTCTGCTTCTCTTGCCCATGTTCATACTCCGATAAAGAGAATCGAATCTAATCAGCCAGTTCACTCCCTTCTACATGGATGCTGACTAATTTCAGGGATTTTCTATCTCTTGGTGAGGCTGAACTTCAGTAACTGTATGAAGATACATGTCATCAGGATGCTTGAAAATATTTAAAAGAATTTTAGGCTGTTTTGCCAGTCCTGCTTGGACAGAGATGTATAGTAGCCCCATTAGGCATAAAACTTAGTGTTCAGTGAGTATATGGGCAAGAGAACCAAAAACATCCAAGGTTTATTTAAAAACCCTTATTTAATAACATACCGTCCTTTGTAAAAGATGGAGAGACTTTCCTTTTCTCCCAGGGCAGGGATACAGCTGTAACATTGGCAAAAGGACCAAGGAGAGATGGGCAACTTTGCACAGCCAGGATTCCTTGGCGGAGCAACAGCCCAACATCTCCCAACAAAGTGAGCTTCAAAACCCTCCAGAGATGCCCATGAAAGTGAAATAATTGGTGTGAAATATTTGTGGAGCCACACAGCACCCTCCTTCTCACCTCAATGTGACTGAAGCAACAGCATGAGTGGGTGAAGAGTAGACCTAGATAACCGAGAGCCACTTCACAGTTCCTCAATTTTTGCATTTTGTGGACAAAATAACCGTGTGGATCAAATATGCCTACTTTCCCTGACTAGAATGCGATTTCCATTAGGTGTTTTTATTTATAGACAAATAATACACTTAGCCACTCTGGACCCTGAGTGGCCAACAAAATGTTCTTTCAGAGATGAGTCAGACTGCACTCCTCGTAGCGCTGAATTACAGAGGGATTTTCACTACACACTGATTCCAGCAATATGAAAGGTCAGTACACACATATCTTCAGGTGCGATTGTGAGATGAGGAAATGCTTAAGCTTTTATCTTGTTTCCGAGTGCTTTGGGTTAAGCCTTACAGCTTTGCTGAAAGCTTTAGTGGCTTATATCTGCTGAATGATAGTGTTAAATCATGTCTGTACTGATGTCCTGCACAACACTGTTCGTGGCCAGCTCACCTCCATTGCCCACTTTTTATAAGAAAAGTGCGAGGAGGTAATAGGATTGGAAAGAGGGGCCCTATCATCTCTGCCTCCACTCGGTGAAACGGGAGCAACCATCCGTGCAGGCTTAGTGTGCTAAGGCGCTTATACCACTTTTGGAGGAGAGACACGGCAGACTGCTTGAAGAACTAACAGGAACAGAGGGGAAAGGAGAGAAAATTAAGTTTAAAAAAGGCATTAAACGCTGCCAGAGAGACAAACAAACACAGAAGCAATTCCAGTGGCAGAGCTGTATGATGTAAGAGTGCACACAAGCCACTGGAATTTGAAATAAATATGACCAAAGGATCTTAGCTCAACGGTGAGGGAACGAGGGAGGGTGAAATGCACCTTGCAGGGGATCTTCATTGCCTTTGTGCTAGTTTGCTTCCAAGACACGGGATGGTTTGGGCCAGCAAATTTGTTCACTGTTCATGTCAACAGTTAGGGGAAGTCACAGTTTTCTGTGCAGTTTTCTGTGCAGGCTGGCACAGTCAAAGCCAACCTAGAAGGAAAAAATTTGCCAGTTGCCCCTGGATGTCATAAAGAAAAACAACTGTCTGTTCACTCTGCCCCCAGACATTCAGCACTGCTGCATTCGTGGTTTGTTTCTGCACTGCTCCTTCGGGCCGTGGCTGCCACCAGATTTTGCGAAATGCAAGTTTAAAACAAAGAAAGAGCTTTCCTAAACTTTTGGGAAGAAGTGAAGCAGAAGAATCCTTTCTTTCCTGATTACAACAGCACTGGCATTCCCCACTGATCATGCTCACCCTCTGAGACCTTGCATTTCTATTATTAGCATCACTGGCTTTTTCATTGTATCTTTACATTTCAGTTCTGGGTTATACCATGAGACTACTCAAAATTTCTGCCTGCTTTCCATTTCATAAATAAACATGCACGGGAATAAAATCCCCAAGCACTCTTTATATGCATAAAACTCATTCACCAACAAATAGCAATTTTGCTATGAAAACTGATCTTTAGCTCTTTCTGACACTGCCTCTGTGCAAACGGACAGCAGTGATGTTTATTTTTTGTGGTGTTATTTCCCACTAACATAATTTTCTGGTATAGCTTTCAGTAGCTCACTAAAAACAGGCAAAAACTTCCTGATATTTGTTTTATGGTAATAATACAAGTGATTACACTTTCTAAACCTAAACAAGCACTGAGAAATCCTCTACTTGTCGGAAATGAGTTTTCACTTGTAAGCCTTCCCCCCATCACCAGCTCCAGGACAAGAAGCAACACAGATGATTTTCAAACAGTTCTCCTTTCTGACCGGTCAGTGCCAGTGCAGTTCCTTTGACTTGTGTTAAACTGCTCCTATTTCTGCTGACATAAAAGAAAGAAGAATGCGTCCCCCTTTCAATCAGTTACATAATAGATGATGGTTAGTTGTCTCTGCTATTCCCAGAGAGGCTTCCCTGCCAAAACTGGGGAACACCAAGAAACTCTTGCTAATGGAATGTCCACATGGGCTTTATCCAGCACAAAGAAAGCTGGGTCCTTTCTCTGTGCTAGCTTAAACTCTGCTGTTCGGCTGCCATAGCCCAGAGAAAATGAAAGGTCTGAAGACAAGAAGAGATCCAGTTGTTCACAGGATCACAAAATCATAGCATATCTCAAGTTGGAAGGGATCCATAAGGATCGTCAAGTACAACTCCCTGTTCCTTGTAGGACTACCTAAAACTAAATCATATGACTAACTTCTTGAACTCTGACAGGCTTGGTGCCATGACCCGTTCCCTGGGGAGCCTGTTCCAGTGACCGACCACCCTCTCAGTGAAGAACCTTTCCCTAATGTTCAATCTGAACTTCCCCTGATGCAGCTTCATTCCATTTCCACATGTCCTATCACTGGTCACTATTCCCCATAATGAAGCCATGGGCTGTGGTTTAATATTTACTGACATTCCCAGGGCTGAATTATACTGTCACCTTTGAGGTGAGAAAGTACCGTATGCTAACAGGATTATTAATCTAATGAAAAAAAACATTGAAAGGAACCAAGATCCAAGGAACCAAGAATGAACAGACTATCAAGCAATGGGGAAGCATCATATTCTTCATCTCTTATAATCAATGTGGTGACACCATTGAGTTTGCTCCACCCTTGCAGGTGAGAGGACAAACCTGCTCACTCTGTGCCCTACGGCAGCAGGGCTGTGCTTGTGTGCTGACTGTGGGAATAACAAACTTCTGCCACTGTTTTCCCCACCAAAAAAAACCCCACCCATTACAATACTGTTCAAAACACTTAAAGAGGAACTCTGGGAAACACAGGTCTGAGCCCATTTCCTGACACACAGCGTGAGCCACTGCTCAGTGGCGCAGCTCACGCACAGAGGTGACTCTGGGCATCTTCCCATCACCAGTCCAGGCTGTCTGGCCATGCATGGCCCTGCGGGGACAGTGGAGAGGACTGCTGCTCCTGGGGAGAGCTGCTCCTGGTAGCATGAGCATGGAGAGCCTCCTGGCACAACCGCGGAGTATTTAACACAATTCCCTTCCTCTCCCGTTCTGCAGAAGGAGCAATGAAATCTGCAGTGTAATGTATTCAGCAAAGTTTGAATGATAAATGCTGATGGCATTTCTACTCACTGTTAATATTTAAAACCTGGGGAAGACTCCCTCTCCTGAGGTGAGCCACTGCAAATCAGGAATATTTTAAATCAAAAGAGACTCAGGGCCAACTTGCAGTGAACTCTAAATTACACGGAATTGACACATGCTGAATTTACAGATTCCGTTCAGCCCTGCGCCGTCTGCAGGGTGAGGTGAGGTATGTGATGCCGTGCCACACTTTGATTATAGCCCATTTCCTTTCCGGCAGGATCTGACAATCCTGGCCTTTTCCTGTTTTGTGCACAGAGCTATTTCAAACCTTAAACAGAACAGAGCTCACAGCTGTCCTTGTAGCAACAGTATCGTTAAAATATTGAGAAAAATAAAAGTTCAATTTTTTGTTTTCTTTTTTTTTAATCATCAAAGTCAACATTTATCTTTGTATAGAAGTGGGTATGTGGATGTACTAAAATTGTATATACTTCACCGAACACAGCACGAAATAGGAAGTCTGTACAGAGTAAGTGCACGTTTTTTTGTCCTCTGTCATACAACCCCTTTTTTAATTCTTCCCATTTCCTATGCTTGAAATGTACCCATGTATGTAATATTTATAACAGACACATTTTTATCAGAGAGAGTTAATTAGAATAAATTTCAAGGACACTGCTGAAATACGCCATGAAGACGTTCATGGTGCAGCTGTGGTTTAGAAGGAATTCTGGTCTTAGGAACTCCAGCAAACCAGAGAAACTCCACAGCTCTCCAGTATTTCTGATTCAGACAGTGGCAATTAAAAGCAGGAGCCAAGCTGCTACCTCTAAATGGCTAAAGGCCTGGAAGAATGGGAGCTGCAGTGGCACAGAAGTGGAGAAGAAAAAAGGAAAGCTGAGCATTACCATCTAACAAGTAAATTTTAGAGCATAGAGAAATAACAGAGGTGACAGTGCTGACATTCTGCATATCTGTGGAAAGCACAGAAACCTCCTCTATAAACCCTGAGAATGTGACAAAGGGTGCAAGGTGTCATTTTGCCTTATATCCATCAGCCCTTGGACCACACTCATCAAGTTTAGCTTTTATATCCATTTTGGAGTCTGAGAATAAAGAAGGCGGCTCCTTTACACTCAGGGCTTATTGTCCCCACCAACGAGCAGCTCTCTGCCAAGGGCTATCACAGGCCGCTCGCTCAGAGAGGTGCACAGGGAGGCCAGGAGGATGCTGAGCTCCTGGGGGCTAAACAGAATCAAATGTTTAGAGCTCACTGTTTGGTCCTGGCTCTACAGTGGGACCTACACCCCTGTCTAAGATGTACTTGGTTTCAATAAGATGAAAAATGAAATAGAAATGCCTCAACACAATACTGAAAGGAGCATGCGGAGCAGGGAGCTGGCTGTAGCAATTTAATGAGGAGTTTAGTACCAGTGGGGTTAGAAATCCAATCCTTCTCAGGGCCAAAGAGTGTTTTTGAAGGATGCTGGAAGCTGTGGCTGAGACGGGCTGCTTGAAGTCCATCCCCAGTGCACTGGGGGATGCATGTTTCACTCAGGACATAGCTGAGGTTGCCCTAAGTGGAACGGCGTGCAGATGCCACAAAAGCAAGAAAGCATCTGGCATTTCTCCAAAAGTCATCAAATTTCTGAGCAAGCTGCTCAGACTAACACAATACAGTAAAGGAAACTAGACCTGAAGCCTTTAACATGATTTGCTGCATTCACCTTTAGATAATTGATCAGCAAATATTCATCATAAAACCTTTGGAGACAATCATTCACTCATGTGGGAAGAAAGAGACTGTGAAACTGCCACAGTTTGGATCCGTTTCCAAAGAGTAACTTCTGTCCAAGAGGAGTGAGCTCGAAGAGATGGCACAAACTCTAAATCCAAACAGCCCTTCACGTCACAGATCCTCACATGCCAACCCAATTGCCCAGGGCCAGTGACTGCTTCACCAGTAGCCCTGTTAATACAGGCCTGCTTTGTACAGAGTTGCCAGGCTGAATTTAAAATGTACTTTGATGACCTGGTCAAACTGTTTTGTCTGAAGAAACACCATTTCCTCAGAGTTCAGCCATTAATCCAGTTAAGTGTAATTAGAGCATTTGCAAAAGTCTGAACTAATTTCTCTGTTTACAGAACAGATTGGATAAATATCCCTGTGAGAGGCAGAAAATTCATTACAGCAACAGCTTAGGTCCCTGTATTTCTAAGCTGTCTTTATATGAGGAAATTACTTTGGTACTCTAACACGAATCTATCATTTCAGTAAGCTCTTAATGTAAAAGCACTGTGGAAATAATGTCAACAACCTTGTGATGACTAATAAATAGACTAATGTACATCCAGCTGCACATAATAAACCTTTAGAGAGCCTAATGCCATCATAAACCACAAGAACAGGTATCACAAGATTACAACTGAGGTTTTATACACAGGCACAACACTCATATTAATATTTATTTTTCCCCTTACTTTCCCCAGTTTGCTGCCCTTGCTGGCTCCTCTGAGCTAGTACCTCGTGGCACTCCCGGCTCTCTCTGACTGCTTCTCAGCATTGAACTTTCTCAGCAGCAAATCCTGGAGCTGCTGCGTTGCTCGATGAGGCTTTTTACTTGTACATTGGACAGAATTTTGACATTCTCAATATTTTGTGAAAACTGAAACTCTCAGGGCTTCGCTTAGCCAGCAGGGACAGAGAGGAGGTGACTGGGCTGGTATTGTCGGGCAGGCGTTTACCCACTGAGAGCTGCAATTCCACCCAAACCTCACACCAGCCACCGAATGACTGCGAAACAGGAATGACGTTTCAGTTCAGTCTCCTGGTTCAAGACAGTTGTTTTAGGCTATCTCTATGCTAATTACGTACAAGACAAAGACACTAGTTAAAAACTCAGCTGTGCAATTTTGATTCTCATACAGTAACAACAGACTCTCAGTGTTTTGTCCTCCAACTGAACTTACAGTTCAGCTGAGGGTGTCAGTGTGACTACAAAAATACTAAACTGATCTGTGCTACAAAACTGTGTAATATGAGTTGCAAGCAGATACCACCATGTGGTGCAACTTTAAGGCCAGGAGGTACCAAAAGTGGAAGAACATCTCTCAGTACCAATATCGTGAGCACACAAAAGTGCACGTTTGAATCCAGCACAGCTGCAGAATAGGGAATTAGAAAGGAGACTGGCTATCAATTTACATTCTTTTAATGACCAATGTTTTTTCCCCATAAACATCTGCTTGTAAATAGGGTTCATTATGGCACAGACTTTTGGATTGGAGAACATTCTCAAGTTCTATTTCCTTTCCAAGTTTCTGTTAGGTATTAACAAATCTGCGTACGTTCCAACTTCACAGGCAAAATCCATTTGAGTAACGATTTCTCCTGTCCTTGCTTTAAGAAACCTCAAATAAGCACAACTACTGTTGCTGATCAGAAGCAAACACTTCTTTATCTGTATTCTTCATCTTTAGTCCACAGGTGTTAAGGTACATGGTAAAACAGGACACCTCTAAGCTCTTCCTATCACTCCACACTCTTCTCTTGTGCTTCCTATTTCTACAGCTCCAGGTCTTGTCCCAGTTCCCACAGACTCCTTCACATGGGAGGTTGTGGGAAAGGATTCTGCCTCCCAAAGCAGATGGCCATCCTGCCATGCACACTGCTTCCTGATATCCTCCTGCTCTTCCTGACATGGAATGGTATGGTAAAAGCTCAGCTAGTAACTGCTGGTGTTTGCAGGTTTGCATTTTCTGACATCCTATTTCTTGCCTAGTTGCACTGCTTGAGATGCGAGCTAGTAACTGAACACAGAGGAGTCCTTGTTAGGAGATGCCGTCTTGGAAGAGAAAGATTTTGCAGTCTCCCAGCAGCCAGACTATGCTGCTGCTCAAGCACCCTTGCAATTCCAAAATCACTGTCTCTTTAGTTTGCATACAATAAAGGCATCAACAAAACACATCACAGGCAGAGACAACCAGCCCTGGGAAAAGTACGGCAACCCTTGGAGTAGCAATCGCAGCACCTCTTTATTTATCCACTTGGGTCCATATATCAGTTCACCACAAGAATCCTGGAGAATTTTAAGTGGCTCTCATTAATACACTGGAAGAGACAGGCTGATTACCTTGTGCTCATTAGAAGTGTATGAGGCTACCAGAGATAATTGGAGAGGCTCAGTGAAATATTTGCCTTTCTCAGGTTGCAAATATTGCAGCTCCTCATTAGTTTACCGTGCTATTGCCCATTGGCTCACTAACCAGGGGTTTGCAATCTGAAAGGACAGTGGATTAATTCCTAATAAAACAGAATAAAACAGGGCGATGTACTGCTTTTTACTTCTGGAGTTTCAGTACATTGTGCTACACTAAGCAAACTTTCTGGTACTGTTTTGTCTGTGCAAGAGACAAGACACTGTAAGCAAGGAAACCGATGTAAAAAAGGATGGGACTGATGTCATGTCAACAGTGGAAAGATATTAAAAAGGGCTTTGCAAACCCGAAGAAGAAATGCACCCATTAAAACTGCTCTATTTCATATTTATGTTCCACCATTTCAGGCAGAAAAGTAGTGAAATGAATTCAGTGCAAAATAGTTTCGTATCAGTGTTCACCCATGAACTGCACCAACACATTCACACAGGTTTAAGTATGGAAAGAGAGTTCAATGTATTCACATTCACATGATTGTGGAACCAAAGGTCGGCTATCCTGAGCACTGCTGCAAGGAGTACAGTGATAGTATATACTGCACCACTTGATAACATATTGCAACATTTCTTTAAGGCAGGCAGTACAACCAGGTCGGTACTTGACAGCGAGGAATCGCCTCCCCCTTTCACTGCTGTCTTCTAAGAGCATCGTGGACACAAAATACAGCTTGCAGCCTCCCTACCACAGAGCTGTGATACCAGAGTCCCTGAAGAACAATTTCACCAACTGATCATCTACTTCTGAATGAAATACTCAAGTACCAATCGTACTAAACTACAAAAGAAGCTTGTGTAAAACAGCCTTCCTCTGTGGGCTTTCAACAGACACACTTCAATTTACACCATCTCCCCTTAAATACTGAAAGCTAAACACCTGCATATGATTTCACTGCCACTAACTGGTTCTGAATTACAGAAGATATTTGAACATAAAGCCCAATCTTGATTAATCTCAAACTTTTGATAGGGAAAGATGGGGGAGCTCTCAGTTGAACTGAAAATCTTTCTAATTGGCCTATGGCAACCGCTTTACAACAGAAAATCTTAAAAACAACCCTCCAGAAATGCCAATACCACTTTGAAAATCCCTGTAGTTTCATGGCACAATTTAGTTCAAAATGATTATATAATTACATTTGTGAACGTAATCCTGGGGGGTATTATTCTAATTATAGACCACAATCCTTCTTAGCAGCTTTCAGAGAAATAATTTGCGTAATGTAATGAAGGTTTCCAGCTGCAGCAAACAAACCAATCTCAAACCTTTTTTGTAAATGACAGAATATCTTTAACAGAGTGATCAAACTTGGATCAAACCACTGACTCTATTATTTACCTGGATTTGGGGGATTCCTTATTCCAGAGTTGAATATGTCTGAGGGCAGCATGCTACCTGCAGAACCCACAGATGTTGTCTAGGAAGATAAATAATGCAAAAAAAAATTAAAACTGAGGCCACAGCTATTCCATCCAAGTGTGACAGTGCCACCATTCCAAGTGCTGTTGTACACAGAGGCAGAAGACAAGGGACTCCTGGCCTTGTGGACACATTTATTCTGATGATCCAGAAGGAAATTTTGCTCAAAGCAGCTTTTATCTATAAACACTGAGCTGCATCACAGAACAATTAACACAGTTGAAAAGCGAGCAAACATGCAGTAACTAGAAGGCAGCAGCCTTCACCTGGCTAAACTGTGATCTTTGGAAACACTAAATGTCTCTGTAGACACTCCAGTGCCACTGAATAGTGCTTCATGATACTAGTATGTTCTCTGTGTCTTGGGCTAAAATCTATTCAGTCTCCCAAAACCATTACCTGTCATTTGTTTACACAAACAGCACCTACAAACAGCACTTTACTATTGCCTACTTCCTGACAAGCCATCCTTTAGGGTTATCTGTATGCCTCTTGCCATATGAGCCACCTTGTTTGTCAGATAGAAGTTTCCTGAGATTGTGTCCAGTTTCCCTTCTGTTGCTCTTTATGTAACATCTTTGTGCACCCCTCCACCCAAGGTAACAAGGCAGATGATGCCAATGCAGATGCACGGGAGCATCCTGTGAAGACAGAGGTTTACAGAAGCTAGAAATGAGAAGGACCCATCAAGCCAGTAAATCTACCTTCCTGCAGGAGTAGGATGTAGGTCCTTGATCAAGATCTTCACACAATCTAGAAGTGCATACGCTATTCTCTCCTTTACATTTCCTTTGGAAAAAGTACGTTTTCTATACAGACTGGAAGCAGAAGCAATGCCTGACACAAGCACATGCCATCTCCATGATGCAGAATTAAAGCAGGGCTTCAGAGTGGACCCTGAGAAACACTACAACTTTCCCACCACTGTACTTTATGAGAGTCAGTGGCTGCCAAGCAGGTCTGCACCCAGGAGAGTAGGCCTAAAAGCACCAGTTTCAGGACAGGACAAGCAACAGGAGCTGTGAAAACTCTAAAACGTAATTTTACTCTCTCTTTCTCAAATACATCCCTCCCCAGTTTTTTTTTCAGAATTAAAATCTGCATAAATTCTCTTGGTTTCCTACTGGTCTTAGGCTTCAGCGTACAGACATCATGTAAAGCATTGGTTTCAAGGCAGAATTAGTGAATTGTAAAGACCAGCTTCCTCTGACAGCATTTGAAAACATTAGGCAGCCATGTGGAAATGACAAATTGTAAGTGGCATATTGTTGCAAGCGAGCACAATCACAGATGGCCAGATACAAACAAAAGCAGGCCCATGGCTTGCTCTCCAGTGTGCTTTACATGAATTCGCTGTGGGCACCCATCTTGTCAATTCTCAATTTGCTGTATGTGAACAGCAGCCCTGCAGTACAAGCACCCCTGTTTCCACTTCCTAGAGTGGCAGCAGCTTGCAGTTCCTGCAAACTAGTGCGACCTAGTGAGCTGAATTACATGCTACATTGGTCTGACTGAAACAGTAATGCATGTCCCACTACACACAGCTTGCGTGGGGATGAGGGAAGGTGTCATCACATATCTGTTGCAATTGCTCCTTTTTAAAGACCTTTATTCTTATCTCTGATGCTCAGTCATTTCTCTCTCCCCTTTCGCAGTGATCATCCACAGTAGACAAGGTATGAAGTGACATTTCTTATCATGTATACGTGACAGGGAGGTTTGCAGCTTTAGGATGTACTATTTGTCTGCACATAAGGAAATAGCAGATACTGTGGAAATACAAAAACTACCATCCTATTTGTTATTATGATTTTGAATACATAAGATTCAATCAGACAATACAGGAAATCCCATACTAAGCCCTAGCTGACAGGTTTTAGGAGAGCTCTCAGTCTGGACTTACACTCTGTGCTTCCCAGACCCAGACCTATGCCTTCCTATAGCACTATTGATAAACATTGCAACTGGGCAGATAACAGGTATAGCCATACAGCACACTACAAAAGACGAGCAAAGAATGCTCAGAAGAATAGAGAAAACAGAAGTTGAATCTGCTCAGTGTGACCTGTACGTTTTGGGCTGAAGCTTACAAATTCACATGCTGGAAGCCTGTTTTAGTTAAGCCAGCTTGCATAAAATTACTTCTGTTCTTACTGTATTACTCCTTGGTTCTTCCTTAGGCTTTTTTATTCTTACTTCCCTGAGCAACCAACCAGCAGATTATTGACCAACTTGTTTTGGCTCAACATTATCATAACTGTTGACTACTGGTGTTATCATTACTTTGACTACGTATGCTTTAATCAGCTATAAAATAAGAATACTCACACCAGAACCATCACGTGGGATGGCTGTGCCCATACAGTCCCAGACGAAGGCACATGACATGAGAACATCTGAGAATGACTGGTGCCTGCTGCAGTTTTAGTCAAGCATGTTTACTGGGTCAGGGGAAGAAAACAGATACACCTATTTTACGTAGCTCTTCTTTTACAATAAAAGCATTTGTAGAATCGGTAGTCAGTATGAATTGTGTTCTGTACATTGCATTATATATGTAAATTAATTCCTATTAATCTTTATAACATTAAGCTACTGCTAAAAACGTTCATTTAAGAACTGCCTTTGTTCTCTGTCTCCCTAATTTCAATTCCCTTCAGTCTCTTCTCCCTGTATATTAAAGTACTTTATTAATTTTGTCACGTTAATCTGATCAGCACTAAACACACTACCATTTCTAAAGACCTAAAACATGAAGCTAAGCTATAGTGACATGCAAACAAAAGACCTAATGTGCAACAGGTAAAGCAGCTCTCATTGTGCCTCGCCTATCACAAGGTGACAATCTCTGCCCTACTGCTGGCCAAGCCCACCCAGCCTCCATGGCACTGCGGCCAGCAGCCAAGCAGAACTGTAGCCCAAAACAGAGAGGGCACGGGAGGTGAGGCAGGACACACAATTAAAACTGCATTAAAATAACAGGAGGGTTGAGTGCGTCATCAGAAAGGAAGGGATAAAAACCTGACAATGGCAAAACCACCAAGCTCTCTGTCATTCCGCATATTATAGAATGGAAGGCCTGAAGGAGAGAGGATTATCTCTGAATGTTGATTATATCGACATTATTATATCCAGAAAAGTGTTGCCCATTTAAACATACCAATACATAGGTAGAAATTGCTTTTCCTCTTCCATTTATGTTTACTAAATTCTTGCAAGATTTTAGCAAGTTTTTTGTCTAATATCTGATGAAATGTAGATAATTCAATGTTCAGGTGATAGTGAAATAGGGGCGTGCTATAAAACTTGCCTAGAGCTCCAGACAGAAGCAACAGCGGGCACAACCAGATTTCTCTGACCCAGCATATTTTCTCTCATTATGTGATTGTTGATTAAGTTACGCCTAAGAGGTAGAATGCGATTGATCTCATTGACTAATTAAAAACCAGAAAGAAATATTTTTCATGAATAAACATGCAGAGTCTGAAAACTGATTTCAAAACTTGCTTCATAATCAATCCATAGCTTCTCAGCTTTTTGCTTGCTTGTAGTATGTATTTCTGAAGGCAGAATAGATTAGGAAATTGTGGAACTGGTTCACAAACATTTCATTAATCTCAAAGGAAATAAAACTTATAAAAATTATCACTATCCTCTACAAATTAGCTATTCTATGACAAAATTATTTTCTCCTTAATCACAGAACCAAATTCTTATCTTGAATACTTCCAGTTCATTAAAGGCCATTAACATAATTGGGAACTGTATGATATGAGGAGGCAAGATATGCCTTGTAGTAAGCACAAGTATTAATTTAATTTAGTTTTTCAATTCATTTTTTTTGAGGAATTAAAAAAGTAAAGAAAAGGAAACAAAGTAATGTGGCCCAATGACAGTGATGTGCAGCAAAAAGAAATAGGACATGCAAAACTAAAAGATAAACAGCAACAGTCCAGTCTGCATACTCTGCATACTCAATATTAAAGAATACATATATGCACAGAACAAATTTTCAAGCCCTTGGACACACTACTTCATGATCTACAATTAATCATAGAAGAAACAGAAGACAGTCCTATACCAATTGCTTCTCTGAAAGCAAGATGTGTTGAACATACAGTTCACCTATACAGCCTGTGCGTAGTTTTGACACAGTATCTAGATACTTGCTGCCTGTTGAAATGCAAGAAGGAAAAAAAAAGGACAGCAAGTAGTAAGGAATTCCTTTCCCCATCTCTGGATCTAAAAGATCGTTTGTAATTATAGTATTTTCAAGTTCAACTCAAATCAGGAAGATATAAATTTCTTATACACTTTTATGCACAAAGCCATACTGACTTAGAAAACATGACTATATCACTCATACTTTCTGCGAGAGTTTTGCTAAACTCATTTAGAAAGGGTATATTTTGTAAACTTTTATTCTTTGTTCAAAAAGGTTTCAAATCATGGAACATTTGAGAAAGAGAGGAAATTGGTTCAGATTAGTGGTTAAAGGCTTTGGCCACAGTCCCTAGTCTTGTTGACTCCTCAGCGGAGTGTCGTCATGGCTGACTGAAAGGCCCTGAATCATTACTTATTCTTGTCTATACTTATGGGCTAACCAGGCAGAATTGTTCAGCTGCGCTGACTGCTTCACATAGTGCTTGACAGAAGTTTAATTCTGTGGTTTAGAAAAAGTTTCTGATGCATATGATGAGTGCAGGGGTCACTAATCACTATTAAGCCTGGATCCAGAGCTGACGCAAGTACAGCACACACAGGACTGGCACTATCCCGTTCGGGTCAGTCAGGATACAAGAGAGCAAAGCGAAACCTTTTTTGACAAGCTGCTGAACAACTTTTACTTTTGCTTGCAGTGTGAAAGATACATGAAGTACACTGACAGTAAAGAAAAACAAAACAACACTCGCATTTTGACAAGGCACAAAGCAGGAAACGGACACCTAAACTGATTTTAGAGGAGGATTTTTAATGGATCAAATCCAAAATACAGCACTTGCATGCTGCAGCAGAGCCTCCATGACAAGGAAGCAGTGGGACTGCATGGAAGGTGATACGCTGCCAAAGTTTCCTCAAAGCTGGTATCTGGTCACGGTCACTTGGGAACATAGGGATGATGCACTGTTTGCTAGTCTAAGGAGATACCATGAGGGCAAACGTTATCAGCAAAACCGTGTCTATCCATCCTTCCTGAGCAGCAATATTTCTGTTGGGAGCATTCACCAGTGCAACTTTTAGTAGTAAGCAGGTGAGCCCCAGAAGACTGCAAGTTGGCCTAGGCCTTTCCTCTAATTTAAGAGGAAGGCCTGTCCTGTTCAGCATGTACTGCAGCATCAGACTGGAAAAGACCATACACACATGGAGTTTGTTGTTTTAGTTGGTTTTTTTTTTCCTGAACTGTCTTAATTTCTAAGTAAAAATCCTGTGTTTTCAACAGCTGTTGGTCAACACTGCTGGGTATAAGCCTTCAAACAGGATGTCCAAGTCATCTATTTAAAACATGAATTTGCTTTTTCCATGGTGCTGGATCGATCCATGGGAGCCAGGTAAAACTGTGCTGTGGTACTGAAGATGTGTTTCCTCAAAGTCTGTATCATCCTATCTGCAACCACTTCATAACCACATGAGTGTGAAACATTTTTCCATCGTAATGCTTTGACTATTAATGAGAGAATATTCTAGCAAGATAAATATGGGAAATAGCATCTAGCTTCAAACATACCATCATAGAATGGTTTGGGTTGGAAGGGACCTTAAAGATCATCTAGTTCCAACCCCCCTGCCACAGGTAGGGACACCTCCCACCCTTCCACTAGACCAGCTTGCTCAAAGCCCCATCCAACCTGGCCTTGAACACTCCAGGGAGGGGGCATCCACAACTTCTCTGGGCAACCTGTTCCAGTGTCTCACCACTGTCACAGTAAAGAATTTCTTCCTAACATCTAACACTTGAAATAAAACTCACTACATGCCTTCTACAACCCAGAAGATATACATAAGCCCAATCCAAATTCCGAGACTCTGCCAGGGATACAAAAAATGGGGCAGTAGCAGCTTAAACATTATTACAGATTTCTCAAAGGTGCACAGTAGGTTTCTGAGTGCTCAGTTTCCACAGAAACTAAGCTACAGATTTCTTGCCTTTTGTAAGTCTAAGTCCTGTTAAAGACATAATTTTATTGCAGCTTTACCTGTTTAGTGGAAACAAATACATTTGTAAATTTTGGAAAAGTTGAGCTCTGAAAACCTTAAAGTAATTATCATCTCCATCCATTGTAGACTTACAAATATGCAAACATAGGCATGAGCTTTGTAGCAGTTACTGGTACAGTGCTAATGGCGATGATTCAAACTCTTCTCAATCTTCCAGTGGAAAGACTATAATCAAGGCACATTGGCCATAAAGGTTAAGCAAGTCTTGACCGAACTACAAAATATTTATAATCAAGGCCAATAACCTCAGAGACGCAGAAGTGTGAGAGGAAAGCTGTCTCTTCCTTCTGCAGCATAGGGGATTGAGATTCTGTCCAACTCTTCACATATTTGATTGTTTGATTTATTTCCTGGGAGCCCTTCATTTCAGACGGTATTCTACTTCTTTATCTTTTTTGTGCACATTTTAACTTGTTTACTGATTTACTAAGCAACTTTATATTAGTTCCCACCCAAAGGACTGCTGAAACTGCTCTAAGTATTTACTTTCAATCAGACAGCTTTTCTCTTCATTTGTTTTCCTGACATTATCGCTACCTTCATATGAAAGAAGCTCCAGCAGTGCACCTCTATCACAGTGGCTACATGTTTTAATCAGAAGGGAGAGGAAACAAATCCGAAAAAAATTAATATAAATAGGATACTTGAACTTTATAACGTGACTCTCTCACAGCTTTATGTCAAAGACATGATAGTTACTGCAACAGGAAAAGTTCCTGCTCAGTGAATAACTGGAGAATACTCTTATGATGGTTTTCCAGAGTCAATTTACAGAATGCAGCTGTCTCCACTTAGATCAAAGTCCCTGTTAAAACGGCCAGATTTATCTTTCCGATAGGATCTGCTCTTCAGCTTCTACATTGAGGGGTCCTCTGTCCCTCTCAGCCCCAATGTGATCTGTCTCTCACAGTTATGGGAGAGGTCCACATGGGAAAATGGCCTTTCAGTAAAAAAACAAAGTATCCCAATAGTTACATATGAATGTCATTTCTGATCCCACAGAGCTAAGACTTGAAGAGTAACCTTCTCATTTGATACAGTCACCAGCAATTTCAAAAACGTATATGCTAATTTTCATTTTTAACCCAGCTAAAATAAATCTCTCTCTCTCTTTCAGTGGGTCTTGTCAAAGGGAAGAACACATGTATGTAGGCTATAAGATGCTTAAGTTTATATAGTAGTTTCAGGGATCGGGAAAATGCTGAGAGTTCTCCTTCAGTGTACCTTATGGGACTTTACAATTTATAGCAGGTTCTTGCCTGGGGAGGACTTTGCAGCAGACCCAGATTGTCCCTGCCTTCACTGAAGGCCAGTATGAAAATTCTTTTAGTTTCATGAGCGAATTTCCGAGCTCTTTTCTGGTGAAATCACCAAAGAGCCAATCACTAAACACCGAGGAAGTACCAAAGAACAGCACTAATTTTAAACCAGGTTTCCATTACCCCTAGACAGTTTTGGGAGTACAATGAGCTTAACAACATATTAGGTGGTACACACAGACAGACTATTAGTCATATTGGCTCTTCTGAAATAAAACCGTTTGATTCCAGCAAAGCCAGAACAGTACCTGCACTGTCCGACTCCAGGCTTGACTTGGCTGTTCCTGCTACTCCTAATTCAAACTGTGAAGAAGCTGACACAGACCTCAGAAACAGTAAAACCCTGGCTCCTTCTCCCATTAAAAAAAAAAAAAAAAAAAAGGCAAAACCCCCCCAAAACTAACCAGTTCCCATGTTCCTGAATTTCTGTGGCTGATCTGTTGGTGACATTTTTCATCCTGACAGCACATTCAGGAAATGTGACGAATTTAGGCAACAGTCTTGCACTGAAAAATGTTCCTGCAAACTTTTCCCAGTTAAGCTGCAATGAATTTGCTTAGCAAAAAAACAAAAGGTTTTTCCTCAGCTTAGCTTCCAGTTACTTTGATACATGATGTTTCAAGTAGTTTTAAAAAACGGACCCAGCATGTGTTTTGTATTACTTTTAAAGCTCAGATCATCGTTCAAGATACTGTGTCATTTCTCACTGCTAGATCTGAAAGAGGAGTGTGAGCTTTTGCAGTCCCAAGGCATTGTCAGTACCCACGTCTACAGAGCCTAATTTTCCAAAGCGTCCTTTCAATTTGTGGCAGCAACTCAGTGCGTGACATCACCTGGCTCTGCAATTGCGGAATTGCTGCATAATGCAATTTTGTAATTGTCAGATGTTGGAGCTCTGGCTGAGCAAGCTGGGGACCTATCTGTTGCTTTTCAGACCATTCAGTGATGAGTCAGTCAGTCCTGGGGAGGTCTCATATGTCTGAAATGAAGCCATAAACCCTGTCACAAAACAGAAATAAAAGCTTTGGCAAGCTGTGAACGACTGGAGTGAATTATGCCCTGTGAGTGTCACAGACAAGATAGCTGGGCTCAGCGGAGTGGCTGGATAGGATACCTGTGGTGTTTTATGGATTGTTATCCTAAACAGAAAATACAGACCGGTGTGTTCGTGTTGAATGCAGAGGAATAGGGTGAGGAATTGTACACTGTGATAGGTGTTCAGGAGGCTCTTAGCCAGCTGCTCTCACAGCCTTGTCAGCAAAGAGCTTTTTAAGCCCCTTCTGCTTGTATAACCTCTGTTCACCTCATGAATGGAAATTGAACACCAGAACTCTCAAGGTCACCTTTTGGTAAATGCCTTATACTTTCTACACAGCTTTCCCATGTCCACAGGGCTTCAACGAGGACTGTAGTGTAAATATTCTTTCTGAGACACCTTCTCACTCTGGTACATGACCATGTTACCATGAATTATTATAGCAAATTTTCTTTGTATTCACTTCATTACTAGAGACTTCTGAGACCAACGGCAAAGCTAAAACTTCAAGATCCTTTCAAAGCATATCTTAAAGCCCCCTGGATATTCCTGATTGATATAAGCTGCTCTTAACGCTCTGCAGACAAGGGCCTCACTGTAAACTTCAAGAGCTAGCAGCCCTAAATTGAAATGGAAGATGGTTTTGGCTAGACCAGAAATACATAAACCCAGTATTTTTCTTGTGGTGGCACTTGTTCTCACAACAAAAATCAGCAAGGAAGAAATTAAAAATCAACTACTATAGCAAATGGGTACAAAAATTGTTTTGGATGCTAAGTACAACAATGAGAAACAGAAACCAAACTGCTGTAGGATAACATACGCATTTTGTCATCTGCCATTGAATTACAAGAGCCCACCCCCAGCCTGGAACAGGATAAAAAGCACACAAAGGAGAATTTTACACTAACAGTGTTCTTCTAGGAGATAAGTGTTACACAAATATCACAAATATTAACTCCATCCTTGAGAAGCAAAGTGTTTCTTGAAATGGGATGCTAGCATGTACAATACTAAACTAGTCTTTGGGTTCTTAGGAACTTCGCGCTACAATGGCAGGTCTGTTGACTCCACTTTTGAAAACTTCTCCTTTTCAGACAGATAGGGTTAAATTAACAACATCTATTAGTTTCATCACTACTCATGAAACAATCAGTATGCTGAGCTGTAAATACTGTGCCTGTGGGAACAGTTTGCTTATTCTTGCTAAGTATGAGAAATTCTAGGAGGACAACTTGTAAAATAGAAATTTTAGAAGCTTTAAAATGAGAAGATTGGAACCATTGTTTCAAAATTAGACATCTACAATTCATTTATGGAAAATTAGGACTTGTGTTTCTAAGAGCTTCAGTCACATTGGACAATTGCTGGCCTTAGATCTTCAATGAAATGCAGAATTAGCTCAGCTCTTCCATCCACAAGTCTTAAATTTACATCCACAATTGCTAACCCTTTGAGCACATACTGCAAAACGCAAATAGGCTAGGAAATGTTCATCTGTGATCAGCACCTAATGATTTGCGTGACCTGAATTTGGAGAATACTCGTGGAAGCATAATAATTAGACATTGAAAAGACCTGAGGCTGTCTTCCATTACCTAGTTAGTGCAGCACTGAGCCTAGCCTGATTGCTTTCGACCAGTCTCATCTTGCAAAGATCTGTGTGAAGAATCTTCCACTCCTTCTCTTGAGAGGCTTTCCCAATAAAGCAGAGCTTGCTTTTAAAATATTTGTCTTGATAACCTGTATCTACTTTTTGAATAGTCTACTTCATTTTATTACTAGGCACACATTGCCTTACTTTACAGAAAGGTATATTCAGCTTTATCAACTATTTATGGACAATCCACTGGCACTTAAACTTTTGTTTTGTTGTATTGTTCTCTATGTGCTCTTCTTTTCAGCACTTCAGAACCACAAGGGCATTCCTCCAGTATCTCCTGTACAACTTTGGTCCTCCAGAAAACGTATAAGAAATTATAAACTTTAATAGAAATAGCCTATGAAATCCCCACTAGACTGCACAGATGGCCAGAAATCATGATTGGAAGCATTCATACATATTTCAGAGTGATACAGAGGGAAAAAAGATACATTGCAAGATGAAAAAACAGCAAAGAAAACTCAAATTCGAGATGCACTTTGGCTGAAACCAGGTTGGTGTTTCCCCTAAACATCCATCATGCAATCTGACTGAAAAAGTAACACTCGAATTAAACAGATGCAAATGAAGCACTGTTAAACAGGACTTTTTTAAGAACCGAGACTGCTATGGCTTGATTATATATCTTATCTTTAGCCAGATTATTAAACATACGAACAGCAAAACAATTCTGCTAGATACGTACTACCCAACAGAACGTGTGTAAATACATAGTGAATTATCAAACACAAACAGTTAATCCAGACTGTAGGCTGGACCTTAATACTCAGGCAACACTGTAGTTGACATTATGCATAAACAATAAAAACTAGGACACTTGCAGTAGCTCAGCCAACACGTAGGTTTTGTTTTAAAAGATGCACTAGCCTAGCGTTAACATTACTATTAATTAAAAACATGTAAAATTTCACAGATTTAGAAAAGGGAAAAACACAGAAAACACAGAGAAGTAGGAAGAAATCTAAATATAGCTATTCCATCATAAAGATTTTATTGGGGCAGTTAAGAATTATTTGCTCACTCGTATCTTCAGTACATTTGTGCCAATTTTGCAATTTTTGTGCTTTTACATCCCCTCACCCCCAAGTACACCAGACATTCCTCTCCCTTTGGAGTACACCCAAGGAAAATGTATTCCAACCACAGGTTTGGATGAGCCATGGCTGCAAGCCAGGGCTTCTGCATTGCATTCCCAGTTTTTTTCCAAATCTCTCTGTACATGCCCTGCCAAGTCATTGTCTCCAGAAGTAAGAAAGAGCTAATAAAGCTGTGTCAGTACATTCAATATGGTTCAGCACTCTCTGCTAAATGTCCTGTTTCACTAGCCTGAAATCCTATCTTCCAATGCTTAAGCATGCTAAGTTTTAGAGAGATGTTACTGGAGAAGACCATTCTGTAAAGAGCACGGTGCGGGTAACTTGGAAGTTTGCACAGAATCTCAGAGGCTCTCTGTGAAGACAGGACAGATTTGCAGGATCAGGGTCTTATATTCTGAAGTGACAATCTGGAATGGTTCTTTGCCAGTCTAACTGGTTGGACTTCACTAGAATTGCTCTTGACATATCAGTAGTGGGGAAAGGGAAAAGTGGCCTTTGAACATGGAAGTGACATTTCCCATGGCTTCTTTAGCTGCAAGGACTTCTGATAATACCACTGTGCAGAGAAGGGAAGTCTCTAGTTTGAAAATAACCTATTTCATTAAAAACTTTCAGCTCTGATGTTTAGTAAAAGCCAAGCGGCCTCTATTATCTACACAAAAATAGCCCACTATGTATTCAGGGATGTCTTTTCTAGTACCTCTGCATAGTCTTTAGCCCTGGGTATGTTCCTTGTGCATTATCTGAACAGGATTCTCAGAACCAGTCCTCGATCTGCGGTACACTCCACATTTAACATTGTTGTGCACTCACTCACTGAACGGTTTTTAAACTCAGTCTCCTGCTGAGAGCTAAATGCACTGTTTGTATTCTAATCTTTGTACCTACTGCAGCTAAAGTATAACAGTTCCACAGCTAGAAGGCAATAGCTAAAGAAGGGGAAATATAATTAAGAAAAATAAAAAATGATTGATAGAAAATACAGCACACTGATCTAGACATATTAATTTAGTTCTGAGTGACTTGAACAACTAATGTATTAAAATTACCTGGAAGCATCTTATGATTACTCCAACATAAGCACTCTTTAATTTGCCTCTGCTTCTATTCTTGGCAAGACAGTCCACGTTTTGCATGCTCAATATACAAGATGCACGAACACCAATTAATGCTGTTGACCCATACAAATAGGATAACACCAGCGGACATGATCACCACCAGACAAGTGCAGATAACCGGTAAATGAAGGACTTGGTCCTAATTTGTGAAGCCAGCCAGAATTAAAACATGCTGAATCCTCCTTGGATTCCATGGGAGGTGTGAATGTTTAGTACCCAGCACCACACTGAGATGCTACAACCTATCAAAGTTTTGACACTTTACAAGTTCATTGCTTGTAGCAACTAGAAAATGAACTCATAGGAGGGAGACGTGGCTATAATGAGCAGAATACCACATACTTCCATGCCAGGCTCCACCTCCCTGCCTGCCCTCACAAATCAGTCCCTCCCAAAGCTCTCCTTGTGTGCCGATGGGCTCCTGACTTCTACAGTAGAGCCAACATCATGCCACAGGCTCTTTCAGGCTGTTGCCTCAGAGCACTCTTAGTCACAGGTCAGTCTCCTTTATAGCAGAAGAATAAAAGTCGGTTTTAACCTTCCCATGTTTCTGGTAGATGATCAAGCAGTACCTCCTCCCTGGAACTACACTGTCACTTGAGCCTGCTAATCAAGGCTTCACACAAATGCCATGTATGATTTTGTCACCCCACAACATCACACAAACAGAATGCAAACGACATCTAGCCCATTTGGTCACTTCTCCCATTTCCACTAACAGGTAACAGTTAAAAGCTCCCTCCTGGATTTCCCAGCTGCTCCAGGCCATGCTCCTCCCCAGTCAGCTAGCAGTGACACTATGGTCTTGAAGGCTTTGGCCAGCCTGCATGACATCTAACAAAAAGATGGGCACAGCTTTCTGGTGATAAATGCCATGGTCCATCATTATTGAGAAAAAATATTTCATGGGGGCGGGGGGGAAATGCTGTGCTGACCTCTCATTTTAATAGCTGCATCTCTGGTAAAAGGCTCCAATTCACAGAAAGCAGAAGCTAAATTCAGCTATGGTGCTCCTTCAGCAAAGCGAAGGGGATTGTATCAAGGAAGGATTTTGGCCCCTTGTGTGCAATCAGAATGTGATAGCAGTGCTGCTGAAACAACCCACTGTGCTGCATAACAACAGCTGTAGGTCAGCGAAAGTCACATCTTTTGTTTGTATAGGTGGTAGAGCACAGCCATGAAGCCTGACATTAGTGCCTCTCTCTGACTTTTCCTGAGGTTCATTTTCTAAATGAATACCCAGCGTATGATTCTCCCAGCCCTGTGTCTCTTCTGACGATTAGTCTGCTGCCATTTCAGGCTACATGGACCTTCCCTGAGTTCATAATGGGGAAGATATTAATTACATTCAGGTAAAATTGAGTTTCGTGACTCCCAGAGGAACATGCTACAGTCTTCATGAAACAACTTCATTCCGTCTTTTTATGTCAAGTACCACAGACTCTGCATAAATGGTGCATGAGTTATATCATGAGTGGAAAAGAACAGCAATTGTATCAAACTGCCTGGGTGCGTTAACCTTGTTTCTGAGCAGCTAAAATTATTTTTTGGAAGCAAAGTTAAAGAAGATACAGCACAAAGAAGAGTCTGTCACTTGGTCTTCCTTCTCCTCTTCTGCCTATATTTCCTTTCGGCAGCATTCATACCCCTGCCTACTTGAACACTGAAGAGGGTTCTAGCTGGTAAATAAAATTTGCAAACCCTAAAGCTATGCACTTAAGTTCTTATCCTGGGGCACATTTTAAATAGGCAGCCGTAGAGAAAACCAAACCCAGTGTACATTAACTATACTGCAAACTAATTTCATGAGGCAACTGGCACTGGAGCATGAGTCCTAGTTCCAATAGGTAACCATTTCTTATTGCTCTCCTCATGACAGTGTCCTTCAGAAAGACAGTTTCTCTCCCAGAAATAAGTGAATTATCAGAAACTGCTGTTTGATTTTCCTTGATTTGTGCTGCCTACTGATAAACATTAAAATATATCTTTCTTGATCGTTCACTTTGAAGCTCCTCTGTATGAGGACTTTACTTTCCCAAGCAGTGTGATCTGGAAGAAACAGCACAGAATTGGAAGAAAAAAATAATACTGTTTGAATCCTTACCCTGCCACTGCAAAAAGGAAAAAGGGAAAAAACCTCCCTCACTCTCTTATCTCTGAAGGATAGAAATTAATTACCTTGCACATATACACACATGATTTCAAACAGACTCAAGTAGCATACATATAAAAATTAATTGCACGTGCCTGTTTTCTCTGAAGTAAAGACACATTAAGGATGTAAAGACATTTCCAGACCCATGAGAACAATGTTCTTATGCCAGTAGTACTCTACAGGAATACAAAAGAATCTGTAGTTTTTGCTTTTTTTTAAAACGCATTTAGCATGACTGAAGAGCCTAGCCCTGCTGCTGCAGCTGAGAGTCCCTGTTACTCCTAGGTTGAAGGCATAGGGAACACGGGGAGCACCTTGCCCAAGTGTCCCCTAACCCCATGCACACACAGAAGACACGTTTGCAGACAACCCCATCAGCAGCACCATTTATAACCACAGAGGAGGAAGGTGTGAGCAACAGAGCTCTGACACTGATTAGCAGACAGGGAAGGGGGCAGCAAGGTCAGGAATGGATGTGGAAGTTGCTGGTGTAAGGAGCAGAGCTTGGTTTGAGCACCCTCTCCTGCCCTCCTCCCTCCCTCCTGCTTTTTAGTCATTTCTCTCCAACTTGCTCCAAAGCAGTGCTTGAGAAAAGGAGAACACAGATCTGCTCAAAATGAAGACTTGAGTACTGCTTCTCACACTGCTCTTGTTTTACAATGAAGAAAGAGGTGGTAAGGTCCCGCAGGATGCTCATGAGTTCATCCCAAGGCCTCTCTCCACTTGCTCAAAGCTTTGGTGGCTCATGGGAGCCCAGACCCATGCAGAACCAGGGAGGAGACCCAGAGCATTACACCTCCCTCCTGAAAAGCAGCCGACCCTGCGGGGAACAGCTCCCCATCTCAACTATCTGGGTGGGCTGAGCCATCATTCACAACCTCCCAGCCACTTTGGCAAGGTGTAAGCCAAGGAGAGGACAGGCAAACTCACCCATCCACAGATGGGGAAAGCATATTGCATGGGGGAGCAGGGAAAGAAGCTTCTTCCACTGCTTTTCACACAGATGTATGGCCACCAACAGTCCAGCAAAAAACACAGGCTGAGGTGCTAGTCCGTGTCTCAGCAGCAGCAAGGTAAGTTGGGCATCCTGCAGTTAAGCACAAGGGCTTGAGATGGAGATTTCCATTTTTGCTGCTTAGGAGATAGAGGACAAACTCTATAATTTCTCTGTCCCACTCTTCCTGCAAAGAGCAACTGCAAGTCATACGTGTAGAGACCTTACACTACCTCAATGTGTCTTGTATGCCAGAAAGGCAAGACATCAATATACAATATGAAGTTCCAGTTCTGCAAGAATCAAGGGCTTAAAACACCTTTAAAAATCTAGCCTCAAATTTTGTGGTAGCAATTTAAAAACAAGAATATCTTAACAAATTCTTGAAAACGCTGGATTCCAGCTTTAGTGGAATCTTATTCTTGATTAAATGCTGCTTAATTGAAAGCGGTGTGTGATTTCTCATCAGCATAAGTAATCTGCTATGATACCTGTACAGGCTGTCAAAACCATTGTCAAATTGAAATACTGATTTCCCCTTTCTGTCCATTTTATCATACATGCCATTTTGGATTTCTCTGCTTTCTGCACAAAAGCTTCTGAGCTCAAGATCACAGAGACAGTCCGGCAATAAAAACATTCAGGCAGCAATACAGACAGCTGGGAATTTATTGCATCAGGATTTGTTTTTAAAATATAGGTTTCTCCTGATAAACTAATATTGTCATCTGTTCTGGTGGCAGAGCATACTGCAAACAGCAATCTTCCCCCAGAGAAAAAAATGTCAGATTGTGATTTATGAACAGGGAGCCACTAAAGAGCATGATTTCACCCTAAATTAGTAATTTATCAAGTAAAGAACCACAAGCAAATAGCTGATATTGATGCCTTAAAGGGTCAATAGACTTCTCACTAACTTTTGCTTCAAGCACAAATAACCAGACACTCCTCCAAGGGAAAACTGTTCTAGTGGATGCTTTAGAAAATGAAAACATTTAGGTCTAAGTGTTGAGGAAAGCATTCCCAACATGACCTTTGAGTGTCCATATGGGGTTCAGAGGAGGCCCATGCAAGGAGACTGCAGAAAGCTGCTAAAGGTAGCAAGTGCATCGAAATGTGGTAGTATAGATCAAGAGGAGGTAGTGGGGAGAAGGGGGAGAAAGAAGAGAAAATAAAGCCATCTCAAAGGGCGAGTGTTCGTTTTCAACCTTAATTAATTGCCTGAAGTGAAGCAGTTAATTTCCATGTACAATGAACCATGAATTATTGGAAATCACTGTGACACAAGTCGACAGAACAATTGCTTTGTAAAATCCTCTTACAGGCCACAGAAATGAGTTTCTAGACATCCACCTGGGAGAAGGAGGTTCCCTCTACCTCTGATCAGCTTTCGCAGGAAACATTCATTATCAGTACTCAAAGGCATGGCCGTGGATGCAAGCTATTCAGCTAGGACTAGAAGCAAACAAAGGAAGATCAACCTGTTATTCCCTAGTCATTCCCTCAGACATCTTTTCTGCAGGCTCCCCAACCTTCATTCCCAAGCATTTCAACGATTTGTAACTTTGTTGACTTAGCAACTGCAGAGCACTCAAATTCACACTACTCTCAATGTTACTGGATGAAGTAGAAGTTCTTTTTTCCAAATATCATACTGCAGATGTAGATGCCTGGATCTGGGCCCATAATTTCCACAAAATTAGGCAATTAAAATTTTATTTGAGACAGTTTAACTGCATCTGTGAAAATGCTACTAGTATTGTCAATAGAACAATTTATGGTTGCGTGCTTCTAGATCTGGACTGTTAGAAGATTTCATGGGACATCAATCCACAACTGCCATGAAAAATGGGTGTGTGTTTTACTGGTTAGGTTCCTTTATATGGCACAGCTAGATTTAATAATGAATGAAGGACTTCACTTCTTAACTACTGCAAAGAATTTCTAGTCCATTCAAGAACTGATTCATATTTCTATTGATGTAATTCCACTGTCTCCTGTCAATTTGTATAGGTCTGTACCTCTTTCTGAGATTGCTTCAAAAACAATAACCAAGCCAATAACCAGAACAAACAGGAGAAGGTGCTCCAAGCTTTCAAATTCTCATTGCATAGCACAAGGGTACTGGATGTACTACTTTCCTAATAAAGTTTTTTTCTCAGCCTTTTTAGTGATGCTAAAACTTCCTTGGGTGATGGTATGGTCTCTGCTCTTTCAAACTGCAGAGAATGAATGCAGTGGTAACCAGGTATGTGGAGAAGTGATGAGCAGCAAAAGAGGAAAATTAGTGAATCACAGGAAATTTAATGGAGACAACCAAAGCCCAACCATCTAGATCAGCGTGAATAGTAAGTGCTCGGTTCTGATCCTGAAGAGTATTGGAAAAGAAGCCCTTTCCCATTTCCATTCTAGCTTGCTTGAACACTCACAGCATCTGAAAATGTTGTATTTTGGCTTTGTGAGAAAAAAGCCAGGCCACTTATTCAATAATAGTCAGTTTATAGGTCAAGTCTCAATGGTTTTGGCTTTAACGATCACAGTAAATATGCTTTGAAAAAAAATTAATTATTACTCGGAGAGCTTAGGTAATTCTTCTTTAGATATCTTGGTGGTTAAAGAAAGGCAGCTAAGAGGCTAGGGTTTCCGCTGCACTTTATGTTTGATCAGCAGCTTTCAACCCTTCCTCACACCAGAAGCATTTACCAGGCTGGAGAAGCAAATTTCCTGTGTGCTGGTGGCATCCTCTTCTCTGTTTAAATTTTGGCACAGGAAAAGAGTCTGAACCAACCTAAATTCACATTCAGGGGGACAACCAACATTAGCAGGTGAAGCCAAGATTCAGCTCTGACACAAAGAATCTGTTTACAAATTGAGCCTGGTTAGCAGACAAGCAGCCTAGTACCATCTACAAAACTTGCTCTAGTATTCTTGCATCAATTGCCTGAAACAACCGCACTTGTGCAGCACAAGAGCTGCTATGATACATTAAACACAAGCGCAGAAAACCCAGCGAGTTAATGATCACTGTCCATACAGAAGTACAAAAGAAGAGAAGTGGTTATTTCATTTTGCTGTCCTTAGAATAGAAAGCAGAGGATACAGCCTGAATGTTTACAGGGGCTAAAGTCTTGTAAACAGTCAGAGGATTTTGCAGCATTTGGGAGGGCTGTGGCGAATGGCCTGGTCCCCTTAGGCAATTAAAAAAAGCAGAGGGGTCAGGGCCAATGCCAAAAAACTGATTAATGTGAGACAGTCTATCTCAACCACAAACTCTGGGAGTTCAAAACTCAGTGCTGACATATATCAATCAAAGCGTGTCTGCAGCTAAACTTAATAACCAGCCAGCCTATCAAGTGGTGGACGCTAAGCAATTCCAAATCACCCCAAGAATTTTAAAATGGCAATGACTTGCTGCAGGACTTCAGAGAATGACCCGTCTGTCAGATGCAGTTGTTGCATCTGCGGCTGACGCAGATGTCAAGATTCCTGCTCCCCTCCACGAACACTGCTGCGATGCTGTAAAATGGAGAGGGCCATCTGGGATCACTGCCCTACAGAAGCCATCCAGAATCTGTCCTACACAATCTTTCCTGCATTTTTCCAGCAATGACATTTCATCACTTTTGAATGAAATAATTTCTTTCACAGTGAAATTGCATCTTTTTCTGTCAGCCAGAGGTCAGACATTCTGCTTAACAGCAAAGCAAACCAAAAATGCCACCTTCTTTTTATTCTATTTTATTTCTCTCCTAAACAGAAGAAACATTGCAATTTTTTTAATTTGACTACCTAAATTTATTTGCTTGCTTATGAAGATACAGGTTTTTTGGGGAGGGTGTTGCAGCCCCTGAATTCCTATGGAAAGCACTTAAGTCAACAAAGTTTTAAACCACTTCATACCACACTGCTCTGTACCACCAAACTGTTATTTTTGACACACAATGTGAAGCCTCACAAGGAACAAAAAGAAAAGGTTATTTCCTGAAGAGTGGCAAAGTGCATACGCATACCCCTTGGACTCACCTGGAGTCAAACAATTTAACATAGATTGAAGCCGCCAAGAGAATGGGAAGCTAAACAAACAGGAACTTTCACATTTAAAATGGGTTTATCTGACAAAAGTAATGGAAATTGATTTACTCTGCCAAGAGAAACAGGTCCAGCTTCTCTACCCCTTTAATAATGTCCTTGGAGAGCCCTGATGGACACTGGAAGCTGGCACTGTAATGAACAGCCCACAGCTGACTTGCAGAGGCCATATCAGCAGACTGTAAGCATAATTTGTAGCAACTTCCACATGTACATTTTTGTCCAGTCCCATTCAGCCTCCTGGGGTAATAGGTCATCATAAAACCACAATGTCCAAAAATCTTTGCTGAGGGCTTCTTCAAGATTGACATAAATAGCAAGAAGTATCTATGCTGACAATCTCAAGAGACATCTCAGCTTGTTTTTTGAAGCACACGCTAGTTAAGGTTTGTAAGATTAACAGAAATCTCTGCTCACATCAGAACTGCTCTGTTAATAGTTTTCACTTAGTCACTAAAGCAATCTGAAAATGGGCATTTGCTGGTAGAAAATAAAGCAAACATGGATAGGCCTTACCGGATACAAAATACAGATTCTACTCAAAATCCAGTGACAGAACCCAGGTTGAAGGAACAGTCAAGGACAAAACTGGGGTAACAAGAGGAGAAAAATCAAATCCCAAGTGAAGGCAGACTGAGATAACTGTCTTGATACAAAAAAAAGCATTCACTTTTAAAAAGTATAAAATATAGATTTTCAAAAAAAAGTTTTAAAAGACAAAATAAAATCCCAAAAAATTTACCCTGTCTACATTATAATTTTACAGAAATAGGTAGATCTTTAAGCTAAACAGGCAACCCTGCTCTCATACCACCCTTTTCTTATAATAGAGAGTATCTGTGCCTGTATCCACCTTCTTGTATTACAGGAATTTTTCCCTTAATATTTTATACACCAATTAATTGACAAAGGTAACTCATAGGTACTCAATTATAAGAGACACACAAAATCAAATGAGACAGTAAAGACAAGGGAAAAAAAACCAAACCCAAAGAAGAACAGCAGATGGCACAGACAGATACAACTATAACATCAGTAATAATCTAAGGCTACTGAGGTTGCATTCCTTCTCCTGCACAGACATACACGTCCAGCATCTGGGATTTCACTGGCATTTGCCTACCAGTGTATATTTTCTGGAAGGCAGTTTGACACGCCAAACCTGACAGCAGCCTTGAACAACTTTCTGACACTTTCATAAGTACAGCATTAGAGCACTAGGGACAAATCTACGTAGCCACTGTAAAATGGTCTTTAGATAGTTTGTTCCTGGAGCTACACAGGAGCTGTCCCCTTTCGCTGAGGGGCTGCTCAGTGCACCGCAAGGCAAGGAGCTGCGGGGCTCCTCCAGGCTGGCAGCTCACTCCGTGCTGGAAGTGCATCTTCATTAACCCAGAGCAGCAGCAAGCACAGCCCACATGACAAACAGAAGTGTCCTCTGGGTGGCTGGAAAACTTCAAGTGAGCATAGTCCTACCAATGAACCTGTGGGTCAGTTTCACTCAATTTGGTGGACCAAATCACTAAAAAAGGCTGTATTTGACCTGGAGGACAAAATAGTGTGTTTGACCCAAATGGATACAATTTTGAATGAAAAAGAAGTAAAAATCTAAATACTGTGTGAAAAACTAGTTTAGGGTTGGGCTCAAGGTATAAGGGCAACAGAAGAACTTGGTGGCTGCTAGAATGCCAGAAGCCCTCAAGAGTTAATACATGACCTGGCATCACAGGGGTCTTGTTGCCTTTTTTTCATGGGTAAATGTGGCCAACCTGACCATAGCTAAATCTGGGATTAGGATGTGTGTAGGGGGTCAGAAGAAGAGGACCATGGAATTTGATTTTTGCATAATCCATAAAGAGTTCATTAACTAGGTGAGGGCAAGTATCAGTGCAATATAAGTGCAGGCATTTGAGGCAAATGGGGGTCACTCTACTATTTTTTTAATCTAGTATCATATCTATCAGCGAGGTTTAGGAAGAGGTAGCAAGGCAAATCTTCAGTTCTTGCACATTCCTCAAATGTTTTCAAATTCAGTATAAGTATAGATTTTATGGCTTACATTTACTTTTCAGGAAATTTAAGTCATCCTTCTAAATTAAAAAAAAAAAAAAGCATTTGGGAGTTCTACTCCTTGCACAATCATTACAGATATATACATATAAAATTAACTCCATAAATTAATAAATATATATAAATAAAATATATATTTATGTAGAGATAGTCATCTTTGCCTCCCCAGTTATGATGGGCTCTGAGGTTAGAATAAAGACCTGAACAAAAGAAGTCCTGTGCAGCTTCATTTCCTGCATAATTTTTTAATACTCTGACATTATGGGTTGTGAAATCATGTGTCTATAACTGAGGCCAGGATTAGTGTTTTGACTCAAGAAAGGAATTACTGAAGTTCACAATTTCTTGCAGTTACTATAGGCACACGCAGAAAGCACAGCGAAATGAGTAACACCCCTCCTGCCCCAAAACACAGGATGGCAAAGACGACGAATGCCTGAAGTGTTTTCAGAAAACCCTGTCTGAGCAGTGGAAGCTGCAAGTCCTGAAGGTTAACAGCGTGTGTAGAAGAGCTCAGGTACCGAGTCTGCCCTATCTCCGGCACACCAGTGCTCATCTAGAGGTTGTCAGAAGAAAAACCTCCGCAGGTTTTCTACGGTCTTTCTGCTGCTCAGAGAAAGATGCAGTTTCTCAAATACTGTTGTTTAACTCCATGCTCTTTGCAGACCAAGCCAGGCACATTTAGATGCTACTGAATAAATAGGTGCAAAACTAAAACTAACCAGGAAAATTTCACTAAGTGAAGGAATCTGATCCTTCACCTGCTTTTTTTTTCAGGTGGGGCTCACAAACGGAAATGATGCTTCAATGCTTCTTCCCTCTTTGCAAGGAAGTGGAGTGGCCAGAGGTTAACTTTCATCTTCCCACCACACCACAGGTAGGAAACAAAAGGAAAATATTAAACTCCTTTCTCTCCATAATGATCCCAATCTAAAGAAGCTTTTTACTCCTTACAACTAAAAAATATGTGAAATAAAATGAGTGGATTTAGAAGAAAATCAGCTCCACTTCAGTATGCAAATATCCTTATGAGTTGAGAACTCAGGAACAGTACTATGAATACAAATATATTTCATTTGAAGTAAAAAAGACTTTTTATTGATACAGAAGAGAGTAACAAATTCCCAAATTGGGTGAATGGAGGCTCTCAAAATACAAGGTCATGAAAGTGCACTTCAGACTTATCTTTATTCTTAACGGAGGGTCCATTCCTGCAGTTTTTAGGGAAATTTCCCAGGGGAAACACTCCAAAGGAGCTCTGGTACAAGGAGAACTTTACACACCTCCAAGGTGTAGTGTGCTTTTCAGATAAGTGTTTTTATTGCCTTTTTTAAGTTACAGAAATTGTTCTCTCCAGGGGCAGAAACAAAAAGATAAATGGTTTACATTATTCAAAGCAAAAAAAAAAAAATCATCCTGTCCAATATAAGATCTCTAAATATACCTGCCTTGCCAGCATAGCCCGTCTCACAGAATGGATCAAATTTCTAGCATCAATAACTTTGCAGAGGTGATGCATTATCTCCTCCCACAACTGTTTACCAACAGGAAAATAATCTGTGGGGAAACAGCAAGAAAATACCAGGAACTAAAGTGCTGAATACTCCAAATAATGATCCCCACCACTTTTGTCAGTAGAGGGTGCTTAAGTGAACAATCCCTCTTCCTGTCCCAGCTTTTAATGGGGCTGGTAGACTTAGACATCCTATTGCCTCTGACTCTACTTTGCCTATTGCGTTCTTATATTTCATCTAGAAATTTGTTAAAAGTCAGATATGCTTATGCCGATGCTCTGTTCCTGTGTCCAGCAGATAGCTATATTCTGCAGTTAGACTGAGAGCTTGTGAAACTTGTAGTGGTTGAACACAGGCAGAGGAAAACGATGCTTTGTCTTGAAATGCTGTGCTACTACTTAATATTATTTCATTTTCTATTATAAAGCAATTGTGAGAATTTCACTTGTAATGCATACCTCTGCTAAAAACCAGGGTGCCTATTTCACTCGCAGTTCTCCAAGGTAATACCATCCTATTAAAACAGCTTTTTATTAAAGTTGTGTTAAATCACCTTTCCATGAGGAAATTTTGGCACTTGTTTTCTTGTCAGATGTGAGTAACAAGTTGAAATGTCACAATTTACAGCAAAATGAGATTTCAGAAATATTTTCTTTCAGGAGGATCAAACTGCTTTGTTTCCAGAAGGATTTTTCAATCTTCATTGCATAATAGCTGAAACAAAATGCTATGTTCTAATTTTGACACAAAAGGTTCCAATGATTTCCCATAGCATTCTGATAAAACCCAATGCATTTTTGTGACACGTTCCCATTTTGCCAAATCAGTATTATCAGATAGAAAAATGCATCAACCAGCACCACTCAGTCACCTCTGAATTCAATTTCACTTGTTCCATTGCTGCACATGCTATTTTTCTCTCACTTTTTATTGACTGAACTTTGTTCATCGGATTTCAAAAGTGTTTTCCCAATAGTGTCTTTAGAAAATACAAGAAAAAAGGTTCTCGGCTGGTGGAGGCTGGCAAAGCTCCAGCAGTCAATGGGCCTCAGCTGAGGCACTAGCCCTTTGTGAGTGTTCACAGAGGCTTTTTATGTACTGCAGAGATGCTGGATTACGCAGAGAAGTCAGGAAACCTCACAGTGTCTCCAGTTTGCAAAGATTGTAGATATTTTAGCAGTCACCAGTCATTTAAGGCTAATGGTACAGTGACAGTTTTGGATAAAGGGAAAGACTCAGTAGGCTTCAGATAACACTGATTGCTTTACTTGACCATGCCTTCTCTTCACTGCATTGAGTGTAGCGCTCAATGGGTTTTGGGAGAGTCAGAGAGAGAATGTATGCTCAGGCAGACAAGTATGTATCTGGGAACTACTGAAAGCACCACCTGCTGCTTCCTGCTTTCATTTTCACTCTGGTTCTGAGCAGTCTGAAGAAAGAACTGTGGCCATTGCTTGCAGACAAAAATTTATTTGCCTTCCACAGTACCTCAGACTCATCCTGTAGGCTATAGAGAAGCAGAAGTTCCTCAGAAACCCTTTGTCATTCCTTCACCTTTCTGTCCTCCCTGAACAGATGAAAATCAGTACATCTGTGCTAGCCACACTTAAGAAGATGGCAACTCAGCAACCAGTAGATGGACAATGAAAGAACACACAAAGAAAGAAAAGTGACATAGAAAGAAACGGGGATCTAATGTGATAGCTGGTCCTGATCCACCTAAACAAATGACTGGAATCAGTTATTTTTCAATCAGTTAAGAAAACTGCTTCAGTGTGATCTTCATCAAAAACATCAGCATATGGCTCCACCATGACGCTGCTCACTTGAAGGAGAGTGGCCTCAGTTTAGGAATTTCCTAATAATGATGCTGCATTTTCATGAGACTAAGGAAGTTCTGTCCCACATAGCTGATCATGTGTCAGATTTGGCTTAACCAAATGAAAAGTTTTTAATTCCAAGAGAATTAAAAAAATATTTCAAGGCATGTTGTTAAATTTTAGAGTTCAGAGCTAAATAACATCCACCAGATAGTAGTATCGATATCATGTTAAAGCATAACCTATTTCATAATTTAATTTCATTGGGAGTGAAATTAAAGCGCTATTGGTGAGAGAAAGAAACAGAAAAATTTGGCACTGCACAAGAAATACAGCTTAGTAGTCTGGGAATCAGAAAAAGGCAGGAACAAAAAAGGAAAAAGGTAGGGAAAAATACCAAAACCAAGAGAAGAGCATTGCATTGTAATCCAGTTCTTAATACAAAGTCATGCCTCAGTGCCCAGATGGCCAGGAGCAT
Organism: Nyctibius grandis; assembly: GCF_013368605.1. Taxonomy (NCBI): domain Eukaryota; kingdom Metazoa; phylum Chordata; class Aves; order Nyctibiiformes; family Nyctibiidae; genus Nyctibius; species Nyctibius grandis. The sequence continues at coordinate 10,057,459 of NC_090669.1, read as the reverse complement.
TAAAAAAATTTTGGAGTCAAAAGCATAGGACCTTACCTCCCTACCCATCCCCCCAAATAAACGAAAAAGGAAAAATCTTGTTTGAGTGAGACCGCAGGAGATGCAGCTTTAAAGTCTGCCAGAAGCAGATATAAATGCGCCTGAGTGACTGGCATCAATGTGAAAATGAGAGACATGAGAAAAAATATTATTAGAAAGTTTTTTGGAGCAGAGGAGATCATTTAGGTTAAAAGTCCCACTCCTAAATGCTGTAAATGTAGTAAGCTATTCACTTGGAGAAACTGAGCTCCAGTTCACAATATACAGAGATGTGATCAGCAGCCCCTTCAAATCAAACAGAAAAGCCCTACTATTGGCAACAGCGCTCTGACCAGACCACAAGGCAGTAAGTGCTGAGTCTGCCCCTCTATTCAGTTCAGTGTAGGGACAGACAGTGTTTAAGACAGGACTCAGCAATAAACAATTTAAGGAAAAGATTTACAAAAATGCCATTCTGAAGTACTGTAAACACGGACAATTCACCGTAAAGCCTTGTAACAGCTGCTCTGCACAGGGATGACAAATGCTACCTCCTCCACTGAGAGATGGAGAGAGAGAAATCAAAAATGTCAGCTGTTTTTACTGTGTAATGTTGCCTTCCAGTCTTCGAAAAATATCAGATATTAAGAGAAACATGTGGGAAGAATGTGAGCAGGCATTCAGAAATGGAATTACCCAGAAAAATTTTGGAGTTACTTTAAAATATCCTGTGAGAGGTATACTACCCTCACACAGCAAAGAAAGGAGTGGGAAAAATTAAAGGTAATAGAAAACTTGCTCTGTATTCCTCTGACATTGCAAAATAAAATATAACATGTAGGAAAGTGAATGGCAAAGTATGACATCTGATTGCTGTCAGACCTTGTACCCAAATGCTAAGATTAGGGGTGCTCTAAAAACAACAGACACTATAAATGCATTTAGAAATGGAGGAAAATGGAGGGGAAGAAAAAAACACTTGAGCACATTTTCAAAAATGGTACAAGAGCCTGGAGGATAAACCTCTTGTGTAAAGGTCATTTAGTACTTCTCAGCATTTTACCATCTTACTTTCTTTTCTTCTGTTAAACAAACTTGTACTTTTTCAATACATTCCCTATTGTTGTAAGGCAGCACTGCAGAGCCAGACTGCAGCTGTAACTCGTCATTAGCCTTCAAGGAGGTGAATATTTCCTTCCTATCGCACTCAATTACCCCAGACATGGGAGACACAGTCACATAACATACAGCATCAAAATACCCACTTACAAATCCCTGTGTGCCATAACCCTGAAATGGTATTTTTATATGAAAGTCTATCAATACATAGACTTGTTGAGGAGTTTCCTACCTCTAGATGTTACTTGAATAATCATTTCATGTACAACTAAAACTTTCTAAATTACATATTCACAGGGATGATTTAGTGTTACATTTACTCTGTTTACCAGTAGATAATTTTTCACGTGAGCCAGGATCCGTGCCTACTGAGGCACAGGACCCTTTCCTCCTGTTGTACCTACGTCAAATTCATCCCTGGCGTAATGATATCAGTGAGATGCACCAGAGGCAGCCTTGATGTGCTGTTCTGTCACTCTGTCTAGTAAAGCTGTGCATTGCCAGGCATCTATTTATGACACGTGGTAATTCCAGAACCCAGGGAATCGAATACAGTATTTTCAGACTCAGTCTGGCAAACCAAAGAAGTAACAACACACTGGGTTTTCTGAAGTTTTCATGAAGCTTTTTGGAGCATTTGCCACCAACCCTGATGGAGTGGTGTTGCTGGGGGAGGGTGATGGCATTTCTTTGTGTTTAATTTTTTTGAACAAATAAGGGAACCATTGTTTGGTTTTTTTTGTTGTTGTGCGTTTTTGTTTTGTTTTGGTTGTTGTTTTTTTTTTTAAATTTGAGAATACAGAAACAAAGATGAAACTAGCAGACTGAACTGATAATAAAAAAAAAATGCAATGGCAATTCCATACTTGCAATTAAAATACCAGTAACAGTGAGTCCTGACAAGGGGCTAGGTTTTCTGCCATGGATCATGGTCACCAACTGTTAATCTTTCTGCCCTCAAACCAAATCACATATTCGCTACCTCAGTAACTAATATTTCACTGCCCACCCAGCCAGATACATAGTCAGTGCCTGTTGGATTAACATTTAAGATGTTGAATCTTTCCAAATCTACCTGCAGATTTGCCATTTCCAGAAGAAGGAACTAAAGCTTCACATCAGAGAGAAGAAAATGTTCCTTCAGGTCTCAGCCGTACTCCTGCAGATGAATAACTGAGACAGAACTCCAGCTCCTACCTGTACAGGGTGGAAAGAGGCACAACCCTTACTCGTGTTTGGCAGAGCTGCATAATCCATTTTGTGGTGTGCAAAGTTTCAAGCCCTTCAGACCATTTTGTATTTTATGATGCAGCTCTTTGCTGTACCAAAAAAAGCATCCGAAGTGATGTAAAGTAATTCCTTTCTTGTTAGACTACAGCAGAAGCTTTCCCTACTCACTCCCTGTCTGCTCTTCAGCACATAGCAATTTACTTTTAGTTTGCCATTAAGGTAAAATATTTTTTTCTCATAACAGAGCACAGGAAATTTTTCAAAGCGACACAGGATGATGTTACCAAAAGAAAAGGTTTTGTCACATGTTTTGAAAAAGACTTTCTTTTATAGCCTGAAATACCACTTGCCTCTTGTGACAGTGTTGGCATATCCTGGACTCAAGATCTCTGAAATGAGCCATTATCTTTCTTAGGGGTTTGGATCTCACTTGAAACCCAACCATTGAAATGGCAAATAATTAAAAACTAACAAACAAAAACCCCCAACTTTTGAGATTTGCTGCTATTGTTAATACTTTACTTTACAGGGAGAATATCATCAGTGCTTGGGAGCCAATGGTCAAGAGTAACATACTAAAATTAGTAATTTTTTAAAAAGACTTATGCTCCCTATATAACTCAGCATTATTGGATAGATTTTACTACTTCCCTGACTGCGAATACTGAATCAGTTTCACTTCTACCATAAATTGCACCTATCCCAGAGACGCAGTTCTTCCCACGCTAAGTAAGAGCTAAAGCAGAAGGTAACTTAAATAAAAGCAACCAGCAGCATTATATGTATTGCACCCTCCACTCAGACATTCACTTCTACTGTGAATCTTCCAAACGTGGTTTGAGCCAAGTCTCCATTTTACTAGACATGTTTTGTACCGTAAATAATTGTAGTCCCAAAGGCTACCTTGTGAGTATCTGCTCATTGTATCTGTCAGCAAATGTTCAGCTGCCTAGAGCAAAGACCCTGATGAGCACAGAGGGAGATGTGATGAAAAGACTGGTTTCCATAGGCTCCCCACAAGCGACGCACATAGGAAGAGCTCTAGGAAAAGGCCAGGTAGAGAGCTATTGTGAAGATGAGCAGCATGCTGTTCTGCTTCACCCGTGTCACCAGAAGTGTCTTTGATAACAGTTATTAGTAAATAATTTGCTTTATTGGTGAGGGGAGAAGCCTGGGACTGGAAATCACTGGGAGGTTTCCGTCCTCCTCAGCTACAGCACAGAATACCAGAAACTTCATACCTGCTTAATATCATGAAACAATCGTGCTTTTTCACAGCAAATACAGCTGTTTGAACTTCTACAAGCAGAGATAGTTATGTTTGTTGCTTAGAATACCGTAAATATTAACAAGCCAACCATTTAAATTAACAGAGTATTTGATTTTCTATTGCTGTTTATTTTACTGTCTTCAAACAGGATAATCACATTTCAAGGATCAGCACTTTATTATTAAACTAATACCTTTCCTAGTAACTGTGGTTTTCCTGTTATTCCCAACCTGGCTCTCACACTGACTGAGAAGCTGAGTTAATTTCTCACTGGAACAGCAGTGGAAGAGAAGGATAGGAGAAAGAGAAAGAAATCAGAGATAAGGCTGAAAAAACCCCAATTTTCTTCTGATTTAGTAAAGCCAGATTGATTGACATAGTGTGAATTTTAACCAGATCTTGGTAAAGAAGAGACATCTGATTATGAAAATTATTTCAGCAAGCAATGAAGAGAAGTCATCCAAGTCTGTTTTCAAAATAATTCACATGTGACAAAGCTGGCAACTTACTGCTTTATGTTGGGGGATATTTCTAAAGGTTTTGTTGTGTTGAAATCTTCGTTGTAAGTTATGGAAAAGTAGGAAGAGGAGAGAAAGATTTAGCACTCCAGCAGGTACACACAGCCCAGGAGCCTCACTGCTGCCCTAACTCCCAGCATCACTGATGGTGGGCAATTAAATTTAGGGGGATTTTTGCCCTCAACTTAACAGGGTCAGACTTAAGCACTTACTAAAGGTGGACTTTCTCACACAGTATTATCAAAAAGAATCTTCTTCAGAAATGACCTGGAAAAAATTAGTGACTTTCTTACAGCTTCTGGTGACATAATGAAAGGCTTTCAGAGAACTCCACTTGTCTGGCAGAGTCTTTATGAGCAACTAAATTAACAATGTTTCAGTACTTTGCTGAATTGGGGCCCGCGATAGGAAAGAAAAGTGCTACGATTTCTATTTTTTTTTTTATAACTTTTGACCATTTCTTAAGATTAAAGCTTCCTTTCAGTCAGAGACTTAAAATTATCACAGTTCATAATTTGTTTTCCTGTTTCTGTCCAGAAGTTGTTACATTTTTAGATTCCTATAATATATACCTACTGATACTTTTGTATTGACATAAAAGTGACATGTTATAATACTTGACTACACTTTTTTTTTGCTTTTTTAAAAAAATGTTTTTGCTATTGATTTACTGATCTTTATAAATCATCTGAAGTAAAAGGGTAAAGTGCTATGTCCCAAGAAAATGCACTACCACTCATTTTAAAATACAGCTGAAATAAAGTATCAGCAATGCAATACATGCTAGACCATAACAAATATAAGATAAATCAATGATCATAACTTCAGAGTTTCCATGCATAAAGCACCTTCTGCAAAATGCTCCTATTCTAATTTTTCTCTTTCACCTAATTCTCTTAAGGTTATCTTTATGTACACTACTAGAAATTACTTTTCTATTTCAGATTCTAAATTCCTTCAGATAGAAACCAGATCTTATTTTATATCTAAAATATCACTTTTATTTACATTGCTAAATGGAAAGAGAAATAATAAATTGGAGGCTAGCATGATCTTTCAATACTATTAGCTCAATTTTCTGCAATCTAAGTTAAAAATGTGTGCACTTGCAAACTCTCTTCTGAACCACTGCAGAAATGGTCTGCCTATAGAGTAAAACGCACCGTGCTGCAGACCAAAGGTTTCAGCCTTCTGTCAAGTTGCTGTGAGCTGTCGCACAGTGTCTGCAGCTCCTGTGCAGCCCGTAGTGTGCTGGTTGCTGGTGTGCAGCATGCTATAGCAACATCGTTATAGATATGGAAAATATATATACACATAAGATAAAAAGGCTTTTTTTACTGACATAGCTTAGAGTAGACCCAAGGCAGCTCTAAGTTATGATGTGGTACAGTTTGAGATATTTGCTTCCTTTACATGATAGAAGCTTGTTTAGCCCCTACTCTCTCAAAAGGAAAAGACTGGCTTGCTAAACACCTTTTGCTCCTAATCTGGCAGCTGCCCTTATGCTTTCTGGTATGTGATCATACAGAATAGACACCTACACCCCATATGCAAAATCATTCCTTACCACCGCACTCATACAAGATACTAAAGGTACAGCAAAACAGCCATCGTACCCCTGGGGAGCTGCTGCGATAGGGCTGCTGGTGTGTGATCCATGGGCAGTAATAGCTGTCTTCTGTGCCTGATCAGTCCTTGCCAGCCTGTGCTTGGGATGCAACATCCCTGGGCTGATGACAGGACAGCTGATACACTAGCCAGGCTGAACATCTATTAGTTTTGTTGAAAGTCACAGAAGATTCCTGTCACAATGCATGCAAGTTTCCTATTGTTACACCTTTGCACCCTCTTGGGCGAAATCTCACTTGCCCCTATATGCATAGCAGTTTGCAATTAATGCAAAAGCCACTCTCTGCTGCAGCAGTCCTATTAACAGGTTGGAATCAGATCACACAAGTTAAACGTGTTGTTTGATAGCTAAACCATTGTGATTTCAATAGACTTCTTGCTGTAATGATAACTTCAATCAGCAATCAAGGTTTCCTTCTCAATTTTTGCTGCTTGCATTATGTGGCAGTTTAATTCATTGTATACTAATACCAGTGGTGCATTAATTGTATGTTTCTGCACAGTAATTAACTAATCACTATGTCACTCCCTCCTTATTATGAATAACCTCATTAATTCAAGACTGAAAGCTTGGTGCCTGCTGCCATTGCTATTATTTTTTTTGGTTCTTTCTGCTGCTGCTTGTCTTATAATCAAATATGAAACTCACATATTTTTAAATACTTACTCTTCTGTTTCTCCCACTGAAAAATTCATTGTGCTATCAAGCCTTTTAAAATAATGTTTATTCATTATGCATTTCTTTGCTAGGCAATCAAGAGCTATTACAATAAAGTGTGTGACTTGCTCTCTTTATGGCAGCACTTCTGCTGTGTCAACATCTCCCTTTTAATTCTGAGTTTACTAGAAATTAGAATTTAGATCTAAAATTTAGTTCCAAGGTTAAAGGTACCATCAGACATCTCTGCATGAGGGCAAATTTCTTAATACTATTAAATGATTTAACGTTTTTAGGTTATACCTGTGGGTAAAAACTTGTGGACACACTACACTCAACAATGGCAGTGGAGCTGTGCATGTGTGTCTTCAAGGTCAGAGCCTGGCCAATGGAAGCAAGTGCTGGAAGACGCCCACAGCGTAGATACACAATTTTGATTAATGGGATACTTGAACTGTTAAGACTAGTCAGGCACAGCACCGAAGCAAGTGCTTTGCTATTGCAGTCTGGCGACTCCTAAGTTCGGGACTAAGCATTACTTCAGAATTTGCTGAATTAAGGTCCTGCTCCTCTAAGAAATTTTCTTTAAAGCAACTTATATTTCACACAGAATATTCAGAGGGTGCCCTCTTGTCCTTTTTATGCTGAAAGGCAAGAAGGGGCTTTGATTTCTTCCCCACCCCCCACCCCCCTCCAACAAAGGCAATGAATTGAGATTCTAAAATGTGTGGACACTTCCTATCAGGAGTTGATAGGAAATCTAATGATTCTGCATATGCATGTGTATGTACACGCACAATCCTAACCCAAACCCACTGCAAAGCCAGCTGACATAACTGTACTTAAGAATTTTTAATAAAGAATTCGAGTACCATTTTTCCAAACAGAAGCAAATATGCCTAGAAGTCAAGAGGCTAGTTTCTCTGCTGTTACAAGTTGCTGCAGCTCAACATAGTTCAAAGGGAGAACGTGTAGTTGCAACAGTAAGAGACCAACGCAACTTTTTTTAAAGGATAAAAGCACTGCTCTTCAATAGAGGCTGTGAAAGCCATCCTGGAGTCCAGGAAATGTATTATGGAATGTATTTACCCTTCAAGAAAGATAGATTTGGTGTCTCCAAAGTATTTTGCCTTAAAAAACCTAAATGAATAAATTAAACTAACAACTAATGACTAAAAAACTAAAAGTATATCTGGAAATTCTGGAGTGGTTTGATTACTGCCTCTTACAGAAAGGAAAAAACACACCTCTGCAGAAAGGACTGTTGCTAACGAACAACATGGCTCCGGGGCTGCTAAGCACAACAGCAACTTCTGTTTCACCATGCCACTGCATATCAACATTTATCCAAATACTTATTTGTACAATAGACCATAATGGTCCGTTTGCTTTGTAACAGTCTATTTGGCTGCCCCTAAATGAGTGGTTCAGATGTGCAGTGAGAGGGGACATTACTGCTATTGCTATTTTGGCATCTGTTCCTGTCCTAGCTACTGCCGTTTCTCTCACTTCTGCCTCAGACGCTGCTGCTCCTGCTATTACAGCCATCAACTTCTTTTTGCATGTGCCTTCAAATCTGCCTTTTTATGAATGTCCAATGTTTTCTGCTAGTCTCTTTGGATATTTCCATTTTGCCTTCTCTTTTTTACTGTTTTTGCCATTTATCTGAACTCATTCATTTCCGCTTCCCTTTGACTCATCCCAGTTGGAAGCCTTTACCCTGCCCACCCAAACTGCATTATTTGTATTAAGAGCAGGTATAATTTTGTTCAAATTAGTTATAACTAGCCTGAAACATCACGATTTCTTAGGGTTCATCTGAACCTACGGTTGTGGTTCGGAAAGGCAATTTTTCCTTAAAAGTATTGTTTCTCACTACACAACTAAATACTCTTTAAGCAGGAAGCAGAGAACAGAAGGAAATGCAGATATCGGCATAGCTACAGATGTATATAAAGAAAAGGATGACAATGGTACCCCTGCTACCTGAAAAGAAACTTTGCATGCAAATTGCAATAAGTTCACTAAGTCCATACAGGCTCCTCATTAGCCTGCTCCGCCCAGCATGTACTCTGGACACCTGTAGTGGTGCTCATGCTGAAGGCAGTAACAGTCTTGTCTTGGTGACACTAAATGAGAGGTCACAGAGAGGAAACTATAAATATCTGTCATCTTCTCCCTCCCTTTTTCATAGGGAGAATTAAATTGTTAACAAGGGTGACATGTAACTGATTGCACTGGACAGCTGATTAACATTGTGCCAGGATAAATAAGGCAGTTTTCAGCTCTCCAAACTATCACAGCAGGTTCCCTTCAGGTTTAGTTGACATCTCTCCATCACTTATAACTAGTTCATTTGGGAGAAGGCAGGGGAAAGGGAAGGTTTTTAACCATGACCATGGAGACTGAATGAAGGAGCACGCAGAATAGAAGAGATGGCATGCCATCAATCCGCAGTGCATCTCACTTCACCCTGATTTCTTCACACAGGAAAGCCTTTGTACTCCATTTTAAAAGGGAAACTGAGACACTGCAGAGAAAGTCACTTTGAAACAGGGCTCGTCTTCTGCATCTCCATACCCCAGCCTAATCTGTGCCCTGCAGACAAAATAAGAATCCAAACTACCAAAGAGTTTATAAGAAAGTAGACTTGCAAGTATTTCCATGATTTATGTCCCAGTTCCTCAGACTTAAACATACCCAAGGATAAGCTTTCAAGATCACCAGTTCCCCTGAACACAATCTGCCTGAAATGATCTGTATCAGATCAGTATTAAAAGCAATACTAATGCCCATATGCTTAATTGCCAGGAATTGCAGAAGCACAGTCTATGTGAAGTGCTCAGTGTCTGGCACTAACCTGTGGGTTTCGGAAAGTAAGGCACACTCTCTGCTCTTCTTCTGTGTTTATATCTGGGTCACCTGCACAACTGCTTCATTTTTAAAACATTGGGTTTATAGTTAGGTTTGTGGTAGGAAGAAGAAGAAAAAATAACGTTGCCAGGCTGGCTGCACAATGTGCCGTAAAGTTTACTGCCCTTTAAGGCTCAGGACAAAACTTTTTATATTCATTGAACTGCTTCAAAGAAAACTGATCACAAATCATCTACATACTGTAACTACAGATTAGCCAAACCTTATTCGATGAAAGAATAACACTGGGAAAGCCACTACAGGATTTGTAGAAACATTCACCTTTGTACATTTGCCTTAAGGCAAGTTACTTAAAGCAATTTGTTGTGCTCATTGGAATAAGAAGACATCCCATTACATAATCTCTTGGCAAAACTGGGTTATCATGATTTCAAGATGTGACAATGTTGTTAAAATCGATTAATTTGTCACATATGATTGAGTTAGAGTTCCTACATCAGACATCCCAAAGCAAAGTTACAGGCAAAACTTGATGTGGCATTAGAAAAACTCAGGGTTCAAATTTAGTTTTTGGAAAAAAATTTACTATGACTAAATTTACTGTTTACAGGACTCAGATGCACAGGAGAAGCCTCCTGTTTTTAGATTGGATCCATATCTATCCTAAAGAAACCAACATTTACATCAATCTTGCTAAACTGCTTGCCTATTTCTCTGCAAGTAGCTTTTCAAATGAAATTACAACAAAGTAATTGTTTCTATTGACACTGTGTTTCTTTGCACTGGGCAGGGGAACAGACATTATTTGTTTATTGAAAAAACACTGATGGCATTTTTCTCAGCATAATATCACATTTAATTTTATATATTAAAACTGAGTTAGAAATTCTGCACCTATATTTCTTGTCAGCTCCAAATATTTTCTGAAGCAAACCTTGACCGAATGAGATGCAGGCAGCAAAAAATGGGCAGATAATGCCAATGAACTTAATCTGTGCTTGTTCTAGTGAGTCTTCACTTAGTATATCACAATATGAGGTGTAGCAGCAACACAGGCTCTGGCAGTTCAACAGAAAAGAACTGGCAGCAGTGGAGTGACAAATAAGTGAAATTCACATTCATTCCTGTGCACGAACATAGGTGATGCTGGTGACAAAGCACCATCAGGTAGTTGGCAGCATTTACCAGCAGGTCACAGATGGTGAAAGACTGCCATGCCACAGCAAGCCCAGCTCAAGGCTGCACCATTTCCCCTGCTCTCCCCTTCCTGCTTATATTGTGATTGATAACTAGAAGCAGCCAACCAACAAACTTCTTCATGAACCACCTTTCCCATTTTGTGACTTATACTTTGCTGTATATGTGCCACTAGGACTTGAATGCAACCTTTTCTTTCTTTTCATTTTACTTCAGCAAAACAAGCATATCTTCCCCTGATTTCATGTTCATTTGGATGAAACAGCATAACCAAGTTCATGACATACGTGTAATCCCCTCCTCTGCCAACTGTCTGCTCAAACATATGAAGTGTAAAGCAGTATCACAGGCATTTCATCATTAACCAAAGGTTAATGAAAAGTTCCTTTTAGTGTGTGGTGTAAAATGGAATATCATTTTAGCACAGTGCCATATGACTTCAATTTAGCATAAATAAATGCTTGCTAAGAAATATCAAGTGAAAGAAAAATGGATTTGAATACCAGGATTGCATTCTGGGGTGGACACTCAAACACAAATAATCAAAAGTTCATGCCTCTGCAACTTGGATTCTATGGAATATATGGTTAACACTTGCACTGGACCTGTTGCTACTGCTGAATATCCTTGTGTGTCATGGTGGTCTTTCCCACCTTACTAACATATCAGCTTATTCTTCTTCAAAGATATATTCTTTTGGTACCATCAAAATACATGGATAAGCTCTTTATTTATTGAAGCAAAGTACTATAAACCTGAAAAACCCACAAATCATCTAGTTCATTACTCATCTACACCACCACATAAAAAAAACTTGGCCCATAAGGAAAAGAAAAACCTCAGCAGATATAGTTACAGTTGATACAAGTGAAACATCATCAGTTTGGCCTAGAGTTAATGGGACTAGATCTCACCAGAGCAGGAATGACAAAAGCCTTAAAGAATGAAGGCAGCGAAAGTGTCAGAGAAATAAATCACTGAATTTTGTGCTCCTCTCCTATCCAGGAAAGAGCTGATGGTGTTTGTTGCATTCCTGCAGTATCCACTTCAAAACAGACATCCATTCTTTGGTGGCCTGTATAATAATCAACTGTCAGAGACAGTTAACACTTTAAACAAAATTAAAACTACTCACAGCAAGCCAGATGAAGATATCAGACAATCATTGACCTGCAGATCTCAGAAAACAAACAGCAGAATGTTTACGGAGCTTCAGACGATTATCTGAACCACAGTATTAAGGCATAATGCACTTGGAATAAAAGTTCAGTTCTATTGCTGTCCCCACATTCCTGTTTTCTTTTTCTCCTCCTATATTAAAGATGTGGGGTTTTGTTTTGCTAGAGGACATACGTGCTGTTAGGTCTGCTTGCTTTCTCTATTAATATACTTCCCAGGACAAATCAAATTTCAAAAGAATTTTGGCAAATCACAGCAAAACACAGAGAAGCAGGTAAGGGGGTTGTGTACCATTCATTTTTGGACAGTAGATTATCAATCAAAAGAAGAAGTTGTTCTGAGTTAGGATCAATCAGGAAACATAGTATACGAGGTACAAGGACTGGGCTAAACCCTAAAGACTCACCTTCCAGAGCTTGTCTTCACTGAACTGCTCCTTTCTGGAACCACGTGTTCAAGGCAGCCTAATTCAGGCAGCCAAGCATAGCTCTGGGCCGCTGAGTGATGCTATTTGCAGCACAGAACAATTGTGTTAACTGATGATGAATTGCATAAACTCAGATGCAGCCTCTAGTTTCACCTCATCAGTTATATCAGCTTTGGGCAAAGTCTAACGAACTTGTTATTGCTGATCCTAGCTAGGCAGTTTCCTATTGCCACCTTACTCTAAATTCTAGACTGATTCCTTCCCTAATCTAGATCATTTCACAACATTGTTTTTGAAAGCATTTAAACCAGCAAAATTCTAAATCTAGGGCAGGATTCTGCTAGTGGATGGGAGTAAGATAAAGAAGCATATTCAGACTCCGGCTTGCTGAAAGGACATAACCTTTGGGTTTTCCCTATAATTCTATTTTGATAACCTCTGATGCTAAATCAATATGAACTCACTATAAAGTGCTATAAACTTGCACTTTTCAAAGATTTCAAAGAACACAGAAACATCATAATATTATTAGGTGCTAGCATTAGAGATTCTTTTTTAACCTCAATACTGAGGTCAGTCTATAGAGCCTTAAGGCCGGATAGAAAGAACAGACAGACTTTTCTTGTTATCATCTAAATCACACCATATACCATTTGTGCCCACATTGTCAAAGTGCCTGAAGTATCTGCAATGCAGTTTACTGGTATTATTCAGAATGCAAAGTGACTTTCACCCTGTTCTCTCTTGCTTACAAAGGTCATTTTTGTAAAACTTGTCATCTTGATTGATATTCTAATGTCGTTTTTTTATAAATTGTTTTGTTGATATATGTAGCCATTTACAGTGGATGTTTTTCTCCAGATTACTGAGAAAAACTGAAGTCTGCAACAAGTGCTGAACAGTGACGAGGACCATGAACATTTACCTTGAAGAAGGGAGATCTAATGTTGTTCCTGAAAGGAACCACAGCCTGACTAGCTCTAAGGAGTCTCTTCTTCAGGCTAGAGACTGAGTTACCACTTAGAGGTCAGCTTTTCTTTTCAGGAGGGCAACCGAGAGACTGGCAAACAGCAATCTGAAATGCTCTCACAGGAGTTTGGATCCTTGTTTCATATTTCCAGCCAGGGAACCATGCACACAGGCTTCCTGCTGTGCCACGCAATCCTCTGGGCACCACAGGTAATGGAAGTGTATCTCCAGTGCTCCTGGTGAACACTCAAAGCAGCACTGAATTTGCTGCTCAGCAACATCTCAGGGCACCTCTGAGTGGGAACATGCCAGTTCATCTGGCTCCTCTCATGCATGTCTGAATCTTTACCAATACCAGCCCAGAAGCCTGTGGCAAAATGGTTTCTTTTAATTTGAACAGGAAGATTCATCAAAACCAAATCCTTACAAGACCATCAATTTTGATCCTCTCGCATAGAAATATTTTCATGTCTGGGATAAAACTTTTGGTCAGAATGAGATATAATACAAGTTCCCTGTGCTTACTAAGAGATACCTGAGATCAAACACCACCCTCATCTCCCCTTTTTGTATTGTTCAGCATGGACACTTGAACCCTTGAACCTGTCTATTCCTTATCTTAGCAAGTTCTCAGAACAGAGATAAACAAAAAGTGAGAAAAAAAAAGTCCTCGTTTCATTTTGATGTGAAACAGGATTTTTTTTGAGTCTTGACAAAGCCACACATTCCTAAATGCCAACCAATGTTAATAAAAACATTATGCATTCAACAAAGCACTGTTTCCGTAGGCTGAGAAGGTCAGAAGGACAACACTTATTACAGCCTTAACTCAATTTGAAATTCTAGGAAGATATCAAGATTTACTGAGCAAAGGATCATTTACAACCTCAATAGATAATGCATATACACATTTTTAACATTATTTATAATGCTTATTGCAGGATTTGAACAAAGTGCTCTCTTGCAAACTCAAAATAAGTCTCAAACTTCTGGACAAGAAGTGGCTAGATAACATTTTAATAAATATAAAAATGCTAGAGGTGTCAACATATTACCTGTTTTACAGAAAGATTCTTTCAAAACCTGTTCTTTTGTACTCACACTCCTAGCTTTTGTCTTCTAGGTCTGTATATGAAAATGGGTGAGGAAAAGAAAAAAAGATTCAGAACACCATCATGCTAAGTTGGAAAATAAATGTCAAAAGACAAAGAGGTAAAAATCAATACATTTCAAATGTAAAGCTACATATTCTCTTAACATGACATTAATTCAAAAATTGGCTGCCGTTCAACTGAAAAGTAAGTCTGTCTTTCCTCTCTAATCCTAGTAAGGTTTGTTCTATTTTTTCGTTTTATCTGTTTTCTGAGCACTGTCTCAGTGCAAAGCTTTAGCCTTGTTTTGCTTAAGTGTTCTCCTGGAGTTCTTTATTCCACTTTATTGCCTTTGAAAAACTGGATGAACAGCTCTGAAAAAGCCAGCACATTTTTCTGGACATACTTTCTAACTGCAGATATTCCCTAGTATTTCCCAAACAAGCAAAATAACATGTGAATTAACTTCACCCACAACTACTTATCAGCAATTTTCTGGTGCAATCCAGATACATTTATTATACATTTTTGGGAATAACAGAGGAAGCGCATAGTAGTAACAGTAGTATTTCCTGTAAGTTTCACAGTTTCACTCCAAAGAGGTCCTCTGGGCTTCCCTTCAGGAAGAACGACCACCAGAAACCAATCAGAATCACTTGAAGATTAACATCCCTAATTATCTGTAATTCTTTTTTCCTTTGTTTGTAAAATCCAGGATGTTAATGGCAAGCTAGACCATACACCCCCAGATCCCACACTGAGTTTCATAATCATAGACACATGTAAGATATGTTTTGTCTTTGATTAAATGTATCATTGATTACTCCTCGTACTGCAAACTACAGACCATGGGTAGTGACTGCAATCAGGCTAAGGGTGCTACAGAAAGAATATCTGTATTAACTGTACACAGTAATTATTGCGTGCATTTTATTACTGTTTATTCAATATAGCTAATTCTCATTAAGATGCAAATTTACTGAATCACAGCAATTTGAAGGAAGAAAGTGACTCAAGAGCACCTACTGATTGGATTCTCCAATGTTTATTTTTGATCGGATCGAGGTCATTCGCCTCTGTGCCCTCAAGTGCCATTAAAAGGGTAACCGTTGGGTTGTCTTGCATTCAATGGGATACATCCCCATTATGACACAGTTCTATGAAACCTTTGCTTGGCTTATGTGCCTTGCCATGGAATACTTCTCAACACATTTCCTGTCCTAATAACAGATAACCACAGTTTCAAAAAAACTATTATCTCTATACATAGGGACAGCACAATATGGCTACACTACATGATGGCACTAGAATTAGCGAACGGTGTCTGCCTGTCAAGAGCAGTTTTTTAGCCCCATACCACACTTTGAGGAAGAACCACTGGTTCAGAAAATCACAACCAATGTGTCAGCCTAAGCATGCTGTCTAGATGCTCTATATTTGAGCTGGAAAATCATTATCTATTGTTATTATTAAACTGTATCCCTTCGGGAGCCAATACCTTGTCTTTTGCAAGGAGAAAAGCAGAAAAATGTATAATCAAAGAAAGAGGCTGAAGAGGTGGATGCTTAACTGTGTTACGGATTTTCTTTAATTAAAGCCTCTTAACCTGCTCTTAATCAAAGCAAATGGCAAGTGGCATGCTCAGCAGATGGGTACAGCTGTGCATAACAACCATGCAGGTGTTTAATTTTATATTTGGCAAGTACAGTAAGCAGCATTCAAACATTTAAGGGTGAGGGGGTGGTTAGTGAGGGAGGGTTTCAAAGACACATGTCACTGAAAAAGGGAGATTATTCTGCCACTATTAAGTTACTCAATTGACTTCACTACTTTTGTGTTAAATCCCAGTTTGAATTACAGGGGCAGATGTATAATCTGCAAGGTTTTCCAGAACAATCCTTCTCTCTTGCTTCACCCTCGCCATATTTTTTTCTAAAGACCAACTGTACTCAACTGCAGCTTTCTGTCTTCTCACATCCCAGAAGCAGTTCTTATTCTTTGTCTCCTATTCCCAATATAAAAGACAATGAATGAGTCAGGGGAGACAGAAACAAACCCATCCCAGCTAGAAATTTATCACTGACAGAGCCAGGAGCTCCAGAAACATGTGAAGAAGGCAGTGAGAGAGGCTGCATGAACAGAGGAAAGAAACCCATATGCAGGACTTTCCAGACAAACTGCAAAACCAGAAAAGTAATTATAGAGATTGTCACAAAATAAGAAAAAAGAGTATTCATTTTAACTAGAAGTCTGCCACAAATATAATTAAAATGAAAAACAGTAATTAAAAAAAAAAAGCCAAGGAAGGCTAAATTTTGCATTTCATGAGCATCAGTTATCCCCTGCACCCCCGTGATTTACAGTATCATTTACCTGGAAGAACAAAATGGAATAAGGCCAGGTAAAAAAAAACACGGGGAAAATGGCAAGTATTTGGCATCTTGCATACAAAATATACCAAAGGAAGGAGTTTTGGCAAAGCAAAGGATCATCATAAAAACACAGCTTGAAAGGAAATATTACTGAAAGGTAAAAGTGGCAGTACCATCATCTGCATCAATAGGTATTATCCAGACATATATTACAGCTACAGACAAGGAAAGAGGCAGAATGTGGATGAGGCAGAGGCAGAACGTGCAATTCCAAAGCATGCAAATCAGTGTTGATGTGAAAGTGATTCAGAGACGGCTGCTATTACTTTTTCACTCATTTTCACATACTACAGTACATTAAAGGTTAGCTAAAAATAGATTATGCACTTTCATAATATTGCTTTCCCACATACTCCCCTGATATAATATACTTTTTCAAATTAGAATAGAAATATCCACCAGGCTCCCTCTGTGTTTTTCCATGCACAGAAAGAAGTTCAAATACCCTTGTTTAACCATCTGAATAGAAAGAGGAATGGAGCTGCTTAATAATTCCTTCCATTAGTATTTCTCAGACAATACAACCACCCTTTTGGCTCTCTCTTTCTATCCGCTTGCAAAGTCTGAGATAGTTGGTAGAATATTTTGTACACTTTAAAGCTTTTTCTACTACTTTCCAGTTCCTTTGGCATGCTTCTGTAGCCTTCGAGAAGTGGTATGGCACCCCACAGCTGGAGAAACAGTGACTTGGATGACTATCATAATTGAAGCACGTAGGAGTTTAACACAAGAATTACTGAATAAGGTTCCTTGTACTAAGATGAAGAATTATAAACATATAGGACTCTCCTATGCAATAAAAGAAATATTTGTTTTGCTTTCAGTCAGATTAATTGTTAATGCACCGAACTCCATAAGCACTTCAGGTGCTCTTCAGGTGACTGTGATTCTTATAGTAATGAGGGATACATGACCCAGAGTTCCCTAACGAGTCCCATGCAGAGAAATTAAACAGATCCACAGGTGAACTGCCAAAAGATGAAGTTCTGAGAGCACTGCCGTGAAAGATTTCCCTTTTCTGGCTTTAGTTTTTATGGTCTGGAAGGGGAATCTTCTGCCACTGTTGAGAAATACATTTGTGAATTTAAAACATAAGGTTCTGAATGCAAGAATTTAGGAGACTAAAACCAAGGTACCCAATAGACCAAAATATTTCCCATATATCCTTTTGTGAGTATCACTAAAATACTTGCTCCAAGGAAAAGAAGCTTTCTACAGAATAACATTAGACAGCAATTCCTAATTTAATTCATCTTTACTTCAAATACCCAACATACAGATTGGCATTTTTTCTTGATATCACTGAAAGTGAAGAGCCCAGAACTTGAAACACATTTTAACAGTTTTCCTGTTATTCCTAATAGCCAGAATTCAACCAAAGATCAGTGAACACTCTTTTCCAAAAGAATACTGATCAAATTAATTATTATCAGCTAGTTTGTTACATAGATGATAACTATCTATACAACTACTGTCCAATAGTAGGTTCTTCAAATACCAATGAAGCAAATAAGGTTACCCTTAGGTTTTATTATCTTAAAAAGATCTCGCTGCTGTCTCTGTTGAGGCAAGGACCACAATGTGGCATGTTTGAAGGGCTCCACTGCAGAACTGCGCTATACCCAGTGGCACAGAGTTCCTCCAGGAAGCGACAGGAGCCACACTGTGATACCCACTGGCATCTCCCACCAGAACAATATTATTAGTGCTATGTAATATAGCAGGTGAGGAATGTTTGCACAAATAAATCTACTTATTTTTTCCTGACTGAAGTAAAATCAGACATGTCTATATACAGAACAGTTTATATTTGTTTGATGAAGCAAATTGCTCTTTCATCTGAAATCAATCCAGTCCAATCCATTTAACATCAGATTTCCAATACTGAATTTCCGATATTAAATATTACAATCGATTACAATCATTAGAAATGTTGGTAACTTTTCCTAAATATTTTTTATTTTAAAATTTGTCAAAGATAGTTGCCTGGACGGTTTTGAAATGCAAGTTTTAATGGCAAGCATGTTAAACATGGAAGAATAGTTGAGAAAGGTAAAAATTTAAATAATAGAGTGACTTGCTTTACCTATAGGCTGTAGCATAAACGAAGTCCAAAGGACCGTTATACTCAAGACACATACATGTGAGACAGTTTTAATTGCTCACACATTCCCTAAAAGCATAAGCTTTATGTAGTCAGCATTTTGATGTCCAAAATTTTTCCTGTTCTATTTCTGCAATCATTTTGTTAAATATTTAAAGGCTTCCTTCTCAGCAATAAGCAAATTATCTATTTGTATAGCAGATGAAACAGTAGCTATACCTTGGAGAATTACAAATATAAACAGAATAAGCATTCGGGTCAAAATAAAAATAAGATTAGAGACTAGAAATGTTTGTAGGAAATAGCACAATTTATATTTACCAAATTCATGTATAATGAAAGTGGAAGAAGCTGTGTATCCAAAGCTAACTTTTATGACAACCTATACTTCCATAAATACTTATTATCAATACAGCATATCTAACCAGCTAAACCACTCTAGTCATATTTGCCTTTCAGAGTGATTATTTTTTCAGCTAGCATATTAATTTCCTTGAAATTAGTAATTTATGTCTATTTTTCATTTCTCCCTTGTGTGTATTTTCAAGAAAATGGTGTCCTAAGGCTTGAATAATTACCAGCCAAATATGAGATAGTTACCTTGATCTTTGCTCAAGATACATGTATGCATGTGTGTTACCAGGGCTTCCTAGTATTTTCTCCAGCAGACAATATTAGGTAAGACTAGAAAATAAAGCTACAAGGTGATTCAAATTTTTTGAATCAAGATGATTCAAAGTTTCAATACCGACAGTATGCAGTTATATAGGGGCATGTCTTTTGGTATCTGCAGATTATTTGGGGCTATAATTTCAACCTACGTTCTCTAATTTTGTCACAGACAGAGCGAGAGCCAGGTGAAACACAGGTAAGGTACTGTAGGGCCCTTCTTGAGTGAAACAGGACTGCAGTCATGAGAAGCAACTTTTCAAGTTTTAAAATAAATCATGACAGCTCCAGCAGACACTGTTATTTTTGAGGGCATTTCAGGTTTGGCAGTAGCACATCCCATCTGCCCTGGCAGCACACCTCTTCCGTGACTGCCTCCATGCAGAGCAGCCCACAGCCTCTCACCCCACACAGCTTCTCGGGTCAGAGATGAGCACGGGCAGCTACAGATTTAGTACTCTATGGGATCTACCACACTGTTCTCGATTTGAAGTAGATTATACTTTTGTTTAAAAATAGGGAGAAAGGGGAGGAGAAAAAAAAGAATAGCAAAGGCTAATGCAATAGCTGGTCTTCTAGTGAGCAGTACTATGGGCACTGAAACCTCTCTGTTCTTGGTATTTCTGTGTTCCACTCTTAAAGCTGCTTGGTTTTGTTGTATACATTTAGAGCAAAATCTACAAAAACTGCCTTAAAATTCGAAAACTTTATTCTTCAGTTTGCCCACCCCATTCGGCTCTGGGCAGAAACAAAGCCAGGCTCAGCACTGCTGAGGGAATGCAACAGCGCAGGCAGGAAGTGGGGATGCTCTGAACCACCTCTGTCCCCAGGGACCTGTCAGTGGCAGATCCACAAGGGGTCTGAAGAAGCACACAGGGGCAGAGCCAGCATGCAGGCTCCCACTTCACTGCTAGCCCAGAGCTGGTGAACACACTGATAAACATGACCTACTGGGGAAAAGACAGCCTATATTCTATAAAGGGAAAATTAATGTGTCTTACAATCAGTGTCCTGTGAAGGACACTTCTGAAGAAAAAGCAGATAAGGGTCATCAGTGACTAGAGGATACCTGGAGCAATGAAATGCTTTCAGTGAGATCCCTCAAAAATAAACAAACCAACCAAACCCCAAAAATCTTCTATAGGCATGACCACATGAACCCAAATACAGACTAGCTGTGAACATCCAGTACTCCTTTGTTCATGGACATCCATTGAAAGGTGGGACAAACGGTGCAAGGAAACCGTATGTCTCTTCTGCTTTCCTGCCACTGCAGGGCCCAGCCTCTCTGTCTGCCTCGTGCCCATGGTGCCCGGCCTCTGCTCAGCTTTTCAGCCTTGCAGCCCATGTGCCAACTCTGGCCGTGCTTTCCTCCATCCTGCCTGACGTCTCGCTGCCCAGACGCCACTTCCAACCCCTCTGGATGAGAATCTGGGAGATGCTCGCCCTGCTTAATTATTAGCCTCAAAAGACAACAATCTTTTGGGGACCTTCTGAGTGTGAAATAAGCTGCTTCTTGCTCTGCTTCAGCTAAGCTGCTAAGCATCAAAATCTTTGGAAAATGTCAGAATCTGAGTATTTATTATAGTTCAGTACAGACACTACACTTTATATGCAGCATATACTGTCTCCCAGCTTCAGCAGATAACATACAAACTGCAAATGGATATAAAAGCTCTTCCAGAAGGCAGAAAAATGAAATTTCTTCATTGGAAACTACATATAAACATAAAATGGCAACTACCTAGGCAGCAAATTGATTTCTCTTTCCTTTTAAATATGCAAAACATATGCTGATACAGTAACCAACGCATAAGGGTGCAAACTGCATATCTACTGCTGCTGTTTCTTATACAAACTTGTTAAGTATGCATGTTAAATACATGCTTGCACCAACTTCTAGGCCCTAAACCTGTCAGCTTTCCTTATAATAATCTCAAACGTTTAAAAAAAATTCAGAAGGTTTTCATAAGGGCTAAAGCATTAGTAGTTACAGCATAAACTGAAGATAGAATTTACTGCTATCATTCTGCATCTAATGTTTGCACAAGACTAATCGATTAAGACATTCCCAGATGGTTTTAACATTTAACAGGATCTATAGAATGACAGTCAGAATTTTTAATGCTCACAGAGTCACAAAAGAGTGGCATCAATAAGACAAATTGTACAAGTAAGTGGCATTAGAATGCACTGGCAATGCACCCAAAAAGTTACTTTTAAGGACTGTGACAAGAAATATTCCGATTAGGCTACGTAAATTACCAGAATGTAACCATCATTACTAAAAAGAGAATTTCCCTTGTTACCATAAAAAGAATTCATCATACAGACTGCAGAAATATATACTCTTTGGACTTATTATTAGAATAAATGCAACAAGTTATAATTAAATGGGTCTTAAATTGCAATAATTACCTAGAAACACTGAACAGATGAGCACAGGTGAACAGTACACACATCAAAGCACACAGCAAAGAAAACGAGAATAAATGCTTGCTCTGTATTTTAAATGCTGCATCTTCAAGTAAGCAACCTGATGTCAGCTCAGCCAACAAACATAGTTGATGTAATTAAACAACAATACAGGTTTATTATATAACCAAATGAAAAGCTGTAGACAGGACTGAACAGCACTAAAAGAAGATTTAATTAAGTTTGCAGAAGATCTAATTATGCAATGCTGGAACCAAAGCATATGAACTGGATCTGTTCTGCTCTGACACTTCTTTTCCAGCTTTTTATTCTATAATTTCCAAGATTATTTTAAAAAATGATAAAGGAGGAAAAGAGGTGGTCTAAAAAAATGAACTTTTCATATCAAAAATCAGCACAAAAAATAGTACTCTGCAACAGATAAACAGCAGCTGCACCAGAGACAAGCTTTAATATTTAACCTCTCAACAAGCAGAACATTCATTGCTTTTCATAAAAAGCAAGCGTGAAAATCTCATAGTTACATCCCCTTTCCTAATGCATTTCAGGTTGGCAAACACACCCCTAAAGTCACTGCCATCAGTGCACTTCAGCTGACAGCCCCCTGCAGCTCACCCAGCCATTAGCCAGTTCCCTTGTCCCTTTTCCCTGCTCTGCTGTTGGCTGTTGAGGGGACTCTGTCACCTCCCCACTGCCAGCGGGCAGGTGGTCTGGTGTCCTTCTCCCTACATACCTCTCCTTTCACCCCATGTCATGCTGCCTCACAGTGACACAGCCCCTTGTCTACAGCTACCCAAGCAGCATCTTGTAAGTGGTTTGCCTGTATGAGCTCCCTTCTTTGCTCTGCTTCTCATCCCCTTGCAGGACTCCCTTAAGCCTTGCAATAGGCCAGTCCTGAGAAGCTGCACATGCTTTATTTAGACTTAAACCATTAGCTCAGCAGGTTGTTTCTTAGAACAAAATCTCCTTTTCCAAGAGCAGAAGTTAACAATCAAGATATATTACAACGGTGGCCTTTTGCCTCAGAAAGGTTCACTGTGCTCCAAGCTGTGTACACTGTAAGCATCACCACTCGAAAAGAAAAAAAAAAAAAAAGCACGGGGAAAGAAATATGGAAAGGGCAATGGCAATTTAACTGAGGTCAAAATGAACAAAAGGGCCAAATCACTTGTGTGGCCACAGAGACTTGCTGAGCTGCATGGCTCCAGTGAGACCATACAGCAGCAGCAAAGCACGAGTGAGGTGTTGCAGAGGACCCTACGTGCTGCCTACCCTGCTCACAATGCTGCCTTGGAGGCACAGGCAGGCTTCCACCCTCCTCTGCTACCCATGCTGCTCTTACACCAGCTGCCTATATGCCTCAGCCATATTTTTATTAGCTATGATTTAAAAGTATGTTGATGAATGTTTTTAGTAAATACACAAGTGACATTTTAAGGCAGTCAGCAAAATAAATTGGTATTAAGGTACATTCCTCATTATCCGGTTTTGTCCAAAATACTCAAATTAGTTTCTCCACAGTTTTTTTCTAGTTACTGTTTGGGAGTCACCTCTCTACTTGATCAGTGATTTCTCTTTGCTCTCTCATTGTATAGCTGTTGTCTATACAATGACATGCTTAGACACATCTGAGAAATTCAAGTGTCTCGTTCTCCTCACTCATGTCTATCTCAATTCAATTCTCTTTCAGTCCTCTTTTCCTCTCAGACAATTCCTTGTTAGTATAAATCACCTGTCACTTTACCTTGATAGATTTAGTTGGATCCAAACTGAGAAACCTGAAATAATTCTCAACTCTAACCATGGCATTCTTTAGTCTACCATTCTGACTTTCCATATAGCAATACTATGGTTTCCAAACTGCATTTTAATATCATGGATCATGAAATTACATCTCTGTTAAAAAAAGAGTGGTCTTTATGACTGCCCAAGAGGTGTTTTGAAGTACTCTTTTTAGCCATGATTTTCGCTGCCTGCCAAAGAAATGTGTTTTCAGGTACCACTATTTTAGGGGGAGATTCTACATACTGAAAAGATATGTGTGTATGGAGTGTCATAATACTGTTCACCTTTACTGATTAGAATAAACAGCATGAAACTACAGCAAAACTTTAAAATTTGGGGTCTACCCTAAGAAATAGACAGTATTCAGCCTACAGTATTTTCAGGGCAGGGCTTAGAGCAGTCAGCCTGGACCCACTGCACAGTGAGGCCAGGGCAAACCCTTCACCCATTTCAGCGCTCAAGCCTGCACGGAGCTGCTTGTTAGTGTAAAACTAAGCACATGAATGTGTGCGTACACAGCAGTACTTTAAAACCTCTTTTTTGGGTGTTATTTTTTTTTGTTTGGGTTTTTGTTTTGTTTTTTTTTCCCCTTGCCCTGTTTGAAGTCTTTGCAATATAGGTGGTTTTGGACTCCATGTGCCACCTCCCTCCCACCTGACAAGGCTGCTGATACCCAGAAGCACAATGCAATTAAGTTTAAATTATCTAATATTAATTTTGCATGTCTATGGCACCTGCAGTGTACCAATACTGACTCAATGAGTACATGCACACAACTGAATTTCACTGTACTGGTTTTGAAGCTGGCTTTCTAGAGTAACCAAGAAGCATGGCCATGCTCCTCTGTAGAAGCAATCAGGAAATCTCACTAACCCAAGTCAGGTTTGAGAGACTTAGAGAAACATTAGTAAGAGCTGATCATCCACTCACAACCTTTCAAAACCTTTTAATACAAAATTGCTCTAGATGAAAATACTGAATAGGATCACATCCTTTCACTTCGTAAAAGTTCCCATTAAATTATTTTAACATTATATGAGAATAACCAATAATCTGAGAATTATCAGAGAAAAAAGGAAATTTATGATCTCAGTGCATTTTAAATTTGCAAGACACACACTGTTAGCAGTAATACACTCATTGACTGGGCAGAGAAACTTGATGGACAAGTCAAGTGATTTCACATCAAGAAAGCAGATATCAACATAAAGCAATCTTTTAACTCGAAGAATGTGCCTGTCCTGATATTAAGAAAAATGGGGGCAGGAAGAAAAAGAATGGGAGCAGGAACACAATGTTAAAAGAAAATAGCTATATGTGAGAGCATTATTTTAAATAAATAAAGACAAATTTATATATATTATTGGCTTAATTTCATGCCTACAATTTACAAGCAGCTTTGAAAGTTGACCAAGGCAACACTAAGGTCCATTTTAATAAATCTAAGACTGTGAAAGAAAAATTAAAGAAAAAGATCATTGAAGTTATAGAGTGAAAAAGGAACACCACATTGCACAACTATAGAAAAACTGCCTAATAAAAATGCACTTTAAAAAACTTGCTGATGTTTGGAGGAGTTTCCTTCAACCTTAGGACATAATATTGTGGAACTGAGGGGACTGAAAATGCCCTAAAACCTAAGATATTTTTAGGTCTCAACATGGCATACGGACACATCTAGCATTATTATCGTGGT
This sequence comes from Nyctibius grandis, assembly GCF_013368605.1. Classification (NCBI taxonomy): domain Eukaryota; kingdom Metazoa; phylum Chordata; class Aves; order Nyctibiiformes; family Nyctibiidae; genus Nyctibius; species Nyctibius grandis. Next base: position 10,032,158 of record NC_090669.1, on the reverse strand, counting down.
TTGAATTTGCTTTGCTGGTTCTAGTATTCAAAATTTATTAAAAGCACCTCCAGAGTTTGGGGGACTAAAATAATCAGTTATTAGGTTTTTTTTTTTTTTCTCCCTAAGAATATGCTTTTTCATTTTGAACCTTTGAGGTTCAAGTTCTTTAGCATTTCCAAGTTCAGAACATGACTGCTCATCAAAAGAAAGAAAAGACTGCTATACAATCACCAGTTTTTGAATTCAGGTAAGAAAAAAAAGGATGAAATCTTACAAGCAAAATACTACATTATTTAGGTAGTTCAAAGGATTTAAGTTATTAAGTTACGTCTTGCAATTTGTGTAATTATTTACGAGTTCCCAAGATTTGGCACCATGATCAGGCAGATACCCTGTGTACTGAACTTTGTAAAATTTGTGACTGAAAAGTTTACTCATGAGAAAATAACAGTTTACATCAATAGAAAAACTTTCCTGAGCAAAGATAGATACAAATGTAACAGGTAGAGGTATTTGGATCTGAATGCCTTGACAGCGAATGATCGCCTCCTCGCCGTTTCAAAGGGAGCAATATTAGGCCCTTTAAGACAATAATGTGATTGGTCCTTGAAAAACCAAAATTTTATGCAGAAATTCTGAAAAATTTGACTAATTAAAGACTAATTTTTACCATCTAATTTGAGATTACAGATTTCATCATCTAAATTAGGATCTTGTAGAGTCAGCACAGAGGGGTCCTGCAGAAGACAAATCAGAGCACCTTCTAGTCATGCCTCTCTCCACTAATGACCACAGGGTGGATAACATTAGCTGGTCAGAAAAGCACTCTCCCTTCTCTCTTCAAATAACAGACTAAGAACATCCCCTGACTCAAACTAGATTTTTTGCAAGCTCTGCAAGTCCACAAATGGTTGGCCATCTAGTCTGTGGTTTTGCTATGTTTGCTTTCACTCTTCTCCTAAGTGATTTAAAAAAATTTAAAAAATCAATAACCTATACATAAACAATCATACTAACTGATGTCCAACATAGTGCCTATTTGAAATGCCAATAAAAATCTTGCAAATTGATTACAAAGTAAAACACATTCTATACATTACAAAAATGGCACTTTCGGCTCTACCTGTTCATACGTGGTAGCAGTTACATAAACTACAAACACACTTCTACCATTTATTCTATTAAATGCTCATCAAACAAGTGACTTTCCATTCAGAATACCTACAGTTTATAATGGAAATCTATTGCTAGGAGATTGAGAAAACAGGAAGTTTCAGGACATGTCTGTTGAAAACTTTCTCTGTTTAGCCCACACCCAGGGCTAAACAATAACCAGTTGTTCTATCACCCAATCTCCCCTCCCCAAACAAGAAAGGGAACTGGGAAAAGGAGGGAGACTCATGGGTTGAAATTTAAACAGATTTAATAAAATAAGAAACCCAATATCAAACCTAGTACAAAAGACACAAAATTATACTTAGCTCATAGAGTGGTGGCAGGTTCCTCCAGGGATAGTAACCATTGAGGAGAAGGAGACAGATGAGAGCAGAGCAAAAAGCCCCCCTCCCCAGCAGCCTTCCCATTTATAGTGAACATGACATTAATGTTACAGAATACACCTGTGGGCCAGCCTGGGTCAGCTGCCCTGGCTTTCACTGCTAATGTCCTTGATCACCATACCACAGCTGGCCACAAACTGAAACAAAATGTAACAGAAAATTGATTCTATAAATTTTATCCCTGCAAAACCAGGACAAAAACCTACCTATAACTTTTGTAAAATGCAGATGCGTCACAACCTGTGTTAGATAAAAAACGGCCCTTCTGAATACAGTCTGTAGTTAATGAAGGGTAGCACACAAGAATTATTCTAATGATGGTTTTTAATTCTCTCAGAGTTACACTCTTACTTTTCCATAATTCTGCTATTTATACTATCTGAATTTAGAAGTTAGTTCTGCTAAGGCTGAATTGGCAAGACGCTGAACATTTTGGCCTCAACCCCATGAAAGAACAGAAACACTTCAGAAGCTAAGACCCCCTGGCATCTCTGAGAAGTTACATGTAACAGTAACAAGCTACTTACATATGCTTACTATTAAGTATATGAATCTAACTGATTTGCTAGGTTAAGATACTATAGCACTTTAGAAGATAGGTATTCATTCTACACCATTTTACAGATGGGAAAACCATGTAGCAGGTCAATGAAAAATTCTGGACCAGGAGAGTGGAGACTCATGTTCCAGCGAAGTTCCCATCCTACTTGACCCAGACTATATCTTCCTCTTACTCTTTATGTAGCAGAAATCTCACAAGCTTTTTTTCAGTTAGAACTGTATTAACCACTTCTTACAGTGATTGCTTCCTTTTCGTCTTCTGCTTACAACTAACAGTAATTCTCCTCTCTACTTTCAGACCACATAACTTGTGGACATATTCTTCACCCTAGTATCCCAAACACATAATTTCTCTTTGTTTCAAAAGCCTTACAAAATTGTTCTTGCTGACATCCAGACATGTTTTCTGTTGCCTCTACTAACACCTGTGCTATAACAGTTATCTTCTTCCTTTGCCACTTTCTCTGTTATTTAAGGCACCAAATAGGCAACCACTTTCCATATTGCTATATGGCATCTTCTAGATATTGTTTCCTCTATACTGTACCTAATTTGACACATTCTAACTTTAAACACCTTACAAACCATTTCATTATAGCAGAATGAGATCTGAACAACTAGATTAACCTGGTCACCCATGGAGCTCCTTCTGAACTGAAACCTCCTCAACATAAGAATATCATCCACTTCTTTCCTATTCCGTGCAGAAATATTTTTGTTGCTGGGTAATACACAGCTTACAGGAAGTCAGGTGTTTAATGAAATGCTAGACTGACTGAAAATAAATAAATTGCTCTGTTACAAGCCTCTGATCTTCATTGTGCTCTCTATATTACATAATATTCACTCTTTGGATGGAATTACAATTGACTCACACAAGTATAGGAATTTTCATTTAAGATTCTTACCTTCTCCTTGGAAATCTGGCTTGTATTTAGCTGCAGCAGTGAAAAGCAGAGAGAAAAAGCAACACTGGCAGAAGCTCTTCTTTACAGGAGCAACCAAGACACATCCACGCAGATCCCACGGACTCTTACAGGCAACAGTCCTCTGTGCAGACTGCACAGGTTTTGCAAGGAGCTCTCTGCCTATGGTCCTACCCCAGGACCATGGGATACGGACCTCAAAACCACAGGGCACAGATGACCTGTAACAGATAGAAGTTAAACCAAGTCATTCTTGCATTTTTATAACTCTGTGAACACAACAGCAAATTTAAATGCCCAAAAGCTTCCCTAACACTTTGGAAGCACACAGAAAGCCTGTGGTACATTCTGAGAAATTCTGCTAGACAGAACAGCATCATCTCAAAGAGTCAGCAAAGAGATCACGATTATTACTCCCTCAGGGTATCACAGAATAATAGGAGCTCATTTGAAAACAGATAAAACAGTGTGGGTGAATGAAGTTGAGCCTCTACTATGGACTTAGACCTGTAAAGGACATGGCTGGTCCTTTTAGCAATATCTGCAATACAGCTTTATAGTGTACATTCAGTCTGGCTGTAAAAAGAGATGTTACAGATGAAGTCAAAAAAGACTCATTTGAAATAATATTGATCAAATTGCAAGATCAGTGAACAGTGAAACAGGTATGTCTTCCTGTAGGTCTTTGTCACTGATTGACTGCAGAACCATTAGTGTGAATGTGCTTTCCTAATGGGTTAGCAGAATTGACTTCTGAATGACAATGTTTCTCCTCCAGGCTTATACGGCCCCAAATGTGCAATGAATGAAGTTTTGCTGGACTTTAAAGGACAAAGGTCATTTGGAGGCATCAGATATGTACTCTCACTGCTCCACAGAGAACTCAATTTCTTTTTGCAACGAAAATATATTTTAATTGTGATAGTTAATTAGAAGGAAACTATAAACCTCTGACAAAAAGCAAACCAACATATATTCCCAAGCGGCTTCTGTACTTTGCTTCTGTTTTCTTATGTATCAATTACACACACATCTGCCTTTGTATCTCATCAAGAATAGCTTAATAGTGATCTAGTGAGCAAGCAGGCATGGTAGCTCTCCAAGAGTCTCTGCTTCCTTGCCAGAATGCTGCTTAAGCCAACCTGAACAGCAAAAATAAAACACCACTAGCTCTAAGTATGAATAATTTGAAAAAGCCTGTTACGCAGGAAATTGGGGTAATAGCTTCCTCCCATGAAAATGGGAGGTGGACCATTAATGACAATATAAAATATCAAGGACTTCCCTTCTAAGAAGCCCTATAACCAGAAAATTATTTGGGGATTGATAGGCACAGATTTTACCAGATTCCTGGTAACAGACCAGCTCAAACAGAAACAGGTTCGTTCTTCTAACTTCTTACTGTCTATGTGTGGCAGATTGAGCAGTCCATGTAACCATGCCCTAAGCACGGGGCAACCAGGCGTCGCAGCTACAGCCTAAAGCCAAGGCACAAAGGAGAGCTCTCTTTTTCCTAATTACAAAACAGAAAGAAAATGTCTTCCCTAGTTACACATCTTCCTAACAACATTCTTTGACTTTTCTAGACTTCTCTATCACGATAGGTTCTTCTACTTAAATATTCTCAGGCCTCTACAAGAAGGACAAGTTTGTTTTGCAATCCTAAATAAAGGAGCCTTTCCTCTTCCTTTCAGTCTCTTTCCAACTCCCTGTTCAGACCACTTTCCTCTCACTGAGTTAAAGAGAGTAAAGAGGTTAGATTCATTACAATACTTTTCCTCTTCCAGAAAGGTTCCCAACAGGCTTTGCGTAATTTGGCTTCAAAGTTCTGAGTGGTCCCAACTGCCGATAAAATTAATGGGAAATGAGCGCACTGCAACTTGCGGAATTAGGTCCATTCAGTAACACTCAGGCAACATCAAATCACTGTTCTCAGTCCAGAAATGAAACCACCTCCAAGATGAAATACAGAAAAGCAACATCCTTTTTCCCCTCTTATTCTTCAAACGCAGCAGGAGACCCCAAGTGGGAGAGGAAGGGGGGAATGCTCGACAGGTTTGAACATGTCTCTGAAATAGTTTCCTGCTTCCGAACCCCACCCAGTATGACACTAAGGAGAGAAAAAAACAGCTGTGTGTCTAATCCTAGAATCACGAAAATAAAATAGATAAGAAACCTGACAAGAAAACTTGGTTTTTGTCAGTCCACTATGGAAAAGTTATTACTAGTGATAAACTTTTAAATCCTACAGGCAATTATAGGATCAGCCATGCATTTTTACCTGCTTGTTCTATCACTTCAATCTCCATTCCAAGTCTTCCGTTACCTCGAGCAGGTGCTTACAAATCTTTTGTACAGTTTTGCCTTTATCTGTGAGGAGACTGACTTCTTTTGGTCCCTCTAGTTTTCACTGGCCAATGCTCAGTCATTGATCATCACTGAATTTTTGAGAATTTTTAATGACAGGGATATTCACATTTCCTCTTTCATTCCTTTTTTTTTTTTGGTAACATCTGTACATCACCTCTCTACCGTAATAGCCATTACATACTTGTAAGACAGATAACAAGTTAACTCTGACAATGGAGTAGACATGTTCTTGCATATTTGAACTAAAGCTCTACTCAGGACCCATTTGAAAGTGAGGTTATTTATGGCATTCCTTAATTCTCTTATTACTCATACATTTCTTGGAGGCCACAAAGACAATACAAAAGCTTATATATGACATGTTTAATCGTACTGATATCCTGGCCTGATATCACCTCTGCAATCCATACTCTCAATAAGTACCTTGGAAAAAATAGATGCGAGCTTTATTGATTTCATATGGGACTTAAGACACCGGCAAAGAATCAGGTACGAAACTGCTTTTTGTTCGTCTAGTCAATTCTCTCATCCACAGAAGAGAAAGAGCCTTCCTCCCCAACACAAAAAGGAACAGGTTTGTGTTCTGTGTCTGCAAATCCAGTGCTTCCACAGAGCACTTCATACAGACTTTCTTGGTTGCTTTGTTAAAAGACTGATTCCACTCACATACACACAGAAAGAAAGAAAATCCATATTGAGGGAAGGTTCTAATTAACAGATCTCTCTTCAGCACAGATGAGTACCCAGAGACGAAAAGGCTCAGATCATCTACTTCATGCTGATAAAGTGCAAAAATGAAACACTGATCAGCTTTGAAAAGGCATTCCATTGCATTTAGGTAAACCATTAACAAATGTACATTTCATAACTGACATAAAAATAAGAATTATGACTTCAGTTTTGATACTTTGATCAGACATCCAATAGTCCTTCACAGGATCAATATTGTCTCCCTTTTTTTTTTCCTTTCTTTTTTCTTTTTTTTTTTTTTTTAATTATCCAGGCTGGTAAGGATGATACATGCTCTTTAGCATCCTTAGTATTGTATCAAAACCAAGATCTTTCACATCCTTCTCCCACAAAGTCAGTGTTGAAAGCATTGGGATATTTGCCATATTAGTTTTCCCCAAAACTAATCATCACTCTCCAAAAAGAGATAACATATTTCATTTTAGAATCAGATACATGTTTACTTTTTACCAATTCACACGCTGAAGTCAATTTGACGTCTCTATTTTCCTTCCCAAATTTCAGTCTCATCAGCCCCTCAGCCCAACACTTGCAAATACATATGCAAAGACCCAGCAAGGAAATAACACAGGACATTTCAACTTAAGGAGACTGTAAATGTCTCTTCCCACCTTTGGTGTCCCCAGTCCAGTGGAGTACAGCATGCTGCTAAGGTATGCATGTCAGGAAACTCAACTACTAAAGCATTTCATTTAGTCACACACTCTTATTTTACACAATATGTATCAGCTTTTCTTTTTTTACCAGGTGAGGAGGGATTGAAAACTACCTTGGGTCTGAAGTATCTGAATTCCATGATCATCATGGACTTACCTCTTTCTCATTCAGGCTTTGGGGACAATAAAGGATTTTAGAAATTTGTTGGATTACAAACGTGAATCTTAAATATTGGCTCATCATGTTTCACACTTCTTGTACTTTATTAAACCTGTAAGAAATTTAATGATTGTTTTAATCTGTTTGCTTAGAATTAAGCTAAAGGGTTCTCATTATAACCAACATTGAGAATAACCTCCTTTCCAAACTGTGCTTGGCTTTTTGCATTTCAGTGTAAATAGCCTGCCTTGTGCAGGCAGTTGAATTTGTTCTAGATTTTGTCAAGCATATGCAAGAAACACCCTTTGAGAACCTTAAATGGTTCCTACAAAAAAAAGATTTGTTCCCCGTATTCCTTACTTAGATCTGATAAAGGAAAACATATCCATAATGTTGACTATGTTGATAAAAGCTTTTGTGAAGGTTAAGAAGGCATTCCAAGGATGGGAAAGTATTGCTGCACACTAACTTTGGGTATGCATGCACTACTTGGGACAAGCTTTTTCTCTGTTTCCGATATCCAGTTGCCCAGACACTCACAGACTTGGTCAGAAAAGAGACACATGTAACCTCAGAGCCTGAGGGCACAAACTCAGACTCCCCTCATGCCAGACCTCTTCCTCCAGCACTGATCCCCAGAAAGTCTAATATAATAGTAGTATTTTTTTCAATTCCTTATTGTCACATCAACATATCTTGATGAGAAAATCCGATCCCAGTTAGATTACCTTTATTTTTCATTCCACATCCTCCTTTATCAGTTTCTCTGTAGGTCTTCCTCTGTTTTGGGTACTTTTGAAGCAAACATCACAGTCACTCCTACTTCGCGTTGAGGTGCAGCCTCAAAGAGTACAAAACATTCCTTCAGTATGAAACAAAACTGGATGACTGCCACTAATGTACTTCAACCACTAATTGATACGTGATCCATCGGACCAGACAGAGCTTTTCCGAACTGCATATAACATGGGCAACCTCAGCACTTAAGCGCTCTGCTTTACAGCTCTGCTCTTGCTGCACCACACTGCCTGAAATGAGGGCACAGTCTTGCGAGTCCCCTTGGTGCTCTACTGCCTTGAGCAGTCTCAGCCTCATCTTTCCAATGGTCCCAACCCACTGCTTTATCACTACACAAAATGCTGGCCAAGGACCATGCTGCCATTTATTTCAATTTCATTTTAGTTCAAATACTTACTTGTTTTTGTGTGGTGGTTTTACTTTTAAATTAAATATACCTCAATGTTTCATTTAAACAGTGTTTCAGAGCAGAGAAGTGATTTATTTTTAAGATGTCCAAATGTTAACGTTAGGACAATAAAAATTTGGCTGAAGCTACTTATTAAGAAATGGAACAAGGAACAGGTGTAGTTTGTGTGGGTTTTTTTTGTTCAGGTTTGTTTTGTTTTCACAAACTCTGAACTGTTCAGACAAGATGCAAAGTTTATTTTCAAGCTTCTTACAACTCTGATGAGTTTTTCTTACTGGTCTGCTCAACTAGGCACTTTGCTGATCTTAAGCGAGCGCCTCGCATGCCCCCAGTTTACCTCTGTAGCTGTAAGTCTTCAAGGTATATGTAGCTGGTTTCCCTCAGCTTTGAATTCCAATTATTTACAGATAAATGCAGCTCTCCATCCAGTCTCAGGCTGTTCACTGTCTCCCATACACACGGGACTGTGAGCAACAATGCACAGACTGTGGAAAGGGATCCCTCACATACAGAGTTGAGATATGAAAACAGTGTGGAGATAGGGAGATCTTGAAGATCTCTCTCTCGCAGTCTCCCTCCCCAGAATCCTCATCTCTAGCAGCCCTCTATGCTTTTGTCTGCTCTTTTGGTGCTTTGGGCTTCTGTTTCTGCCTCTACTTCCCTGCAGCTGTGCACTGTCTCACCTGTTCCAATGCCCCTTGCAAATCCCTTCCAAGCCAGCAGTGTAGATAGCAAAGCCCACACCGAACTGCCCTACAGCCGAGATGGTCCTTTCAGCCTGGAGTCTGACATTTGACAGAAATATTAAATCATAACAGTTCAATGACAGTAAGTGCAAGTGGGGCAAATTCAGCCCTCTCAGGCCTCACAGTGATTCCCTGAACCCTATGACAACTAGTGCTAACACTTAACAAACATCTTCCAAACACCGTGGAAATAATATACTTTCATTGATAGGCTGTTCTGATGGATTTGTGGAATGAAAGCCATGGCATAGCTGCATTCCTGAGACAAGTTTTATATCTCATTAATGCAGTACATAAGCTGTACAATTATACATCCATATGTCACTGCCAAATTTATACACTTTTACATACTGTTAGATTAAGATGGTTTCATTTCATTGCTTTGCAAATGGACTTCTGAAAGTGTATTTCACTCAAATTTTTGTGTAGCACTGACAGGCAAAGCACATGAAAGACATGGGGTTCCTTGTGTAAACGCAGCACCTACAATATGCCCTGAAATAAAAAATGTGGCATCAACAAACACTGAATATTCACACTCTTCCAATACAGTGACCTTTTCAAAGTGTAGGCTGCAGCCTAGTGTCCCCTTCTCCCACCAAGAGGCACCATTTCAGAACCAATTCCATTAGATTATGCTATCATGCGCCACAACATCTCTTGATCTGACCCACTTCTTCAAGTCTGATAGGGTTTTGTTTACAGTGGAAGACATCTGATCCAAAGCAGCAGGATTACAGTGCTGTCTAATTAGAATAACTTTTCAATTTGTAGTGAATAACGAATACACACCATTGGACACTGCTGCCTAGTGGACTGGGCAAAGGACCAGCAGATCTGGGTTCTGCCCCTTAAGGCAAAAAGGCAGGGGGGGGGGGGAAGAAGGGAAAAAAAAGAAAAAAAAGACAGACAGACTTTAGCTGATATTATGTATCTAGGGCTCCATCATGCAGCCTGCTTTGTTGCCATTTATTTCCCTTCTCAAAGAGTCCAGTCTTTTGCATACCGTTTCATAAAAAGAGACTAGACCATTAGCTACAGAAAGGCAGAAGACTCACTTCGAGAGGCAGTTAGTGTAAGACAACCACAGCCATAACGTAGGATCATGGTGCTACAGCAAGCAAATTAAAATTACTCTCTTCACTTAGTTATTGGAGTGCTGTATGAACTTAAACATGGCACTTCATAGCTTGTGCTTTAGTGCCAGAAAGTATGCCGAGATGATCCCCAAGGAGTCTGAGGTACTCATAGTGTCCATATCTTCCCAACAGTGGCCAAGTAACACAGATTTCTGGTGCTCCTGGTGCTCTCACTCCCCTTAGTTCCATGCTAACTACCATCCAGGCAAACCCAGAGGTACAGTCCTTTACCTTTACCAGACCAAGAGATAGAGCTACAAATTTTAAAGACAACGTTGCCTTCCCCTTGTCCCTTTTCACCAGCAAGGGAATCTTGGGAGTGGCTTAAGAGGGCCCCTAAATTTGACCCATTTGCAAAGTTTGTATAGTCCTGGCAAAACCAAAGCCATAGGTTCTTGTGTAGAACAGTTTCAGGAAACCATACAGGATCATACAATAGTGTAACAATAAATAAAGCTACATATAGGGTGTAAGGGAAAAGAGCCAGGGATAGGAAACATACTGGCTAATTAAGGGGGGGTGGAGGCGGGGAAGCAGTAAGTAGTAGCCATCAAGAAAGCTTAAAGGAATCATGAAGAATATCCCGACAGATTCTTTCTGGTAGGTGACTGCAGAATGTCTCTGCAATTGCTCTCCGTTGTTTTAAGAACGGAGATGCATTTATTGCATGTAGCTTGTTCTTATGGCAAAGACAGATGGAAAAGACATAGGGCTGTTACTCAATACAAGTGCTTACACATGAAGCTGCATTATATGAGAAAAGCTGCATGAAAAGGATCAAAACGATGAAATGCATCTGGCTTAGCATACAGCAGTAAACATAAGCAAATATATTACTGTAGTTCAATTACTGATCGGATACTAGAGCCTATTCAAGACTTAATATTTAATTATCTTTAGACTACATCGGTTGTTAAGCTGTCAGCAGCATATGTAGAGGGTACATAGGTGGACATCTGCTACAGACTAAGAATGTCACACACCAGCAGAGCTGCTTGCCACAAATACACAGGATGAAATTCAGGAGCTGGTATTACAGCCACATCTTCCACATAAAACATAGTTACAACAGAGATATGTAGCTCGGATCACACTGCTGCCAGTAGGAGGCAGAAGGACAAGCTGCACTGACTGGGGGCTCACTGGAGGTGAGCAGTGAATCCTGGGGTAAGGGAGATGAAAGAGCACTGTTTAAACCGTCTGCACTGAACCACCCAGAAATCCAGCTGAAACTAAGCTTATAACTCTCTCTTGCATGCAAAACACTGTTGTAAAAAATCATTCAGGTTGTAAAGTCAAGTCCAGTTAAGCCTAATTCTGCTTCTTTGAACAAACGCGTCACAACAGTGTGCGTGCATAATCGTATGAATGCATTCTTTCTACCCCAGGAACATCATTGCATGGACAACTACCACAGACACCAGTCCTAAGTACTCCCCTGATCTCAGTCGCTGCTACCCCAAGCACCCAGTGCCCACACCAGCCCATATGGAACTTGCTTGATTAAACTCATATGCACTCCCTTGCCTAGAGTCTTCCTCCAGCAATTCCATGTCACTTCTCTTGTCACCTCACTGCTCCTTATTTCAGCTTCCAGTGTCCTTTGTCCAGCCAAAGCATCTGCCTTGAGCTCCAGTCCCTGCTGCGTTTAGACTTTGAGACTAAACCTCAGTACCACAGCAGAAGCACTACAGCAGTAGAGCATTCAGTTGCCCACTCTAAGTCAGGATACCTTACTGGTACCACAAAGCAGCTGCTGGTCTGAACGTATCCCTGAGCTAGGGCAGGTCTTGGAAAAGTGGTATCTTCTCATTTAGAAGCCCACTCAGCCTCTAACAGAGCACATGCAAATAAAATTGAAGTCAGTAACATGACTAGATTTAGCTGGATTCTTACCAAAAAAAAAAGAAAAAAAAAAAAGAAACAGTCACCCCCCAGCAACAGAGCAACCCTCTAGACAAAGTGTCTGGTCTGAAATATGGAAGTGTGAGAGCTTTTCAGCCAACAATTAAGAATGTAGTCTCCTTCCAAGAAAAAGCTCAATTATTTCTGCTGACAAAGTCTCAAATTCATCCCATAGCAGCAGCCAAGCATGCTTCAGCTTGACAAAGCTCCGCTCAGCAGAGACAAATCTTACAAAATGGACATACAAGGTAACCTTAACTCTAGGAAGCACAATCAGCTATGCCTACATCATATCTTACAGGCTTGCATTTCTTCTGCACTGAACAGTGACAGTAAAGCACAGCGTAGCTAAGTGCGTCACTTTTTAATGAACTTTGAGAAGTTATAGAGGACAATGAATTTCTTCCTATCTGAGCCATAGATCTAAAATGGTGAGGAATGTGAACATCTGCAGTGGATTGAAAACACGTTCTTGCACTCCATAGTATTTGCAGAATTCTTCACACTCTTCTAATAAGCACCAATAGTGATGCTGCACCACTACTGTTCCTTCGCATTTGTGAGACTGATCAATTACCAGCAATCCCAGAAGCAGTGACATTTTTTTTCCGGTGGATTCCCTCATGATACTTCAAAACTTAAAACGTAGGTTTTGTGTTTGCACGATGTACAGAGTCTGAGTATGGAATTGTCCAAATCTGGTGTGACCAGTGATCCTTTTGCCATTGCAAGTCAGTGTATTTTAACCATCTTTTAGGTCACTACCGTGCACTGAGAAGACTTACAGCAATTGATAATGGAAAAGGTGACTTTGTAATTTTGCAGGAAGAAGCTGAAACTTTTTGTCCCTTCTTGTCTGGTCTCCAGAGCCATTAGGATTTTGTACTGTAAATGAACCTTAAAGATCTGTTTAAACTAAAACTAGATTTGCCCGAGTAATTTTTTTTTAAATACAAACCATTTCTTTGTACTTCTGTTCTACAAGGCCATACAGTAGGGATTTAGGGTTGTTGGGATTTTTTTTTTTTGTTTGTGTGTGGTGTTTTTTGTGTTTGTTTTTTGTTTTTTGGTTTTTTTTTTTAACATGTTAAAAAATCATGCTGCTTTTGCATAATTTTTTTTTGGCTCCAACCTTCCAGTGTGGGTTACAGATGCAAATATTAAAATGCAAAGTCAAATACAAGTTATTTTCACAAGCACTAATGTAAAAAATTGTCTATTTTCCCATTTTCTAGACTAATATTTACCATCTTTGACAGCCTTATTGCTGAGCAGATTGCTGCATATTTCAGTATTATCTTTTAACAACTTGACAGATCCACCTATTTTCCTGTGATGATTTTATCCCAAGTTAGAAGCCTAATAGTTCCTTTTCGACACATTGAATCACAGGATTTGTTGCACAGCATAAAGTCCTGTGAATTATTGTTAATATTTTGATGATGCTTTACAGAGCATATTTGGATTTCCAGCAGTGTTGCTTTGTGTGGTCTGATCTGCTCCGAAATACAGCCAGCAGCCTCAGTAACCTCAGGATGATACATATTCTATCAGCAGAAGCACAAGGCATGCAGCCATCTGAAAGACTTGAACTGAGGATCACAAGGTCACTTGGGGACCACTGACTACTGCAACAGCAAGGAGTGCATCCTTTCTTAGAAAAGAAGTTTCTTGAACCAGTTAATTCTGGATATTCAGTAAATGCCAGCAATTTCTATTGTCAGTCATTTAAATACACAGCAAAGGAGCATGGGATGGATAGCTAAAAATGCACACAGATACAGTACAATAGAAGAGGGACTATATGTTTCCATACAATAAGTTCTGTTGTAAATTCAAGCAAAGGACATAGAGCAAATTGCTTTAATAGCAATTAACCTTTTGAGGAAATGCATCATACACAATTTTGTCACCCAAATCCAGAGAGTAAAAGACTCCTGACATTGTTCCTTCATTCACTTCAGCTTTCAGATTATAACCGGTAATTCTACTAGTTCTTTCCAGCTAGGTTCCTAGGGTTATTACAAAAATGATTTTGCACCCAGAGAAGCACACCAGAAGCTTTATTTATTTTCATAATGATTGCATATTCATAGGAAGTAAGACTGGAAGGGACCTCCTGGGTCATCAAATGCATTTCCCTGCTATCACAGGCAACCACATAATATAACCTCTTCATAAATGAGCAAGTTCCATCTTAGAAGTAATTTGGTTTCTTGTCCCCACTACTCTAATTGGAAAGTTGCTCCAGAACCTCACCACTCTAGTGTTTAGCAACCTTCTCATTATCAAATTAAATGTATTCATGGAAAGTTTACTCCAATGCTGGTGCCATTGCTGCCCTTTAACTCAAATAACATGTCTACCATCCATATGGTCCATTACAGTGAGCTAGCACAACTTCTCACATTCTACCATTGTCATAGTTTATAAAGTACAGTATATATCCACACAACTGCTTATGTACTAAAGTAGCCTCATTAATTTACAAAGGCTCTTTTTTAGGCCCTGGGAAACTCTGCGTCACATTAGTGCACTCAACCTGAGGCTTTTTTAGGGAAAGACATCCTGATCTGTTGGTGTTTTGTTAGCCATAGCAATTTACATCAATTGACAATGCATGAAAAGAAACACAAACCACCATGTCTAATGAATGTCTACTGGAATGCAAATGAGCACTATAGAGTCACTTGAAGCCTGCAGATGCCTAAAATGGTGAGTGGAAACTGCTTATCTCTACAAAGTGTTAAGTAGAAGGTATATTTCTCCAGGTCTCTCATCGTGCCAGCAGGTATGAGAGGGGTTTTTGTTAGCCTAACACATTCATAATTAGGCAAATACCTAGTCAGTGAATGTACAGGGAAGGGGAACACTTACTACTGAGACCCCAAGGCCACATTTGCCTCTCTGGGAGCAGAGGCAGACGGATACACAATGAAAAAGTAGGGCCAGAAGGCTCCTAGTCACTGTGTGTTCTCCAGCCTCTTGCTGCACTCAATGCTTACTACAAAGCAACGTGGCACAAAAGACAGCTATATCTGTCCTCACACATGAGCTCCAAGAGTAGGAAGTAGGAATTGTGCTATGCCAGGGCACCCAGCCTGCACTCTTCAAATAAGCTGAGCATTTTACAAGAACCCTGAATGCTTGTGTCCATTTCCTTTGTGCACCTGTACCTTAACACAGCTGTGGGGCTGGAGCTAAGAAAAACAGTTTTGAGCCAGTTAAGTTACAACATAGCCCCAGAGCTACACTGACATTAGACCCATAAGTTTCTTTTTGAAACTCTCACGGGGATAACAGCAAGGAAATAATATTTTGTGATTTGATGGCACCAGGGCATAATTCACATCAAAAAAATGCCGAAGTCTTTATTAAAAAAATCTTGAGGATATGTTGTTTCACCCTTCTTTTCTGTACTGTAGTATACAAGATGACTTGTACCTACCTGTATAAACACACGTACGCAAATAAACACTTTCTGCCAATTTTACCAATATACAGATACATAAGTATATAGATAAGTACAATAAGCAAAAGCAGAGTCCTCTAGGAATGCGGTATAGTTCAGAATGCCCACAGAAGGGTTGCTACTTATCTCTAGTTTGTCCAGGTGAGACCCCTTTCTGGCTTTTTTAGCTCAGCATATCTGTATAAAGTATATGTTGCAGATGATGGAGATATTTCAGATATTATACAGCAGTTGTCTCTCAAAGATACTTGACGAGGATTGGGAAGTCATAGACCTAAAAATCTTGTGTCTTAAAAAGCGTAGAAGTTTTCTTCATACTAAGTAGAAAACTGCCTAGTGGAGTCCTGGAAACCTTCAGAAGAGGGTTGATTCATTTACAACACCACTGACAAACATATTTATTACTTAGCAAATATTGATTGGCTTAGAAGGGAATTTTGAGGTATTCCCTACAACTAAATTAGAACGTAAGAAATTCTGGTTACAAATACTGTCGTGTAAAACGAACTATTAAATCATTTAAGCAACAATCTCCGAAAACAAGAAGAAACAGATGAATGATTGAAAAGAATTTTTTGATCAATAAGGTAGAAGTAAAACACATTACTAAGTATAAGATCTGGCAGACAGAGAGAATAAGAAACCTTAATAAACCCATTTGTGTCAACTGATAACCAGGTAGATTTGAATCAAGATTAGGATAATTTAAAAAAGCAGACAGTTGAAACAAGAAAGTAAGTTTGAATTAACAGAAGACATACATGCACAGAGTGAATTTTATGGAGAAGATTAGGGATACTTATTGGGAAATAGCCTGATATGAGCTCTATAGCTTGCTTAATGAAAGTGTGTTAACAATAACATCAGAAATGGAAGAAAAGCACCTTTAAAAAACCGGGCACAGGCACTGTGGTAAGATTATGAGTGGTAAGATTCTCTTAATATAAAGATAATACAATGTTATCAGAAACTGGATTCAAAGCAAAATTAAAGAGAGAGGAAAAAAAAAAGAATCACTGATAGCAGAGTTACCTTCTGCCAAGGTAAGGGGTAATTTATCCACATAAATCAGTACTTTTCCTTAAGCAGAAATGGACACGGAGAGCCAACAAAAGAAAAAAAAAAATCTCCCTAATTCCTGCCTTCAGTCCATAAGACCTCAGAGCTGGAGAGGCAAATATGCCTGGTAGTGGTTGGCATGGGGCTCGCTGGAAGCAGCACAGCTGCAGCTCTTGCGCTTCTCCTCTGCCTTACAACGCAACTGCAAATTGCCTGGTAAGATGCACCATGCTGGAAGCTGTCACACTCAAACCAGCTCCTGTCGAGTTCAGGAAGAGTTAACGTACTAATCCATTGTCTCAGACAACTTCTAATCAGTGTATTGACAGTGAATGGGAGGATACTAACTTTGGAGATATCAATTTAGATTATTTGCTCCATAATAGGATTGTTAGGTAACTTCAGGCAAGTCGTTAAAGTTCAGGCTTTACAGCTTAGGTAACCAGAAACAGGAGCCTGCATCAGGTAAATCTTCATACAGACATCCCCACAGCAAAGCCCTACACATACTGCTTCATTTTCCAGGGTATTCCAGTGCACAGAGTGATTGGATTTGCCACAGGTGTAATTGGACAAATGCAAAAATGGAGCAGGCACTCATTCAATTGCAGCAGCGTGTGTTTCCCTTGGGCTGAAATCATGGAAAACGTCTGGGAGAGCTTTTAGCACACTTGTTCTTCCTTACTTCTAGGTGCAATCCTAAACAGAGGGAGAGTCTAAGTTCAAAACTATGACCGTGTTGTTCTAGAAGATATCTGAACTTTAAAATAAAAGTACTTCCAAAGTTTTCTAAGAAGTTTATCTGCATGGGTGGAGAGACATGGGAGGTTAAGCCATAATAACTGAAAAAAAATCCCAAGAAAAAAAAAAAAGTGAAAAATACAGCTTTCCTGCTCTCTGTCTCTCAATCTCCATTGACAAAATGGGATATTAATATTGTGTAATTCATAGAGAAGAAGAAGTGATCTAGGATTACTACAGCTATGACCTGCAATATAAGCATGACAAATGGCTATATATTCCTACCAATTCTTCATCACAAAATTACAGCTGGATAAAATATTTTTTGTTACATAGTTTTAGCTAAATTAGTGCTAACTGCAGCTTTCAGGCAAAATCACAAGTACTTTGGTTGGGTTCCTTCAAAAGAATAGTCACAGAGGAAAAAATATGTTCTTATTCATGCAAACCAAAGGAATTTCAAGTTGTACCTCTTTGACAAGTAGGATGTTAGTATTTCTATAAAACCTTTTAAAAAAGAAGGTTGTATTAGGTTTTTTCATATAGACATTTATGTATTTGTGACTTTGAATACTTCTCATTCTTAGGTCCAGATATTTGTAGAGCATCCTAAATGCTCTAAATAAAAATCAGCTATTCTTGACAGTAGCTTGCATATATAAGGAATAGTGTTCTATAGGCCAAATAATTATAGTTCATTATTGAGAACTTGTCTTTTTCTCAATGATAGCTTGTCATCAGCAGACATCTTGAGCACTTGAGCATCTCCCAGTTTTTCCTGAGGCATCTTCAGGAGCACAAAAAGATGATCTTGCTTCTGAAATGTGTATATCAGGACTTCTGCCATTCTACTACCTATCTCGTATGTACCTGCACCACACGTGGTCTGGACTGCTAGATTACTATTTGTCCTTTTAAATTTGCCGTGAGGTTTCCCTGGGGAATACGATCTCTACAGTTACTGTACTACTTGAGGTTACAATTTCAGTAACGCATCCTGCTACAATTACATTTAGACTGGTGGTTTAAAAACTATTCATTCATTAAATCTCCATTTGGAGCCTGAAGCTGAACATCTTACTACACGCTGAATGTCTGAGAGATTAGATCTGAAATTCCTAAATGGATTTCTTCAAATAACTAAAAAGTGCAACAACAACAAAAGTGTTCAGAAGGTGCCTTTTCCAAACATCAGATGTTAGCCCCTAAGTTAAGGATGCAATTCATTTTTAAAGACTCCTCATCACACATAAATGTCCTAAACCTCTAAGCATTCACTCCATTCCATCCTCAAAGGCCTCAGAAGGGAAAGAGGGACAACATTTATTAACTTCATAATGTGAAGTTAATAAATCTAGACTCTAGCAAGAAAGATTTGATGCTTCACAAAAGATGTCCTTTTCACTCTTGATGAGATCAATTTATCTAGAACAGACGAAGTAATTTAAAGGGCACAGAAAGGAAAAGTTATCACATAAAGTTATTAAGGGGAATTTAAATTGGAGTTGTGATTGTAGATCTAATCCACAGCAGAAAGTGCAATTTTCAGAAATTATGCAAGTGCCATTTAGGCCTATCATTACTACTACTGAAATATCCCTATGAAAGAATTTCCATTTAATCCATGTTAATCCATAAATTGTTTGTATAATCCCGTTTATATGACCAGAATTCTCAGGACTATGGAGAGATGTATAAAGCAACAAAAACAACAATTACACATGCTTTGAAGTTGCAAAGTCCAATCTCACTTAGAACCGTTTCATTAAAAGCAATGACTTCGTATTACATCCCTTGAACCAAGAAAGGGCTTGCTTTGCTTTGCATGGATTACTCTTAACCTGGAAAGTTTCCCACTGATTGAGGCAGTGTGTGTTCTGAGTCAGTCCTCTTGCAAGAACTGGCAAATGGGCTGACAAAACGTTGCTGTCTTTTCCCATCCATCATTGCACAGGTGATTCTAACACTTCTGAACTTGTAAAGTCAAGTCTCAAAATCTTAACCTTGATATAGTTTCTGTGCATGGATGTCCTAGGCTAAAAGAAATGGAGAATATCAATAAATTAATCTGAACCTGTTCCTTCGGCTCCCTCTAAAATTTCCTAATTCAGCCTTACATTAACGTTCCTCTCAAAGTCCAATAAGCAGAGTTGAATACACAGCACAGAATAGTGTAAAGTAAGCGAAGGGATTTAAACTTAGAAAATACCTGTAAACCTACTGGGAACCCATTAACACCAACAGCAGAGAAATCTGTGATGCAGGAATTGTGGTTTTGTCCCATTTCTGGTGGGGTTAACATGCTTTTTGTTCACAGGCCTCCGCTGTTCACCTCATCCTACACAGAGTCTTCCAGCACTGTCTTCTCTTCTGCCTCTGCTCCATACTCTCTCACGCCCACTTATCAGTCTCCTCCAGGGCCCCACAGCGTTCCTGTTTCCATCTCTGTATTCTGCCCCACCACTTATCGGGGTCTGCTCTTCTTCCTACCATGACATCAGCTTGAGTCTTCTGTCCAGGCAGCTCTAGTCTACTCCAGCCTCACCAGATTGCAATTCTCACATCACCTCTTTCGTTCTCTCATCTGTCTCCCATCTTCCCTGTTTTTCCCTAGCCTTATGTCTGCAAGGACAGGAAGAGCATCTCTGCTTTTACTTTAAGGTCTAGTCTAATCCAAACATCTAGCCCCAGGGCAAACCTGGTGGGAGAGCTCAGCTCAGTCCCTGCAGCCCTGGGGTAGTGCTTGCTAGGCAGCTACAGAATCCTCAGAACACTCCTCAGCCAATTCCAATAAGCCTTATGCATCATGTAGTTCTGCCAAAGCTGGGAAAACTTTCATACAAATAGCAGCAAGAACATTTCCTGCATTCCCATCAAATTTTAATCTCTTTTCATACGAGTACACTACAGTTTATTAATGGAACATCTGCAATTATTTTTAACCAGGACAAAAACGAGTGCCATTCATTCTTTGAAACAGCTGAATCTCTTTCATTGAAAACTTAATACACATTTTTTTCGTTGTCAAACACACAGGAAAACAGCACAGTTGGAGTGAAGTTAATTCCTTCAAAAGCTCACTTAATTTTTTTTACATAAAGTTTGGAAGAAGTATTCTCGAAGATCTATTGAAACTCTGGTATTCAGTAAACAGTTCAGATACCATTTGTCCCAAAACTTAAAAAAAAGAAGATTTTTACTAACAGAATAAGAAGATACTTTCTATGTCACATTAGAACTATGTACTAGCACAGGGCTTTATCACTACAGTAATGAGTAAAGAAAATGATATATATTTAACTCCACTATCATTAAAGATTTAAGATTATTGCAATAATTTTCTGCTTCTCCTTTGCTTTATTGAGCTTAGTCAAACTGATATATTGCTGTGTACTTCATTCATTCCTGCTGATGGATGATATGAAGTACATACACAATGCCGATGTCCAACTAAAAAGAGGAATTACAGAAAAGAGAAGATAAGCACTTGTAGATGATGAAGTGCTGATTAATAGATTACCCCCCTCCCCATCAAGTCCAAGTCCATATTTTAAACAGCCAGCAGCATTGCAACTGAATGAACAAGTATTTCTGGAATCCAGAAAATGTTGAGGAGCTGACCTTTCTCAAAATTAATCCTTAACAGTTTCTTTCAAGATTTATTTCTTTCCCTTAGCTTCGGACAAAATCAGTAACAGCGTGACCCGATCTTCGTGATTTCTAGCTGTGAGTGTATGAAGTACTTTCCGGCCTAGAGATCTGATACTCTTGCCTTAGTTAGATCTGGTTACATCTGCCACTCCCTCTCTACCCAGCCTGTTTTTGTACTGCTGGCAAGGCAGAGGCTGCAGCTCATGAGTGCAGAACAGAGGGATCTATTTGTACAGGGAGGTGGTGGTACCTCAAACAAGAAATATTTTGTTTTGGCCCTCTCAGAAAACTTAATGAAGCCCATTATCTGATTTCCAAAGTGCCCAGTCTTTGGTTGGCAGAATTTTCCATCGGTAAGCCTTTCATATCAAAGACATCAGTCTTTATTAGACTCAGAGTACTATAGAGTAGTTTTTTGAATGCTTTAAATGTAAGGAAATTCTATTATAAGCAGATAAACTGTAGTTATACCAAACAGCATTCCTCAAGTAAGTGCAGCTGTTTTAATACAAACAGTCTGAAGCCAGAAATTTTAAAAATTGTTTCACTTAAAGGAATTAGTGATGGAACTACGTATTCCCTCAGGCACATAGAAATCCTGTTCTTTGAGCATAGCTGAGGGTCAAAGAATAAGAGTTTGCATCCTAATTCTCACTACTGGATTGTCCTTCTTTCCACCTTTCAACCTTTTGAAGTCACCAGACTCACATGAAAATCAGCTGGCAGGGGGAACCTTGCAGGTTTGGGTTTTTTTTTGCTTCATTTTGTTGTTAAATCAAGATTATTTTCTTTTTCTAGTTTAGTATGTGGTATTGCTTGATTAAAGAGGAGATTAACAAAGTCTAATATATTCTTCATTCATAGGAATAAGACTGCTAATTAGGAAAGCTAAGGTTAATTTTAATGTCAGTCTAGTAACTCCCAGAGTCTTTTACTAGAGCTTTAATCATGGTAATGATATTGAAAATAGTTTACTGAGAATTCTGAGGTAATAGGGGAGTGATTAAGCAGATGTCCATGATATTAAAACTGACCTTTTCTGTACAAGGAAGTGCTCAGATCAAACACTGTGGATTTACTCGTGCAATTTCAGTGAGAGCTCTCCAATACCCATATGCTGGAGAGTCCAGGAGGCATCTTTTTCCCTTTCTATCACTGACTGCAGTGAATCTTAGATAAGTAAGGGACATATGCATCAGGCCTTCCTGTAAAAGCACAGTAGTTATCACTGAGATGAGTGGCAGATACATTTCTGGCATTGCGTGTTTTAACGGGAGGCAAACGAGTGCCCAAGGCTGCTCCTTTGCTTTGCACACTAAACAATCTTGAAAGGGCAGGAGCAGAGCTTTCTCCTCTGCCCCCAGTCACTGAACATAAAAGGAAGACAGTCAGGATTTATACTGGCATCTGATTGTCTCCTACATGATGCTTGATATGATAGGCAGTCACAGCACAGAAATGGCCAAAAACCTGCAGGAACCTTCTGTTCTTACTGCTTTGGTTTTCCTCACTCAGTTATTTTACAAACAAGCCTGGAAGTTGGTACCCACAAATCAGCTGCCTGAGTCCTCTGCAAGTGTTTCTGAAATGAGGTCTATCAATCTTTTCACATACATGTCTAACAATAAATCTTTCAGCAGTGAAAGTAAAATAAATGGTATCTATAACAGCAAACATTCACAGAGGTCTGAAGCAACCTCACAACATTTATTTCTGGAGATGCATTTTAAATGTAAGGAACAAATGAAAAATTTTAGTTTGACATTAATTACTATTTTATGTCAATAGAAGTTTTCACAGTACATTTCTCTGTTAAGACAGTAAATATTGTTGAAAAGTGCTGCAATTACACCAAGTACGTCATTATACCAGCTCTCTCAAGAGATGCTGGGACATAATTAAGACCAGAGAACAAACTTTAGTTTGTGCCTCTAGTGGCGTCGCTGCCTGCAGAGCACTGGCTCCTGCCCCGCCACTTTGGCTGGGAAGAGGATGGAGGCAAGTGATAGGCATGTGTTGACAGGATGGCACGAGATTAATATCTACAGTTTGAAAATACCTTGTTGAAGGGTCTGTTCTACACATGGAAACAGTGGTTCTCTCTGCTTTGCTATTATACTAACCGCATCTACTGTGCTACCATGCAGAAAGCAATCTTACTGTGTAGTCCTAGTTCTGACCCATAGATTAACCAAAAATGTATGGTATGAAGGAAAACTGGCCACATGTCTACAAATCTTATTTCTAACTCATAAAGCAATGATTTATAATTATTCTCACTTCCTTTAAGTTTACCATCACTGTCCACCTTAAATACTGAATGCAGTTCTTGTCTCTCACATCTGTAAAAGATACCTCAGTAAGAGATATCGCTGAGTAGATAACGTTAATCAAAGGTACAGAATGACATGCAGAAAGAGATTAATTAGTGGTATTTCTCAGTTTGGAAAAGAGGTGATTGAGGAAAAGTCACAAATGGCATGGAGAAGGGGGCCAGAAGTAACAGCTCCCATCGAAACAAGGCAGCAGGTTTAAATATATATATGCATACACACATAATAAAAATACACATATCCACACAGCAGAACTTACTGCTGTAATAAATAGAATTGCTTAGTATGATTATTCTTGCCTTTTTACATTGGTTTTGTTTTTAATTGTAAACAATGAGCAAAGTTCTGTAAAAATAATTACAGCCCTGCAAAGCTATTTTATAGGAACACTACAGTTTTATGATACTGCAAAAGTACAACTTTAACAGTTTATATATGAAACAAAATGGGAACAAGGATTTTATTTATTTCCCAGTAACCATATAGTGCTGAAACCTTAGAAGTGTTCTTTACTGAAGAATCAAACCAGGTAGATTTGAGCAACTTACTTGATTCAGAGAGCATGTTACTAAATATACTTACAAAAAGTCAAAATTGACTGCTCTAATTTTTGCTTTAATAAACAAGCATTTTCAAAATAAATGTTAGATCTAAGTTTGTAACCAGCTTTAGAAAAAAATTATGGAACTAGTGGCTAACAGTCAGGAGGTGAACACTACAACTGGGCTTCTCGTCTCCTTGGGGAATTGCACATTGGCCCCATCCTGAACAGAAATAAAACAAGGTCCTGGAAAAACTATCTTGCACGGTAGCTGAAAACAAACTGCAACTGGAAAAGAGCAGTAATAAGCCAATAGTGACTCCTTTGTTAAGAAATCGCAATAACCACAAAAACTCTTTGAAATGATCAATTCCATTAAAAGCTTTAATGAGATTACCAAATTTAATTACTCTTCTGTGCTGCATTAATTTATAAAGGGTGGGTTCTCAATCTGAACATTTAATAGTTTCCAGAAATAGTG
The DNA here is from genome assembly GCF_013368605.1 of Nyctibius grandis. Lineage (NCBI taxonomy): Eukaryota > Metazoa > Chordata > Aves > Nyctibiiformes > Nyctibiidae > Nyctibius > Nyctibius grandis. Next base: position 10,007,919 of record NC_090669.1, on the reverse strand, counting down.
AATCCCATTTGAAAAGAAGCAGAATGATTTTTAATTTTTTTTAATTGAAATAATCTAGCACCACTATAAGCCCTTTGGGCCAGATTTGTAGGAGTACTATAGTGCCTAAAAAAGGCTGATATTTCCTAGGTATCTATTTTAATTGCCAAAGACCTTTGAAATGTTCACCCTCTGTATGTTAACCACACAAAAAGAATGAACAAGGTTACATTTAGGCTGTTTCAATTTTAAAAATGTGATTTTACAAATTGTACCACTAGAAAAGATAAGTAGAAGTCATTTTTAATACACAGCAAGCTGCATTTCTAACCAGATTAAGCAGCTGTTAACACTATTTTTCTGCACAGCAAGAGCAAATGTCTATGATAACTAGACCTTAAAGGAAGAGGCAATCCCATTTGGTGCACATTGTATACATCTGATTTTATTCCCCAATAGCATTCAGGAGGAAATAAAAAAGAACTAGATAAGGAAATTAATTTGCAGCAGTACTTCAGACATGCACATTTGAGAAAGTATAAGAATTTTAAAGATGTTAGAAAGAAGTCTTTAAGAAGCAAGAACAAAAGGATAACGTTCAACTCCAACATTCAACTCCAGTGCCAACTTCCTCCCATCTAAGAGTGGTAAGTAGGTACCAAAAAAAAAAAATGCCCAACAACAACACCACCCCAGATCATTGTGATAGGGAATACAAAGGTAGGCATTTACAGAAGAAGTTGAAAGTCTACTGCTGACACAGAAAACTATGTATTTCTTAGGATTTAATTTTCCAGCAGGACATCACCATTGCGCTGAAATGCTGAGCACTAAATCAAGTGGCAGCTGTTCCAGGAAATCCACAATGACAATGATAAAACAATAGCCAAGGTGAGGCTGAGATATAACAACGAAAGGTATGAATGAAACATTGAGGAAGCTGCTAAACAGCAGCCACACTCTGTAGGGCCCAAACCCAACTAGGATGATTCTACCAAGCTAAAAGTAATAAAACAACCATAATAAAAAAAAATCAGGCAACAGGATTTGATGGTAATGAAATACATTACATTAGCCAACACATGAAATGCACAAAGGATTTAGCGAATGAGCCTGTTTCCATAGAGTTTTCTGAATATTTGCTTTCTGTAACACTAATAGAGTTATAATTCTCTATGGTGGTTAAAATAATTTATAGACAGGAATCTATTTCTTATTAAATAATGCAAGACTATCCCCTTTACACTCTGCTGTCAGTATGTCTGTTTTCAAGGGACAGCTGACGTCCCACAAAGCGCGATCACAGCTCTTTACTCAGTTGCATTGACTACTGTGTTCTGCAGGACAGGGCAGGGCCCTGTGCACCCCCCAGGACCTCCCTGACATGCACGCAAAGCCTTCCAAGGCTGAGCTTCTCCACTTAAGTATCTTGGGCAAATGTAGTAATTGCCTTAACACCTTCTAAAAACCACCTCTAGCAAACAGATGGCTTTGTTAATAAAACATGTATGGGAATCACAGATTGGAGTTTTCACCTTGCTAAAGCAATTTTTCTCCGCAAGGTATACTGGAAAGGCACTTGCATAGTGGTAATTTCAGAAACTTAACTATAAACAACTATTAAGAGTTTCAAATACCACACCTAATTAACAACGATACTGAAGTTATGCTCCTGCATAACAGGATTCAGACAGCTTCAGATCACAGCAGGAAATTTATTATTTCAGAAGTGCAGTATAGGCTAGTTTGAGTATAACAGTTAATTACACAGTTGAACTTAATTAAATAGTTTTGTTTCTAGTCCAAGGATTTCTGCATTTGTATAGGCCCAAGCTCCCTTCCCGCATGCACTGTTCCTTTAACCCGTGTCCCAGGATGGGCAGTATGTGCCACATTCCAACCAAGAACGCAGTAATCCAGTATTAGTCTTATAAAACAGTAAATCCTGCTGCAAGACATTAAGGTACATCTGTCCAGCTGAAATCCTCTTACAGCAAGACATTCATTATTGCAAGGAGACAGTGCTCAGCAGAAACCAGATCAAGGCCTGGTGATCTTACACAAATACAAATGCACAGATGAAACTTGCAGTGAAAAGTTAATGTACACGATGCTCTCTGACTTATAACTTTAAAAACAGTTGCTATATGGTAGCTATATAGAACTGTTCTTTTAAAACTGGATGAGGCAAATCTCTCCCCGAACTAGAAAATCCTTAAGCATCCCAAAGAAATTCTTGAATGGATGATTACTTTAATTAGATTAAACAAATAATTACTACAAACAGAAATGTAGTAATCTTTCCACAACCAAGAACTGTCTAAAGTTATTTTAGTTCTAGCAACAAAAAGACAATTTCTTAAAGAAACTCTCATATAGTTTATTGCCATCCACACACTGCAGTTTGTACAGACCAATAAGCAGGTCCGCCCCTCCCTCACCCATCTCTCACCACTGCATTAGCAGCCAAATGCTGAGGTCTCATTATTTTGAAGTCTTCATTACTTTTAAAACCTATGCCATCAAATCCAGGCTCCAAAATATTATGAAACATAAATAATCAAAGCTAAATGTCAGCTGTCAACATAACAAACACTGCATGAGGCTCATTTACTGGGGAATGGAATTGAAAAGTTGATTCATAAACTACCTTTGCACTTCCATGACCACGAACCAGCACATCGCAACGAGGACCATGCTGCACCCTGCCATGAGGTGGAGAGCAAGAAACAAGGGCAGTAGTGGACTGCTCCGCCCAGTCCAGCAGCTCCCTTTCCCTAGTGCAACCAGTTTCCCTTTCCCATTACTGCAACCAGTGCCAGGCAGGATTGCCAACAACAGCTGTGGAGACCTGCAGTTTTCCCCAACTCTTACCCCATTTCCTAGGCTCAGAGTGGGCCTCCCAGCTGCTGGTACGAACAAGCAGTTCTGCTGTATGCCACTTCATAGTTTGGCACAAAATGAAAGATAATAGAGTTTAAAAGAAGCTTTGTAGTCTCTTTTTCAAGCTAAGATGAAAACGAACAAGACAAAGGAAAACAGAAGGGTAGAAAAACACTGAAAAGAATAAGAAACTCATGTTTCTTTCCCTATGCCTGTATCACACTCCCACTCAATATCAGAAGTGGTTTCCTTTGCTCACAAGAACATTTGTAGATTTACGTTTTCTAAAAAGTCCTCTACTCCATCTGGGAACAGCCTGGGTCAGTGTATTGCAATTATATCCTCTGTGCTGCTAAATATTCCTGCTGACAGAGTGCTCGCTGGAGAGCTGCCAGCATGTGTAATTGCAAATGGAGAAAGCGTTGGCCAAATGATTCCTTTATTTCCAAAAGCACAGATGAGGGTCAGTTCAGGAAATTTCTTTAGGTTGTAGAAGATTAACCCTGAGCATGATTTTGAGTATCTCCTGTTTCAGCTGACTGTCCATATTCATCGCATGTGAAATAGAAGCAATGGAGACCTAACAGCGCTTAAGTTCAGTTATGTGAAATCAGCAACAACAGATCTGTCAAATTTATTTCCCTTAAATTTTCCATTCATCTCTGTCTATAATGATGTAATGAGTAAAACAATTCTCTACAGACAAATTATGGGAAGCAGCATCAGGAATCTCTGTCCTGACTCGATTCCCCTCCAGCCTCCCAAGTAGGTGGCCTGGCTTCCCTGGCAATGGGCTGCCTTGTCAGCAGGGCCACATGCCAACCAAGAGGCGAGGCAACAGCCTTCTCTTTCCATCCTTTGACATGGAATTAGAGAATTTACTTTTTCTGCAGCAGATTTTTTTTTCATCCTCATTTAGGTATTCTGCCTGTTTCTCCAACACAGAAAAGAAAAATCAAAGATTATGAGTGTGCTTGCTTTTGGCTTCCTCATAGCAATACCTTGACAGACCAAAAAAAAAAAAATTTTTTTAAACGTCACACCAGCATCAAATCCTGCCTGGGCAGCAGCGCTGGGGCCCTTGCACACAACCCTGCAACCAAGTCCAAATTTAGACCCACTGCCGCAAGAAAGAAGGCTTGAGATTTGTCTTCCAAAGCATTCCTGAAGATCACAGCATCATCAATGGCAAATGAAATTATGTTGCTCTGCACAAATATAGGAAAACATATTTTTGGCATCAGAATAATTTTTACTAGGGAGTAGACAGTGCAGACATTAAGGAAAATGTGTATTTCATTAATTATTGAGGACTGACGCTCATCAGCAATTTTATCTTTCAGCAGGCCACATGAAATGATAATAAAAAAGGCTCATATCTTTACTCCTTCCAGCAGCACTACGTAAGAGTATTTTATTACATAGGTTTAGACTGGATATCAAGAAAAAATTCTTCACCGAAAGGTTTATCAAACATTGGAACAGGCTGCCCAGGGAAGTGGTGGAGTCACCGTCCCTGGAGGTATTTAAAAGATGAGTAGATGTGGTGCTTAGGGACATGATTTAGTGGTGCACTTGGCAGTACTAGGTTAACAGTTGGACTTGATGATCTTAAAGGTCCTTTCCAACCAAAATGATTCTATGATTCTGGGATAAGAGAGGTTTCAGGAGGTCTGGCTTTCTGTATACATATGCTATTTTGTTTTCTTAATGTGTACACTGGATTTTTCACTGAATTTTTAAATTGAAACTATGCATTCACATTTATCTGCATGAAAGATTTTAGTCAAATTTTATGAAAATTCTTGACCAGAATCCACAGAGAATAAAGGCCTCAAATTACCCAGATAACATAAGGCAGGATAGAAAGCCAACAGTAAAATACTCGAAAGCCTCACATGACAACTTCTGTGGAAGTTTGATACTTATTCAGATATCCAGTTTCCTACTTGGACTTATTGCTGAAAGACTTTTGTCTGTTTGTGGTTTTTTCCTAAAAGACTTCCCTGTGTTCATATCACAGCTGACACAATTAAATACTTTTACCTCAATTACAAAATGCTAATTAGTAAAACCAGAACTTTATCACAGCAACTCCTCATCCTCGGGAAAAAGCCTTTGTCAGAAATCAATGACAAGTTCAGGATGGGAATTGCTAGTCAAGAAATATGAAGCAAGGGTATTAGCTCAGATGTTCCACATCCTGGTAAGTGTCCTGACCACTAAATCCATGCCATCCCATCAGTTTCTAGTCCCACAGTGTGTAAATCATTCAGCATTCATTACCTCTACCTCAGAGTTACTAACTCTTTTGCAATCCTCCTCACTTTCCATAAAATATTTTCAAATGCCCTGTTTGTCCCAGTTCAAAGATCCCAAACCCTATTACTGATTACAAACCTTATTACTTTTCACACTTCTTTTCTGGACCAACACAATTCAATTACTGTACAGTCTACAGCTGAGAATTTTCACATAGAAATTCACTTCCTGATGATCACATCAAATATTTCTGAACCCAGGTGAGTTATTATAGACACATGGAAAGTCTATTAAGCTATAAATATCAGCTATAAAATAAGCAATAATCAAACATTCTGCAGGAGAAACTATTTTATGCATATTTTTGTAACTAAACTGGGTGTGTGTAAATGCCAGAAAGTAGAACGGCACGCAGAGACTGCCACGCTAGCCGCACTGGCCTGGGGCTGCGCACGGACTACAGCAGGAGTGCTGCTTTTTGCAACGCAAGTGGGGATCTCTGCTTGTCGGTGTGTTGGGACTATCCAATGCAGTGTTGCGCTGTGCCATGTGCATGTCTCTTCTGAAAATTTTCCAGCGGTACAAGGACCAAATACGAATGTTGTTTCAGAGAAAAGACTGGAAGATGGTGCTGTTTTTTCCATAACAACTATTCATAACAATTACACCTCGCTAATTCATTTTCATCTGAAATTTAAGATCTTGAGGGTTTTGAAGCCCTCTTAACAGCCCAAAGAAAGTTAGATTGAAACAATTTGTACATTTGTTTAGCCAGAATATTTTTACTCATATTTCCCTGCTACTTATTTCCTGCAACTTAAGCTGAGTAAATGTATCAGAACTCAGCCCTCTCATGAATTTCTGTTCCTCTGTTTCACCATCACTAAATAAATTTTATTGTTTGCTGTTATTAAACATCCAGAAGTGAAGTGTGAAGCCACAGATACTCCTCCAAGGTATTTTGTGCCATAAAAAGATATATAGTGCACAGAAAACCCTTTAAGTTTAAAAAGCAGACTATAAATTAAGACTTTCATGCTTTCCACTATCAGATACAGAGCATCACCAAGCTTGCCAGGCCTCACAGAGACACACACAACCCATATTTATTTTATATAGAACTAAGTGAAACTTTTCCATAGATTTAACTTCTAGCATATCAGCTAGTCATTATCATCTCAGGAAAAAGAACATTAAAATACCTCCAATGCTGCATAATAATAATAAAAAATATTTATTTCTATAAACTCCACTTATTACCTTCATTTTTCTATGGCTTTTGCTTTCTAATTATACTGCAACATCTGTATTTGTACTATTTTTTCAATTTTTATACCTTTAGATACTGTTATCTGCCTGAATAAACCAACTTTTAACTTCATTTTATCAGCACCTATTCTGCAGCATATGAATGAAACAATTTATATAAAGAATAAAATTCAGCTTCTGAAAACAAATTCTACTGTGTAAAATTTACACTTGAATCACTTCTTTATCATCCCCTTCAGCTGATCACAGATAAGCTAATTTTAGCAGCATTATAATAGTCTGCTGAGGTCACCAAAACACAGTAAAGGGGAGAAATTCAATGGGGAGAATAGCACCCCAAAAATTAAACAGCAGACATATGGCAAACAAACCAAGCAGTTCTGGTGTTTGAAGTGCTACGTGTATATTTATGAACCATGTGCATTCTACATAACTTCAAAACATTCTTAATCACATCCAACTTCAGGCTAATCTAAAACAAGAGAGGAAAACATACAGCTCGGAGGAAGACAGGAAAAAAGGAACTTCAAGTTTACTTTATCAGCATGATTTTTTTTTTCAGCAAGTAGTTAACAACCACAGTAGTTTGGGCCCTCTCTGAAGCCCTTATGTTGACCATTTTTCCCTACATTTGATGCCTTGCTCAACTCCAAAGGCAAATAGAGGGAGAAAAAACAAGCCTGAATTACATTACAGATAATCATTAAAGCACAGGATAGCAGCAGCAATTTTGCTTAGATGTACTGAACCACGGGTCTACCAGACGTTATAGTTTCTTAATGGTCAATGTTTGTTATTTTTAACTCGTGTGATTTCTTTTACAGCTACCGATAAAGTTACACACTGTATTAATTTTCACTGAGTCAAAATTAGGCATAAAATACATTGGAAACAACCAAAACCAAGACGTTTTCCACACCTTTCACCCATCTTTCTGCCACTTCAAGTTCCTAAGGTAGGAGCTGAGGAAATATGAGAATGAAGGTTTAGAAGGACGTAATTTCTGAAATTATTTCAGAGCCAATTCAAAAGGAAGAAAGAATTTGACACCTGCAGAGATGAAGGCACTGGTATATTTTGAACTAAAGCACGTGAAAAGTGCACAGGTATCTCAGAAATTTCACATTCTTCATCTTTTACAGAGAAGAAAGAGAGAGGTGAAATTGTATCCTACTGTAAGCCTCCACTCTGAGGTGCTGGTGGCCTTAAAATGATCTTTATCATGCTGCTCATGTTTGCCCAGAAAGTGGAGAGTCATATATCGAGAAATTAACTCCCTATTGAATGGTCGATCACATCCATGGTGTTGATTAAGGACTGCTGGCAAACATTTACAGGTATTTTTGGCTTGTTATTAGGCATCCTTCGTCTGCATGTGTTGGAAATACACTTGCGCTGTTCTCTGTGCCTGGAACATGAATATTGATCCTGTTTTACTGCTGTCATCCATGTGGTTTATTATGAGATGTTTGTGCACTGTACATATTCTTTCTTTTTCCTTACTTCAAGCCTGATCCTGTGTCTTCTCCTCAGGTAAGAGATCCTTCTTAATACGAGGAACGCAGGCTACAAAATCATGTTTTCCTTTTCAGTGGATTAATCATAGTTTACCCTGGTTACATCTGATGCAAATGCAAATTTCCATTTGTGAACTGAGCCATCTTTCAGGGTTACATACAAAGCATTCAATATTGTTAACAAAGACATGACAGTTATTGCACTGGTGGACTTTGGCTCTGGAAAATCTCAACCACAATAGCCAGCTTAATTTTTTTGCAGGCACAGGGCTTTACATGCTGTCTGTCTTTAAAATGGAAAGTGTGTTCTCTGTGCCACTGTCATTTACATTGGGAAGCCCATTATCCCTCAATAACTGAGTTTGACACCTCTCTGGATGAACACCTGTATTCTATTTAGGACAGTCTACTTCATTTTCACAAAGCGTTAGCAGAGTCATGGATGTCTGAGCACTCATGTGGAGGTCCTTATTGATGCAGACTTGTTTATTAAAAGGAAGAACTCAGATTTGTGGAAGCTGTGTCCTATACGCAACTTCCAGCCACAGTCTTGAGACTTCTGGCAAAGCTGAGATTCTAAGGTGTGGAGGGAAGTCTTCTTAGAGCAGGTTCTTCTGTTTGAACACATTAAAAAACAGTATTTTCTCTATCTATTTTTATCTACAACAAGGATTCACTGGCTGGGCCATTTTACTTCCATAATTATGCATTGCTAATGGAATTAAGAGGGTTCTGTACACTAGGAGAAATATTCAACAGCTAATTCTCTTATTTTTTGGGCAACTGTAAAAGAGATGGGCTTTAATATAGCCTCTCAGTCACTTCATTGTGACAAATTTAAATAGAAAAAATAACATATCAATGCAAAAAAAGGTGACATCAGCTTTGGACCTGACAGTATTCTAATGAATGCAGAAAAAACAGTACATTCACCAATTTTAAAGATTACAACCTTTGAAAATACAAATTAAAAAGAAGACTCATGCTCTGAGCAGACAGACTATTGAATCTGTTCAACCTATAGGAAGGCATACACACTAAACATCTTTGTGATACATTTATTCACTGAAGAAAACTGCAAAACAGAAATTACCCAAAGGCTCTCCAAAAAAGCCAGTAATTTTTCATCAAACAAATTCCAGTGCAAACGCAGACCTCTTTTTCCCTTACACACAAACTCCTTTCTGAATACAACTCTGCCGTGACCTGCATTTAGTGTATTTTATCTACTTTTCCTTAACTCTACACACCTGAGCTTTTAAAACGTTAATCACATCTCCTCTTCCCTAAATCAGGCTCTGACTAGAGCACACCAGTGATGCAGTGTCGCACATATAACAGCACAGCGCATCACACCACTCTATACAACTCCAAAGGCATGTTATATGGCTTCATTATATGCTTCTAAAACACTGCACAGCGTCCATCAACTAAACATGGGCAGCTTCCCTGCACCTGATACACAGAGGTCGCCACTCACTTTGCACTGAAGTTACATCCTCATGTTAAATGACAAGTGAGACAGGCATGAGATTTAAACTCTGGGTTTTGTTTTCCCACAAGATATTTAAGACATCTCGGCTCTCTGCAGCAAACGTCAGCACTCGGTCACTTCTGAAAGGAAGATGCAGCTGTCTCGATGCTTTGGTCAGCGGAACATAAGTGCCTTGCGGCCTCCTCAAAGTTCTTTCTATGGGGCCAGGAAACCCAAGGCTGAAAAAAAACTCTACTGCATCCCTGAATCCTGCAGCTTTTCGTGTGCTGCAATAGGGCACAAAGTATCCCAGCTGTTTTATGTTTCAGTATTGTATTTCTGTAATTGTTTTTAGTTTTGACAAGCTGTTAGAGCCCTGAAGAGCAAGGTCCTGTGGTGCAGCTCAGTGAACATCCCCATTAGTCTGCCTGCAGTTATTTCAGGGGCTCACAGGCTTTTGGACTGAAGAGACCTGTTATTGCCAACCAGGACATTCATCCATCGTTGCCTTTACCATCTAGATATAGTTTGGTGGCATTAAGTGTGACACCCCTACATGTTGCAACGTTATTACTACATAGCTCAGCAGTGCCACTATAGTTTAGGCTCTGTTGGTACTGCTATTATAAACAGCACTTTTCAAGGGGCTGATAACTTTGCCGTTTGAAATTGTACAAGGCTAAAGCTCGAAATATAAATTGTCTTTCCTGCCCCCTTTTAAATAAAGCAAGCTCCCAATGAAAATGACAGGTTCTGTTCCAGTTTGACAATACTTCTGTGCCTGAAATGTTTTCTAGGTACTTCCAGACACTCTTTTGCTCTCTCCATAGTAGACAAAAATATCCCTGTAGATGCCATGTCTGCCTCTCTGACCCACACCACTCAGAACCTCTGAAGGTAGTTCAGAGATTACTTCTGCATTTTACAGGCCTACACAAACACAGCAATTTCTGATTCAGGTCAAATATACTTTCTTGAAAATCTATTTTGGTGCAGCTTGACAACATATAGAAGAATTGGCTTCTCTTACATTGCCCACCGAAAAAAAAAAAAAAAAAGGCAAGCTCTCCATTATGGGATAATTTTGAAGTATTTCTTCTCCATACCTTTCTCTAAAGGACATTTTGGATCCCTCCCCCCCCACTCTCACTTTTCTTTTAAAATAGCTACAGTCACATCCCCATACAGTGTTCTGTGCAAGTGTTTCACAAATAAGTAGGAGCAAAGAGGCCTTGACCAAGTTCCTCTAGCCACTAAAAGATCCATGTCCTAAGTGACAAATCTAAGTAACAACAACAAAAAAAACCCACGAAGACAAAAATTCTGCCCTCAGGGTGGTATCACTTCCTGTGGTTTCTTAAAAGGTCCTGGCAAACAAAAAAGCTTCATTAGCATTGGAGACAAGCTACAAAACCCTTACTGAGTCCTCAAGTCCAAGGGAGGAGAGTAGCTAATATTTCAAAAGAGAAAAGGTGCCACTAGCATCTGAGAACACTGCCACAAGAACACCACAAATTTTTTCTGAACGCCTCAAATCTACCCAAAGGAAGGACCAAGACAACCGCAGGAAAATTCTTCACAGACCATATAGATGCAGAAGTGCAGCCATGGACAGCTAAATATTTAGCAATTGTACTCAACTAACGATTATTCTGCATAAACTTCCCTTTACAATTCTAAATTTCTCCAAGGATCCATTTTAAACAACTTGGCATTAAACTTTTGGGAACCCATGAACAGATGGATATAAAATGATGCTCGCATTTAAGTTACAGATTAAGAACTTCTAAGACTGGAAGAAAATAGGTGTGGATTTTTAAATCAGTCTATTCTGTGGGTAAGCTGAAAGTAAGCAGAAGGCATACATATTTGCACATGCAGGCCATATAAATGCATGTTTTTATTATGTAACTACCCTTCCTGAAGGTCAGTTACCTGTAAACCATGTCTAATCAGTGCAATAGTGTTCCTTTATGAGTATGAAGGAAATAAAATGGCTGTACTAAACTTGGCTTCACATTAATTTAAATTCAACAGGTGGAAAAACTGAAAATAATAAAGTTATATGGTAAAAAAAGTACACCTTGCAATAGACAGAGGGGGGGAAAAAAAAAAAAGAAAAAAATCAAACCTTTAGAAGACTCTTGATCGATCTGATCAAGACACAGAAATACGAGCAAAGTGCATTATGTGAGGCCGAGGAGAAACTCTAATGCAATTGGGAGCTGGCGGTCAAATATGGCAAATGTGAGAACTGCAGAATTACAGGCAAGTGAAGTGCTGCTTGGCAGACTGCTGCAAAAGCCAGGCATAATAACCAAATTAAACACTCAAAACAAGTACCCAATCAAAACGGATGTTACTGGTTTTAAGGGTCTTTTTTGGGTTGGCATGGCACTACCTGCAGTCATTTTACAGAATCACAGAATGTTAGGGATTGGAAGGGACCTCGATAGATCATCTAGTCCAATTCCCCCTGCCGGGGCAGGATTGCCTAGACCATATCACACAGGAACGCGTCCAGGCGGGTTTTGAATGTCTCCAGAGAAGGAACCTCAAAAAAAAACTTTTTTAAACCTGCACTTTTGTGCAGTTCCTTCAAATAGTCTCAGGTCTGCACAGAGGGATGCACACTCCCAGAGAAGTACAGAGTATAATTTTAAGCACATAATTTAAAATAATCTCAATTTTTCTATTATACTAATTTCAAAATTATTTTGAAAAAACTTCCATTAAAATAATGTTTGCAGAAAGTTGGTTTAACAAAAATGTCATTTTCTTTTAGAAGAAATTTCTTTTTCTTTTTAAAAAATTTCCAAGGTAAGTGTAACTGACCTCAAAACCAACAACACAGTTAAGAGTTCACAAGGGTATCCTGTGCTTGGAAGGATTTGCCTTTCTTAGGGATTTGATACTTTTCAATGAGTAGCTTCTGAACAAAGTAGGGAGAAAAAATTGCACAGAGACTGGTATTTGTAGTATAACTGCTATACAATTAGATCCTCATACTTTTAAACATGCCAAATGTCATGCAAAAAGAAGAGACAGGGCACTGAACTAAGTTACCAGTCATACAGAAACTACTTAATATCAAAATATTAGTAACTTAATTCAATTTAAAGCATTATTACTCGGCTCTGATACAGTCCAGTATGTAACACTAGTCCCAATTTTGTAAGTTATATCTATAAAGAGTGCTCTGGGACTGAAGTCAAGATGCTCACACAGTGTGTATTGCATGCTAAATGCTTTTCCTGTTCCTACTTGCATGACAAGAGAAAGGAAGAAAATTTGCTTTAAGCAGGTAGAAAGGAAACGAAAACTTATGTCTGTGCATATAAGAAGAATATATGTTATATTCATTCATGTTCACAGCTTAAAGAACAGAAGAAACCCCAATGGAAATACTTCCATTTTGAGACAAGGAAAAAAAAAAAATCTGAAGTGTTCATTCTCCTCTTTCCTTTCTTCAATTTTGATTAATACAAACATTTACATAAAAGAGGATCCTGTTTGGATGTTTTTGGAGTCCATACACTCCTTCTGAAGTCACAACCTTATGCAATATGCTAATTTCCACAGCAACCACTTAACAGACAACAACAGTATAAATATTATGCTGAGGATTAACTGAAATATAAAGAAACACAGAAGCCCATTTTTGTGCAAATTTGACTAGTACTAAAGCAAAAAAAAAAAAAAAAAAGAGATAATACAGAATTTATGCTGTAACAGCAATAATTTTACCCTGAACTTGAACATGCCATCTATAACCTCACACTGAACTGATATTGAATTTTCCTAAATGTTTTTGCTTCAGAAAATGCTGACTTGTCAGGAACTATGACTGCACTGATCTCCCAGATCTAGGATAAAATTTCAAAAGTCAGAGACCTTCTCCTCCCTCCCCACCCTTCCCGCTTATCTTCACCCGTCTCCCAAATCCACCAAAACAGACCCATCTGTGGCCCTGGTAGAAAGCCTTCACCTCTGTACTGACTACATGTTTACAACCTGTTTGCTCCAAATCAGGGAAAGTCTTCACTATGTTAGTTCTGGAATCTCTCAATCTGGTTTTCACAAAATGTAAACTAGAAAAGGATGATACTTATGTGATACTTATGATAAAGATTTGCTAATGACAAGTTGCAAGGATCCTAGTAACTGATAAACCAGACAAGATTTTGTGGCCCTCCTTGGGAACAGGGAGACAGCTGTAACAGCTTGTGTTCCACGTCCAGATTCAGGAAGAAATCTGACACAAGTAATACCACTTCAGGCTCTGGTTTATGTTTCTGTTTCAGTGACATGAACTTAAACATGACAGACTCTGAGTCCTCAAGTAATTCTAGTCAACCACCTGCCTTCTCTGTCTGTTTAGACATCCCATGTTCAGACAACCCATCAGGTTACTGAAATAGCCACTCAATGAAACAGAGTTATCCTCAAATTGCATGCAGCCATATACCTTGCTCACACAGAGCTTTGCAGGGCTTAAACTTGATAGAGAAAAAAAGAAACCTGTAATTTCAGTATTACTAGGGGACATATGCCTATAACTTGTCAGTGCATTGTTTAAAAAACAGGAGTAAGGAAAGCTGGCACACTGATGAAGTTTTCCTCTGGTTTTGTCGCTTGAGATTGATTGAATTTTATTATGCCTATAAAAAAGGCTTCTCCCAGGGAGATGGCATCCACTGCACAGCACTCCTCTTCAAAAACCCTGGGCAACTCCAATGCAAGATGGAATTTTCCAGTATGTACAAATAGAAACCTGCAACTCGAGTTTTCCTGCAGAAGGCACTTCCAGTTTCTCATATTGGCTCTCTGATGCTGAGCTCTCATTGAATTCCCCCTCACAACAGGGACAGCACCCAGGCAATAATGTCATGGGAGCTGGACGACCGAAATAGGCCTTCTTGTGTTGTTAGAGAGAGGCTTCCCCCAGAATGCAGTTTTCTTTAGCTCAGTGGCTTATATTTTGAAAAAGGACAGAATTGAGTTAATAAATTGTCCCCAGGTCTGCCTTTTTCTCTCTTCTGAATATGAAAAGAAATGCCAGGCTAGATAACCTCAAATGAAAAGGAAAATAGGCTGCAGAATGTAAACACATCCTAACATTCTCCTGCTGCTGCCTCTCTTTGGTCAAAAATCTTCAAATCAATCAACATTACACTCCTAGCACATTGCAAACACAAATCAATGCTAAGACATATTGGTTTTGTTACCAGACATGCTGTTTTAGTAAGAAATACATAAATTCTGTTCATTTTAAGATTCCACTTTTTTTCAGATTACCTGTTGCCATTTCTAGCTCTTCATAAGCCATTTTGCTGCAGCTTATGGAGGCCAGGGAGTTTGTGCGGCTCACAGAAAACACTGAAAGACAAGGGAAAAGAAAAATCTAAAGTGATATGCACATAGGTAGAATTAGCTTCCTCCTCTTACAGAAAGCAGAAAAGATAGAGAGGTTCCACATCAGAAAATCTCTATGAAAAGCAGTTTGGCACTTTGCTCCTATCTAGGAGCTATACAGGCAATAAGCCACTTCCTTATGTTTTAACACCAGGCAGCAGCAGCTTGAGCTGGAGATCCAGAGTTTTTGGAATCCTCTGCAGCTGCTGACAACTCAGCCAGTGAAATCAGATTACTTCCAGGCATGCAGATACCCATGCCGCAGCACAGCACACACCTGGACCCGGTCCTGGGGACAGTAACTGCTGCCTGTACACAGCACTGTTTGTGTGAGAACAGATCCCTGAGACAGAGAGAGCACTCGCCAGAATGGAGTTGAATTGGAGATGTGCATGGAGTGATGCAGTCAGTGTCAGTTTTCTCTAACAGTGAGAGGTTGAATAGCATCATGATACGAAATCAATATGCTCCCAACAAAATGAAACATCACCCCAAAACCAAAAAGAAAACTAGCAAAGGCAGACTAGGTCTGTCAGTTCACTGGTCACTGTTGGGCTTCTGGTTATCAACTCTGGAATGACACTCAAGGGTTGGTACTAGTTCTGCAGTTAATGAAAGATTCCCCTATCACTAAGAGAACGGGGATAAAGGATTTGAACTCTTTATTCAGATTTAGGCACTTTTTGACTTACCTCCAATTCCTTCCTAAAGGAACTTTCCAGAACTGGCTTCTACACCTCCTCCTACAGTCCCTCCCAATCTCACACCCTTCTCATCCCAAATTCAAGCAGTACATCTTCCTCTTCACTCAATATAAGCTATTACTAAGCCTAAATATAGTTACTGTATCTCTACTATCTTCCCCATTCATTAAATTCTTCTCTGGCATCCCAAGATTATCGCCAGCTGTCTGACGTTCCAGCCTCTGACACAAACAACTTTCCAGACCCCTCACATCTCCACTATGTCTAACTTCTCTTCTATAACAACACCTCTGAGAGAGTCTCTCTCTTCTTTCTTTGCTAGCAAAATGCTTATGATGCTCTTATTTCATATCTCAAATAATGCAGCATCATATTCCCTGAGAAACACGATCTGACCCAATTTTTAATGTGGGATTTGAATAAAAGAGGTCCTTAGAACATTTCTTTATCACTAATTGACTTACTGTCCTTAACATCCTTGCCCTGTTCTTCATCACCACTCATTTGTTCTCCTGCCTTCCCCTGAAATACAATGCTGCACCACCCTAAGGCCTATTGGGCTGTCTCTGTCTCTACAGCCAACTAGACTGTAATGTCACACAGACTGGCTCTAACTGCTGGTCTGGGGCCAGTCACTGTCTCTTGAACATGAGAGACTCAGAGGCTGGACCATACTTGCAGGCTGAAGCTATGTCCTGCAGATGCAATTTGAAAGAAACTAAGAGCAATTAAGAGACGAAGGTGTGAAGGAAAAAATCCAAAAGGCTTCAGACTTGTGGCATTTAGTTTGGGTCTTAAAATTAGCAAACCTGAGAGCTTTGGACAAATGGCTATTTTCAGGTATCGCAAATGATGGATAATGTTATGCTGTGTGTTTGCACTGGGTTTAGTGCATAGTTTGACAAGTTTATTGCTTTTGTGCTTGAAGAGACTAAGATACTATGAAACTTCACATTCAAGATATTTAATCATAAACCAAAGTAACTAAAATTGCAAAGCAAGTAAAGAAAAGAATAGCTAATGCTAAGCTTGAGGATACTAAAAATGGAAACTGTTATAGTTACCAATTAACATTTAGATTGCGTGTACAAAGGGATGCCATAAATTCCCACACCTCAGGTACAATAATTCCTTTTAATATCTCACTGTATCACTGCCAAAAGACTGTCTCTTTGCTGTGTACCATTTCAAAGGAATATTTGTGCACTCTTTGGTTTCCAGAAAGTATTGGTGCACATGAATGACACCAGCCAATATACTTCTCTTTGTAATCCTACTAACCCACACTTAGTTTCTTCCCACAGAGCCTCTCCAAGAAGCAGAGGCAGCTACAATTCTTCTGAGCATTATTCAAAAGGAAAGGTACCAATTTAATGGCACTGAGTAAATGCAACGTTGTTAACGGAAAGAGGTAATTTCCTACATTTCTGTCGCTAAATTCTGAATAACACACCCATAAATTTCAGCTGCAGCCTGCACTGAAAACAGAATTTGGCTTTGCCAATACACTATGTTCTGAGCTCATTAGACCTATGAGTGAATATCTGAGAAGTTTTTCCACTGTTTTGTTTTGTGCGTCTATTAGTTTTTTGGCACTGTAACAAAAGTGCTATTCTGAGCATTTAAAGAATCAATGTTTAGTTACAATTTCAAAATAATTGGACTTTCATGTCATGGAGTTTTTTGGTGGAAGTTTTATAAAATCTCCCACTGTGGTTTAAAAGATAAATAATTTGCAAAAGGGTTATCTTACTAGCAACAAGCACATCAAATTTTACCTCTTTGTTTTGCACTATTTTATTTTGACAAATATATACAGACGATTTTATTATTAAAAAAAACCCACCAAAACAAACCTGAAAATGAAAAACAAACTGGTGAAAACTTGAGGAATTTCAAATTACTAACAAATTAATCCCTTTGCACCCACAGTAAGAATGTTCACAAGTAACTCAATGGGTCAGAAACATCCCTGTAGTCACACTGTTGCTCCAATTACCTGTAGAAGTGATCTTCAACAAAAGGAGGAGCCAGTCAGCTCAAGGTTCAGTTTCTGGAAAAAGGCTAGAGAGAAAAGAACCAACTAGGAAAAAATCCAGAAGCGAGCAATAAGATGAGCAGGCTGAAAGCATGAACCACAAGAAAAAAGTGGAAGAGCTGAACAAAGAGAGGAGCAAACAGAAGGAGATTAGTATTATGTTTCAAATACATAAAGGATTGCTGCAGAGAAGGAAGGAAAAAACTGTTTTCTAAGACCACTAGCGGGAGGAGAAAATTAAATCGGTGCAAAGACACCTTACGTTCTGCATGAGGAAGCTGCAAGGACAGTGAAGCATTGGAATAGATGGGCTGGGCAGTTTCCAAGTTAGAAGTTTTTCAGAAGACATTATGTAAGTACCTGTTAAAGATGATATGAGGTTATTGCTCCTGACTTCAGGCCTCTTCCAACCTTGTATTACATGATTACTGGGAAATTATGAAACAATTCAGCCCTCAGCTGAACCCAAGCTCGTAAGTGGCATGGCTGCCATGGTGCAACTTGCTCCAGATTCCTGTCTTAAGCCTCATTTCTCTGTTCATTTGCCTGTTGCCAGAGAAGCTAAGATGAGCCTACTCAGACCTGAAACAGCAGACATCCAATGCAGAAAGCTCAGATATAAAGTACAATGAGAGTTTAATCAGAAAACCTGCCCAAGATTCTGCAGCAATTAAACACTAACAGAAATAATCTTCAATGCAATAACCCAGTTGATTATAGACACTGCAGTAGGTTTTCTAAGGATGCTTGTAAGGCAAACACCAAAAGAGAAAAAGATTAAAAATGGAAAGCATGCAAACCCAAAACCTAAAATACCTTAAGCATCAATCCTAGACATTTAATTTTGGAATAGGTCTCTGCTATTGAAGAAGCTACAAGAATAAAACAAACAAAATAAGAACCTAACTTTACATCTGTAATATTAATTCAAAGAGATCAAGCCTTGGAGAGAAGTTAAAATGAGATGGAGACAGGAAGAATGCTGCAGAGTGCATATCAACCTGGACTCTCTATATCATGCAGAAATGGGTTTTAGCAAAGTCTTTTATAAGATTAGCTTTTCTATTTCCACACCAATACTTTGCATCCTTGCTTTCCCAGCTATGTGTAGCCTTGGCCTTCATTCAGACATTTTGACACTCAAACTTCAAGAATCAAATCCATCAATACTCAGTCTAGCCAGCATCATCTAAAGTAATCATCCCTTCTTACCTTGAACGTAAATACATCAGACCTGCCAACTCATTCTTTTTGTTAGCACTAAATATTTGCAATACAAGAATATTCCCAGTTATTTTTGTGGTCTTTGGAATGGGACATGTACTTTGCATGTAAAGGTATAGGTGTGTATTCATGCAAAAGGATAAAATATACTCATGAAACAAAATTCAAGAGAGGAAAATTCTGACTTTATCCCAGATCATTGTGCCTTGGTAAGACAGCAGGTTTAGAAAAATCATGTTACTTGTAGGTAACTGGAAGAGTCTACGTTATTCTTGAACTGTAAGTTTTCCAGAGCCATAAGTTACCTTTGATGCAAGCAAAGAATCTAACAGACAGCATCAGCAAGGGAAAGTTACCCCAGGACAGGGTATAACGAAGTGTTGTTTCTGTGAGATTTGTTTCGTTTGTTGGTTTTCATTTTTTAATTAAACCATAAGTAGGTTGATTTGACTTGTGCTCACTTCATTTCTCTATGAAAAAGGTACTTAGGACACTAATATCTGCCCCACACCAAGAAACATTGTGGCAAACAGCGTTAAAGGATCTGTGAAGAGGAGACCAACAAAATGCTATGAAAAGCAAAGTTCAAAAGACTTAGAAATAAAAAACAATACATGCATTTGCCAGCAGTCATTCCAATTAAGGGAAATATTCAATTACAGTTGCCAAAAGCTTGGGGAAGTTAGGCACTTCCTTAGAGAATTCATTGAATGTTCTAATTTTTTGCTGAAGAATCATTTGCCTAAAAGATCTCAAGCAAAGCTCAATTGTTTCCATATCAATGACTGGCTTAAAATCAAAAATAAAAAAATAAGTTATCAGCTACACCTGCATAACTAATTCATTATATTAGTCAGCCTCATATCAACTTCATCAACTTCACTGAAGTTGCTCTTACCAATGTAATCAAGATCAAAATCTGATCAAAAAAAAATTTAGGCTAGCTTTCATTCCAGTTCAGAGCTTTGCTTTATGAAGTATTTGTTTCATTTTTTGCAATAATTATAGCAGGGTTTACAGCAGATAGTTATGGTAACTAATTTGTACTTACATGAATAATCATCAATGAGAAGAATGTTTGCTTACGTTACTCACATCTGGAGAAGATCAGAAGCACAACAGCAGCTGTCTGGATGCTGTCATGAATTTGTTGCTATTTATTCGCTGAATGCTTATTCTTTTCTCTCCTAATGATAAATGGTCTAAAGGAACCTCATACATTTCACATTAACTTGCGTCATTGGTTTAGTGAATTATTGAACAGACAAATCATATTCACTTGAGAAAGATAGTAAACAAAATAACTACTCAATACATATTAATATCTTCATATTAATCAATACACAGAAGCTACCTATTACAGAAAGCTTGCCTTTTCTTTTTTTTTTTTTTTATTCCTCTGTAAGTTCACATGTAATCAATTACTGCTTCTTACCTGCCTGAAATAACTTTGGGGCAAAATCATTGGGATGAAATGATTGCTTTATGTGCCTCCTCAAAAAAGAAGAAAAAATCCCAACACATTGGCACTAAGGTGATATTTGATAGTCTCAATTTAAAAGTCTGAAATGATAATCGGCTGCAATAATTAAACACTTTTCTGGCCTTTTTTTTCAATTTTTTTTTCTTGGGTATTTTCATTTCATTTTTAGTCATTTTTCTCTTGGTAGAAGAATAGGAAGAATTGGGCAAATGTGGCCTTAAATCCTTCATTTATGATAAATATAAATTAAAAATCTACTATACAAAGCAGTTTTACCACACACACAACTACACTTTAAAAAGAATATGTTAGAATTGGGTTTGTTTTCATCTTTAAAGGTAATGAACATCACCACCACAAAAAAAACCCACACTGCATTTTGGATTTTCACCAAAAAAAATAAACAACAGCTTTGAATTACAGAAGTTTAAAACAATTAAGCTGTACGAACAATATGCAACGCTTTTCTAAAGCACTTCAGAAAATTACTATTATTGAGCCTGCAGTCTTTGAGGCTGTAATTCAAGTACTGTAATTCCAACCACACAGCTCAGGTCAAAAAGTAACAAATCAAGCTGACAGAAAGCAAACGGATGAATTCTTACATGATTTTACAACACAGACACAGATGGACAAGAATAGAAGCTAGTATACAATAAAATACATCTGTGCTACTGTTGCTGATATAAATATCAGCTTTTATTGCTGCCACTGTCTTTCACAGGTTACAGTGTTCTCACATATTTTAATTAATCAGGCTTTCTAGCCCCCAACCTCTCTCCTGCATTTCAGCATATGTGGCACTAGCATCAATTTACTACCTGTGAAAAGTATGCAAGAAAGAAACCAAAACATCTATAAATAAATAAAAACAATAACATTTAAAAAAACAACACTGAACTATCCTATAAAGTAAATTGCATTGTGCAAAATCAGAAGGAGTAGGCTGGGGCTTTAAAAGTTGAGTCTAGTTAAAGGCACATTGGAGAAACTTTCACATTTTACCTTTACAAACACAGCAATGTTTGTATTCAGGTTTTAGAGTCCCACATTTCAGGGTACTTAAAAGCACCAAGATTACCCAAGCAAACAAAAGATTGGGTCGAAAACTGAAGAATTGCTGTATATATTAAAAAAAAAAAAAGAAATTACAGTACTATTGCAGTACTTTTTAGAGAGTAAGGCCAAGTAGTGATCTTAAATTGAAACCTCAGATATTGTTAAAAGCTTTGTATCTCTCTTTGATTTCCACAGCAGCCCAAAGCTCCAGCCAGATCAACAAGGGCTTTTGAGGGATTTTGCCCACCTGTGCCTTCTTTCCCAAGGAATACAGAGGCAGGAGGCATGCCCTGGACAACACAGTGTCTTTTTGTGCAATCACTTCAGCATATTTATAAAAATTCATAAGCTACAAAGAGCAAAGTGAGGGGACAGAACTGTAACTCCCAATGTTCCTTTGTCAATTATTTTTTCCAGACCTCTGATAATATCTCTCTCCCCTGTGTTCTGTCCATTTGGACTCTAAATTTCTTGTGATGTCACATCATGCTTGCTCAGTCTCCAAACAGCACACTTTGTATCATCATGTTACCACTCATTTCTATTATACCAGCACTTCAATTCTTCTTCTAATTCATCACATGCAAATGAGAGCTCTAGTTTCTCAAGAAATAAACTGGACAAATATAGACTTCCCACTAAAAAAGTGTTCAGACCTTTTCTTACCTTTTTCATCCCGAGAGAAACCCAGACAACCAGAATTTCTAGTGTAACATAACAAAACCACACAGGAAACTGAAGGACCATCATACACGAAACAGAGTTAAAACTGAACTAGGATAATAAAAGTTTCTCAGCTCCAGCTTGTATGAAACAGCAGTTGGGCCCAGAGACACTATACATCCTCAGTGAATATTAATCAAGTCAACAAGCCTCATAAAACTAGCACGAATAGACACTTAACCTTATAATTTCCTCTACATTTAGGTATTTGCAAGGAACAGTTTCACCCTAACTCAGGATTAAGGCCTAGAATTCACAGAGTGCAACAGAAAAGGTTTTTACTTCTATTTTAAAATTACTTTCCAAGCTGCGAGGTAGGGTGCAGTAAAACAGTTCATCTGGAAGGTGTGAGGCTAATAGTATGGTATTGCTCCCTACTGTGTTCATTGCAGCATTAGAAAAGAATATGTACCTTTTATTTCAAAACAGCTTCAACCTGTATCGTCTTGTCTGCATGACAGAATCCTTTCGAAATATACCTGTCTACACAGAAACTCTAAAATGGCATTGGATCCACTTTCTCTCCTCCTCACTAAGGCATTATACATGTATTTCGATCTACTTGTACTGCCCTCTGCTTCATTAGCACGTCACAACAGTTCCAGAAGCAAAATTCACTGTGCAATGGCAGAAGAATCTGTGTAAGAATATTTTGAGCTAAAATAAGCAAAATCACTGAAGCAAACTGAATACCCAGGACAGAGCAGTCATCGGTGCTACTGTTGCCAGATGTCGAGAAAGCCATTGCACAGAGTGGCATCTTCCACCCCAGCAGGCCACAGCAGATCAATCACTGGTTTTAATCTCATAACCACCCCAGGATTTTCTTTTCCCTGAAACAAGTTTTCTTGCCCTTTGGTAGCTTAGGCAACCACAAAAGTGACCAACATTAAATGACATAATTTGTCTCCTTTATATTCATTTGCACACAAACTTTGAGATGATAGTTCAAATTAAAGAAGGTGTTTAGTCTGTCTTGAAGTTACCTGTATGTCTGCTGCTAGCAGCTATGAAAACCTAAGGGACCCAATATTAGATTGCATTCCAATAAGGAATGGATACAACAGAAAACGTTCAAGTTCTTAAAGCTGCACTTGCAAAGGAGGTAAGTACAGTGCAGTGTCTTAATTTGAGGCTAATAGTGTGCTGTTAGAACGAATATATAGAGCACACAGCTAGTCACTGCAAATAAAGTATTCCAGCACATTGCTTTGGAAAATAAGTCTCAGGATAATACACCAGTCTGACAGATGAACATTTAAAAAGACTCAAATCTCAGGGTCCCAAATCAGTTCAGCTATTTTAAATCATTGTTGTAAACATTGAATATTAAATTAATAAAACTAATTTAACAACAAAACCATTACTTATTTCCTTAGAGGTGTTTTATATTTAATTCTTAATAAAATATCTCGTGAGGTCCACGACAGCTCTCTGCAAAGATCTTGAGTTTCATAGCAAGTGGTAAGTTAGCCTATCACCTCTTCTCACACACAATTCATCTCTTTCAAAAGCAGAAAACAGGCACAGAAATGAAGGTGTCAACTGTTTGCACAGCCAGCCAGAATCAATGCTGGCAGAGCCAGCCCAGAGCTTCAACCTGTGAGAAGAGTACCTGCACCAGTTATCACTCCTGTCTTGGCCCAGGTGTTAATTTGATAGTTTGACAAGGTTTCAACAGCTTTATCATACAAGAAAAAAAACACATCTACAGTAGAAAGAAACCCAATCTCCAGGCAGGAGACAAGAGATTTTGGATTTTTTTAATTTTTTTTTTTTTCTTTCTTTTTTTTTTAAAGCTGGTGCATTATTACCATAGATTTTAAGAGGAGATGCAGCCTCAAGAGTTGGCAGCAACAGATAAACAGCTGCCCTGCTCCTCTGCCTTTCCTGGGCTGAGTTACAAAAGAATCAGTCCCTTGGGAGACTTCCAGGTAGTAACAGAGACCTTGGAAACATACAGATGGGAGCATTCCCCTCCAAGCCCTTTGGGAACAACCTCCTCACTAGATAACCCATACTATTTAACTTACAGGGTAGTAAGTTAAGACTGACCGGAGATCAGTCATGCTAACTCCCCTCCTTACATAAGGATTCACCTATCACAAGCAAAAACATCCAACCATCACGACCCCAAACACCTACACAAATGCAAAGATCCCTTCCTAATGTTATCCATCTTTTCCCCAAACACAGCTTCATTAGATTCTTGGTTAAATGCTGCTAAGAGCCCATGTCCCAGGCCCACAGTTTCCTGCCCTGTTGCCTCGTGACATGGCAGAGTAGAGCTGGAGCTGGCTGCTCCCCTGAGAAACCTTTCCCACACCCGCTCACATGCCCAGGGCCCAAATGTTTCTACTTCCAATTGTATTTCATACATACATAGGCATTTTTTGTTTTGTTTTGTTTTCCCGGAGAGAAAGTTAAAATATCAGAATGGGCTATCATTTTAGGAAAGATCTGACTGATCTGATTAAGTTTTCCCACTCAGAATTCAGCACTGCTGGAAATTCCATCTACCCCTCTCTCTAAAACTGTGAAATTCCCTACCACCCATTCCTGTCCAGCACTATGAACCTGCCTTCCTCTGCTACCCCCACTCTGCAGATCAGCTACAGAGATCTGGTTCTCTTCCATTCCCCACCAGCCTTCCATTTTCTTCAAGATACAAGCTGAGGACACATTTTAAGGTACCGATTATGGCTTTTCATTGGAGCTGAGCAAGAAGTATTTGAACTAGACTTAGTAGAAGTTGATATTAGAAGTTATTTGCAGCATAAACAAATGGTGGTATAAACAATGACACACACACACACGATAAAAGCAATATCTCTCCTGGGGCAGGGCAAATGCAAAGAAGAGATTCTTGGTATTCATATATATTCTTGCTGTATGTGTACAAGAGAATTGCACCAGAATAAATATCTACCATTCAGAGATCATACCATAAATAAACAGCACCCTGAATGAAGGGGAATAGTGTTGTGAAATATTGTATGGATGGCAAAAATAACATCTTCAGCTACAAATTTTCAAGAACTTTTTTATTGTGTGTTATCAAAACTCTCTGCAGATGAGATTTGAAATTTGAACCCAAGTTGCCACATTTAATTACTAAATAAATCTTGGACTAAATCTTCAGAGCCAATTTTAATAATTGAAGAATTTCCTCCTACAAATCCTTCCAAAGTAGAAAACTCGTATGATTTAATATAACTGTATGGCTTTCTGAGCTCTATAACATGGAAGTACAAATTATAACTGTAAAACATTACTTTAACTCTGAAACATCTTAGGTTTATTTATTATTTGTATTTCTGTGACATTCTTTTGTTGCCTCTCTTGCTGCGCAGTTGTCCTGCTGTGGTCACACAGCTCTGGAGAGGCTTGACAGTATTCAGTAGGGTTAGGCTTGAATTAAATCCCCAGATTTCACCACTTCCATCTTTAAAGATCAAATTTTGACTTTCAATACAGAGCTGCATTTGGGTTTAAGCCTCACTAACAGCACCTGAGACTCTAAAGAAGCTGAAATTCTAAACAACAGAATGATTTTAGAGGTAAAGATCAAGTCTAGCTTTTCAGCATGGGCAAGCCAAGACTAACTTAACAGAGGATATTTTGCTACAACATGACCAAAATATTGCTGCACGACTATTTTATCCTTTTTACTTAAGCCTAAATTTTGGATTAGATTTATTCCAAGGCATGTAAGCAGAAAACACCTAGGTATGCTAAAAGCTAAGCTACACTAAGCTGAGACAATTACTTCCATTTTCTGAAAAATGGATTTCCCTAAAATATGCTTACACACAGTCAGTCTGCTGCTACTGTCAACTACCTTACTGCTTTTTAGATAAAAACATATCCTACTTTACTTCAAATCTGTAACAAGTCAGTGAATTATGGTTAATTGCTCAGTCATGTAGTGTGTACAGCTGGAGAGCAAATAACGTCTGTTCCAGTTTCCCAAGCTTGTTTTAAGTATGTTCTCATGGGTCCTTCTGTAATTCCCTCCATTCCGTCCTTAGCCAGACGTACATCTCTCTCCACCTCCTGAACAAATTTGTTCTATTTTTGTTACCACTTTAGATTTAAGGCAATGATGAGACTTTTGTCCTTGGTCTCCAGACAGCTGAAAATCTGGATCTGGATTCTTTTATCTGTTTCATGCAAGCTAATGTGCTCGTGCTGAACCCCACTGCTTTCTGAGAGGGTCCTAATAAGAGCAAGTTTCTATACGTCCACATCCAATTGCAAAAAGCAGCATCCATGTTTTTAGCATACAAGTATTTTCAATATTTATCATGCACAAATGTATCTTTCAACATCAAGGTAAACAATAAGAGCTCCTCATTTTAATAGAAACATTCCCACACATATGTTAAATACTTCAAAGTGCTTATAGATTACTGGGTATAGTATATTTTCATTCATTTATGTTTGCTAGTCTCAAGACTACTCCTACATTAGAAGATCATCGATAAAAGCACAGACTTGTTAGGAATTGAATGCAGATGCACAAAGGGTACTTTTAGTGCCCTTTTAAATGGTATATTCTAGAAACCCAAAAGGCAAATATTCTAAAAGATTTCTTCAGGTACTTTTGAAAAATCCCACTACTCAAAAATATTCCTCACTATGTAAATATTCCTACCAGGAATAAGACTTGAGAATTCATATGCTTCAGGTTCTCTGACAAAATTTCCATTTCAAAAAAAAAAAAAAACCAAAAACAACAAAAAAACCCCACAACCCACAAAGCCAGCTAAGAGAAGGAAATCTACATTTTTCCCCTCCATGACAACGCAAACCTTTAGAGAGGATATCAGTGCTTATAGATGAAAAACCCATTTTAAAGTCTTATATTTTCTTTGCAAAAACTGAAATGCGCTACTACAGTCAGATGCCTGTCGTGATACAATGAAGGTTAATCGTGAGATGTTTTATTTGTATCTTACAATTGTCTTCTAGATTATCTTATGGAATAAAAGATGAGCTGGAAGTCTGTCAATAGTTTTGAGGCATCAGTTCAAAATGAGAGAGGAGACTGCTTGAATTTGGACATTACTATAATGCTCTAGCAGTCCCATACGTTGGCTAAGAGATAGACATAATCTATGTTTCAAAATAAACCAGTTGTCATCAAATCCTTCTCCCCTGAGGTCTTGCACAGCAGCACTAACGCAACAGAGTACGCTGTACGCAGCACAGATGGGGCTGATTCCAGCTTCACACCTTACAAGTGGATTATCTGTGTGTGAGATTTATCCTCATAACATGATGGAGGTGAGTTTGCCTCTTCTGTCTTAACTATGAATCTTAAAATAACTTCAGGAGGAAGGGACCTCTAGGGGCCACTTGAAGTAGGGCTAGCTTTGAAATTGGATCAGACCAGGGTCTTGTCTAGTCCCCCAAGAATGGAGGAGGCTGCTCACCTCCTGGGGCCCCTGTGTTTGACCATCCTCAGTGTGACGAACTTTTTCATGATATCTAATTGAAATTGCCCTTGCTGAAACTTGTGTCTTTTGCCTCTTGTCCTTTTACTACACATCTCAGAGGAATCTGGTTCCACCTTCTCTCTAGCCCCTCATTCCCCTTTCTGTGAAAGGCAGAATTGCTTCCCTTCAAATGATACGTTCATAGTTAAAAAAAGTTATTTGCCTTTCATAGCTAACAGATTAAAAGCCTAATTAAGGAAATCCTTGACAGACTGCAACAGTCACTTGGGGCAATGATACTCGCACACATATAACAAAAATAAAACAACAACGAGATTCCCAGAGCAAGTCAAAACAAATTCAAACACATGGGGACATGGCTGCTCTAGCTAGCAATGACTCGCTCTATACTTGTAGCAGATGCTCTTGAAAACCTCCAAAGCTAACAAAGGCCACAGAGGAGCAAAGAGGTCTAAAGGTAAAACATATACTGTTTAGTGCACTAAGCTGTTCATTAAACTATTAAATGGGAAAACTGCAATAGAGTGAAAAAAGTCAGTTCTTCATGAGAGATCATATCTCTCTGTTGCCTTAAAGTTGGTAATAATATTGGCACTCCCTGAAAAAATTATTAGCACTCCAGAAATATTCAGACACAGTGTAAACATATACATGAGCAGTCATAGTTCACTACTGTTTAAGTTATTACAAAGAAAAACCTTTTAAGAATACAAGTAACCAAAGAACAAAAACAAGGTAAAAAGAGTGCAGGATTTCTTTATGATTATTTTTTCACAGTATTAATTTATCTGTAATTTAAATTACTCACAGAAAGTAAACTCGCTCCTCTCTTTCCAATGGGAGACTTGTCAGCCAGTAAACTCAGAGCTGAAGGTCTTTATCTCAAAGAGGCTAAAAGACTAAATTATTTTCAATTTAACTATAACCTAATTCCAAAGGAGTTGTGCTTGTATAGCATTTTCTAACAGTTTATGCAAGCACAGGCCAGCTGAGAACAAAGCATGAGCTGCATACGATTCCAGATTCCTAATTAACAATACATACTACAACAAGCAGCACCACTGCAATAAACAAGTTAACATGCAAATTATTCTTCTATGAAGCCAATGCTACAGAGACCACAAAATTTGGAAGCATAGAGGAATAAACAAGACACTGGTTTTAAACCCTCTTCATAATTAGGTAATCCAATTTGTTTCTGAAACATTTGTATAACAGCAGCACATAAATGCTAGAACCAGTCTACTCTGTTGCTTTTGGCACTGTACAAATAAAAGAATGAATGGCAAAGGTTTTGTGCTTATGAAGTAGCAAATGTCTATTCCCACAATCTTTCATATGCTTTATAGACATATTCAGACATCAGGTGTACTTTTCATCCAAATTCCTTCCCACGGTCACATAACAAGATCTGCCTCTGAACTGAACATGAAAGAGATTTTAAAAATATTTTTCCAGCTATACAAGGTTATACTCTACATGTAGCTCAATACAAATTATTTAAAAAGTCATCAACAGCAGTCGTTCTAGAAGAAATGGAACAAAAAGGAATTGCTACACTTAGTGGAAGAATGTAGTAATTTAGAATAGCACGTGAAAAACATTGTGTCTTCCTGGAATCAAACCTGTACATGCTGCTCTGCATCCAGAAAAACAGAATACCACAGCATGTATTGAAAATGGACACTAAAACACACTCCTCCTACCTCAAAGGCAGGGCTGCAGGCT
This sequence comes from Nyctibius grandis, assembly GCF_013368605.1. Classification (NCBI taxonomy): domain Eukaryota; kingdom Metazoa; phylum Chordata; class Aves; order Nyctibiiformes; family Nyctibiidae; genus Nyctibius; species Nyctibius grandis. Next base: position 9,978,699 of record NC_090669.1, on the reverse strand, counting down.
ATACCTGGATTAACAGGAAAAACTGAGTGGGATTTAATTATTCCCTTTTCTGGGATGACATGAATGGCTACAGGGGACAAGAGCAAGGAAGCAGGCAGCAGTGGTCAGCAATCACCGGCTCTTCTGCATCCCGCAGTGGCATTTAGACCTTATAACCTTCAGCTTGAGCCATTCCCTCATGCCCAGATCAACAATACAAACTAATTCAGCACCAGGAAGTAACTGGTGATGCTACAGGAGGGGTTGTAGACATCAAGCTAAATAAAAACCTGCATGGAAAGATTTATACCAGTTTTTGCAATACAACCCCTCACAACATGAAGGGACCTTGTATGCCAGTACTGAGCAACAGCAGATGAGTCCTATAGAAATAGAGGCCAATCAGAAATCATGCTTAATTTCTTTAATGTTTGGGTTATTCTTTCTTCAAAGGGAAAAATTAACTGCAAAAAAAGGACATGCAACTACACTGTAATGTTAAAAGTTCTGCTGGTAAAACAAAGAAATCCAGGTGGCATGGTTAGGACTACAACACAATTATTCCAAGGAGCCCCAAAACTTATGCTCATCATCAATTAAACCCAAATGCAACCCAAACCATAGAGTTCTAACTGGGGAGACAAATCATTATTACAAATACAATAACCATTTTGGGTCTTATTTAACAGCCTGTGGCCAGGTCCACCCTTTTAAAAATTTCCAGTAGTAAGAAACAGCCAGATGCAGGGATTATTTAGATAGCCAGGTAAAAATATTGTATGAGGTCTTGTACAAGTGTCACAAATACTTGTGACAGACACACGCCCTTTATGCAATACTGACTATAAAAACTGTCTGAAATACTGCAGTGAAGAAGTTACGTCAGCCCTTTACAGGGTTACAGAGCCAGAAGATGTGTAAATTATGGACAGAAAAAGCAACAATAAAAATCAGTGACTACTGATTACTTACCATAATCATATCTGATTTGAGCCATTTCATAGCAAGAAGGGTATTTCCTCCACTCAGGGAACATATTTTGTAAAAGCTATTAAGTATCAGCAATCCAGAAACTGTGGGCAGGATAAATAAGCTAATCAATAACGGGTACCCTTCTAGCAGTTACACAGTGCAGACCACTTATCAAGAGAGACCTGGTTCCACGTTGAGAAAGAATGAGAAATTTGGGAATAAGGTCATAGTCTAACACTTACTACCATGCTAAGAAACCGCAAGCACCTTAATCCTCACATGATGGGGATGCAGCAGATGCCCAGCAAAAGCCTGGGGAGGCAAATGCTAACTTCTACCAGCTGGCAGTAACTCAAGACATCATGACCTATACTTCATAAGTTATTGCTGAAGAGCTCCCAGATGAGCTACATTAATAAAGCTGTAGCCTAATTAAACCACATCCTTCACATCTCATTCCCCCATGTGTCTGGGAAGATCAATGCAAACCAAGGCAACCCAAGTGGGAATCATTAAATGCATCTGTGAGCCATGCCAGATCAACAAACAATTAGACACACGATGTGCCAATCAGTACAACAAACCAGCCTTATGGTTATGATCCTATCAGCTCAGCTTTCCTCAAGTGTACTTCCAATTAATTATAAAACATTCATACCCAAACAGTGGCATCTCTAACTATCTACATTAAACACTATTAACAATGTCAATAGTCTAATTTCTATAAGTAAACAACATAGCCTTGCTCTTGCCAGGAAAGTCTTACCCCACTGAAACTTTCTGTGCCATTCAGCAAGTATATAATTATATTGGTATAGTTGTAACCCCTGAAGGAAGTGAATGGGAAATATGTGTAAACATACTAACCAGGATAATAAGATTGCCCAAGAAATAGTGATTAACATATTTCAATGAATACCAAAAAGTCAGAATATCCAATGATTTTCAGAAACCCGCTCAACTATCTATTTAAAGTTTAAAAAACAAAATGAGAAATACACATGCTACAGCTTTGCGTTCATGGAGCTCACAACTTTTTGCAAAGATCAGCGTTGCCATTTTCTGGATTAGAGCATTTACCCACTCCTCAGATGGGTGCAAAGTTTGTGGAGCGCTACTTTTGCTGGGCTGGAAGCTGTCCCGAGCAGACACAGCGCATCTGTGAAAGCAGAGGACCTCATACAGCAATACTTACGCATTTATCAGGTAGGAAAAAGGTTTCTCATAAAATAAATATTCACGTTTAATATATGAGAAAAAGGACCTTTTAGGAGGTAGACAAGCATTAATAAGAATAGAATGAAGCAGTATCATCTGTATATCCTAGATGAGGCCTGCACACATATTTGCGTACCCAAAACAATTAGAAAAGACTTGTAAAAGGGAGCCTTCACATCACTGTCCTGTGTTATGTAGGGATCAAATGGCTGGTAGCTAGAGGATCAATATTCTGCTAAATGCTCTGCTCTTCTTGTGTCATTTAGACACAAGCCTTGTTCTACAGCTCCCAGTTAGTAAATACTGAGAATGCATTTGGCCAGTTTTGTGAAAGCACTGCCATGTTCAGGAAAAAAAAAACAAAACCGAAAAACCCCAAACCCTACCAACTGAACTAGATAGTCTAAAATGTTACCAGATACAGCCCAGGTGGACTTCTTCGTCTACAATACCAAATGCAAGACGTTTATTTTCACTTGCATACTTTCTACTTTGTTTATTTGCTTTTGTTTTCCACAGTGCCTTAAAGAGTCTCCCTTGCTGGCATAGACCATTTATCAAAATATATTTGAATACCAGAAGACTAATAGTCAATTCTGATTCAATCCAAGCAGTTTCAGTAGCTGGATGAGGTTATTTGTTTGCAATATTAAAAAAAATATATTAAAAAAGAATCCACAGTTGCATACCTTAGCACTGCCAAAAAAAAAAAAAAAATCTAGATCAACTTAAGTGACTTTGGATCATATGGAAATTCACTGGGTCTCAACACCTAAAATCAAATTCAGTTTTCTGTTTAATCAGAAAAGCAGTCAATTCAGTATAGATACTTCAGGAAGATATACTAGGATGATATAACACCAATATTCCAGTATCAAATATTTACTTCAATCAATATCACTTGGCAATAATAATAATGTTTTAAAAATTATGGGGCTATCAACCTGAAGTCACTACTTGGCGTAAAAGGAACTACCAAAGATAAAAATGTTATAAATGAAAGACCAGAGGGATTTTTTTTTAGGTTTATTTAATGTACTTAATGAAGTTCACTGTTCATTTCCCTGTGAAGTAAGTTTGTATCAGAAATTCATTTTGTGATTCACGGAAATCAGGTGTTTATCTGTCTTGCACGTACTTTCAGTGATTTCACATCAGAAAAAAAATAATCATATGGTACAACTTTTGGACTGTACATGAGAAAACCATCCTTAGCATAGCTGGGGGCTGGAATATTGATTGCCAATACAAAAAAAAACCCCACAGGTTCAACATCTGCATGACTTTTTTTTAAAAAAGTAACTAATATAGGGTGGATCAAATAATAGGAAGGAATGAGGTGCACTCTTTCCAGGACAATCAGCTGTGTAGTCTCTGGCTATCAAGGATCCCCAATTTGGTGTAAGGATTTAAAATTGTATTTTTCACTTCCATCTGACTGCCCTCAACCATCAGTCTACACTTGGTCTGGCAGGACAACTTTTCCACAAAACCTCCCTTTGCAATTAAACCTTTAAAGAACCAGCATCAGTGCTATTTAGGTCAGAATATTTCCAAATCTCTTGTTACCACAGATGCGGAAATCTGCCCAGGAAGACTTTTCAATGAAGTAGCATCTAATTATTTCCTCTCTTAGTGAATCTTTCTAACAGCAGAAGCTACAAGGAACTTAAAACAAAACCCACCAGTTTTAAAACTATGGCAGGTTTATGTCCTGGCATCTGACTTGCTTTTGGTTCCTTTTTTGAGGCTTAGCAAATTTCCATTTGATAATAGCTGCCCTCCCATCCTTACATTTTATGAAGCTCACACACGTTAAAACTTGCCAAATGGACCTCTTGTCCATGCTAGAAAATTGTATCAATTTGTTTATCTTCCTGCACACAAGAGAGTATAAAAGATGCTGTATCAAAATAAAGAACAACTATGTGGATAGAAGTCACTTATATGCTGAGATAGCTTCAGGAAAAGACTCTAATGTAGGAGTTATCAGTATAACTATGTATTTCAGGAAAAACAAATCAAGACAAAACTGGTAAACCAGCTAAGCTGAAGCACAGTATTGTTAGTGTTACTGTTTACCTTAGTAGGCACAAGATGAAAAAACAAAAATTAAGACTCACATCCAACAATGAATACAGCAAGAACAAATAATATATCCTATAGCACGTCTACATTTATGCAAATTTTTCATGTTACCATCATAACACCACTGTGGATACTAGTGATAACCACTACATGACTGTTTGCTCGCTTCCTGCCTTCATATTTCCTGCCCTATTTTTCTTCTCTCCCAAAACATCCAAAGAAATTAATATGAACACAATAAGTATTATTACAAGGTTAGAAGAACAGAAATAGAAACTGAAGGTATGTTACCTGCAACTAATACAAAGAGGTGTGAGGAAGTGTCAGCTCAGTATACTGTATCACTGCTCAGATCAGTTGTAAAATGTCTATAGGGAAGCCAAGATATAAACAACAAGTTTTTGTTGTAAAAGCCACATTTAAATAGGTGTGCTCTGAAGGAAAAGAAACAGCAGGCTGGAAATGAGGACTGACTGAAATTAATGGAAAACTTGCTCAGGCCTGACATTATCAGGAAAGCTGTTCAAGAACACTTCAGACACATGGAAATACAGTCTCAAAGCTCCTCCAAGGTCAGCAGGATTTGGGCTGAACAGTTAAGGAAAGCCAGCTCTGAAGCTCACTGTAGTTACATGTATCCTTGTTGATTAGGAAACCTGAGAACTACTTTTAAACTTGATATTTCATATGACAGAAGTCTGCTTTTTTTTTTTGTCCTGTTGCAGACTGGAAACTGCTTCACTACTTTTAGACAATAAGTAATTTTGAGGTGCACAGGACACTGTAATTAGGCCAACACTGGTTTATGCTTTGTATTGACTTTGCCCTTTTTTGGCTATTAATTGATTCATTTGTTCCAGTTGAGGATATGAACTTATCATTGATTTCTACTAAGCCAAATAGTTGAAGGATGATACATATACTGCAACTTGATGTTTTTCCAGAAAATGCCTCAAGTTTTCCAGGTGAAATGACTAAACAACTGCAGCCTCAATTCTGCAAGAAACTTCAGCACTGGATTAGTCCCACTGAGGAATGCAATTACTGCCAGCCAAGGAAGGTGCTTATGCACAGCATATTGAATGGTAGCTTGTAAACACAATTCATGACCAGTGGCAGCTACTCAGTATTTTAAAACACTTACTTTTTTTATTCCAAATCATTATGCATAAGATAGTGTGAATAAAGATATTTCAAATCAGATCCTCCTCTTTGGCATTTAGTAGACTCAGTAGAGATGCCAGGCATCCTTTCCGTTAATCCCTTTAGAATAGAATATTGTGATCAGGAAAGCTGGAGAGCCCTACAGCAGAGGTGCAGGCTGTGCTTGAGGATTTCCTATCCATCAAAGGTTGACATTACATGAGGGTTTATATGCTGTGACCAAGACTTTCCATGTTCAGGCTATCACACAAACAGAGGAAGGGTGCTAGTGCCTGCTTTTCCCCACTGTATCTCACGATGCCCTAACTTTCTTCACAGCTGAACCTTTGTGAAAATTAATGAACAGTTGCCAGAGACACATTTCTTTTTGCAAATACACTACAGTTTGAAGAAAAAGTGTGCCCATGTCTCATTATTACACGACAGTCGCATACCGAATGCTTGCTAGCATATTTATAAAACTTACTGAACTTGGCAGGTTTGTCTACCAGTCCTCCTCAGAGGGTGGGATTTCAACAATAGTTTTTAACTGTTTGGAAATTTCAACCACCTGATATGGGGAATGTCAGTTCTAGAAGGAAGACATTCATCTGCTCAACTGATCAATATAAAAGATGATGTAGCTCAAAAACAAGGCAACTAGATGTTTACCAATGTGTTGTCTAGCTAAAGTAAGTGCAAGTATTGATTTGCAATTCAGTCTCACTGCCTGGTGGAAGGAAGGAACAAGAATACCCAGGAGATGGTACATGTACCACAGTGGAGTGGTTTGAGTGTTTTTTTCTAAGCAGTACTTGTTCACATTATATTACTTCAGGGGAAAGATCAGATGCAGAGGAGAGTGTTTGTAACCTGCATCATCAGTCTGGATACAAAACTTTCAAGAAAGGGAAAGGAGGGCATCTTTCTACCATACCTTCCCTCAGCCCCTTTCAGTACTCTTTACTTTTACTTCTTTTTTTGGCAGCTTGAATGAAAACAGGCTCAAATAGAAATCTTCCAAATTAAAAAAAAAAAAAAAATTAAAAATCTATGGAAGCGAAATATGCAGCATCAATATGAATCAACAAATACTATTTCACAGAATATTAGTGGATGAAATCCATAAAACTGCATCAGATCAGAGATCAAGAAACAGTGTCATTAAACTAAAAACATACAGAACTCTGGAACAATACAACGTTGGCAACCTCAGGGGCAGGAGAGAGAACTGAGCTGTGAATATCTAAAACTCAGTTTTTTAAATGACTATGAGACAAAGATTTAATCCAAATGTTCAGCAAATAGGGAAGATACAAATTAGTATTGCTGTTTCGAATACTAATGTCATCTACCTATCAAAACATTACCAGTTCTAAAGTTTTGTTACAACATTTTATTACTTTTAAGTAGTGAGAGCAATGAAAATAGCACAAGAACTTCTGAATCTATAAAAAACCCAGCTAATTAACTGCAGAACTATAAGTACAGAGCTACTCACAGTCTATTGATGGACAAGCATAGCTTTAGGCATGAATTGTAACTCACAAATCCTCTTAGATAAATTCCTCTAGAAGCTAGGGAGCTCTGTGGTATAATGTGAACACCAAATTCAGAGTTCTGATAAAATGCCACATAAAAGTTAAGACTAGTTTCTGACATGTATCAAGATATGTGTGTCAGCTTTAAAACACAGCTTAACCTAATTTTTATCCCATCGTCTAAATTTTTTCCCCGTGACACACCACTGGTTTCAGAAGAGTTTCTTCATTTACGTGAGCACATACACAGTACATCTAGTATATCTTCTTCAATCTGTTCCCTGGGAATGCATGTCAAAATTTGGGATTTTGAGAAATGCCTTTAGGGCATTGCTCTACTGACTGCCCAGAGATGCATCCTGTCAAAATTCTGAAAAGTGACACTTTGTCCCTTCAAAGTTTGCAAACATTATTCAAAGTCAAAGGGGCACTAAGGGAGGAGGAAAGAGGGTCTAAATTCCTGAAAATAGAGAGATGAGACCCTGCTTAAGGGAGGAAGCATTTTGTTAAGTTAGTATGGTGGCTTCTTGAGGGACAAGGAGGATTCTTGGGGATTAGTTTGCTTTGGAGAAATTTCTGACTAATATTTTTGTTGCCTGTTGTATGCTCAAGGGGCTATTTCTGCTTGAAATGTCCCCTTATCTACTAGCAGTGATGCTCTTATTTCTATTTCAAATTAACCCCTATTACGTAGAAGTGTGCTAAAATGTTCAAATTAAAATCTGAAAGTCTGTATAAGCATGGCAAACACACACCACTTCCCTTCGGAAGGAAAGGAAAAGGTTAAGGAAAAGAATCTCTTAGAGCAGCAGGAGGCACTCTGGAATCCATTGGGAACTCCACATCCCTTGTTACTCCAACAAAAGCAGGCAGAAAACAGACAGGCAGGCAGGCTATCACTTCTCAGCACTATTTACCCAATGAAGCATTTTACAGACAAGCAAGAGACCTTCTCTTGTCCAAAAGACTTTTATCGTCTCTGATAAATAGTTCAGTTAAAAACATGGAAGTTGTTAAGAGGTGATAATTTACTGGTCAAATCCTCTGAAATATATAGTTAATTTTAATTCTGTTGATGCAACTAACAGTCAAAACCAAAACCTTGTGCTTTACTCTCTCTTCCAGTTTCTGTAATAAACCACACAGTTTCCTTCTTCAGAGTTCATAACTGAATCTGGTGTCTATATAACTTTTATAAGAAACTATAAAATTCTCCTCCCACAGGCAAATCCAAGGGACATTCATTTCCACAGTTTGGAAATAATATATCAACATGCATGAGCATTGTCTCTCACACTGAGTGTATGTTGCAGTGTTTTCCCATTTTTGCTCAGAAAACAGATACTGTCTGCAGAGAAGCCACATAACTCTCTGACACAAAGCCAAGATGTTTCTATAGGAGGGCAGGCAGATTTCAACAGTCAGAAAAGTGGGCCAGTCCTGCTCTGGATACTTAGTTACATATCAGAACACTATGAATTCCACAGTTTCCTAGTTTTACATAGTGTAACATCATTTGCTACTTATGATTTATGCTGAAAAATAGCTAGAACTGACTCAAGGCTGGAAATGCAGCAAGTGCTGAAAGACCAAAGGCAGTTGTATACAGCTGTGTAAATATTGTGGACACATACAGAAGTTATCTTTAGTTAAAAAAAGAAAAAAATACCTTCAGTAATGTAAATACAGACCTGTACTATTGTGTACACTCCCATCACTACTGACGAAGAACCACTGCAGAAAGCTTCTGTATGTATGTTGTAACAGAAGTGCCCATGGAAAGTAAGATGAAAAGTAAAATGAATGCTTCAACGACTCATCCAAGGACCAAAACAATGTAAGTACATACACTTGATTGTAGCCATAGAGATTGTATAGAGGCTTTCAAATCTCTTCTAGTACCATGTTTGCTCAGTGATCTGTCACAAGGTACAGATTCTTTTCTTTATTAATACTGCGCCTTCTACATCTTACCTGTAAATTCAATAAAAGTCACAGGTAAAAATCGCTGATGAGAGCAACAAGGTATTTCTCAAAAACTGTTCAATTAGAGAACAAACATTAAGAACAACTGAACAACAGAATTTTGTTTTTAATGTGAAAGGCTTTTTTTTTTTTAAATTGCTTTACAATACAACAGCTCATCCTAGAACACAGCAATCCTGGCATCAGCGGTAAGCAATATCGTATTTACTAGAAAGACCACAGAGTGTCCAGAGGTGCTGAAAAACTCCTCTCTGACAAAAGTAACCCCAGTCAGATAGATTTCTTGTACTGCATCATTTGCAAAGTTGGGACCAATTATCCTCCTGTAATTAATGCAGCTAAATTTTCATCTACCAAGTCTAGCACAGCCCCTCCAACTGCTTATTAGCTTTTCCAATTAAACTTCTAATAATCTTTTGATCTCCACGTGATTCCACCTGCCTGAAAACCCTGGAAAGTACCAAACAGGGAGCTTTGCCTGATTCTGCAGAAGGCACAGAACAGCTTCCAGAGGACTGATGCTCTCAGGTGATGAGAGATATCCTGAGATATTTTTTACTATCCTAAAAGGAATGAACTTAGGGGAAGTAGCAACTGCCTCATTGCAGATGGAAAAGGTTGGGTATTCTGTCCCTGTATCAGTACATTTTGTCATACAAAATATGAAGGTTCAGTGGAGGAAATTATCCATGCTGAAACATGCACAATATCATAACAAGGTGGAAGGAACAGAGAAGTTTTTTTCTGCTACAGCACAGAGTTTTTAAGTAGGCTTATACAGATGACAACATCTCGTCTAACAAAGACTTTTGTACCTCCAAAGAAGTGAAACAACACTTAGTTTAATTACAATGAAACACCAGATTACATCCTGGATAGGACAGAAAAAGAAAAAAAAGCTTTGGGAAGAAATAATTTTGTTCAAAAAAAGCTATGAGGAATTCAAAAGGAGGATGGCCCCAAAGGCAGTGTGTGCCACCAGGAAGAGACCCCGCTGTAACAGATGCAACTGTTTTACTGGCAAACAGTAAAATCAGGCTTATGTCCAAACTGTGAAAGATTCTGTAACAACTATTAGTAGTTATTCTCTTATCTTTCCTTGCACATAAATGATTGTTTTCAGTAGTAGTTATTTGTTATCCTGAGATGCTTTTTTGCTAGATCAACACTTAGCTCATTATTTTACTTACTTTTCCTCTATCTTTTTAGCCTCTCACTTGAGCTGCTGTTTTGTTACCAAATTTTATTACGAACCTTGCCATAATTGGGACTTTCAACTAAGCACTAACAACGAAATAGTGGCATAAGATTCCCAACTTTCATTTCAAATTACCACCTTGTTGACTCCAAAGATCAGAAAAGTAGTAACAGGACTTCACTGGCTTTCTAAGCTCTTGGCCTGAAACTAATGGGACTACACAAAATAATTATATCAATCCACTGAACACTTATACTGAAATAATACTGAATGCTGAAATGTAGAAAAATACTCAAAATACAGAACTAAGTTAGCTGCATCGTTTCACAGATACTGCTTCTCCCATGGAACCAAGATCTCCATACCACAGGAATGCAGCACAGATCCCTTCCACTTGCACATGCATCTCATCACTACAGCCTGCTGTTGATCGCAGCAGCAAGACAGAGTCCAGGTGACCCATTCTCTGACCAGATCACACTGTCACTCAGGGACATCAATGAATGATGGCCTGTGGTGCAAAGGAAGACAGTTCAATAAGGAATAGTCAGAGGTGAAAGGAGCTGGGGTGGGAGATCAGCTGACCTCCTAACTAACTGCCTTCTAACCAACTCCCTTTCACTTGGTCCAACTCTCGTACCACTTATACTGGCATTACCTCAGCCAGGACACTTGCTCTTGCCATCATAACCAGAAAGATCATCACTAAATAACTGACCCTTACCTCATGCAGAGCTTGCTCTGATTCCTATACTCTGTACTGTCCAAGACCATGAAAAGATACCCTAGAGGCCAGAACAGCTTCTCAGTGGATTAGTCGTCTTTGTCCTACATCTCACTGTAGGAACCCTTCTGCATCACTGCACTCAATAAAACAGGTCCCAAGGCTGGCCTGCTGATACTATTATTATATAATTCTATAGTGCTACTACTAACAACAAATCACTTTGTGCGCAAGGAGGAGACAGGCCAGAGTACAAACATCTGAAGCATGAGGCCTTCTGTAAACCCCCAGTTCTAACACAAATGCCTAATCCCACAACCAAACGATTAATTAGCTCAGTTTACAGCAAATGGTTTAATTTGAACACCGTCTGCCTGAAGTTTTTCTGATGACTAAAAGAGCCTATAAATAGATTAAAACATATGCTACTATAACAATGTTAGAATAATAAAGCAGCCAGACTTCCACAGAAATCGATGGAATAATTCATATCATCTTTTTGCTATTAGAGTCAGAGCATTTGAAGACTGATTCTCCTTTATGAAATCCACGGAGCTTCTGTTGCTACATTAAAGGGGCAGCATAAAGACCCTAACCCGGCAGCTGAGTACTGTGAGATTACTCAGGAGGATCTCTGTAAAGAACTGCCTGGAAGCAAATCACTAGTACTAATACTAAAATATCTCTTCATTAAAAAAAAAAAATAAAGAAGTATTTTTTTAAAAAGTTTTTTATTACAGATGTCAGCGTGCATGCCTTGCAAATCTTCATTCCACTGAACTCCAGATTATAAAACGTATGTACCAGGCTGAGTTAACAGACTGAAACTCACTGCAGGAGTTTCTTCAGGTGGGAAGCACTATTACTAATTATAGAATGCAATAATTGAAGATGGAACACGTATAAGGGCCATGTAAACTAACAATGTAGTACATGCCCTGGAGTACATGCCCTACTGCTCTTCTCCCTGTGCTGTAAGCGTACCTTGTTAACATTTCTGCTACTCCAACGTGTACATACAATGAATGAAAGAAGAATACGATTATTCATCATGATATGTATTTTCCAGATCTGTGACATGGAATTTATAAGCATGAAGGAAAATGTAGTTTGCAAACTGATTAGGTCAAATTAAAATATTTCCATAATTTTACAAACAGGAGACTATATCATATTAAAACATTAATATGCACACATGTTCTTTAAATTGATATATGCAGTCAGTGCTCTGGCAATTATTTAGTGATACAAGATTTCTGCATTCCATGAATTGCTGTGAAATGTTCTACGTCAAAGAATAACATGTCTAATTTTACTCTGAAGATGAATGATTTGTCATGCAGAAATGTCCATTAGATTTAACAATTACCAAAAACCACGGTAATAAATCATCATTTTGCATCAAATGAAGAAGCAGCACCTTCCGTGGTTTGGCTGTTCAGTCATAACCATGATAAATGGACATTCCAGGACAGGTGAATTTTAACAAGCATCCAATACGCTTAAATTAATTAGATTTTGTTTTCTAGTTTTTGTTCTCTCTTACTCTATGAATGAGAGACTAGGGTTGAATAAGTAACATTGAATATACAAGTATTCATTGTTGCATTAAAAAGCTGTTTATTTCTCACAAGGAGTCCTAGTGAAGTCAATGGGACAAAAGTGCTGGTACGAGAACATGACTTAGCAGTTCAGAACAGTTACTGCACCTTCCTTTAAGTTTGTACATCTCTGCCAGTGAATCTCCACACAAGGAAATACGGACACACAGAGCATACAGAGAACACAAATGCATCTAATATGTCTGAGCAGTCCAATTTGTACATGAGGATTAGCCTTGGTCTAAGACTTCCAAATACCAAGCATTTAGCTCCTCTAGCTCTGATCAATCTAATTTTCCTTATAGAAAAAAGTGGACATGCTGAGACAAACCAGCATTTCAGCTTACACCTGCAGGGTCCGTCTCCACACATTCTATGCAATGAAACATAAGTACACCACAAAAAATACCCAGCACCGTTGTAGAGAATGTCATCAGCACTGTACAATTGCAGCTGCTAAGAAAGTGCAAGTACTTTCAAAATACAGCTGTCCTACCTTCCAACAAGGGCTTTCTGACACTGACATAAGCTGCTGCTAACTGGTAGCAGACATGTGATCCTTGCCTAGATAGATGTGTTTATAGCTGCTGGTTTGCCCAACCAGCTGTTTCGACAGGTTGTTGGGAGACCTCTGAAACTTTCCTTGCAGTTTTTCCATTTTTAACCAAAATCCACTGGGCTTTTCCTATTCTTCATCCAGGTCATTTACACCCTGAACATGCATAGAGAATTTTGGCATCTATGATATATTGCATTCCAAAGCCACCTCCCTATTAGGCAGACACCACAGACATCTATTTCATACAGGTACATAAACTTTTTTTTTCCCCTTCAGTATTGTATAGTCTTCTTGGTACTTACTGTAGCATTTAATCATTTTGGGATAGGAAAGAAGAACAGGAACAGTAGGCAAAAAAAAGCTGTGGGTGAAGTATCTTAACATTAAATCCAATTTATTACAACGAACAGATGTACAGGACAGCAGCTTAACAAATCACCAACCAATCAGTGAGTAAGCAAGCATGTCCTTACATATTTGGCCACCCAGAGGTTTTTTGCAGGAGCTGAGTCAGCAGTCAGCAGGTATGACAACACGTACAATGACATGAAAACCTGAATGAGCTACTGTTGGGGAATTTTATTTTAAATGCAATAATAAGTAACCTTTGTGATCACCCAAAAGAGGTGTTCAAAGGAGTTCATTGGAAAGGAAAAAAAAAAAGCAAAAACAAACCAAACAAAAAAAAGCCTCACTGAGCTATCTTTAAAAAGCTGCATCTGCCCAGCCTGAATAAAATGTGGAAGGGTCCCAGCATCAATATGGGAATTGAATTATTTGGAGGTTTTGAGCTTTACTGAAGAATATAGAATCTATCACTCCTTTCTATCTACCAGTCAATCTGTCAGTACAGGAAGAGCAGAGTCAAACTACTGGCTTTGCTGACAAAATGTTCTGTGTATTAGAAGCAAGGAAGAAAAAACTAATATCATGCCAACAAATGTTCTGACTTGAAATCACCAATCACAGAAAAGACTACCTTGGAATACTAATTATCCAACAGAAGAACGGGGATTGTCCTATTAACACAGTGTTATATACTGAACAAACGTGAACAGAGCTAATTTAGGACTATGCCAAAGGAGCAGACAAGCAAAATCCCTCAGGCACGATTGAAGATTAACATGGTCAGCAGAGTCAGAAAGTGTCCTGAACAGAAATGAAATGGAAGAGAAGAAGAAATATATAAGTTATTAAAGAGCACTGATGAGGAACGTGTTGTCCTGGACCATAAGGAAAAAGCCCGTTAAGCTTCATTTGTAATGAGAATGTGTTTAATCACTTATACAGATATATAATCACCACCTATTCCAGAACATTGGCTAGAGAAAAACATGCTGGAAGCAGGCCAGACGCTGAAGTTCCTGGAAAGCACTAAATAGCTTTTATTGCACACACAATACAAATATTAAATAAAGAAAGAAGAGAACAAGTCAGACACCATTTACAGAATTTCCTTTTGAAATTCATTTTATACATGAATTTCAAGGGTTTTATGAAAAATGATTAGTTTCAATGTGAATTCAAAAATAATTAATATACATAGTGTACATACAAAAAGATTGATTGCTGTAGGAACTTCACCTTACAAAACTAGCTCTGGGGAACTCCACAATCTACAGTCACACTGCTGTAGTACCCCGATGTTCCCTTTTTTCGCATATACTACACGATCCATACTGGACGCCTAAAAATCCAGAATAACAACCCCAACAAAGAAGAACAGTTCTTGATTGCAGTAGCTTAACTCCTTAGGACAGGGACCTCAAACCCCTTTCTTATAGATGCAGGTCAAGGAAACAAAGAATTTAAAGGGTAAATCCCTACTAAAACCAGCCTCCTCCCAAACTTGTGTTTTCTTTTCAATTATATTGATTCTATGATCTTCTATGATATATTAGCCAGAAGAAATACTTAATGAAGTCTGTTTTCCCCATATTCACTTATTCAGATGATGTTTATTAAAAATATTCTGACTAGGAGTTAATAATGAAAAGCCTACCAGCACTTCCCAAGAGCTTCTTGCAAAGGCCTTAATGGTCACGACCTTCAGCAAAGTCAAGCTTATCAGCAACCTGAATGGCAGGACCATAACAGGGGACTGATAAAACAGGCTTTCATTTCGCAGAGGGCTTTAAGGGAGGGAATTGCCCATTCTGACACTGGATTACCATGGTGTCACTTAAAAAAAAAAAAAAAAAAGTTAAGACAAAAAACCTAAAATACAGAAACTCAATAGTTTATACTTTTTATACAGGAAAGATGTGAAGCAAGGTTAGCAAAATGGTACTGCCACTGGAAGAGCAAAAATAACCCAAGTTTAAAACATGGTTCAGTGACTTCCTCACACAGAGGGTATCTTTTCCTCTCCTTCAGCTAGTGCTATAGCAACTGTATGCACATACATATATATGAATGATGATGAGCAATTATGTAGACTTTATAGTGAAGACCATTAAATGAGAATTGTGACTTCAGTTCAGCAAAGTAATATTGCTTTGCTAATTAACCATACAACAGGATTAGAGATTTCTTCTGAAGGGAAGGCTGAGAAATTAAGCACATGCTGTTGTCATTGTAGTATTTAACACCAATGTTGGCCTTCACCAAGGACATGTAAGTTTATTTTATCTATGTTAATTATTATGAAGCTAAAAAGTCAACCTGAGAACCTGCCCTTATGCAAGATAGCCTATATTAAAATAGGACACTTATGCCAGCCTAGATATTTTATGGCACTTTTCTAACCCAAATTATCTATAACAAACTAGTTTGAGAAAATATCAGGATCAATGGCATTGGACTGTCTCTTAATGAGGAGAAATTGTGAGAAATTTAATGTATTTTAACATTTTAGAGTACATATTTACTGCAGAGTTCTCCTGTATAATAAGGGCTAGAGCTTTTCTCCTCTAAATCCCTTCCGTCCATAAATAAAACCCTTGCACCCAGACTTCATGATGCTTTAAACCCTAAGAGTAGCTTGACTGGACTTTCCCTAAAACTACAGGATATTTGCAAGTCAACAAGTTGAGTGAAAAGAGGACCAAGAATAAACATTTCTACCCTGATACCTCCCCCAAATGCTGTCAGGTTAGTGCCTCAAGCACAGATGTGGGCTGACTGCTCAGACCTTGTCTACATTAACCTACATGGCACTCTCTCATGTTTGCTCTGTCATAAAAACAGAAAAATGTCCTGAAAAATTTCAAAAAATGTTTACCCCACAACCGACAGAAGCTGCAGTCCAAGTGTCAGGGCTCTCTGAATATTACACCCTCCGCCACCACAAGCAAATCTTTTATAAACAGCTTTCTCCACAGATGAATACAGATGTATTTTCCCCACAAAGCCCCCCCCAACACAAATATTTTTCTTTTATGAAGACATGTTCCAAAACAGAGTAAAACGTCACATGCTGGGTATAATCAAGAGAGACTATTTCCACTGAAGACATTAATAAGTACATTTTACCTCCAGACAGTTTTTTGTTTAAAAAAAAAAAAAAGGCACACAAGTCACTCCTCCTCCCCAAGTAACAACATGTCTTAATATTTCACCTTTGCATTTTACATTTACACTGACATAGACTTAAAAGAATCTGAAAGTGGCAAAAATCTACAGCTTCCAACATCTCAAAACAAAACAAGCTTTTGAGATACCTCACTATATTAAGGCTAAGAAAAGGCAGCAGCAAAACAAAGAATCTCATGCATTTGCCAGTAATGTAGCATTAAAGTTGTACATTTATTCACATACAGAACTAGAGATGGGAAAAGGCTATTTGCTAATCCCAATTAGGCCAGTGTGAACCTGACAGCACAGATATTTGTGATTTACATCAATGTAAGTGCTATCAATAAATGATAAAGGAATTTATTATTGGGATGCTCAGATGATTCCCCAAATATCAATTAATAAAAGTATATGTATTCATGAGGTTTCTATTAGTAATGTTTCACTGTACTTTATACAAATTAGATTAAAAGTCTCTCCTTCAAACCTTTCCTAAGTAAATGCTCTCTGTCCCTCCATTACAAAAAGTAACAGATGGAAAGAAGTCCAGTTTCCAGAGCCTAAGTTTGCAAGTACAAGAAAAAAAAAACACCCAAAAAACCCCCCAAAAAACAAAAACCAAACAACAAAAAACCACCACCAAAAAAACTCCCACTTCACTGGACCATTCTTGTATTTCCCCTGCAACTTCTCTTTACACTCAATTTAGAGTGGTTATAAACTAGATAAAACTGAAGGTAAAAAAAACACAACAAAACAAACCACCCAAACCCTATATGTTCATTTCAAAGATCTATATAGAAGTGTCTTGTTTCTCACCACTATTAGAGCTGGCAGCATTAATAACACTTTGTGCTCATCTCTGCTTTGGTGTCTTGTCCCCCCAGCACACACAAACACATTCCCCACCCCTGAGAGCAGTCAGCATGTTTTGGCAATTCAGCTCGTTTTGGCAATTCAGCAAGATGTGGATACATTTCTAGAATCCTGAGCCTGCAATCTACAAACTAGAAAAATCGATTACTTTGATCACAATAGGTGCATTTGCATGAACGAATTTTTGACTGTAGTGACAACTGTTAAGTCAGGATCCACGAAGCAGAGCAGAGTAATGGATTAGTCACCACAGCTTCGATTAGTGGTTTTGGTTCCCAGTGGCAAATCAATGTCTATCAACCCTGACTTTCTTGTCAAAAGCAGGCAGGCAACACCACCATCTATAGCACTTTATTTACAGATCTTTTAAAATTTTGGAAGCAAGAATTGACTGAAACATCCGATTTTACCTCAGGACAATATATAAATTATACTCTGCTCTTCTGCTCCATCTTGAAAGGCTTTGGCTATAAGGGTAGAATAATGCAGTATTGCTGAGTGCAGAAATAAGATCCGGGTAATCATTGTCTTAAATCATGTTTCCAGGCTCTGAAATAAATACATCCACTTCCTCTTTGACTTGGACTAATGTCTACTAAACAATTTTAGTCCAGTAAAATTAGGTTACACATGGCCTAACAAAAAGGTTTGAATGAAAGAAACTGGGGGCTGGAGAAAGCATTGCATATGGAACCTGCAGTGATGATCGCTTGTTTTAGCCTCTCAAGTAAAAAGCACTAGAGAACAAGAAGAAATAAGGCAAACTCGCACGTCACATTTTATTTCCACATTAAGAACAGAAGAGCAGAAATATAACAGAGGCTAGAGGAAGCCTTAGGGAAAAAATATTAAGTGCTAGATATGGTGTCATATAATGTAATTGAGCAACTTGTTCATTGGTAATAGTGCTTGGAGTGAGTCATCTTACTTCAGCACACTTCTGCATAACTACTCATTCGTGTACAGTAACAGAATGGTCCATGAACCAGAAAATTATGAAGGACTCTTTTCTCTTTGGCAGTTGCTTAAGTTAACTGTAAAAACATCCAAAGACCTCACATAAATTTTGTGGAAAGCAAGCGGAACAGAGCTCAGCACCAAAGAGCAGTCAGTGAATGCACTGAAGGCACATCTCAGAATTCTGGAGCTTCCCCAAATGCGAACGCACAGCAAACTCTGCACAGTTTCAAGTGGTGCAGCTCTCAGTCTAAACATGCTTCAAATATACTTGACACAAATTTCTTACTACGCCAACACCACAGAAAACCACCTCAGCTCTCACACATGCATTTAACATAAGCATCTCCTCTCCGACTGATGCAACTGGCCACTGCAACCTTCTCCTTAGGCAAAACTAATGCACGGTGGCTTCCCAGGGTTTTCCTCTTAACTACAAGAGGAGCAGGACATGGAACTACTCTACAGTCAGGATAAGGCTGAAAAAGGAAGAACTATAGGAACACAGTCATGTTTTAAATTATTTTTTCACCAAGCAATGTACAATTCCTAATAGGTTGCAACAAACAATAAAAGCATTCTTTATCCAAATAAAGCCAGAAGTAACACTGCTAAGAAAGAACTGCTGAGGTAAATCTGCAAAGCTAAATAGGAGGAAACATCAAGCCCCCTCTGGTTCTAAAGGTAAGACAACAATGAAAGTTGATTTGCTCTGAAAAGGACTAATTCAAATCCATGAACTACAATTTTAAGGAGTTCATACATCTAGTGTCCAAGAAGCCCTCAAAATGAGTGAGTTTACAGTGACAAACTTGGAGCACTAGTTCTGCAACAATGAAAACTAAAGTGCAGTAACTATAAAGGATTTTTTTTTTAGCTCTGCTAGAAAACTTCTAGCCCTGACGGTAAAGCCATTTATATTCCATTTTCATAAGTGAAGTGTCAGCGAGTTATTCTGGTAGAAAAATATGCCATTTTTGCCACATCAGTACATTTCTATTTGTATGAAATCCCTACTGAACTCAATGGGATACTTGCTTAAAAAAAAAAAAAAAAAAGACACATGGGAAAAAATCAAACTTTTCTGAGTGTCCTGATGCTCAAATTTGTCTTTTCTTAGGAACATTTTTTTTTCTGTTCTCTCCTGGTTAACAGCAGCAGTGTACCAGCTTTGCTTTTCCATCTTTCTACTTCAATTTTTTTAATCTCTTGGATCCTTTACACAACCAACATTTTTTCCTATTTTCATAACAGTAGAGACGTACCTTAGGCATTCATCAATTCCAGGCTGAAAGTTTACCGGTAGAGAAATGCTTGAGCTGGCAACAACAAGCAACATCTATAATTGGATATATTCTTCTGCAGCCTTTTGCAATGGAAAAGATATGAGTCCATAAGATCACAGTGAATCCTGCCTAACTGGACCTTTGCTCAGAAGCAAGCCTTGGAGGTGTGTGTGGCCATCACAAATGGCAGACAGCCATATCAGAATGCAGGTCCACTGAAATAAAGCGCACGATGTTTTTTATGGTGTGTTCTCACTCCAGAACAATTTCTTTTTTTGTTGTTGTTTTTTCTTTTTTTTTTTTCTATTTCCAAAGGCCATGCACAGTAAGAATGATGCATTGCTGATCAACAAAATAATAAGTCCTGAATTAGAAAAATTCTTTTCATTGTTCAGTCCCTCCCTTAGACTTGGCTTAAAATATTCATGTAAGAGCATGTTTTAACTCCAAAGTACAAGAAGAGGAACAAACCCTACTCCATTTTGGGCTTTTTTTGCTTTGCTTAAAATAGTCAAAATAATCTCACTCCAACAGACCAAGAAGGCCATCTCATCACCTACTCTACAGTGAAAGACAAGGATACAGACTGCAGAGAACCCTGTAGGATGGTGTTTGTTGATCTTTGTAAAATCTATGGTAGCTTATCACGGATGTCATGCATAATAAACAGCAGTTCGCAAGTGCCTAATTGGTGTTTTTACAGAATGCTTCCTGCTATTTATACCTGTTCCCTTTCTTCTGTTTTAGCCCATTACTGTTTATTGTGTCTGCACTGTGTACTGCAAATAATCTCATTTTACTAATTCCTCTCAGATATGCCCAGGGCTATTGTCATACTGTGCACTCACTTTTCTTCTGAGCTGTACTAATTCTGTTCTCTTGATAATAGTGTGACCCATAATTCATGGCTTAGGTGCATTTCATTACTCTCTACCTTTTCAATCAAACTCTGTTCTTACAGCACCTCATCTCAAGCCTCTTTAACAGCTCTCTACTCTAAACACTCCAATCTTAACTATAAAGGCATAATACATCAACTCTGAAAAAATCTTACGTGTGCTAGTAAGATTCACATAGTACAGGAAGAATTCCTACAATTCAGGGATGATATCAGTTCACTTCTCTGTGATAATCAACCACTTTTTAGTTGTTGAAAACAACAAAATCCTGAACAGTTGAGAAAGACCAATAACAACAAGCTACTTTGCTACGCAACAGTGTCATGATTCATGCTCTGAGTCTGCAAACTCCACACGACTCCTGCAAAGTCAGGCTCAGGACTGGAACCTTTGTTACAAGTACTTTGAGAGTGAACATGAAATAAATAAGGAACTTTTAGGGGCAATATCTTTCAATTGATGCATATTCAATAAATCAAAAAAAAATGAAGGATTTGCCTCCATTCTTTTCTGCTCAGTGCTTAAATTTGGTTTACAATGTGCTTAAGATTTGAGCACATATCTAAAGCTAAGCACGCGCTTAAGTATACTGGTAAGTCAGAATCATAAGGAACTATTTTTACTTGTTTTAGAACTCATCCATTAGTCTGAGTCAGTATACATTGTTCTAAGTTTATACAACTGCAGAACAAGAAGGTGTTTTCAGTTCCCTTTGCAATAAGAGAAATGACAGATGACAAAAAATACATAAGGACGTATGAGAAAATAATAAGAAATTTCATAATTACTTGTATCATCTTAAAGTCTCCTAAAAATTGTCTATTTGTTTTTTTTTTTAAATTGCTTTCCTATTCCATGGCAATCAGGAGTGAATGTTCCAATAACTTTTTTCTTAGTCTCTATAGCAAGCATTTTCTAATTAACGAGAAATACATTACCATCAGGACTAAAACTACAATTTATCCCCAGGTGGAACATCTTAAATACAAACTGCCCACAGGAGTCCCATATTCATGGAGTTTAAATGGTGTGGAAAGGCATTTTAAGATAAATCTAAACCAAGCCTTTTAAAAAAATTATATATTCCATCAAATAAAATGGCAAGAAGACCTGTATTAAAACAATTATTGGACCATTATGTTTGCAAACTTGACCATATAATTCTTAACACAATCTGAAAGATTTGCCTCTCAGAAACCAGCACTCCTATAAATACTCAAAAATGTGCTCAGAAGAGAATTGTGCAAATGGAATAAATTTGTTAATAATACAGTAGACCAAATATTTCACTGATGCAAATACGCATCAGTAAGAATGTGTCCATATATCTAGTCACACACTCCCCATATACAATAGTACTAGATGATATGTGAAGATATACTAGCTCTTGAACATGTTTCTATATCATCATCAGAAACCATTTTGTCACCAGCATTGATGCTGGTAATAAATTAAAGCCAGTCAAGGTTAGACCAGACAATTTAAATGGTCCCTTTTGACCTTAACAAAAAGAAAGGGTTTTTTTTTTTAAAAAAAAAAAAAAAAATTGAATGTCAGCTTTTTGTATTTAAAACTGAATTGAGGGTTGCTTTGTTTCTTTTTTTTCTGTCTGCTCTACCTCTCTCCCTTTCTAGAGAAGAGAGAATAAGCTGAAATGGCAAAAGCATGTCTACATTGCTACGTAAAGAAATATATTCAAGCCGGACCTTAAAAAAAAAAAAAAAAAAAAAAAAAAAAAAAGGCAGTAGCCTGACAAACTAGCAAGTCTGGAAAACGCTACTCTGTGAGAACTTCTAAACTCATAAGTCCATTATTTCAAGACACAATACCCTCTGCTCTATTATGAGATATACACTTGCTCTGTGGCACATAAAAAGAATTCCCTGCAATATCCACCACACTTCACATTTTGAGATCTTATTACAGCCCTTGGAAGAGTTCTGTTGAACTATTTCAATTTTGTATCATAGCAATCAAAAGATAGTGAATACAAAAATGAGAAGCTACTGTCTATGGCAGGGAACACAAAAATAGTCTGAAGAAAATCTCAATAAATCACCTGCTCCATCTCCTGTGCTATGGGGGAAAAACAAGAACACCCAAGACAACCCTTGACAGATATTTTCTTAATATCCCCTTAGGAAAAACTCTTTAAGGATGTCCTACAACATACAGAGGTGCCCACATCTACTGTTCCACTATTTTTACAGGGGTAAAGTTTTGGTTGTTTGTTTTTTGGGTTTTTTTAAATACCTGCATTATATCTTCTTTCCTACAATTAAAGATGATTACTTCTTCTTCTACCCTCAGAGAATACAGAAAAAAAGAAATTACAATCTTCTTTATGGCATCTTTTACAGACTATATATATGTTACTGTGGTCTCCTTTAGCCTTCTTTTTTTTTTCCTAGAGCAAAATAATCTAATTTCCTCAAGCTTCCCTCAGAGGTTAAATTTGCTGAACTTTTCATTTCTACTTTTTTTTCCTTTCATATTTCTCTCATTTTTGTATGCCTGTCTTAATGGGTGAAGCTCAGGATTGCACCCATCTTCTAGCTAAAGGCTCAAAAATCCCATGAAAGACAAAGCAATGTCCTCCCTCGTGTTAGACACAAAACTCCAGTTAAGACATCCCAAACTAAAATTAGCTTTTTGTTTTCTTTTTGGTAACAGCACTGCATTTTTGCCACATATTGTTTACAATATGCTACAACCACCAGATCCGTTTTTGCTGACCAGTTGTCAGACCAAATATTCTCTATTATTCCTTCCTCGCACTTACCTGTTTGATGCTTGAGTCCAGTTCTCCACTTTAAGATCATTTTGAGTTCTGATTTCTTTCCTCCAAAGTACCCGTGAAAGAGCCTCCCATCCACAGGTCATTATAACCCTCTGCGTTTTTAAGCATATTCTTGACTCCATCAGCAAAGTCAGTGATGCAGCAATCATAACAGCATAGCAAAGCTCAGAAGATCCTCACAAGCAGAGATAAGCCCTAGAGATTCTCAGCAATACAGGAGCAATACCAAAAATTTTGCTATGCTTATGTCTTTAATGTTGCCTTCAGAGCAACAAGCTAGGTCCTCTAGCTTTATCAGAGCAGCTCACTCTACACAGCTGCTTTTTCTTGATTAGAATACTGGTAACAGCCTCACAGCTGGTGTGAGTTATGAAAGCCTTTTTAGCTCTAATGGAAGCCACCTGAAAGTCTGCCCTATCCCTACTCTCCTTAAGAGGTCAAAAATTTGCCTACTCCCCACGTCCATAATATACAAAAAAAAACATCAGAAAAAAATCTCTTGCTTCTATAAGCTTGGTAACTTGTTGGTGCTCTTCTCACTAAATTTGTAGTCACCCAGAAGAACTGTTTCTATAAAAACAAAGCAACCTTTACTTAAATGTACTGATTTCAACAGGAATTACATGTGTAAGAACAATGATTGGCCTACTGTGTATACCTGTTCCAAATAGTTTTGTTAGCACAGCATGAACTTAAAAAAATACGCATATCACAAAGCTGAACAATTCATGGGCTGGGTATTCTCTCCTGGTTTAAACCAGAATGTCGTCAGCTGGCTTACACTTGACATAGGCTTCTAACTTGTCCTCATCAGAGGTTACTCTGGTTTCCAGCTTTTCTAGGAGCCTCCTGATCATTCTTGTTCCTTTCTGTAAAGGCTGCCCAGAAGGATACCATTGCTTTCTGCTTCCTGAAAGCCTGACTAAAATTCTACCCTCACTTTGCATATATTGGCAAAGAACCTTCTGATTTAACTGACTTTTACTGCTAAACAAGGTCAAACCCATGCTGATTTGCGTGAAGAGTTGCATGTCCACTATCACCTCCCAAACAATCCACTCCTCACAAGGTAGTTAATTATTTTGTATTACAATAGCACTCTGTATAGATAGGGAACAAGACAATTACGCAAAAGCACACATGTATGGACATGGTGTAAATATTAATTAGCTTCACTCTGAATGTTATAACTCCTGATTGGCTTAAGATGTCACAGATGGCACTTAAGCTTTCTGAAACTGGTACATTTAACCACTGCCCTTTACTTTAAAAAAACCACAAGGAGACGCTTCCACCAAAACCAGAAGCAAATATAAGGATGGGGCTTGTGTTTGTGAGTTCTGGGCAGGGACAGGTAATAAAGAGCTGAGGTGGAGAAGAATAAAAGACTAAGGTCTACCACATCTTTAAAAAGCGTCAGCCAGAGGATGCCTTGAGAGAGGGCTATAAGGACAGAGCAGGTGTTGCAAGGCTCTAAACCTCTGTTGCTCTTCTCTAGTTCCCTCTCTTGATCTCCTTCAGCCTTCTTTTTTCCTAGATCAAATGTATCTAGTTACTTTGAACTTCCGTTTAAAGCAGCATCTTCTGAACCTCTTTTCTGTTGTTTTCCTTTCATTTTTCTCTCCTTTGCTATTTCAGTATTGTGCATTTGTGTTCATTCCTTCTCCTGTGCATGCAATAACTCACCGAAGTTATTAGAGATGACAAACTCCATCATCAATTTTTCTTCCTAACTGGAACAATCTACAAAACTGTGCATAGCTATCAAAGTGGGACTGCTGATAGTATTAGATGCAAACATAATTAAGACATTGTTTATACAAGCACTGAACTGCAGGAGTAATTTTACCTGCACAAGAGCTATGAACTTGTCCATTTTAATAGGAACACTTTTATTGTGCTTCATCTGTTACTCTAATTACCAACTATATGGCTAAAGATGAAACACACTTGGTTAATAATGGAGCTGTGAAGAGATTTTCTGTTTCTTACTCAGGAGCCTGGATTCATTTATTCTTAGGGGCAAGGGAAAAACTGAGTTTTGCTTTTCCATTCATGCATAATGCCTTTGAAATTGCTCTTGAACTGTGATTGCAAACTTTTGGTTATTATTTCGCCCTGTGAATTATACACTAATGGGATGGGATACAACGCTCGTGGTAACACATGCAATTGCATTTTATTAATTCACTTTCTTTAAGAAATAACAAAGTAGGATTAAGCCTTTAGGCTACACTCATTCAGCAGTTCTACTGTGTAGAAAAGCTGAGGTCAATTGTTCATCACACTGTTCCTCAGACAGCAAATACATTATTGACAGAGTCAGCAAAAACCCTATCCTCAGATACTGGGAGAGAGACTGAGTGCACACCCTAAATTTATTCCTTTATCAAAAAAAGAAAAAACTTCAGAGATTTCCCACTACATGCAACATGGAGAACAGCACTGGCATCAGTAATCATTAGAAGAGGAGTGAACTTTTAAATATAGCTATTCTATATACTGGCTGTATATGACAGTGAATGACACTTCACTGAATGACATTTGCTTCTATTCTATGTCTGAATTCAGACAATTTTAATGTACTATTGCATTTTATATTTTAATATACATTGCTTTAAAGAATCTCTTAACTTTCTAAATTTTTAAAGCTGTAAGGGCAAGTTAAGAAAACAAATTATTTTAACAAATATATATATATATGCCTGAAAAGGAACTCACAATGCTGACTTTACCAGATTTCACTGTACCCTATCATGCTTTTTGTCTATTTCATTCACCTATTATTTAAAATGTAACATCCAGCTATTCTCATAGATAATAATAAAACACTAAAATGTCCAGATCTGATGTACATCTATTGCCAAATGCACTATATCAAGAAACAACATCTAATGTGTTTCATTATTGTGGAAAGTGCACTAATTTGCTTATGAATATTTATGTATTATTGAATAGCTGGACCAAGAGGGATCAAAATTTTTATTAAATTTTTTCCTGTTGGTTGCTTGGGGGAGAATCATACTTCCTATTGACAGGGCTCCTTCTGCTAAGTGCTGCACAAAAACAGTGTGAAGAATTATGTCTTTTCCCCAACTTGATACCAAAACAGAACGAGAAAACACCAGGTGAAGGCTGAGAACCATAAGACAAAACATATTGGTTCAAAACTACTTCAATAATATAAACAAAATTACTGGTGACAGAAGACAATTTCATAGTTTTTATGGTTTCATTTGGGGAAGGTAATCCAAAAAAATCTCAGCAGAGACAACAGCACTTGAAAGTGCTTAGGAAGAAACAAATGGCTGATCAAGGGGGCAACATTAGTGGGGTGGAAAAGACACATGGGTAAGCTGCATCAACAGGTATGTTGAAAGAACATGGGTTAAGATGCAGAAGATATTAAACAAGCTTCTATTTGGTGTAGGATCAAAGCAGAACAAGGGGAAAGACTCATGGAGTCTCCCAATCCAGCTAAACAGCGGGGACCAAGTTTGTGGAGCTCAACAAAAGTGACGGGGCAACACTGATGAGGAAAATGGCAGAACTGAACAAAGAAAAGTCCTCCTAAGCACAGGACATGAAATAAGATTGTTGTGAGCAAAAATCTGGTCATTGGATACACAGGTAGAAGAAAAAGAAGGATCAAAAGTGAAGGAGTAAATGAAACCGAGCTAATACACAGAAAAACAGCCCAATAATCTGTTACAGCTGTGCAGAGGGTGCAGGTGGTGTCCATTACTCAGCAGTGAGGGAACGCAGCATAGGTATAAGCAGCTACCCCAGACACAGATTATGGACAATCAAGCATATGGCAATTACAAGGCCAGTCCACCCTCACTTGCTTTTTAGCTTCACAGGTATGCTTACAGTAAGACCAATATAAAACAAAATTGTAAAAGGTACCTGCACTTAGGTAAAGAACTCTTGTAACTAAAAAAGTAGGAACCTCCATATTATTATCTGAGAATACCTTCAAAGCTGTCAAAACAAATGCTTTTGACCCGTAATATTTGCTAAGAAACACTTCACAGAACAGTACCAGTTCTCCGTAAACAGGCTTTTTATTGCAGCCATACTGCAGGACAACTGGAGAAGAGAATATGGAAACAACTGGGGGGTCTTAAGGGCATTGTAATTGTTATGTAAAAGAAAAACTGTAAATGGATTTCCTTGCTGCAATACACTTTCAGTAGCAGAGGTGTGTAGTAAGGTAGAAAACTATTTGTCTCTGACTGCAAGAGCTCTGTATTATTTTTCTCCTCTATGCCAGGGTGGCAACCTCTTGGATACAGCTTTAAAGAAAGCACTTTCTAGAAAGAGACTATATCAGTCTAGAAAAGTCTTAGTGTGATACCCATATTATCAATCTCACAAAGGACAAAGAGGAATTGATTATTGTTTGGAAAGACTCTCAAAATTCATTCATCAGATGTATGCATGCATATATAGATGCATCTCTACAGACATACGCATACTCATACAGAGCACATATACTTCTAAAATGAATCTTACAATTTCTACATTTCAGCTTCATATCTCAACACTGACACATTTGATCTTGTGGCTGCACCTAAAAAGAAAAAATGTTCTTTTGCGTAAGAATTTACGTGAAGTGGCAAGCAAAAAACCTTACTGCCAAAATCTTCCCCATCAATCCAAGTGACGCACATAGAATTGGCCTCCTTTTGCAGAACTGGAGTGATTTAGTCTGCTAATCATCTCTATATCATAAGCCCTTATTAGGTCTTGGCAATGTACATGGTCCATCTTTAGCCCAAGCCATTGTGCCATTGCGCTCTTTGTAAAAGAAAAGTCTCTAAAAGCTGATGCTGTTACTGTAAATGCACTTCAGTACACACATAAAATAGAACCTCATCTTATATCTGTATAACCACTGTCTTGAGGTCCCCAATGAGCTTCTGGATGCTATGTATTATAACACAAATTTAATACAGTAGAAGAAATAAGTACCACTTTAAGTTACAGCCATTTTACCCTGTGTACTACGATCCTGCTGGATATGGCAAGTCAGCAGGATGTGGTGAAGTCAGTATTTTAAGGAAGACCTCTGAAGAACTGCTTGCATCAGAAACACAGTGCTCAGATATTTTTGCCCCTGTGAGAGATAAGGGTGAACACACTTAAACTTTTTTTCATCATCAAGTGGAGTGTAACAATGATACCAGGCACTTTCTCAGGCTCTTCTGTTCATTAGAATTTGGTCTAAATTAAATGCTTCCAGTAGCAGACATGCTCCAGCAGCATACTGAAATGACGACCTCTGGATGAGAACCTGAGCCAAAGCATTTCTCCCTCTGCAGTGCCTGGCACATAATGTTACTGTATCATGCCCAATTATGTCCTGGTTAATGATATTTTGATTCCCAAATGTTTTCTCCACTGGTCCCTCACTGGACACCACTCTGCTCCCCATCTCAGAAAGCTGTGTAATGCCACTGGATTTCTAGCCAGTTCCTGTATTTCATTGCAGAATTAGCCACATCAAAAAGTTACTTACACATTGGGTTACAGTAAAACTAGGAATTACAGAAATGTGAAATATTACTATTCTGTAGGATTACAGGTTTGGAAGTGGAGTTAAAAAATACAGCCACATTTGAGTGGCATATCATAAACTAAATAAACCAAGATTAAACACAGTACAACAGATACTGAATCTGAATAATCTGCGTGTATCTGTATCTATGCACAGGATGTGCCAAGTTTCTTTTGCTCACTGCACAAAGAGTCAAATAGTCCCTTAAGAAGTAAACTTGATGCAGTATAATTTGGTTATAGTAAAAGGATTAATCTTGGCACCCCCTGCTGATCATTAAATCCAATTTATCACAGCAGATACAGATCTATAAAAGAGTTTTCCAAATCAAATGTGTGCACATAAGCAAAATTCCTACCTCGTGAGGTCAAAGTACATTTTTCTAGGCATTGCAAAGTTCCCAGATCAATCTGATTGCCAAAGCAGGTCAATCAAGTTATAATTGACTGTAACCAGTACTCCCTTACCCTGCTAAATATTTCACCTGCATCCAAGTCAGCCTCAAAGTAAATGCAAATTTTTTAATCCTTCATGTGAAAAAAAACCTCAGCCCAAAATCACAGAAAATCACTTCCGTTCAGATGGCTACAAGAGGAAAAAAAAGCCCAGTCAATACAAGTAAAAGAAAAGCCTGACAACTCCCATACAGCAAGGTTTGAGTCAAATGATCACAGCAAGTATGACTGTAACTACACTGGTTATGGAAGCGGTCAATGGAAATGTCACTAAGGGACAGGTGCTTCTCCACATAACCAGGCAGCCTGGCTCACTTGACACCAAAGGAGTTCAGCATTGATGAAGTGAACAGAAATGCAACTCCTTACAATTTAGCTCAGTGAAAAATAGTCCTGCTTTGTCTTTCCTTCACTGCCTGTCACTTTGCTATGTGATCACCATGATATTAAAATGCAGAGAAAGAGCTAAATTCTCAAAGCCAACTGCTAAATTTAGGTACTTCTGTTAACATGCCACATGCTCACAGAGAGAAAAAAAGTTTATATTGATGACAGGTGGAAATAACTACAGCAGAGTAAATAAATCCAGCAGCAGGCACAGTTCTCCCTCTTGACTTCACCTCCAAAATCAGCTGCATCTACAAGGAGGAAATGCCAAACCACCATTCTGCGAATGTCTTTCATCTGCTTTGCAACATGGGCAAACTCCAGCTCTTTCCTGCCAACGAGGAAAGAGGAGAAATAGCATTGCTACACATACATGGCAATGGTGTCTGTCAGAGAGGCCAGTGCAAAAGGAAAGAGCAGAGACCTTGGCCAATTCCCTGCAGGGTACAGCCACGCTGCTGTTGCAGAGGTAAAACAAGCTTGTCCTGACCAAAGCTAGCCTCTGGGCTGTAACTGTGTCTGGAATCATGGGAAGGAAATCCACACTCTCCCATGGAAGTCATTCCTCCCCTCTGGTTGGGTTTGCCCACAGCTGTACCTGGGTTAACATGTCCTTCTATGTCTCTGCGGTACAGAAGCTGTCACAGCCTTCACCCGCTGAAGAAAAGTCCTTCCCCAAATCGGGTATCTTGCTCCAGCATGGTTGCCACAATGGGGAACACTTTATGGTCCCCGAGAGCCTTACGTATACCTTGGGCACACGTTCTTTTGCAGGCTTGCATTTACTGCTTTGTTTGGCTTTGTACCTCCAAAGAAACAAACAGCACCCAATTTTTCAGCTTCCAACTACTAGATTTTGAAAATATCACTATAAACGTTATAGTAAATCAATTGAGTTATTCTTGTCAAGCTCCCAGTTGCAAAAATGCTTGATTAGTATGTGTTGGGTGTTCGTGCCGAGGCGCTGGCAGCCGGGGGTCTCTGTGAGGAGAGGCCGGGGCTGCCCAGGGCCAGTTCCGCAGCCGCCCCCGTGCCGGGCACAGCAGAGCCCGACAGCAACGCTGGTGGTGCCTGTGTGGGAACATGTTTGAGAAAGGGCAAAAGGCTGCCTGGCAGCGAGGGGAAAGTGAGGGAAAACGTGAGGGAAAGAGTGAGGAACAGCTCTGGGAGTGCCGAGGTCAGAGAAAGGGGTGGAGGCGGTGCTCCAGGCCCCAGACAGGGATCCCCTGCAGCCTGTGGAGAGGCCGTGGGGGAGCAGATACCCACAGTGCAGGCCGTGGAGGACCCCACACCAGAGCAGGCTTCTCCTGAAGGACCGCAGCCCATGGGAAGGACCCAGGCTGAAGCAGGGGAAAAGTAGGAGGCGGAAGGAGCAGCAGAGAGGAACTGTTACGGACTGACCACAACCCCCCATTCCACATCCGTCCTGCATGGCTTGGTGGGGAGGAGTTGGGAGTGAAGAAGTGGATTTGAACCTGGGAAAAAAAGGGGGTGGGGAAACGGTGGTGCTGCAATTTGTCTTTCTCATTATCCAAATCTATTTTAATTGGTCATAAATTAAACTAATTTTGCTCAAGTTGAGTCCATTTTGCCCATGATGATACCTAGCAAGTGATCTCCCTCTCTTTACCTCTATCCATGAGCTTTTCCATCTTATTTCTCCCCCATCATCTTGACGGAGTGAGAGAGCAGCTGGGTGGGAGGCTGGCAGCTGGCCAAGGTCAACCCACCACACAGTATTAGGTAGAAAAAGTATAATTACAAGAGTGTAGGGCCCTCTGTCTATATTACATAAAGTTTTTCTGGTCAACTTCTGTTTCATTTAAGCCTCATAGAAGGAAACAACATACAAGAAATCCTTCAAGAAATAAACCAATAATGTTTGGTATCTTTTAACTGTCAGAATGCTGATGGGGCTGGTAGCTGTCATCATAACTGACTTACTGAGTGCAGCTGTAAGTAAAGAACTTAAAGCCTTCTTCTCTCAACTCCATGGCTGAGACAACATAGTGCGCATGATGACATTGGTATATCCCTCTTGCTGGGATTCTCTTCTCTATAATGATGTGGTAAGGAGGCAAGAAAGCACCAGTTTTACCAGAACTTAGTGATTAATAGTTAAAAAAAAATGCTGAAAATTATGTGGCAAAAATTATTAAAAGGAAGCAATTTCATCATATTGTTCTACTTCTTAGCTTAACTTTGGATGTGGAAGAGAGCCAAAGGAGAGTAATTAGTCTCTATACTAATTTGATCCATTTTTTTACTTTCCTGGCCAAGGCCAACTATGCAGGATAGAACTTTGCCTTCAAAAACTAGAGGAGTTAATTTTCAATCTTGATAGCTGCTAAGATAAACGTTCTAATATAAGAGATGTTGCTTCTGGCTGAGCTACTGCTTTAACATATTAGATATGTGAATTACCTTATTCATCTCAATAGGGAGTTAACTCTGAGGACTAATGATGCCTTGTTAAGACTCAGTCTCCAAATGCTTTTAGCACACCTGCGTGTAGATGTCCATTTCACTTTTCTCCCATTTATGCAAAAAATTACTGCAACTGCACATGCAAATTATCCGACTAAATAGGAGAACAGACAAATAAACAAAGAATACAAACAACAGGGCATCAACACTCCATTTATGTACCTTTTCTCTTTCTGCAATACGTCCCTCTCCTTTTGAAAGGCTGATCACCTGTGATGCGGCTCAGGGGGAAGCCAGGCTCCAAGGGGTCCAGTTCATCTCCAGCATGATGGCAGGCACTGTTTTTTCTTCTTCCCTTCACAAATCCAGTTGACATTTAGGAAGGTGGAATGACAGTTTGAGCCAGTTTCTGTCTCTGCCTAGTGACTTGCACTCTCCCTGGGGCCCTAGCCCAGGTAGCCCTAACAGGGGGCTCTCTGTCTTGCATGACAGTGTAAGAAGTGGGAACCTTTCTGTTCCAAACACTGAGGTATCTTTGCAGGGCCACACTAGACTCCAGTCTGTCATCAGCAGGAATGCATGTGGACTATGTTTGCTGCCCTGCCTGCAAGTGCTAACAAAAAGTGTAATTTTGTCTTGCGGAGAATGAGTCTGACACACTGGTGAGGGCCAGAAGCATACAGATCAGCAAAGGGAAATATTTGAGGGTCTACATTGTAACTCCTGCTCTATATGAATTCCAAGAATGGATATATGCAAAAGAAAAAGCAATGAGATGTGCATTTGATAGATGAGAAGAAGGGAACAAACTTCTGTCACTGATCAAATTAGCAACTGGATGTGACTTGTTCCACAGATCTATAGCTGAAAAGCCCTTTTTATTGGTTTAAGAAAAGCATTAGAGAAAGCAGTTATATCATGAAAGATTTTGGAAAAACTGTCACTTTTCTGCTGAAAGCATCTGCAGTGTAAGTAAAAGTATCATATATTTGTTTAACTAGCTGGGTAAGAAGGTAATATATAACATCCCTGAGATCATCATTAGAAAACAGCATTTTCTGAGGTACAAACAACATTTAGAGCACAAGACACAGACACTGGCCACCTCTTCTCCAGGCAGGAAGCAAGCAGGAGGAGACAGCCCTGCAGCGATTAGCGAAGTCCTAGTGTTATCTGCCCTTGTTCTGAAAAGCCTGCAGAGTTCACGTGGCTCAATACCATTCGGTAACGCCAGCTGCCACACCTTGGGGGGCCAAGGTAGACTCCGTACACACAAACCAGGGGCAGGTGGACAGGGCTGGCTGGTGCAAGATTCCTGCTCCTGCAGACAAAGCAATAAAGTAAAAATTGTTGCTATCACTGACAGGGAAAATTTTAAGGGGATTACGAAGGATAAAGCTATTTTAATGTTGTGCTTTGAAGGCTCACACATATTGAGGGGGATTGGAGACATCTGGAAGTAGACTGGAGCCTATTAATCAAAAGTAGGAGGAGACTATTTGGCCGTGCATACCACCACCCCAAATCTTATCTGCATAGCGCGCGCCTTATCTGCAAGTGACATCCAGTCTGACCCAGCACCAAACCCAACATCATCACTGAAAAGAACATCCAAATCCAACAACTTAGTGTAGAAAACTTTGCAGTCAGCTGCACTTATGGGATTTCTTCTAATGCAACCAGCAGATATTGGCATATTGCATTGTACACTGCAAAAGTATTAGGCAGAAAGTTACTGCATTTGCAACCGTGCTCAGAAGAAAAACAAGGTGGTAAATCCAAGCGGCAGCATGGGAGTCTGTTTTCTTTAATTAGTTAAACAAACCGTTTGAAAAGCTTCAGGGAAATAGATTTTTTTGCAGTTACGCTTCAGGCACTACACCTTCACCATTATTGTCCAGAACCTATTGCGTCATTCTATTAAAGCAACATCAAGAATCATTGAAAAAATCTGTAAGAAAATCCCCAAGTCAAATTGAGATGAAATCCTTCCTTCTGACCACTTCTTTCCCAGACACATCTATCAATTGCCTGGAAAAAATGGCCTTGCAATTCAATCCAAAAGCTAACAAACCTAATCTAAATGCTACCAGACTTGGTTGCCCCATCAGGATAAAGATATACCAGGGGGTCTTTCACTAGAATGGCCAGCCACCCCTCCTCTCTAACAGAAGTACTAACATAAGCCAAAAGTACCACCTGATCAATAATATCACATCCACTCTTGTATACAGTAGTTCTTTTTAAAGTAACCAGAGCCATAATCCATAGGAATAATTAAAAAAAAATAAAAAATCAAAACCAAGCCCTTTATGGTGTACCTGAAAAGTAATAGGAGGCAATAGAAATCTGAATCACAAAGCATGTGTGAAGCAGATTCCTTGCAAGACACGCTGCCTAATAAAAAGGTTATCACAGTTGCCCTGGCTGGATTCTCCCAGTGGCTCTCAGCTGCGATCTCTGTCCCCAGTGGAGCACATTGCAGCACTCCAACCTCATGACCTGGAACACTGTGGCAACCTCCACATCTCCAATGCAAAGGTCTTAAAAGCAACACCAAGTTCAGGAAAAAGTGCACATGCTGCCGCCCCCCTTGAGCATTGAATAAGGCCACTCGTACGCTGCACGTCTCTGACATTTGCTTCACTCAGGAGATCAGAAACCCTCACTGCCATTTAGCCTAGGTGCTATTAGCATCCTGTCAACTGCCTTGCTCAGCCAGCCTTCATCCATGTGGAAATCTCCTTCAGACACTATTTAAATCCAGATTACCATCAAAGGCAGTTGATAAGTAACTGCTCGGAGTTTCAGTTTACTCTGTTTTCTGCTAAAAAATATGAGGAGGCATAATATTTGAAATGCAATACATACTTACATTCATCTGTTAACTGCTCAGCCACTTAAAAATCTTTGTATGTGCAACATGGTTTACAACTACTTATATAAAGATTAATACAGAGCTATACATAGAGTACACTAAATTATTTCCTCTAATATTTTCTTCACATATTAAGTGCAATCAAGAAAATACTTTCAAGATAAATTGGCATTTGACAGGGCAAAAAATTGCTCTTGAATCATTAATAAAAAAGAAAGGATATTATTAAGGAAGAGTTGCTTTCAACCCTTCTAATTATGACCAAGCAAATACTTCATAGCCCTGAAATACTTTGGATCCGTAGCAAGCCACGAGAATGATCATTCTGCCAAGACAGTTATCTGCTGAAATCTAAGACATAATTATGGTCAGTGAAACTCCTAATCTTGAAAGACCTTAGATTTAATTCTTTACGCAATCAATCTCTCTCTCTGGATTTCCTCCATGTTGCAGTTGGCATGATTAACTGTAAGTGGGGGATAGGTCCACAGAATCGCATGCCATCTGAACTGGGACAAGGAAGGATTATTCAGTGCCTCCCATAAGAGAGATGTCTTCAGCGTTAACCTTAACCTCTTGTGTGCTGGGATATGAGGCAATGAGAGAGACAAAAATCCATTTTGGGTGGCTTACCAAATACACAAGGCAGGCAGTGGACTGAGCAGAAGCCTGAAAGCACTGTACAGTCTTATGCACACACTACACATTGTTGCCGTTAAGTCTGTAGTGGATGTTGGAGCAGTTTCATCAGAGGGAGTAGGATAGGCCAAGCCAAGAAAGAGCAACTTTTCTAACGATGTCACTGGGATCTAGCCACTGCAAGAGATGACACAATAGTGTAAAAAAACCTGTATATAGCTGTGTTACCACCAGTAAGACAGGTTGACATTCTAGGTAGACCACATTTTTAAGCACACCGAATATATAGAGGTAAAAACATTATTTTTGGAGGACACTGCTGGCAGCAAAGACTGAATACAAGATATGAGCTAAATTATCCAGATCTGGTAACTCAAACACTGTAGCAGACTCACAGTTCCATGTGGCTGGGCACCAGAGGGAAAAAGAACTATCATGTCTTCATGAGTTACTATCTGTAAACAATAAACACTATGAGAAGCTGACGTGCGATAAATTATATTCCTAAATCCCACAGTTACAAAGTAGAAGCCTGAAGCAGTATCTTTGATTTTGGGAAATCAGTCTAGCATGCAGGTGGACTCGTATTCTCCGTTCCAGATCAATCCATGAAGTCTGGACCCTACATCACTCAGAAAGTGAAACGCAGCCTTTTCTGCTAACGATTACC
Source organism: Nyctibius grandis (assembly GCF_013368605.1). Taxonomy (NCBI): domain Eukaryota; kingdom Metazoa; phylum Chordata; class Aves; order Nyctibiiformes; family Nyctibiidae; genus Nyctibius; species Nyctibius grandis. The sequence continues at coordinate 9,942,337 of NC_090669.1, read as the reverse complement.
ACTTCTCTCAGATTTCAAACTATAATGGAAAAAAAAAATCCTACTGTGACGTTATCTCATCTGGAAAAACATTTCAGTTTTGTCTGGCAGGCATGACAGAAACAGTTTTTGCAAGCCTATAGTCCTCATAGTCCTCTCTAATTAGAGTCTGAATCAAAATCTGGTTTTATCAATTAATGACTCTTGGGACCATCCCTGATTTTTGCATCATTTCGGAAAGTGCCTTCATGCTGTTTTCACAGAACCGTCCAACACATATTGCACAAACAGCTAAGATAACAGGGTGTTCTCATGACAGAGAATTTAAGATGACAGAGCATCTTGGGGCATACAAGTCTATTCCAAACTGTTGCCATATGGTTTTTTCCCCAATTGCAAGAAAAGAAAGCAAGGGTTTCTTTATAAGAAAGATCCCTCCATAAGTGGTTTATTGTCCTAGCCAAGCACTTCTGCAAACCTGCTTTAAAACATGAAGTAAATCTTAAGTGAAAGTAACTCATCTCCATCTAGCTCCAGTGCACATTTAACAATACTAAAGCTCGAAAGACAGTGCATGGGGCATTTAGAGTCTCTCACAGATGCTTTTCACCAGAGCAGCAAGGGAGAATAATTTTTGGGTACTCTTTCAGTGTCTCTTCCTACAGAATTACTATTATTATTATTATTAGTCTCTGTGACTGTATTCTAGTGGGTCCTATTATTTTTTCATCTCATAAACACCACAAATTATTACATTTACAAATTTAAAAAATAATTTTAAAAAATCTTCACATGTTCCCATTCCTAATTTAAAATACTGCATGGGTGGGTGTCTGAAATTTTGAAATTTTGTTCTAGCTGTAAAAAATCTCCTGGTCTTTTCTCTTTTTTGTTGCGAGTCACAGAGTGTCTGCAGTCTGCACTGGATTGATTTGATATTAACAAATGCTGAATTACGAAACCCTATAGGTAAAAAGAGGTTCAACTTCAATGTAATTTAGTAGCTGCTACAAGGTTGTGCCAGTATGAAAATACTAATTTTGGCAATCATGTAATAAAATAATCAATATTTAATATTATTACCAAAAATATTGGCAAGTTATATCTTCCAGCCATTTTATACATTCAGGTAATTCCCATATTTCTGATACGAGAGAAAAAAGTTATGAATAAATCTATTTCACTCCAAATATCCATTTGAAGGAATTCATTTTGCAGAACAAGATAGCATAGAATTTCTGAAATTTTCTCCCAAAAAAGCAGAAATTGAGATCTTAGCTACAGTACAGGGTTAACTATTTTGCATCAGAAGCAAAAATGGCTCATTTGTAGTAGGAAGGTTATGATCATTAATCTGCAAAAATCTGTGGAAAGCTCTGTTACACATGCCTGTGCTGCACTTCTTGTGAGAGAAAAAAAAACCTCACAAAACTTCATATTCCAGTGTTAGGGGTCATTAATTTTTGAGAGCAACTATCTCCCTCTATTAAACCCCAGCCTATTCCCTTTTTCCCCCCATTCCTTCAATTCATCTAATACTTGATGTCCTTCAGGTAAATCTTAATGGATTTATTGACAAAAATGTTTTGGACTATTGGTGAACTCTGTTATTCGCTGTGGGAGACTATTTATTACCTTGCAGGTTCTTCAGGAGGAAGTCCATTGTTTGGTGTGAAAGGGGAGAAAATGGAAAGTATGGTGTTCATTAAAATGGATCGCACAACCAAGAATCAACTTCTACCTCATTCATGTGGATACAGACTTTTTTCCATTTCTGCTACACTGAGCTTATCACAAGAGACTGCACCAGCAGCTGCAACTGATATTCAGATTTCTTACCAGAGCTGATGAAATGTCTCAGTAATTCAGTGTTTGCTTTTTGCTTCCAAGTGACAAGAATAAAATGTATTGTCTGCACTCACCGCTTCTAGCCACTGAAAGCTCACGTTCACAGAGAACAATTAATTTCTTCTCCTTTCTCACACAAAAAGACATATTAGCTGCTCTTCCCTTACAATAAATTTAAATTTATTTTAATGGAAATTTCTCATTAACTTTTATTTATTTTTCCTACTAAAATACAAAACAAAACCCCAGCTATTGATTCTTTATTGTTTTGAAATAAAACTGTATAAGCTTTTTCCTTTGGTTTCAACAAATAATTCCAAGCAGGGACTTTTGATGAAGAGTTAGTAATTCACTATCGTATTGTTAAGTACTATACTTATTGTAGCTCTTGCCTGCAGAAATGTTAAGAGATCTTTCAGATTCTAATTCTGAAAAAGAACTTCCAATATTTCCAAAGTACTTCAACCTGGACTGAAGCTTAATGCTGAGGTTAGCTCATCAAATCAGCCAACTAAGAGAGTAACCTCCCTGGCAAAGAAAAAAAACATTGGATGGTCACAAACAAGGTTCAGGTCTATACAGAAAGGAAAAAACACAGTGAGACTAAAAGCTGGGATTTTCCACTGAAGAGAGAAGCAGGATCCTGTGGGAGATACATACAAAACTGGTGGTGACCAGTTATGGTTCTGCAACTCCAGGCTCTATGTCACACACCCCAGTCTGGGAATGTCACAGTCAGCGCCTCCACACTGGGGCCTCTCGTTGCATGCAGTCAGGACTGAATGCTTTCCAAACAATCATTTGTTCCTTCACAGAAGCAACAGCAGTGCAGCACAGGGGCATCATCGTCATTTACAAACAGGTTTAGATATACCATCAGTCTAGCCCTGTCAGGCTACAGCTTGATATTAGTTAATTTTCCCTACTGAAAACTTTGCCAGCAGAGTTTTCGATGATGCTACAGATTAATCCCAGCAGCAGCCCAAGTATTCAGCCAAGCGAGAAATCCTTAAAGTACAATGCTGTCACTCCTGCCAGCCTAAGGTAAACACAACTCTAAACTCTGGACAATGGGGCAAACATCTCCTGGAATTTGGTTCCCAAATTGCCTGGTTGGCTGATTTGCTTAATATTAATGCAAGCCCAAAGGAAAACTTGACAGCAGGGCTCTCTAGCAAAGGCTGCAAGGTATGTGACAACTGGGCTGTCAACTGTACAGACAGGAGCTTTAGGAGGGGAGAACTTCTATGCAAACACAGGAGAAGCTGATACCAGGTTGCATCGCTTGAGCTTCAGGGCTTATTTAAAGAAAAAAAAAAAAAAACAACAAAACCCAAACCCACAAAAGCACAACAGTGTTTGAATCTGCTCATTTGTATAATCCATAATAAAGTCTAACAGCAAGCCCAAGCAGTGACACAGAGCAGACCATGCAGTCATGCTCCCTTGTTCTTCCCTCTCTTGGCCAGACAGACCCATCCCTTCTCTTGCACTTGCTCTTGTGTTCATTGGGACTGAATTTAGTAAGCAAGAAGTCTTGTCTTTACTTTTGCTGGGCTAATCAGCTGAATCATTCAAAAACATTCAATGAACATCAGAATGAGCACAAGGCAGGGAGGAGGAATTGGAAGGAAAAGGGTTTTTTTCTTCCAGTTTTGATAATACTGTTAAGACCATCTTAACCTCTGTCATATAACTTCACTCACCCTCAAATTATATAAACCCAGACACACTTCAGTGTTTTTCCAGTGCTTTCAGCCATTTTCCAAAATGCCTTTTTGCTGCTAAAAGGCTCTTCATCACTGAATAGAGCTGGCGAAAGAGAAGAAATGCAGGTATCCAGCTAGATGTGTGTGATGATAAGCAACTGATTAAAAAGGAAAATTTGCATCCAGGTTCTGCATAGGAACAAACTCTATGTGATTGCTCCCGGTGGGAGTAGTGTTTCTACTCACTTCAGATCATGGCCTGTACAAAGGGTGCTATTTTCAAACACTTTCACTCATTAGTCGGTCCTAGGTTCAGGCTTGATGGATAATACTTTCTGTAAATAGTCACAGAAGGTACAAACTAACAGCTCCATTTATGCTTTTGCTGGACACCTTAGAAGTGGATGTAAGCCATTACCAAAAAAAAAAAACCCAAAACCAAATTTTAAAAACCCACCTTTGGTGCTCCTTAAGAGGTTAGGCTGCCCACATAGACACTAACAATGACAGAACAGCTGAGTCCTATCCCAGGAAGAAAAGATGACGTAGCACTCAAACATCATAGGGAGGGATGCCAGAAAAAGGACAAGAAGGTTGCTATAACCTTCTAACAAGTTTAAGGTCTGCTAAAAAAATTCAAGTCCTGTACCTGGTAACTGCGTGAGAACAGGGCATCCAATAGCTGTTCGGTGACATGGTGATGGACGTGAACATCATGACTGGCAGCAGAAAGCAAGTGCTGAAAGTACTTCTCTCTCTAGAGAGGTTTGCATCTTGCTCCTGAGCAGGACTTTGCTGAGCTAAGCTGTACCACCCTACCCAGCACAGCTCAAGAGAAGGAGGTCACAGCCCCAGCAATATTTTTTGATCGTATTTCTCTGTGCAGTTATCAAGTCCCACCATTTAAATCACGGTACTAAGAGCATAAGGGCTTATCATATTCCTATTAATGGCATACTTAGTGCTGCCACCAGCTCTTTCCTATTGAACAAGTGCCTCTAAGCTCTCAAGCCTTTTGCCATTTATCTGTTTGACTCAACGAACAGCAAATTAAAAATTGCACCACTAGGGTACCAAGATACCAGAAATTTCCCTCCAGGTACACTGTCAACAAAACTGCTGAAAGTAGCGCAAAAGCTTCAGATTCCTCTTTGAATCAGCTTTGTGTCTACCTAACCAGGTCAGAAGGAAGCGACCACCATGGGAGCAGTTAGTCCTCAAAAGAGCAAGCATTCCCCAGTCCTGAGCTGATCTCAGTGCTACCTTGACAAAGATCTTGTTGACAAAGCAGAATAAATGGCTGCTATTCGAAGTAGCTCCCTGAGGGAATGGGTAAAGTCCCAGTTTTCATAGCTGGTTGCTGATAGGCTGCTGATATTTTACTACAGGATATGTCAGCATCTAGCAAAGGTTAGAATAATTTTCAGAATACTCAGCTCTTGCTCATGTGCAAAAGGCAGATTAATAATGAGTGTATGCTATACTTATTCAGTAAAATAATATATTGACATGACTATTTGTGTATTCAGGGGAAAGGCTGGAACAGAAATTTGCACTCTTCTCCCTTGACAACACATTTTCCAGGGTCCCCTACGCTACAAGTTCACATGACTCAGAGAGAGGAGTAATCCTTCATCCCAGCTCTGAGAATGTCTAGACGCACAGGATGCCAGCCACAGAGCCTGCACCACCGCGCTCTTGTCATATAATACTAAATCCAAAACAAGTTTGCCAAGTCAAAAGGGACATCCTTTAAAATGATACCAGTAAAGTGTTCAGTGCCATTAATGGAAAGGACCGCAATAAAAATTTGGAGATATGTATATCACCTATTTTACTTAAACAGAATAGAGGTATCTGCCTACTTAACAGCAAAATTAGAGAATGTTACTACTGCATGATATGGTAAGATACAACAGGGACTAAACTACACACTGCTACTGAAAAGTTTGGGACATGTTTTTAAATTATAGAATGTGATTGTTCACCTATGAAGCCTTCAGTTTTGCATTTTCAAGTGCCAATTCAGATTTTATATTGTCATAAATCTAAGCCATTTGTTCAGCTACATGGCCTCGTGCACAGATTTTAAAACATCTTTTTATGCAAGTGTCCAGCACATGGACTCCAGCTAGCCTGAAAGATAGGAGGTAAGTAACACTCATAATGAGGTCACGAAGGTTTTCTAATTCTTACAGTTAGTCCTCCTTTGAATGAAACTATTAATGGCATTATAAAAAATTAAAATTTAAGCATTCAGCTCACCAGTTGCTGCAGTTGTCCAAATGACAGCTTAGTATTCATCTATCATCCTTCAGAGGTTGCACCAAATTCAGGAGGTAATGTCAGATAGAGATCTATAAAACTCAGAAAGTAAAGTGTTTTAACAGCTTCAAGCTATTTCTACATTGCCATGCTATATAGGTATTGCTGATAAAAAGAATGCCATATCAGTCTTTCAGCTAATATGAAGTTATACAACTGAATTGAATATAAAAATGAAAGTCTTGGTATCTGTCAGTTAAGTATTAGCCTGAGTTAGTCTCAGAAGAAGATTAAACTGTAATGGACTGTCTTGATCACACAGATGTAATGTGAGCCCAATTCAAGCTTGCTTTGCTATAGGATTTTTTTTACATTATTTTTTAAGCCTGTCCTGGGGATTAGTTGTCCTGATATGAATTGCTGGTTGAGGAAGCCACGTTCCTGGTCCCAGCTATAAGACTGTATTGGTCCTACAAAATCTATGAACAATGTTACACATTCTTGAACATCATTAATGGCACTTTAGAAGCTTGTTCACAGGCTGACAAAGAAAGAAACAAGACTGAGCCTTTTTTCTGAATTGGAAGAGAGCAGAATTTTCAAATGCAATGGCAGCCAAGAAACTGATGACTAATCCCACTCAGTTTTATTTCAGGAGTTGTTAAATAATTGTAGTACAAATATTTGATATATCTAACATAGTGTAAAGAATTACCTGGTTTATTTAATGTTTCTGTGAAATCTCTCAAGTCACGAACTTTGTATCAGCAAATATCAGCAAAAAAAGAGAGCAATGACAGAAAATGAGGAGAGGGCAGGGAATAAAATGGTTTCTTTGTCTCAGTGTTGATCATACAGCTGTCCAGCATATAAGTCTCCTCAACGGATTTTCTTCATTGAAGCAAAAACACATTTTGTTTCGAGTATGCCTGAAGAGACACTAATACACAACTGTAGTGCATCTGATGATAAAGTTGGTTGATTAGCCTCAGTTAACTTCAGGTAAAAGAATTAGTGAAGACATGCAAACAGGGAACTGACCCCCAGACTGACACACATCTATGCGAAGGCTAAAGATCTATTCTGCTTCTTCATCTGTACTATCTGTACTTGATCCTTTGTCATTCCATTTTCATCACTTTTATTATCTATGCTAGCTATCTGCTATCAAGACATTCATACTTTCAATTTACTCTCAAGACAAACCTCCAATGAAACAAATGCCTGGGTGAGATAATACTACTAGGTGTAGTGTATGGGAAAGTCTTAGCCAGGAGATTAATTACTGAGTTTAAAAATACATTAAGAAAAGAAAGAACAAAATATAGGAATAAGCTTTCAACAGTGTGGTGAAAAAACACTCTGTTACAAAACCTCTGTATATTCCATAATCATCAGTTATCTGGGAAAAGGAGCAAACATTCAAGTGTTAAACAAAAGTGCCAATGGGAGATAAACGCGAACATAAATCCTTCTTAAACAATAATACAGCATATAAATCCTCAAGAGGAACATAGGAAAACAAACAGTGAAAGCAGTCACTTGGTGAAAACCCATGCAGACGAAGTTGTATCATGCATAGAAAAAGAGCAAGTATAGACTCAATTTAGATAACTTCAAGTTTTCTTAGAATCTGTAATCACTCTGAAAAAGTGATGCAGTGTGACCAATAAAAAAAGCAAAGTAAAAGTGGCAAATACTTGCCACTTATGAAAACTCCACCAACTGGAGAAAGCAGTATTTCTTAAGGATTATATAGCAGATTTTGCGTCAAACAAAATATATTGCTGTATCCTTGAGTGCTTCAAGATACCCAGTTGCAGTATGTGCCCCTTGACACTGTATCAGAACAAGACTAATGCATAGGCCAGGCCTGAACACTGGGTTTTCTAGAAGGATGCACAGACATGTTTTTAGGGAACCAGGACCCTGGAGGTGACAACAGACATGGATCAACCTAAACCCAGCCTGAGGGATTTTGGCAATATATGTTCCCCAGACAACACTGCAAATGGGGAAATCCTAATGCCATTTGAAACTATCCTCACAGTCAAATAATGGTTGTTCTTCAGCTGGAGTCAACAAAAGTTCACGTAAAAGCATCCTGAAAGAAAAAGACGTTTCAAGATTAGTAAGGCTGTTAAGCACCTTTAAAAGACTCATGAATATATTAATGAGATACATTGAAATGGAATTGCACTGTGTTTATTTCCATGAAACAGAGCATTATAGCAAAGGGTGATACTCACTCCAAAAGATAACTATCTATCTTTTATAGGTGTGAAAGGCCTACTATATAATTTATACAGCATGGGCATCTTTTAGAGTAATGCTCAGTGTAGGTACCTTTACCATGTCTTTACACATAAGAGTTATATACAGCCATCTTCACAGTTATAAACAAGGCATTTATGGCAAAGCCAGCAAACTTTCTTGAAAGGATTATTCTATTTCCACATATTAAATATAATGAAAAGAGTATTTAATTTGTACCATTTCTTTACAAACACAGCTTCTTTGGCTGAGCCCTAGACAAACCAATATATTTGTGAAGCAGATAATTTTTTAAAAGGTCAAATATCAAGGACATGTTAAAAATGTGTCCCTTTTTTCAAACAGAAGAAAAGTCCTAGCCAAGTGGTTTGTTCATCATCAGCACAGAAGAAAAGTAGGTAAAGATGTAGCAAGAGTAAAAAGAGAAAAGAAAACAGTATAAACCTCTTCTTTGGTTGGTGATGTGATCTCCTATTGATTTATGTATTATTTCCCCATTTATATCTTCCTCCAGTAGATATTATCAGCTAGAAAGATATTGTTGAAGAGCTTCTATGCAGAAGCAGATTCCACATCCAGTATTTGATGTGCCACAGAATTCCCCATTTCCTTTCCATTGCAGGTGCTGCTCCTAACTGACAACAGAGTCACAGAAAAGACCAGTCCTCCTCTTCCCTTGTCAAGCTGGAGATCTGCTGCTTAGGATCCTTCTGGCCACACACATCTACTCACTCCTCAGCTCTGCATTCACAGATTTTAGTATGTCACAGAAGCTATATGCAATGACTGATGCTTATTCCTCTTTCTCACATGTGACAGAAGTGTATGGTTTTAGAATAACAGACCTTGTGTACGCAAATAGCTACTTACTTCTTTAGCCACAGTGGTAATTCAGTTATCTGTTTCCTCCCTTACCTAGCTTGTGTAAGGTCCCCAGAATAATGGCCCAGGCATTGCCAAAGACTGCACTGGTAGCATAGTATTCTTAATACTGTGTTTGTTATCCATTCAAAGCAAATACTAACCTCAAAAGTTGGATGTACTGGGACAAATTTCAAATGCACACTGTTAGCCAGTACAGTAAACTGTTAACCAACTTACTTTCAAAGCTCTTACCTCCTAATCAAGAAGCTCCTCTTTTAGGGCAGAAACAGTATTGCATTGTCAGGCCTAAGACAGGCTACTATGACCAGCTGGAATCCTTGCTGGAGTTAATGCCACTTCCAACCTCAATTATACCAGCAGAACAATGGCAAAATACATGAACACAATGGAGACTTCAGCACGAGCTGTCAAACCCCAATGAAGGAATCTATCTAATGCAAATATGACCTGATTAAATGATACAGAACTTGCTTATTCATCCAAAAGCTCATGCATTTGGATTAGACTTCGTGTATGACTAAGATCTCAAAACAAACCTTGGGATAACACTCAATGTTCAAGTCACTGCACAATAAGACTTAACAACATACACATTATTTCACGTCAGTAAAAACTTTCTGCTTTTTAGTAGTACAGACATGGCAAACAACTTAATCAGACAAAATACTGTTGTTGTCTGTAATATTCTGGTATGCTCCTCTTATCAAGCAGCCTGGACTCCCAACAGCATTATCAATAAACAAGAAGAAAACATCACTGGTAATTTACTGACATTTGTGACAACATGCTATTTGTTATTAACTGAAGAGTAAAAAAATATCACTGACATCTTAATGTCATTAATGATTTCAACTAAATGCTTAAAATAGAAGCTGTCTATACAACTCTTACATAGCTTTATCTGAGGATGCTGGGAATTCACTATAAACAATTACAGTTCCAATGAATCTGCTGTAATAAATCTGGACATAGCATGGGATGGTTAACTTTGCTGACTTTCATATTTGAGCAAGTTTCTCTTTGCACTGAAGAACTCACTGTTAGGAGAAACACGGTTTATAGTGCTGTTGGGGGAGATACCCACATCATAACAGAGATACTTGGCAATTATGCAGTGAGGGAAACACAGAATGAAGTACTGCAGTACTGGGCAGAAAACCAGAGTTATGTTTTTACAGAAACTTGTTGGTGTCTTCCTCTTCTATTACAATTCAAGGCTCATAATTTCTTTGCTGGGGTTTTCCACCCCTCTCTTGTTAACTTACTTTTTGTGTCTCAAGGCCTTTCTACTCCCCACTACAGAAGTGCTCCAAGTCCCATGGTGGGACAGTTTAGTCTCTGAAATTAGAGTTCATAAGAGAGGAGCTCTACCACTGCAAACTTCCCCAGGCTGCTTCCAGGGTGTCCCACATGACGCAGAAGAACTTCTGAAGACAGAATACTAGTTCTGTTACATACAGCTCTTTCCATCCTACGTGTCTGCTGACAATTATTTATTGAGTACTACATTAACAGTCTTCCAGAGTCATGTATGCCACTAAGTAATTATCAGAAGTAACAGAAAGGTTTAGGTCCCCACTACTGAAGTATAATCTATCATAAAATCCCAGAAGAAAGATTTTGAAGTGGATACAAAATTAGCACAGATCCCTTCTCAGCTGCTTGAAGGAAAACACTTCACCTGCAGTCACAGAGATGAACAACACCTCTAGCATTCAGCCAAAGCAAATTACATTTTGAGATATAAATTAATTTGTAGTAATCTGTTTTTACAAAGGATTAAATTGTTTCAAAATTACCAAAATGAGACATTTTTATTATCTTAAATAAGAGTTTTTTTCTCCTCTCCAGATTATCTTTTCAAAACCATCATCAAACTTCTGGTCTTCTACTTATCCAAGAAAAAACAGAACAGTGGAAGGAGATTGCAACCTATTTCCTTAGATGCTGTTTTTAGTTGTTTTTAGATACAACTTCTTTAATGTTATTACTGTAACTGAAATCTCAGCAAATATGTCAATGATTTTTAAGATACCATCCCAGGATTGTACATTGTAGTTGGATTAATCTGTATAACATTTCTTGCTGCCCTTTTACCAATGCCAACAGAACATAAAGTATATTCTGTGTGACAAGAAGGCAATGACTTTGCCTTTGCATAATTCTGTTTCTGCCCAGAAAGTACAATAGATGAAAGGGGTCTTGGATGAATTGTCCATTCAAACAGAAGTATTAAACATATTACTAATCCATCATTCCTTGTTCCTGCTTCATGACTTGTTAGAAAGTCTTTGTACTGACTCTATTCCTTTCTTGGTTTTTTGGGGCCTTTTTTGGGGTGGGTGGGGTAGGGTTTGTTTTTTGTTTTCAAAGATATTAAGTATAGAAGCATGGTAGAACTGCTCATATCATAGAATCATAGAACGGTTTGGGATGGAAGGGACCTTAAAGATCATCTAGTTCCAACCCCCCTGCCATGAACAGGGTCACCTTCCACTAGACCAGGTTGCTCAAAGCCCCATCCAACCTGGCCTTGAACACTGACAGGGAGGGGGCATCCACAACTTCTCTGGGCAGCCTGTGCCAGTGTCTCACGACCCTCACAGTAAAGAATTTCTTATATGTATACCAAAAAATTTTCACATGCTTGGCATTCTCATTTGAGCACTTGTCATATCCACAGTATTGAAAATTTCCAAGGAGAAGCCCATTTGTAATGCTGGAGTCACAAAGAAGTTTAAAGGTATAAAACAACACATGCTCAGATAAGTAAATTATAGAAAAAGAAATAAAACCCTGAAGTCATAGATGACAGCATTCTTCTTCTGACAAGCATATTTATTAAGACATTAAACTTCCTTATTCTTATAAAACATATCAGGAACATTGTGACTACTTTAATGGAAATAAGCTATGACAGATTTTGGTTAAGAAAGATACAACTTACACTGTGGGGGAAAATTATTTTCTCTATAATATCTTAGTATAGAGATTCCATAGAAGCATGTAAATCCAAATGAGGACAACTTGACCAATAATCGTCATCCTGCTATTTTTATAATTCTTACTTCAACTGTAGTCAGATATATAATATCTACAGAAGGCAGTGGACACTGTAGAACTTCAACAAGGAAATGCAGTTTAAAAGATTCAAAACATTTGTTTCCTTTTCAGTGATTTCCAAACCAGCATTTAAAAAAAAAAAAATATTCTTATAAAAACCTTTTGCCCTGCCAATCTAAGAAACTTTTTTTGCTTGGACAGACTCCAAATGCTGTTAAAGATGTGCATCACTGAGATTAATAGTGATGTAAAGGGAGTTGTGAATTTTATTACGAGAATGTACTGATGTATTGTCTAGGGGCAGCAATTAAGCACTGGCAAGTATTTCTATGTCCTAATTCCTGGTAACAAAAATTCAGAGAGCTTGAAACTAGTACTTGGGTAGAATGTAAAGTTTGATACCATGCACTTATTTGACCTGGAAATCAAGAGCCCGGTACACAATCCTAAGTCCTTATACACACAACCAGTCTCTCCAATCACAGTACACTGAAGTATTTCTGTGCACTCGAGTTTTACCTGGAAGAGAATCCTGCTGACATTAAAGTTTCTTTGCACAATTTGACATACTACTTTGATTTTGAAAACTCATTTTGCTGTTATTTCATCTATTACCCCAAAACTTCTTTGGGACTTAAATCCTTTGCAAAAGCTAACCAGCTGGAAAAAGGATTTTATATCTAAAGAGCCACAGCCACACATAGGCCTGCCATGCCAGACGGCTTATATAGGGCATATATATTCTTCACTCTTCTGCAATAACACTTCTCTTTTCTGACATCAACCTCCTCCTTTACTAATATTACAATATCACTAGGCAGGGAACCGGGGAGGGGAAATAAAGACTACTGTCCACTTTAAATTCATTTCTTGCTCATTGCACGTTACTCAGTAAACGAAGCATAAATACACCCTTCACACAAGAAGTTTTCAGGATTCCCCGTGCAGTTCTGTAGATACCAGTGCAATCTGTAAGAATCTGGCTGGTACTGGGCAAGAGTGAGGAGAGAGTCTGGGACATCACAGGGACGTTGCACAATTCAGTTCTGAAGTGCTACTACCTGCTGCAAGACAGAAGCACAGACAGCTTCCATGGGGCAGCACACAATAACCAATATTAATTTTGTTTGGTTTGGATCATTAGCAGAGAAGTCAACATATCCCACGCACACCAGCTGTCGGGGACTATCCAGAGAATGCTTCACTGGGCACAGAACTGTAGAACTTACAGATAAAAATGAGCCAGTCCAGGCCTCTTCAGAGTAAAATTGTTTCTTACGCAGCCCCTGCCTACAGCTTCTGCAGTTTAGTTTTAAAAGCCCCTGATAGTAACAAAGTACTCGATATTCAGCTTACCTTTCCCTTTTTCTTAATTTCATCTTGATTCTCCTAATTATATTACCATGTACCACACTAATTGGTGTTCACACATGGCCAACTCAGCTACAGTCAGTCAAATTTACTCTGTCACACATCTAGCACAATTTGGGATTCCTTAAAATCCCAGTTGTGTTAGCTAAGCATTGCCTATAAAAGGGAAAATACAACTGCACTATTTTCACAGTTCTTTTCCTTTTTCCAGTGGTTTGTGCTAAAGGAAAGACAGGATCTCAACTTGCATTTACCTGTTTCCCCCTCTTCCCCCCCATGTCAATTAGCTCAAACTACCACAGATGTATTTAGGCACTGTCATAACAGAAAATCCTGATGAGTGGAGAGAAGCCCTCCACTTACATCCCAAACACCATACTCCCCGACCCCCCAGCATCCAGGATAACTCTACTAGCAGGTTTTTTTGTGTACTGTTATCAGATAATGATAGTGCATTTCACCAAGAAGAGAGCAGTCTGCAAATTTAAACAAAAACACATATCTGCATTAAAGTCATGGTAATGCATTCTAAAACGAGCTATAACAATTCTACGGTACTAACATCTCCCTCGCTACCAATGTAATTGTTTCCCAAACTTAAGGTATGATTGTGTGCTAATGTGACATATCTGCAATGCACGGAACTGCTCGCAATCCATTTTACAGGACAGGAGGCCAAGCGATGTAACCAGGGTTACATGGACAACCTGTATTAAAGCACAAATCAATCTCCTGCTAACACCAAGCCACAGAAAATTTCTTCCTCTGAAAATTAAGTTACAAAACTCTTGTAAATTATAGAAAGTGATAGGGTTTAAACAGATGACCGCTTACACTCATACAAATACCTTGCCACTAAACTACCAAGCCAGCACCTTTTTTCTCCCTTTGTCTAATTAGCAAGAACATAATAATCTCCATTTTAGTATGTTAAAGGACACAGCACATCTCTGAGAGGTGCAGACTGAGATAAGGTCTATTCCACCTACATCAGGTGACAGGGAGTAACTAACGTAGGTTAACACACAGCAATCTTTGAAAAAAATCTCTAGGATGCTGACAAGAAAATTACTTTTGCCCAAGGCAAGCAGGTGGCTTGTGGGATCTCCCCAATCACTTTTTCACCTCTCCATATTTACCTCTGAAAAACGTCTCCTCCATCAGGACAGCTGTACACAATAGGAGACCGATTTAGAAATTCAAGGCATATCAGACCAGAGCAGCAAGGCCATGCTGATTTGGGGAGTACTGCATCCATTTTAGCACCACACAAATTCACAAAATAGGTCATGATCTAATCCAGGTTACACAAGTTTCTACAGACTCAAAATCAGGCAGAAGAATCATAAGGCAGAAAGCCCACAGGAGGGAAAGGTGCAGCACTTGAAAGCAGGCTTTATCCATCCCAGTACTCACCAGGTTACTCGTACAAAGCCATGCAGCCGCTGTGTCTTTCCCAGAAAGCTGCAAGGCTTTCTCATGCCCTCAGCAGCAGGAGGGCAGGCAGGCGGCATGGCCTCCTCCAGAGCATGCCGAGCTCCTCTCCCCAGCAGCCACGTGAATTCAGTTAGCACAGGGAGGACCAGAAGACCATCTTCTCATACAACAAAACTCTCCTGAAATCCTCGCTGAGACATTATCATGTAGCACAGGTTGCTTCAAAGAAGAACACATTAATCTTGAGTACGTCACCAGCAATTACTAAGATTTAGATGGCAGCACCGGAGCACAGACACCAAAGAGCGTCACTGTTCACACCTCAGAAGAACAATGTCCTGTGGGACAATCTCTACCCACACACCTTCACCCAGGGTTTTGGGTGTCCATGCCCAGGCACTGGCAGCGGGGGCTGCAGGTGGGTCTCTGTGAGGAGAGGCTGGGGCTGTCCAGGGCCGGTTCCAGACGGTTCCGCAGCTGCCCCCGCGGTGGTGGCGCCTCTGTGGAAACATGTTTGAGAAAGGGCAAAACACTACCCGGCAGCGAGGGAAAGCGTGAGGGGGAGGCGTGAGGGGAAAAAGGCGGGAAGGAAAGGCGGGAAGGAAAGGCGGGAAGGAAAGGCGGGAGAAGCAGCCCTGGGAGCGCCCTGCGTTAGGAGGGCGGGAGGCCAGCTTCATGGCTTTCCTCTGCCCTGCTGACTGCACTCCTTGGAGCCCACTGAAACCAGAGGTAAGAGGACATCAGAGAGGACACAAATGAGTCTAGCAAATGTAACAGAGCAGCAGGCTCCTGTTTTACTGGAGAAAACAAAGGGAGACAAAGTTTTTCCTCTCCCTCTGACAGGAGCTGACGCCTGGTGTGACACCATTGCAGTTGCTCTGCCCAGTCCTGCCGCCTTCCACCACAGCCACCACCAGCCACGGGGACACTGCCAGCCCAGACATACAGATAGATGGTGACATTCAAACCTGTCTCTCATACGGTAAGCTCCCCAAATTGTCACACTCTTCAATTTCTGCATCTTTCTGAAAGTAATGCATCCAAGAAGCAGACAAATGAGCACATCTTAAGATCAACCAACCAATGTAACAAGTAGTCATGAATACCTAAGAAAAAGCAGTGTCCAAGCAAATTCCAGCACTCAAACACACTGAGTACCGTATTACACCACACATCACACCCCAGCAGTAAGAAAAAATGGCAAAACCCAGATTCAAAGGACTCTGCTTCAGTGTCTGTGAGTACAGCTAAAGAAATAATTCTGCTAATCAAACACTTTTAGCATTCTCACTCCCCTAGAACTATTTGCATAGCTCTGAACTGCTTGGGTGCTAGTCAAATGGATTTGAACACACAGAAGTCAACCTTTTACTTTCATATTTTCAAAATGCTTCAGAGATTATGTAATATTTAATAAATTACACCTAAGATTCAGTAATATTCATATCTTTTACACTATATGGCACCATTTTTATTGTGCATGCAATATTTTTAATTTATTTTTTTCATTAAAGATGGCAATTGGTATTATACATTTTTACAACAGAGGAAATATTAACCTATTTTTCCTTCATGCAAATGAGATTTCCAAAATATTAAAGAAATCTGAAATTTTTTTATAGATTTCTGATTACTGGTAGTATTCATTGCCATTGAAGTATATGGAGAACAAAAAAGGAAGAAACCAATTCACCTTATTGAATGTGTCCATAAATCTACTATATTAAAATTCAATTCAAGCTGTAAAACACAAATATATTTCACTTCAGAAAAAAAAAAAAACCTGGGGGGCTGAGAAGTAGGATGAATTTTTTTTTAAATCATGTAAGAAAAGAAGTGATAATGAAACGAATAAAAACATAATAGGCATACTGGCCTATACTCATTGACACAGGGAATGCCTTAAATCTGCACAGAACTCCATGGGTCATGATATAGTTCCCATCTATACAGACTATTCCTGGGAAATCGGGATGCCAAGGGAAAGTAGGATGCTTACTGGGAGGATGTGAAGACAGAGCAGGCAGTTAAACTGCACAGTCACCCCACGAAAAAAGGTGGAACTGGTGGTTCCCATTTCAATTTTGTAGCAAGATCCCAAGACTTAAAAAAGGAAAGTGGTGCAAAGCAGATTTTGCCTCTTGAACTGCTCTCAGCTCACCGAATCCCAAAAGAGATGGACATTAGGAAAACATATAAATGTGTCAGTCTCATGCAGTTAGGTATTTTTGCTATTTCTGTGGTGGCAATACTGTCTTCAGCTACAGGTTCTTATTTAATACACCAATTGCCAAACATACTGCACTTTCATTTATCAGAGATGACCTCACAACTCTGCTAGGGCGGGTTCTTGTGCTGTGGGTGTTATAGTTGACACAATGAAATTGCATTTTCATCTGAATCGTCTACATTTAAAGTATTTTTTGCTCCTCCACTTCCCTAGGACGTGTCTCTACATAAGAGCAGTTCCAAGTGTAAAGTCTGGTTTGGATGTCTCTGAAGTTCAGAGCTGCCCTGAACATTTAGATTCAAGACAGATAATATTTGCCTAATATATCCTGACAAAATGTTTAGTAGCCTCAAATTCAAGTTTTTGTAAAGGTCTGTTGGCCTTTGTGTTGGTCCATTCCTATTTTCAAGGCCCAGCCCACTCATTTGTTTTCCATGTGCAGTACAGAAACAAAGTAGACCGATAACAGTTTCTGACTTTTAACACAGCATTGCCTTTTTTTTTTTTTTTAAAAAAAAAAGCAATTTTAATTTTAAAATGCAAGCTATCATTTGTGTAGAACCAGCAACAGCATGGATATAAAGGTAAAAGAAAATTATCAGACCACATAAAGTTAATAATGTGGTGCTAGCAAGAACATTTAATTGATTTACAGTTCGGCTCAATGTATAATCACTGTGCTATAAGTAAAGCTATAAGGTAGCCCACCAGTTCTTATTGGTCTTCCTCAACAGTTTCATTCACAAGCCTACTAATTAGCTTGAGTCCTTCAGTACCCACCATTCAGATTTAAATCACTTGTTTCCCATTTTGCTGTGTACTATACACTGCAAGCCCATAAAATCAGGCATTAATATTTCTATCAACAGGGCTTCTGGAAGTCAACTTTAATTATTATAGGTGAAATCTTCCTAATCCTTGCAAACAAAAATGATTAAAATACAACAAAGCAGTAATTCCGGGTTAGTGTTAAACACTGGAGGATGTTATGGTCAAATATCATAAAGTTCTTCTTCTTAGTAGGAAAGAACATTTAAGATCAATATATTTTAAAAAATGCCAGAAAAAATGACATGTTTTTTCCAGCAAATTTAGATAGTGAATTGATAAATTTAAGAGCCTTTCAAGTTCTTTAAAGGCTGTATTTTTCATCATACCCCTTCTAGACTTTATGATTCAGTTCACATGAAAAATAAGCCAGACTATATATGTGGCTAAAACTGACAGCAATATTTGCTAAATGTGTCACATGCACAAAACAATTATATAAAATTATATTTAATTATTTTTAATATTTAGTTATTCATTCAAATTGAATACTTCCATACAAAATGAATTATTGCATTACTTAATGTCATATTCCTCACTTGTGTTTGAGCATGGCTTTGATTTACATTGCAAACTAAGATCTACAGATTGTCAAAGTCAGCTTCAACAAATAAAAAAAAACCAAATAGGACAGGATTAAACAACAATATAACAGTCGCAAATCAAATGCTCTCTACACTTCTGTGGAATATAAACAGCTGTTTCCTGGGTTTTTAAAAACATCTTATGATTTAAATCTCCTTAACAATTTGACAAAATAATTTGATAGCACTTTAAAATATTGCCTGCAAATGAATCTGACGAGCAATGAAGAAAAAATGTTCTCGGTATCATTTAAAATCATATTTGTTGTGCCACAAAAACAACAAAATTTAGAATCTCACTTTTAAACTAGAGCTACATCATCATCTGTGACTTGTGATACCTAAAGGAATATCAGAGAACAGCAGCCTTTCAGGCTCACATCCAGGTTCACATTTTCCCATCCAGGTCACAGATGTGACTGAGGTTCACATTTCTCAGTGAAAACAACATTCATTGGGTCAGCGCTGGGCTAAAGACAGTAAACCTTACAGATGAGAGAGAGTAAAGTGCTTATTGCAATACCTCTGAATTATAGAGGATGTATTGCATTAAAACCTGCTGAGTAGCATTTAGGAAATGCTAAAAAGAAAAAAATTGAAAGAGAAAAAAAACATATCCTGCTGCGAAGCTTACTGCAAAATTCCCATAGATGCCAACAGATAAGTCTCTATTACAGTGTGGCAGGTATGGGGCCAAAGGCAGAACTGTTAAAGATACTTTGAAGATTACACCAGATTTTGAGATTTCAAAATTAAAACACAACACAGTATTGACTACCATGAAAAGTTTGGTTAGATTTTGCAAAGCATGTATAATAAAGCCTTGTAAATTAACATACAGAAGTACCTTAATCTATTATCCCCCTTGAAGTCAATGAAAAGCTGTTGAGAAAAGCCTGACAGTTTCACTCTAGCTACAGCGTTATTATGCAAAACACCTAGCAGATGTAGTAAACAAAACCCACAAACCTCCCTTACCCTGTGTACTAGTGCCACAGCTTTGTCTGCACACATATTTTACTGTTTTCTTTCACGTGTAATTGTAGCTCCTGTTCACTAAGAGCTTTGAAAATCTCTGGGAGTCTTAGAAGGCATAAAGTTATTAGCTGGGTTGTCCTGTCAGGATTGAGACTGAAGGGTAACGCCACTTTTCCATATGCCATGTCCTATAACAGAAGTATGCAGTTCTCTATTTCAGTAATTGCTTTGTTCAGGGACATTGAAGAACAGTTGAATATGCATCTATTTACAGTATGTCAGTCAAAGACTCTAAATATAGTAACATTAAGCTCCAGCAACATTCTCACAGGGCAATACTTCTTAGTAAACACTCACGGATGGATACTGTTTCTCTTTGCAGTAAAGAGCCAAGGCTACATATACTGTCACTGTTGACAACAAATAAGATCTAGGACAGCTGATGTTCCTTTTTAGGTGACAGCATGAGCTCTGTTTCAGAGCTTTGATGAAAAAGCCACAGACCTTGAATTAGTTCACATAATCATTCTGACACTGCTGAAATCTATATAACACTGACGAGATGGTTCACTTGTCCTATTCAGGTGGAAGAGTCCTGAAGCCTGGAGTAGTTCATATATGATTTCACATGCTTTCCGTCATCAGCTCCCACCTTCAGCAAAATTATTTACTGTCTTTCACTCTAAAGGTTTATTAATTTGATCAAGGGCAAAGGATAGGTAGTATGTTCCACCAGTTAATAAAGTTTATAAAGCACTAGGGGATCTACTTGGATGAGAATCATCACAGAAATGCAAGACTTAATCAGACCAAAACCAGCTGCTAATGCCAGAGAGATGTAAAACTCATTTAGAAATTAGAAGGGGTGGCTCAGCAAGCAGACAACATTGAAAAGTTGTATTATGAGACACAGGTGCAAAGACTTTTAACCTAAGTTAAGGTTAGGCTTTTAAGGCTAAAAAAAAAAAAGTACTGTGAAATGCACCTGACATGAGCAGTTGAAAGGATACTCAGATACAAGAGATGTGCTGATCTTAAGAATTTACAAATGGAGGAGCAGGACGTTCCAGCTGAGAAAAAATATTTTTAAAAATATTTAAACACTGAAGCTCTATCAACATCATAAGATAGGAATTACAAAAGAAGTGACAAAATTAGAGAGCTTTAAAAGAGCACTGTATAATCCAATGATGATTGAAAGTAACCTGCAAGCCAGTCTGAGCAGATGCATCAGAGGTATGGTTGTGTGTTCAGAACGGTTCTGGACTACCAGTCACGTGCAGGCTTAATACCAACATATCCATCTGTGTAACAGCATTCACTTGTCAATAAAGCACTAATATTCCAAAGGAGCAAATGAATGAAAACACTAACTTCACTGCTCTTCACGGTAACTCCATTGGTTCAGGTGGGGGTTTTTTGGTAAGCAAATCAGGTGATGTAACAAGTTTTATTACAGTGCCATCTAGTGCGAATGAGGCGTTTGAATGAAGATGGCAGATGGGTGAAACCTCTGCTGCCCACAGCACCACCACTGCCTGCCCAGGAAGGGGAAAGCCTCTCCACTGGGGCCATGGCAGCTAGGGAGGCCATCCTGCTTCTTGAGAGGAGTTAAGGGATCTGGCTCAGAGAGCAATTAGAAAAATATTTCCGTTCTTGCTTTAGGGTGAATTGTCGCTCTGAGTATCAGTGTCATATATTTAGCATTTTTAAGTATCCAGATTATGTGCTGGGCTCCTTTTCTCCATCATAGTCACTTGCTTCTTCCTCAGTCACACAACTGAGAAGAGCTTTGTGCTGACAAACAGAAAATGCTCCAAACATAAGAAAATATGATTTGCCTGTATGAGAAAAGGCTATGATGAACTTAACAAGAAATAGTCTGTGAAATACTCGCAACAATTCCCAGTTCCTACAGACTAGTACTTGGTCTCCGGCCAACTCTGTACCTGCAATTACCCAGAGATATAAGAAGCCATTTCTCATGATACCTTAAATATTGACAAGGTGGTCGATGCATCAAGTGACAAGCTGAGAAGAACAATAAGAGAAACAGTGGTTAACTAAGAGTGTTGCATCTGTTAAATTCTAAAGTGAAACTCTTAGCTTACCGTACCACAGGGGTTTTGCAAACTCTTTGAAGAGGAGATGCAAATCCCAGCTACCCACCAAGCTACAAAGAAAGCCTGGTTAGTTACTGTGCATGCAGGTGACCCTGGGGCATCTCAATCAGATCCACAGGGGAACTCTATGAAGGAAGAGCCACTCCAAAATGCTGGCTTCGTTACAGAATTTTCTATTCCATCTTTTGTAAAGACAGATTTGTGTCTAAAATGAGAATGTCTGTTCATATCTTTGTCATGCTAGTGACAAATAGTCATTAAATCCACAGGAGTTTCCATATGAACGCTGGAGACAAAAAAGAAGTTCTAAGGCACAGCTGCCATTCCAGCTTCAGTGCAGTTTTGTTCATTTAACTTCTTTCAAAGTTATAGTCTTGTATAAATTTTGTAGGAAATACAGAAAAGCATAAAACTTCCTATAAAAATTCTGAGATAATTGCTTTGTGACACATGGGCTGTCCCTGCTGCTTCACAGGGAAGGGCACCCAAAACGCACATCTTGTACAGCAGGTGCAATTCCACGAAGAGTGCAGTGGAAACACCTTCTCCTAGCAGCAGTGTATGAACAAGCTTCACTCTCTTGCTATATCCACTGCTGCTCACTTTTTGATGTCAGAGCTCTGCAGCCTGAGAGATACAGGCAATGAATCAAACTTGCTTTAAACGAAATGAGAAAATTCCTCTTGAAATCACAAACCACAAATCAGAAGCAGTACACTTGTCTCCTCTCCTGCCTACACACAAACCTGCACCCGTACATATGTCCACTTTATTTTATAAGAGAAGTAAATGCTACCTGCCTAACCACCACAATGCATGCAGAAATTTACTTCCTTAAGGTCTTCCATGAAATGATGATTCATAAAAATAATGTATGGGCCCAACATGGTTTCGTTGGACACTCTCAATGTCCAAAAGCCAAAATAAAGAGAGAAGACATGTCTGGATCTCTCTGATCCTGAGCTGGCCAGAGACTTGTTTTAGGCTCTGCTCAAACTACACTTGAAACTATCCTTCCTGCATGCAGGGAAGAAACCCAGCTAGCATCCCTAGCTGCTTCCCCTTAGGCATTCTGTATACAGAGGTCCCACATAAATCCCAAATCCTTTGTTTTGCCATTTATGGTTCCCTAGAGTCATATTATAATAGCTTTGATTAAAATACAAACCAAGTGAGTAATTGCAGGCTTTTTAATTTTACAGTGTCAGTTTGTCATTGTAATGGATATGTTGGAACATGAAAGTCTCTTAATGAATTAAAGGAAATGCATATTTAGAAGGACTTAAAAACTGCCCATGACCAGCAACCACATACACTCACACAAAAATAAGAGAGGGAGAACATCTTTTCATGTCAGTGATACAAATCCCCAATAAAAATAATGAACTGTATGTCCTCCTGACTGCAGCTCACAAAGTGCCCTGTGGCTTCACTGAATAGCATTAAGCAGAACTCTTGTGTACTTGTTTTGAAAAGGCCCTTCCATTCACAGGTATCCATAATGCTGAAAAAGTTATTTTTGCAACAGAGTTGAATAGAAAATAAAAAAGAAAACACTCAGTTAATATTGTTTGTTCCCTCCAATCTGTAACATCTCATCTTAAAAGAAATAACACTTACATTTCAGAGATGTTTGTTTCCAGGAAGCAGATGCTTGTTTTCCCTTCTGCACGTTGGTCATCATTCAGCATGCGTTTCACAAAAGACACAGTGAGAAGCATATTGTAGTGGAAGTGCTGGAATACCATTTTTATTGTGAAGATCTAATGAGTAGATCTAATCACACTCGGACTACCCCTCTGATAAGCAGAGTAAACCCAAGCATTGTTAAGGAAACCGATAAGTTTTTCTTGATGTACACTCCAAACAAGTAGGAAATCCATTTTGACAGCTGTTATAAATAGCAAAATACAGGGTTGAATATTTTTTGTTATTTAAAGGACAGTGGAGTAAAATAATCATTAGGGATTTGCACGTATATTACAAAAGTAATATTGGCTGGTAGAGAGCATTTCATAAGGGAGGGACCCACTCCCACTCCACCTCTGCTACCAGCCTTTTAGAGCAACAATAGGGAACAGCAGAACTAATATGTCACTGCTGCAGTCGTGCCACAGAGTATTTATGCATCTTTGCCAATACCTCTAGCTACTATTCTTCAAATAACATGTACCAGAGTAAACTGAATTGTAAAGTGGAACACCACTCTTTCCTTCCACTTTCTGCATGAAAATTACATGCACTTGTGTGCAGAGAGAGTGGCAAATGCAGAAATTAATGCAAATTTTATCCCTTTCAGGAAAGGCATTTCTGGGCATTGGAAAAGGAACAGAGAAGAGGGAGAGGGAAAAAAACAGAAGCAAAATATGTTTTTCCCCATATTCCAGAGCTACCAAGGCAAGAGCAGGGTTTTCTTCGTGGCCCATTGCTCCCCTTCCCAGTATCTCTTGGTGCATACATATGACTCATAAAGATTTCTGGTTTTGGTGGTCTCTGCTTTCCACGGCAAAGCAATTTCTCCAGCCAAAAAAAGCAGAAGATAACACCACACTAAGCTGTTTAATGCAGCTGTAACTCTTGCCAAGACCTTCCTGGAAATTTGCGAAGTTGCACTGTCAGAATGACTCAATTTTTTTCCTGATTTTAACTTAAATCCTCAGATGTGACAAGCACCTGCAATTCGTAATGATTAGAAAGTGGGAAGTATTCAGTAACTCTTCTATTCCAGCCCTGAGATCATAAGCTTACTCCAAACGCTAAAGATTTTAATAGCTCTTCCTTAGCATTTATGCACCAGTCTTTCAGGAAAGCATTTTCCATTTCTGAGAGATGCAGCTCCGGCTGCACCTAGGCAGAGTGGCAGGGCAGGGTGACACTGGATTTGTGCATCTTCTTTCCATAGGGCTCCTCCTGCACTGACTAAGCATACTCCAAGATTATGTCATTCTGCTGCATTCCCATATCCCCAGCCCTTCTTTTTGGATTTGCAGCTCTTTACCAGTGTCAACACCACTCCAGTGTAGTCCCCAAGTTTTGCTATTTTTTTGCTATTTACTCACACTGATGACCACATTGAATAAGACTCCAATTCAGCAAACACTTGTGCACCCACTTGATTGGAAGCATGCACATGGTCCAATTAACTTCAGTGAGGTAACGCACATGGATAAGCGCAGGGAAAGGACTAAGGCTGAATGCAAAGTACTATTACTGGACACTGCCATACAATCATACTTAGTATTGCTTTACTTATGGTGACTGAACTTAACTAGATTTTTGTCCACAGGAACATCCACACCTCTTACACCAATTACTTTGAGCAAAACTATTCAATACAGTGTCTGTTAAAATGATCCCTTCACAACCACTAATTTTATAACTCTTGAAAAAATATCTCAGACCCCCAATCACTTTTATTTGGCAAACAATTTCTAATACAAAAAGGAAATAAATATACTTTAACAAATTTACCTCCCTTCACTTGTGCATGGTTCTCTGCTAAAAATCAGCCCTTTTCCCAAAAGCAGTATGTGTTTGATAAGCATAAATTGACTCTGCTTCCTTTTTTTAGCAGGGATGTATGTTAAGAAATAAAAACACAAGAAATTGTTCCTCCTGCTTGCTATTCATTGCTCAAATACTGAAAGGCTCCTTAAGAATAACACGATTTGATGCTCTTGTCAGTAACAACAATATTTAGAGAATGTACATTACATTAAAGAGGAAACCGAAAGATGTGATTCCACTAAAAGAGACATTGAAACATGCAGACTACCTTACCCTTGCAAAGTCTGCTCACCTTTTGTCAAGATGTTTTGCTTAGTATTCATAAACCTTTTGTATTTGATGTTGACTATTTAAATCAGTTATTACCTGTCAAAGTGGGTCTCTGCAAACATTTGCAATATCAGAAAGAAATAAACAGCAAATTATAAAGCATAACAAAAACCTGGGATTTTTCATAAGCTATAGAAAGTTTTCACCATTGAGGCTAAGGATGTTCCTTGTGGGAAACACAGAAAGTGAAATACAGAACTAAAACAGCCAGTCAGATTCACTAAGGTCTTTTAGTGTACCTAAGGAGCTACTATAGGCTCCATTAGCATAGCAGCTTAGTGCCAAATGGTATCATTAATATTGACATAGAGCTGATCGTGCCACAGACTACAAAGGTCCCATCAATACCAGCGAGCAGTAAAGGAAACATCATCTGAATACATGCATCTCCACGATTTTCAAGCTGGTGGAACTATGGTGCTTAATTCTTTCCCAATATTCTGTTAAAAAAAAAAGTTCATTTTCCTTCAAGTAATTCCTGAACTCATGAAAGGAAAAGAATGATGCATTCAGCACATAGTTCTTAAGGCGGACAGAAAATTATCACATTTTATTATATACTTGGAGAACAATAAATACACTTCTAGCCCAAGTGTTTTACAACCCCACAGCCATTGAAAATACAACCAAAACTCACAACTCTCAAAATCCAAATTACATTTCCTTTTCTTCATACTCAGAAGCACAATGCACCAAAATACACCACAAAAAAAAACAGTGAGAATCTAGCTTTCTTTACATGATTCAAAACATGTTTTTGAGATGCTCTTTGACCAACAGGGGAAAGAATTCTAGAGCCAGACACCTGAGAGCAGTGTATGCTGTCAGCAGTGCCCTCTCCTCTCTCAAGGAGAAATCAAACCCCTTCCCAAAGAAAGGAGGGAATCAGTTAGTTCAGGAGATGCTGATAAGCCTTGCACAGACTCACCACAGAGAGAGAGAAGTGTAAAATAGGCCCTTTTAAACAAATATTTTGAAATTATGGACTTGCTGACACAGACCACTTAACAGAACTTACACCGTAGATGTTAAAATACATCTCTGCGTAACCAACTCCCTCCACTCCAAAATACCTAATCTAAGTAATAGAGTGTAGTGAGTAAAATAAATTCATTGGGGGGGGGGGAAAAGAAAAAAAAAACCAAACTCAAAAAAAAACCCCAAAAAGCAACAAAAAAGAAAAGAAGAAAGAAAAGAAAGGGGAAGGGGAAGACCTGGAGAATGACAGAAAGTGCAGTTATTATTTTACTACACTGTATTTCATCCAAAAAAAAAGCTCTCTCAAAAGACTGTTGTAAATTAAAAAAAAAAAAAACAAACAACAACAACAAAAAAAACCCACAAAACAAAAAAAACAACCTAGTGATGCTAAATATATGCAGTAGGGGCCATGCACAAATGGAGAGATGATGCCTTCAGCAGGTTTTTCTGTTATGGTTACATTCAAAGCAGACAATTATGCAAATAAAAAGAAGGAAAACTCTGTAGAGGAAAATACTTCTCTCTCACGGGAATGAAAATGAAAACAGTATTAATCACATGGCTCTGGAGAATTTGGTATTAAGCACTGCTAGTGACAAAAGATAAAAAACAATAATTCAAATGTATTTCAACTGTCATATACATCCATTAATACTCTTTTCTCTCAAATTTTACATTTCTCATTTCTTTCCTCAATGAAATAGGAAAATGGCTTATGAGGAGGGATGGAAAGAAAAGAAAGCAAATCAAATGGAATTGCAACAGGTAGGTAAAAAGCAAGCCATGCTTCAAGCCAAGACAGCTTCTTGAACGGATTTATATTACTGCAGAACTGAAGTACTGTGCCATGATCTTGGATAGATTTTGAGGAGTATATTCCCAATGCCAAGCGGAAAATGCATAGTTACCCAGAAAATTTCATAAGAAATTGTCCTAATTTGTCCATAATAATGAAGTTGTCATGCTACAAATGCAAAAATTTATATTTTTCAGTGAAATTTTTTTTTTAAGTACGCCTCAAAACTTCATGCTTTTCAGCAATTTCCAAAATTGGCATCGGCAGGCTCATACATCTCATGGCAATACTTCGTAAACTAGACTGATGCCAAAGACACTCTCCCTTTTGCCTGAGAAAAAGAAAATAATTTTCTTCTAACTGGACAGTGAAACGATGCACAAGTCAAATGGTAGAATACCTGCAGTCAGTGCAAGAAACGAGAGCAACAGTAGAAAAATCATGCTACTTTTTTAATAATAAATCTGAAATGGAGAGTCAAACTACCCTTAACTAGAGGGATAATTAAAACATCCAGAGGTGAAGGTTCAAATCCCCTTTTGTATGAAACGGTTGACAAATACCTTCCAGTAAAAATGCTGTTCTGTTCCTACCAGCACTTCTGGTTATGGAATTCTGTTATGGAATTCTACCTTTCTCCTCTTCAGTTCTCCAAGTAAGGTGTCTCAAAACCAAGATCGATATCTATTCATATTCGCTCTCACCATCAGCCCTGCTGATACACCTAGACATCTGCATCAGGAGCATTCGTTCTGCACACCAACTCCAGCCCTTGTTCACACCTCGCCTTCAAATCGTGCTCTCGTTACTCCTCTGATAGTTCATCCCTTTCACTGTCTCCATACAGATACATGTGACTGAACCTACTATCTCCTTCATACACTGCTCTTCAAGTTACACTGTAAATTGGGACAGTTTGTTTATATAGCCATCTGCCTTTCATATGCTGCTCGCTGGCCCTTATATTTCAATAAACTACGTATCCAACAGAAATCGTACAATGGCCTTTCTCAAAACTTAACTGAAATCCCCAATGACCAGAAATCTGTATAGGGACATGTACATGGAAAAGAGGTTTTCCAGGACTTTTTGTACAGCCCAAGTGAAAATTGGATGTTGTCCAAGAACAGTTCTTCCAACAGAGAACACAACCACTAATTTAGGAATGTGTTTCTGTTTTATCAAACCCAGTATCTGCTTTATAAAAATATGATTCCCCTCCTACCAGGCTGCTGACCGATACATTCTGTTTCTTTTCACTGAAACTTAGTGTCATGCTGTGTTTTCATGTTGAGATGAAAATTGGAAAATAGGTACACAGGTTTATTCTGTTATCTTGACAATCTGTTTTTCCTTGTGATATTTTAATCCACTTTCCATACTTTCAACATTAACAACTTCTGACAAACTTTTCTTCTCCCATGAAGATAACATCCTCATAAATGACCTTACGCTACGTCTGAGGCTTGGAACATGAATTTATTTCCTTTTATCACTTCATACTAAAAAGGAAGAAAACGAACCATTATTAAAAAGGGCCTTCCTCCCCTCCTTTTTAATTATCCTTAGGAATAACAGTTTCTTTTCCTTTTATCTTTTCATTCTGAACTACAGGTACACTCCTATTATATCACTTGCTGATGCCTTTAAGCATAATATTTCAGCTCAAATGCATTCCTTAAATCAATGAAAATGAATTAAATTAGTACCTGCAGGCAGAATAAATTAAATAAAATGTACAATAATACATTTCTTACACATTTTTCTCCATGCAAAAACATTAATATTCTGTGCCTGACATTCAAATAAACAATTTTATCCCACTAAAATGAAATATCCATATTTTCAATTTTTTTCCTTACCTATTAAAAATTAAGAATTTTTGAATGACAGTATTCCAAGAGAAAAGGTAATAATCTATTTTCCCACAGACAAAAGGAAGGTAAAGGATTCTCATTTACATTTTAAAGAATTGTACCACTTACAAAAAATACTGGTTTTCTAGGACTGAAAAGTGAATTTCTTTCTTTACCCACAGAACAAAACAAAATCAATCGTGGAAACAGCAATCTGTGTTGTTTCACACACACGTTTCTGCTATCAATGTCATTATTTTTTAGGAGCAAGAAGTTTGTACACATCCTGGTCTCTGCTTGAAACAGGAGTAAGGATTTGAATTTCTGATAAATAGAATTATCCACAAGAAGCAAGGCTGAGCACACATAAACACTTAAAATGAGACACTGCATAGTCAGTAACATTGTAATCTGCCATTATTCTAGATAAAATCGGGATTTGCATCAGTTCTTATTGTTAAGTGTTCAGCATCACCTCCAACATCCTTGCTTACAGATTCTGAACTACGTGTTCTGAACCAGTTGACCCACAATAAAAACAAAAGCATCTTGATTCAGAATAAAGGTCTAACTGCATTAGAAATTCCTTAGATAAATAAATTGTGAAAATTAGCTTTTTGACAACAATCTAATCTGTGTGGTAGTCATAAATACAACAGGAATTAATTATTTTAGGAAGTAATAAGGTTGCATTAGTGCCGTGAATGGCATGCACTCACTAGGTCGAGATCAGGCAGCAGTCCCAAGGGATACTTCACTGTTCCCTCTCTCTTCCTCTGAATTATCTAAAGGGAAAGGCATTTATGCATCTCCCAGAACTCATTTTTCCTTTGAAAAATAAGGAAAGAAAGATCGAGAACACAGAACAAAAATAAGAAAAGCTTTTAGACTTGCTTTCCTTTGCTCCTTTCTGCCTCACATCTACCTAATTACCTTATTTAGCCTCGGCCTCTAAGCACCTCATGATTTTTCATGTATGAACAAGGCACATTTCAGATGAGGCACAGAGGCAAAGCAATTTGCCCAAGCTGCCTGCAAGGCCACGGGTTTCTCAAACTCCAGCCTAATGCCATAACCAACAGGCCATCCCCTGGCTTTGCAACAGCTAAGAACCCAGGGCATTTTTCAAACGTTCATTTTAAGTTTCATTTTAGCATAGCTAATGTTGCCTACAAGAGAACTCATTTTACGTGAGAGTGTGGGGATCTTCTGATGACAAACTCAGCTGATGACGACTCTTCAGAGTCCACTAATAACATGTCTGTGGACAGCCAGAGACTCCCTGCTGGGTCTCAATGCACAGCATCCATCACCCTGCTGCCAAACAGGGCCTGGTGTAGTGAAAGAAATGAGAAAACACATCCTGGCCAAATTGAAATCAATGGCAAACACCTGTTCACTGACAGATTAAACCTCACACCTGGAAGACCTTCCTTTTGAATAGAAAAAAGACAGTGTTTGTGGTAAGCTATTTTTTACATTTTGGTGGTGGTAGTCTTTTCAAAGACCTGCGCAAGCATCTACTAATTTCAGATGATGTCACATATCAAAAGTGAGTGAGCGTAATTTTTTCCCTAAAACTTGAAACAGACTAAAAAGAAAAATTATTTCCTCCTATTTTTTTAATTAGAATTGCCTGTCCCCCAGCAGGTGGAAAGACACTGGCTGCCAGAGCTTTTTTGTTGGCTAAAAACTTGGTTTATATAATCAGCATGGTAATTAGTGAGCTCTTTGCTATTAAAAGGAATTCATTACTGCTATATTTTGCTGATTGATCCATACTCATGAAGCAATTTAAAAATGTAAAAAGCATTTTGTGAACCACTTATGAAAATAAAATATTCAATATGAATATTGAGAAAGTGTAACTGACAGCTGTCTTTGACTAAACTCCAATCTGTAACTCTCCAGCAGTTCAAGCAAATCTACATGGAACTGGACCTTAACTCACATATTGTTCTCCACTACTTGTCAGATTTCCTTTGCAAGGGATTGGGCCTGTTAGACGAAATATTCACCTCGGATTCTGTGTCACTTTCACAGGTGATCTTGCAATCAACAAACAAAGCAATGAAGTTCCTACACAAGTAGTTGTAGAGTCAGTGGATTCCCCTGGATGACTCTACAACTTGTAGCAATGCTGCTCTTCTTCCTAAGGGCTCCTGGGAGGCTTGCCATGTCCATGAAGTCCTATTAGTCCCATGGAGAGACAGCCTTCTGAGAAGCCATCTGAAAAGAAAATCACCTTTACCCAAAATTAATGATTAACATGGATCTGAAAGTGTTATAGAATGAGTCACTTTCAACTTTGTACTCTCTGCCAAGTTTCTCATGCTTCAAAACAAACTGATAAATTATCCAACAATTTCTAATATTGAAATGCAAGGAGGAGGGAGAAGAATGAGGGAGAAATGACAAGAGGGTGGACACATGTCAAATGTTCAAAGAATTTCCCTTATTCAGGGACATCTCAAGTGAAATTCTTCCTCCAATGAAGTCAACATACAACTCAATGAGCTCAACAGTGCCAGTATTTCAGCCTTGACCTACTGCCTTGAACTCCATCCTCTAGCGCTTGTAATAAGCAGTCTGTTCCTTTCTCCCTCACCAGCTTAGGCGCCACTTCATTTCCAAGCTAGCTGTGGCCCTAAGGCTGAGCCCATTCTTCTAGGCATTAAAAAAAAAAAAAAAAAAAAATTCTCGCATCACCTCAGCAACCCAATCTGGTATTTACAGGCTCCAGTACAGTGCCAAATCGTTTTACAAACTGAAAGGACATCACTAGTAACTGAAATGGATACTTTTTTTGACAGGGTTCATAAGTAACTATGGCTGGCCCAATTCACCCACTATAAAGTAAAAAGCAGACTTCAGTGAGAGCTGGGTCAGACCCTACAATCATGCAGCATGGTCACATAGTGCTTACAATATGAAGGGAATATGGTTTTCAGCTCAGACATTCATAAGAATCAAGGTAGGTCACTGTCCTGGAGGGCATGAGGACAACCATATCACTGTTCACGTACTTCTGCGTATATCTGATGGGCACTTTATGTGGACAAGTGCTCTCCACGATTTATTCAGATAATTTTCATCCTATGCTCCCACAGACATGCTCTCCTGCCAGCACTAATATCACCGATGCGCAGTTTCAGAGCAATTCCTTTAACATAATGCATTTCAATATTTAAAGGTCTATTTCCCTACTCTGTTCCTTCCCATTTCCATATTTTGAAGAGGAAAGGATTATGCTATTTCAGCCTTTGCTCTTGCTTTTTTTAGTGCATTAAGTATTTTTAAGGCTCTTTTTTCCTACCACAAAAATGAGTGCTTATAACATTCATTTTGCTTCAAGAAATTTATTCTCACTTTCAAGCTGTGGAAACAACTCTTACTGAATATTATTTTTTTCTTCCTTGGGGATGGATGATTTATTTTTAATTGCTTCTTTAGGTCAGGATGCTGCTTACCACTGTGCCTACATTTACTGTGTTCATTAATTCAAGCTTTTTTAAAAAGTAATATGTCAAATCACTTTTTTTTCTCCTGGAAAAGGAAGTCACGGTAGAGATCAATTATTATCAGCATTAACCGGAAGTAAAAAAAGAAAATCCAAGAAGCATCTTAAAGACTCAAGTGCTCTTGAGTGAATGAATTTATACCAGATTGTACTTTTCCAGCAGAAGTTCTCCTAGGAAATTAAAGCACAGGGAGAGATGGAGGTCTAAGTCCTCAGCGCTACTGAGATCCTTTATTTTTATTTCAAGGCAAAAATCCCACCCCACTTAAACAAAAAAAGGAGAGGGAGTGAGAAAGAACACTCTCCAAGGTTACACAAAGATGTACATGAATACCACAGCCAGCTCTTGCAAATATTAAACTCCAGTTAATCCAAATCCAGCCTGTTCATCACCTCAAAGTTAATAAATTAATATATTCATAGAAGTACAGGATCCTAAACCCAGCAGAATAAATTGTATCATCTACAGATTTCAGTAGATGCAAGTAAATAAACCCTTTGTTATTTCCTGCATTTTAATTGAACAAATATGAAAAAAGTACACGCAAGAACCCTGGAAAAACACCACTGCTTCTCAATCCTACATATTTATTACATGAATCATAGGGGAGAGTTCATAAACATCCATAAACTGATTTATAGCCTGTTCTGCTAAGAAGCAGTGTATTGAAAAAAAGCCAGTCCAGAACTGCCTTGAAAATGTGATTCAGTGATCTTGTATTCACTATGTTTTATGTAAAGCATAAAACTAGCTTTTAACTCTGAAAACATTACTTTTGGGTTTTTTTATCCTGTATTAGGGAAAGTAAATTTAGACGTAATACTATAACTATCACACTGCCGCTGAATTTTCTACCAGAGAACAAAGTCAGTAGACAGACAAGAGTTCATCCATTTCTATAAATAAATAAATATTAGTATAACTAATAACAATTGGAAATTAAACTCTCCTAACAGGTTAATTCTAACTTTGCGTAACTAATGTTCAAAACCAGATATGCCAACATCAGCAAACTCTGAGTGGAGAGCCGCCGTGCATGTACCACGCGAGAAGTCCCCCATTTAACACTTGCAGTGAAACCACTGCACCCAGCTAAGGCCAGGCTGCTTCAGACCAGGGTAACAGTCGATACAATAGCCTGTCCCTGATAGCAGACTCTGCGGTGTGTCAGATGCCCAAAAAAAGAGTGCACACACTGTGCTGAAACTTTTCTCGATAAAGATCATCTTTGACTTCGAAGTACAGCATTTAACCTAGAAATGCAGTCACTTGTAACCGTGGGATATGCTCCTGAGCACCAATCCTTTTCCCATCACTTCCATTTCCCCAAGATCTGCTTCAGATCAGATCCCTGGAATCCTGTGACTTGTCCTATGATTGCTTACTGTTATTTCCTGATTTATTATGTTTTTAAAACTAAAGTAGTGGAGGTTTGAATGTTTGAACCAAGGACAAGGCTGTTATGGAATCATGGTGACCCCACTTCAACAATGTAATCAGAATTAAGTTCCTCTTTCGTCAAGTTCTTTTCCTGCCCTTCATGAGCTTGCCAGGACATGCTTCTGTGCAATACATTGCTTTATTTTCCTCTCCTTTCCATTTTAGTCAGTTTGATCCCATATACCATTTTCAACTGGACAAATTGTATTTCCTTATTTTTCTTAAGAAATCTGGTCAAGTATGTTCTGCAGGATCCACGGTTTTATTCCAGTTTCTCAGTATATCTTCTGTCCTCCTCAGACTACCTTTTTTTTGCCTGTTTTAACTGCTGTTTGCCTAGTAACATGCAAGTCCCTTCCTTAGAAAACATCACTCATGGACCTTCATTGCTCTATGAACCAAATATCTGAATATGAACCACTCTGGGAAACCCATGGGCTTAGGCCTCTACTAATACTTCTGTGACCTACTCATTGCTACAGGCAGTACTAGGAAAGAAAGGGAATAGGATAAGAAACCTAGATAAGAGTAACATAGGAAGAGGAAATCATAAGCTACTGCATCATCATTGATTTGTTTAAGAAAAAGCAAAGCTGAGAGCATGTGAAATGCATTTTCCTGGAAGCACTCTTCCCAAGAATTGAAAGCAGAGAGTGAGACCACAGACCAGAACAGAAAAGTCAGCTGAAGAGTCCTGCTTCTCTGGGAATGACAAGCAGGTCGTTCTTCTGAGGATGTTAGGGAGAAGTATGTCAGTCCAGCTGATAAAAGGAGATTATGAAAAAAGTCAGTAAATGAGACGTTTTCCATGAGTCCACGCAAAAGAAGAAGGCAGAAATAAACATTGCAAAAAGTGGCTCATCTCCTAAGTACCACATGTTAACTTTGTGCCAGCAGTCTTGTTTTTTGAATAACTTATTTATTCATTACTCCAGACTAAAGTGACTTTTATTACCAAAGAGTCTACACTGTCAGTTGAGCTGATTTCCTCTTTTATCAAAGAGTTTTTATTTTTATCTCATGGACCTGACCTTGTGGACAGAAGTCAATCTGTACCAAGGGGCTGAGTGTCAGAGCTGTCCCCAGTGTGGCTGACAAAGATAGCGCTAATGTGACCACCAGGAGCTGTAGCCTACTTTGGTGGGGTATTCCAGTATGGCACTGTGGTCAATCTTGCTGCAAAGACAAACCCGAGAAAAACATTTCATGTTTGACTTATGTTGCTGTCAACAAACCAAACAGCATCACCCTGTTCACACTTTTAAAAGCTTCTCTACTTACAGTGTCCCCAGAGTGAAATTCTGAAAATATAAAGGAGCATTTCAACGTCCTTGCACATACTTGCTGTATCCCACAAAACACTGGCTAAAGTGAGCCTAGACAGAATACAAGATGACTTTTTTGTTCCAAAGTTGTATTTATTTTAAATTTAGATAAGGAATAAATTCTTGCTAGTCCTGCTACACTATATTCATGCTGTTCTTTTCATGCTATTCTTGACACTGAAGAAGGTAGTGCTATTTTTTAAGATTTTATATGGGAGCCATGAAGGTGCCCCACACAAGCTAATGATGGCAAAGGGACCTATCCA
Organism: Nyctibius grandis; assembly: GCF_013368605.1. Classification (NCBI taxonomy): domain Eukaryota; kingdom Metazoa; phylum Chordata; class Aves; order Nyctibiiformes; family Nyctibiidae; genus Nyctibius; species Nyctibius grandis. The sequence continues at coordinate 9,906,741 of NC_090669.1, read as the reverse complement.
TTTGGGATTAGTGGAACTGATACCTTTAACCCTACACTGCTTTCATTCTGGACTGTAAGCTGCCTGCCAACATTTCACCTGCTCCTTTGGCACCTCTTTATACTCTTCATTTTCAGGACAGGTAGTAATATATTCCTTTGGAAACATGACACAGCTTGAACCATCTACTTTTTAAGAGATCCTTGCAACAGTGGCAACTCCTCTCCTCACTCTACATAAAACTCATGAAAAATGGGCCCATGATCAACTAATAACATTTCTCTTATATCGTATTATCCATTTTACACAGCAAGGCAACTTCCAAGTGCATCACTCTTGTTTTAAGAAAGCCAGCAACTTTTAGCAGGGAAAGGCCATAATATAGAATTGGTGATGTGCCTCAGTGAAGGATACTTTGGAAACTAGACCCTTTTATGAAGTATTAGCTTTTGTCTCTTCAGACTTCAGTACACAAGTGAAAATTTCAGATTTCTTCTGTCCTCAGAAAGTATTTGTCTTCATCACAATGCCACGACACAATTTGTCACTGTTCAGCGTAACTGCAGTAACTAAACCTATTGCAAAAGAAAGAAAAATGAAAGAGACTGTAGCAGTATACAAAGAAAAGAGAACTAACATGAATGGAAAGCCAGCACCAAGCCTCCTTGTTCTAGCTAGAACAATTAGTATTTAATGCTAATAATTCATATCTCTGTAAGACACACATAGTTACCACTGACAATAATGCAGGCTCCAAGAACAAGGGATAAAATTATAGGCATACATTTACATAAACACTGCAAACTTCACCCTTTTTCACCTCCCTTCACAGATAACCCCACACCAACATCATTAAACTATTTATATCTCTGGGTGGAGAAAAACAAAAACCTTTCTGCAATTTTCCATTTCCTTTGAATGAGCTTTCAGTCACAATCTACATTTTTATTCACATTAACATCCTTTGCTAAATTTATAGGGATATGTGTTTCAATAACTGAAATCAGTGTATTTGTTCTCGATTGCACTGTTCATTTCAGGTTAGTTGTTTATTTAACTGAACAAGCATTCCACAGAAACTTGTGACAACCAAGATTATCATCCAGCCCCCTGAGATTACCCACTCACCGAACTGTTTTGAAAGTTGAGTTTGGCAAATTGAGAAAAATATTTGCACATTCAGTGAGATAGGAGGTTCCTTCTACTCGCATAGGCATGCATTAGCTTTGTATAATAAAATTAATATTTCCTGTATCTACTGAAAAACTCATGTGTCCTAGTATCCCACTGACCTATTTAACAGACACATTGCACAGTTACACTTTGATCACCCACCACCTATCTAGATCTTCTTCCTTCTCCCGTCACTTCTTATAATGATCTATAATTTGTGCTAGAAACGTTTGATATGAATCTCTAAATGACCTTGTAAGACCCTGTACTCTGTACTGCTAAATTTCATTCTAACTTTTAAAGTTTTCTAATTCTTCCCATATTATATTCTGATTTTCGCTGAGCAGAGAATGCTTCATAGGTTTGCAGATTTCATTAGTATATGTCTACTTCTTGTACCAAGGATCACTAAAAATATGAAAATATGAAACATAACCAATCTGAAAACTTGAAGGAACTCCACCGGGGACCGTTAGGAACAGCCTCAGTAGCATGATTATTCTCTCCTAACTATGCACAAAAAGACAGGAAAAGGCTCTTATTTATCATTTCTACATAGAAGGACAGAAAATAAAGGCATCACATATAAAAAAAAAACAAAAAACAAGCAGATAATAAAAAGAAAATCTTTTGCATTATAGGCAGGTTTCCACAAGCTACTATTGAAGCAAATGCTTAGTAACAGTCACAAGAACATTTAGATGATTAAGACTACAGTGTGCAATTAGCTCAATTCAGGTACATGTTAATACACGTATTGTTCCCGATTCCCTGAGGCACAAAGAGATCAACACCACAGTTTGAGGCCAGGGCCAGCTTTTTTTCCTCAGCACTGTATTTTTAAAGTAGATGCTCCTTACAGTAACACGGACTGCAGCAATCCAACTGAAACCAAGGGAGGCACATGTGTTGCAAACCAGTTACAACTTATTTTAGAATCAAGTCCTACAATTCAACTAAAGCATTGAGAAGAGGCTACAGGCGAAGTCTCTGCACACCTACTGTAAGACGGAGGAAAGGGAGAAGTTATGACATGTGGACACTTTCATTGCATTAGCTCTTAATGGCATGGCTCTTTATTGCCAACAGCTCCAAGCATTAGAAAAAGCTCTTACTCTGCCATTATCGACGTCATGGTGGTTTTAAGCTTGTTAGAAGCCAAGGTCCAGCAAGCTTGCATCAGAGAAAAGCTTACGGGAGAGTCTAATGATGATCAAGATGTGTACTATACACCGTGAAATTAAGAAAAGTTATTTCCTTTGTCACCCTTTTAATGTTGTCCTTCTTATTCTGCCACTTCACCCAAGACAGGTTTCCTAGTGAGATTTTTTGGCCCTGCATCATGCAGCACGCGTAGCTCTCGTGCTACTATTCCCTTTCCCTACTTCTGCTTCTCTTAGTCCTAGAAAGGTCTCTATGCTGACTGATCAGTAATTTAAGACCCTCTAAAATGTTATAAATGCTCTATTTTTTTTTAACATTTATGCTTAATTGTGCAACTATGAGAGATTTGTTAGCAATGACAGAGTGAGTTGTTCCAGCATGTACAGCTAAAGCCTGAAATAACACCGGGGTTTTGACCGATAGAAACCACGGCAGTGCCATTCAGCAGACTGGAGGAGAGAGAGTCACTCCAAACCTCTTTCTATGTAAAGTTGTGGGGAGAATTTCTCCCTCCACCCCACACAAACATTGTCAGCTGGGCGTCAGAGACAAGATGGAGTTCTTCAGGTGGATTAACTGTAATAAATACATAAGCAAAGCAAAGGAAGTATGGATTCTCCTTTGTAAAGCTTTTCAATTTTTAGCCAAAAGTTGAAAACAGTTTGATTTTGTTTCCACCTGCAGCTATCAAAAAAGCAAAGAATATGTAGTAGTGGAGGCCAGCTGAGTGTCAAACACATGCCCTTCAAAAGGTGAAAGTCTCAGGGATTTATCAGGAAATGTGGAGAAAGAAAGAGAAAAGGAGGAAATACTTTCCCTCAAACTGATGTTTGTACTGTGTCCTTCATGATGCTCCAGGCAACTTCATTTAGCCTTCGGCTGCTGCCTTGCTGAGCAGCCTTTGATGTTGCCTGAGGCAATGATCATCTAGCCTTTGGCTTCTGCTTGGTTGGACACCTTTTGTCGCCATTTCTGATTTGTGTGATCAGATCTTACCAGTTTCACATATATATGACTCTTTTTGTCCATCTGGACAATTATGTAAATCTTGGACGTCATCTTAGGCTTGGTCTCTTTATTTTTATTTAATTCAGTTCAATGATTTTATTTTCTTTCCTCTCTATTATAGACTTAGAAAATCCCATTCTTGCTGCCCAGTAGAATGCCTCATCTGCTTTGATTTTTCTATTCTTTTCTTGGGTGGGGAGGATAAATACGCTTTCTTTGTATTTATCTCTTATACTCAAAACATCGAGTGCATGTCTGCCAGAGCCAGATGCTCCGCACCCTTCTGCTCAAGGCAATGGCCTTGAGCCTTATCAAGCAGGGTTATAAGAGATTTAGAACACGACGGCTGCTACAGCTGTGAACTCCTGCCTATTACTCCTGCATCAATAGAAAGAGTACTAAAAAGTTGCCATCAGATTTCTTCTTTGCTGATGATACTTTAACTTATTTCTTTCTTGATTGGGAAAAACCTGGATTTAGATTAGACTGTAGCAGTGAGGTGTCATCATTTCAACTAAGTTAGGGAGTGGGAGAGGAATGTTTGACAACTGAATGTTAGTAGATTTTTTTTCTCATTTGTATTGTCCATTTTTGATCCTCATTTTTCATATATGTTCCCTTTGATCACATCTTGTGACTTTTCAAAGTCATAGGCCAACTTCAAAGAACAATAACGTCTTAATATCAAAAGGTCTCCATAATTTTCACCTTAAACAAACTGTATTGCATACACAAATCTACCTTCAAACTTACTTAGCAGCTTCCCTAGTACCACACAACAACACAGAAATCACTGTAATGAACATTAATTCTGCAAAGGAACTAACTGCAGACACTTGAAGCCACTCTAGCAGCAGGGTGCTCTTATCTAAATAGTCAACGAACCGGAGGGCCTCATGTATAATGCCTGCAGGCTGTAGACCCTGACACACACTACTCCTTTAAAGATACATCCCCTGGTTTGGAAAGCTTACACAAGAAAATTACAACATAGCTATACAAAGACAGATTACTCTTAAATAAAAAAGTGCAAAGTACTCTTGCTAGAAATAGCTTTAAAAGGAAAGGCTATATAGCAGAAAGAAAGCAGAAAACTTCCATTTTAACTTCCAGAAACTTCTCCTTGCTCTGCACACTCCCAGTTCATACACCCATGCTCAGCAACGGCACCATGCAGGCACCAGAGCCAGGTGCTGCCATCAGCACCACTCTACAGGCCAGGGCAGCAATGTTTGGACTGCATTCCACAAGAGTGTCTAAACACTTTAAGCAAGCAGCTTTCCTCACTCGTTAGTAAACACACTAACATGAAAGTCTGAATGTTATAGAGTCAGAGTCACTTCAGTTGGAAGGGACCTTTTGAGATCACCTAGTCCAAACTCCCTGGCTCAAGCAGGGTCAGCAAGAGCAGGCTGTCCAGGACTCTGTCCAGTTGGGTTTTGAGTATCTCCACAGATGGAGATTCCACAACCTCCCTGAGCAACCTGCTCCTGCACACAGCTGGGCCATGTTACATCATCTGCGCCCTCCTGTCTTATAGATGTGAGATCATGCAACATGACTAGAGGCGGGGAGGGGATCACCTGGGCCACATGGCACTTGTTCTCAGTCATCCTCCACAACACAGTGTGAAAAACCTCATCTTCCAGCGTGATGAAGCACCTGCTTTACCAGCAACACTCCACAAGGGAAGTTTGGTGGTTTGTTTTTTTGTATTTTTTTTTCTTTCTGAATACTCTTATTCAGGGAGAAACTAAATGATCATCAATGCAAAACCAAAAAGCAAATGCAAACACTAAAGTCTCAAGTTTAGCAGCACTGACTTTTCAGAGCAAAAAATAATGCAAGATGGCAAAGAACTCAAAGAAAGATAAATTTCTGGTAAGATCAAATTGCCTGGGGTGACCAACGTTTTAGTAAAAAGCCAGCCAAGTTCTGAAGTTAATATCTGAAGAAAACATAAACACAAGAATAAAATACTATGAAAAGACAGGCACTGAAGCACCACTGCACATGCCCAAAATCATAACAATATGCTGCAACTATTTCATAATATTGCAACTGTGACATCTTACAGCATTTGTATTAATGCAAATGAACTTTTAAATTACTTTAAAATGTCAGGAACATTAAGCAGTATAAATTTTAATGAATTTTTCTTGTGAATGTACAAAGGAATCACAGAGGTCTGATCAGATAGTTTACACAATACTATATTGGTACTTAACTTTCAGCTTTGGCTGGAAAACACTTGCTCAGTATCGATGCTCAGGAACATAAGCCTAATAATAGGTCTCAAAGAAACACCTACACACTGGAATACGCTTAGTAATTTTAAAATTAAAATTACTCTTCTTTTAGACTCTGATAACAGAATGTGGTGCCTTTTTTTGCTGAATATTTTCATGTTTTAATCATCTTTTGACCATGCTGTAATTTGAAATCAGTCTTACGTCTTTAAAAAATTTACAACCATATTTTCAACAAAAAAAAAAAAAAAAATCACAGCTACCTCTTTTTGTTAAAAGTCTCTAGAAGTAGCAAGCACATTTTGCCAAACATCTCTTGGAATAGCACCCAGCCAGAAAAATATATTGTTTTGGACGAGGCCACGTCTGCCCCATCCCAAACAGCTGAGCTGGGTTAGCAAATCCAAAACTTACATCACTGTCAGAACTCAGAATCCTTAAAAAAACTCACAGAACAACAACCACCCCCAAAACCCACAACCGGTAACAAACCCTTCCACAAATACTAGCTCAGCTCCTCAGTCTCATGGTGAAACATCAAGTATCTACAGTGTACTATCTGATGGCCTTAGTAGAACCTCCTCTTATTTGGTCCTGATCAGATCTTCACCATGACCATGATAATTTTGTAATCTGTTAGAGAACAGAAAATAAGATCATGTTTCTGCAGCTCTTCTCCTCTTAAATGAAATGATGTTTGTAAAACTTGTGCTGTTAATATGGCAGCCACATGGGTCTTCCTAGTTTTCTCTCCTCCTGCTTGAATATTATTTCCACCTGTACATTGATTCACAGCCCCAGTAGTTTCTACAAATTACCTTTCCTCTAGAATATTATTATGGTGTCCTACAATTACTACATCACTACTACCTACAGTGAGCAACAGTACAGTGCACTGAGTGGGTAAATCATTATCCACCCAGGCTTAGATTTCACAAACTTGCTGGGAAAGAAATAAATTATAGATCTATACTACCGGAACTGGAATGACCCATCCCACTTAATTAGAACTACCATATTTCAGTACATTTCAGACAACAGTTAAAAAGATTCAGTGAATTATATGAAAAAGTCAAACCCTTAAATAGATCTTAATAAGACCAGCCCCTAAACTACCACTCCACAGAGAGAGTTTCTTTTTAATGCACAATAATAAAATAATTTAGCAGTAACACCACTAGCAACAGCTGAATTTCAAAGCAATAGCTCCTTATACAGCCAGTATGAAACACTAAAGCTTCATAGCCTTGCATGAATGGACTGGGCTGACTAGCTGAGAAATTGTGGTTAGATTTCCAGAAGTTAGTTCAGCTCAAATGTCTTTACAACATATCTCTGTGTAACTTTATCCTGCATTTTGGGAAATTTTTAGAAGCCTGAACTAGTGAAAAGGCTTGACTGGAACAGGTATGAACCTACTAGCGTACCCACCTAGTATCAAAATATATCTTAAGACTGGAAGCTGTGACAAATCAAGCACGAGACTAATGCTATAAAGTAAAATAAATTTGGAAACATAAAACCAAACCACAGATATTTATTTATTCACCCTAGTTATCAGTGGAAGAATGGGTCTTTCCTTTAGTGCAGGATTCATCTATGTGATATATCTATTGTCTTCTTATCCTTGCAATTAACTCAAACAAGTTTTGGGTGAGAATATAATCCCAAATTGAGCAGTTACTACAGCGAACTAGAACCATGCCCAGAGGAAGGACTTTCTTAGTTGGGTTGGTGCTTCCAACAAAAGTCCAAGAAGCTCCTTCTGTTTTACAGTGCCGCTGCCCGACCAGAGCCTGTCGGTACGTCAAGGCTGTAGAGCTCTGCGGAGGCAGCCAACAGCTTCCCTGTTGCAAAGGGAGAAAAGACTGCCATGGCATTCTCCCTTCTAGTCTCAATATAGCAGGAACTTTTAGAAAATAATCCATTTTGTCTTCAGGAAAGCAACTTCGGATTCTCCATAAATAATCAAAAATACAACAAAGATACTCAGAGTACTTAAATTTATTCCCTTAATGAAGAAGCATTTAAGGTGTGTGGCAGGGGAAGGCAGAGGGCAGTGGTTTTTTTCACGCTCACCGCGCAGATCTCAAGGTGCCCACGCCAGCCGAGCTTCCCGCACCGCTCACACGGCTGAATGAAACTGAACTGAGTGAACACAGAAATTGGACTGAAGCGTTCGCGCCTCAGCCCGTGTTTGTGACTGAGACTGGAAGAAATACACTTTGGGCACTAATGACAGCGGTGTGTTCCCTCACCCCGCCACTCACTGATGGGGAGTTTCTGGGGAACTGACCTCACCAGCAGCCTGAGCTCGTCAGTTACCACGGCCCGTGACACCCCCTGCGCCGTCTACACGCCGCATTCCCCTTCCCACGGGCTCCCCCAGGCCCCGCCCGCCGTTATCCCCACGGGCTCACGATCCCATTCTGCGCCCCGGGACCGGACCGTTCCCGACCGCTGCCCCCTCGCTCTCCGCACCCGGCCCCCCCCGCGAGCACAGCGCCCTATGAAGGCGGTTCCCCGCTCGCAGCCCCGCGGTCCGAGGACTGCTCCGGACGGGCAGCTCCCGCAGCCGCCGTTTTGGCGGGGCTCCCTCTCCCCCGCCGCGCAGCTGCGGTCACACAGCACCGAGACGTCCCCGCGCTCCCCAGGAACGGGAGCCCCGGCGCCGCAGCGGCGGCTCCGCCTCCGGGCTGCCACCGTGCCACAGGGAGCGCAGGAGCAAGCTGCACCGCCCGCTGCGCCGTGACGTATGACACTAGCACGCAACGGCGCTGCCATGACGCCACCACCGCGCGACAGCGTGCTCCTGTAACGTCAGCGCGCGCGCGCGCTCTCCCGCCGGCCGGAAGGTCGCAGCGGTGACCGGCCCGGCAGCCGCCCCGCCATGTTGTCCGTGGCCGCCCGCTCCGGGCCCTTCGCGCCCTACCTGTCGGCCGCGGCGCACGCCGTGCCCGGCCCGCTGAAGCAGCTGGCGCCGGCGGTGGCGCGTCGGGCCGAGAAGGTGCCGCTGGACCTGAAGCGGCCTCTACTCTGCCGGGAGTCCATGAGCGGCCGATCGGCCCGGGGGGGCCTCGTCGCCGGCGCCAGCCTCAACGGTGAGGGCCGGGGGTCGGGACGCGGCGGGCCGGGCCCTGGAGGAGCGCCGGGGGAGCAGCTCGGGGCGGGGGCGGGCGGCGGCCGCGTCCCGTCGGGCGTCCCTCTCGGCTCAGCGGGCGGGAGCCGGGCCCAGGGTCCAGCCGCCGCCCCAGGCGGGTCGGGGGCTTAGGCGGCAGCGCCGGGGCACCGCACGGCCTCGGGCAGCGGGAGCTGCCGCCTCCGTCAGCGCTGCTCCGTCACCGCTCGGGCCTGTGCCCGGCGGGGAGAACGGGGGACTCACCGCAGCGGCTGGCGAGGGTGTCCTCCGCGCTGGTCCGGCCTGGCAGGCTGGGGGAAAGAGAGTCGTGAGTTAGTTGAGGGGTTTTGGATTTTACTCCTTTGGGTTTTTTTTAGTATTTGATGCATTATTTGATTCCCAGTTCTCATCATTATGATAACGTGTATTTATAGAGTTTATAAAGTAACTATGGAGTTAAGGGCATTGAAAGCCTGCTTCCTTTAGATGACTCTCAGGCAAGATTGTGCCTCATGCCAGGTACTTCCCTGTATTTCAGGGGTGTCATGGTGCCCACAGACGTGAAAGCAGCCGCCTTTCAGAATCCAGACTACATGTGTCGTTACTAGCAGACATCTATCTAGTCTGAAGCCCTCAGCCTGACCAAGACGAGACATGCTAGGCTAAAAAGCTTTCTGTAGGGAACGAAGGATCTGCAGTTTATGTGGATGTAGTATGAGATACTAGAAACACTTCTTAAAGTGTTATTTACCCCCAGAATTAACGGACTGTTGTGCCCATTGTATATACAGTTTAAAACCGTATCCTCTACTCACTTAACAACATACAGAAACTAAATAGAAGCAGAGGGCCGCTCTTATTTGTTTGATCTGGTGCATCCGTGCCCCTTACTATTCTTAAAAGGATAAAACAGTTGCTGAACAGTGATACTTCAAACCACTTTTACCTGTTCAGCATCTTCCTCTTTTGCAGGAACACAGGAAAGGACCAAAACTTTGATGCTACCACTGATTCTTTGAGGCATGTGTGGAAGTCTGTAATGCAGATCTAGGGTCCTGTTTTCAGGAGTGAGAAAAAAAGCACATTCAAATCACTGAAATTTTGTGTATTAGCACATTCCACAAGAAACAAGTTTCTGCTGGAACGCTAATAAGCTTCCTGCACTGCTGGTGCTGGGCATGTAGTAGCAGTTTGCTTCATACTGTTACATACATGTAAGTCTGGGAGATGGCAGTGCCTTGTGGAAGGTGCTCTGTAGCGATGAGAGCTACATACTTCACCTGACCCTCAACCGTAAAAGGATATGTTCAGGTGAAAATTCTGCAAAACTATAACTAATGTAGCTGACATTTAGTTTTAATTAGCATCAAGCACGCTTTTCACTGACTATAAGGAATTTTTAGAAGTTAATCATATTGCTTGTTATTAAACGTGAAATATTTTAAGTGTTGATACGGAAATAAATTCATATGGTTTACTCTCAGAATTTTGAATTTCAGTTTAATTTCTCTGCAATTAAAATCCTACAGCAAATACCTTCTCTATGCTGAGTTACTTGTCAGTAAATGTAAATATTTCCCCATTATATTGCATACAAATCCCTGGGAGTTATTTTAAGTACTTTGAGAGAATGGTTTTTATTAACCTCTGTTAACTTTGTGCCAACTGCTAGAAAAAAATAAAGGCTAACTCATTCTTTTCAAATAACAGAGGTTGTGTTTGGCAAGCAATACGTTCTGTCTTTAGCGTGTTCTTTGGCATATAGATTTTCATTGAGGGAAGTAGCTTTCTTCTGCTGGAGAAATGAATGGAAGGCCTCTTAGTGAGCCGTCACATCTTGTTAGTTTAGCACACAGGTTCGGCATGGGAATCCTACTTTGAAAGCTTGTCAGTTGGATAGTTACTAACTTTATCCCTAAATCCTTCTAGGAAGTGAGCCTGGCAAATAGGGGACCACAGAGTTTGAAAGGTTTAAAAATTATTTACTGGGGCAGTTAGCTTTGACAACAGGTTAATACAAAGGGGGATGCCTGATACTGCATTTTTAATTGTAAAAATGCTTAACCACACGCTTAAAATATTAAAGGAGTAGAAGTTACTTGAGTCAAAGGAAAGCCCAAAAGTGTTAAGCTACAGCTGTGCAGAGTTTACTAAATGGAATTTCTTCCTTTCAATTTTTTCAGTCAAACATTTGACTGGAAAACAGGTCTGTAATTTCTCAGCTAGTCATGGTATTCTGCAGGAGTTTTTCCTTGAAATCTTCCAAAAAAACCAGTTCACTTTAGACCCAGAACTTCTCACAGATTTTTCTGCACTCTTATGAGGCTTCATGTAAGTTTCAAAGAATAGGTAAAATGGTTCACAAATCACCTGTTCATCTACCAAAAATACCTTCTGGAAACCATTTTTCTACAACGTGAAATGTATAATTAGCAGAATGCTACCCAGACTTTGGAATAACTTCTACCCATTATTCCAAAAATGCAATTTAAGAGGTGTAACTTAAAATACCATCATAATATTTTTTTACATGAAAGCATTGTCATTTGATATTCTTTTTCTTGCAGCACCTGCCAGTGTTCGTTGTGTCCATAACGATGTCGTGGTACCTGACTTCTCTGCTTATCGTCGTCAAGACGTGCTGGATGCCACCACATATTCTCAAGGCAGCAGTGAAGCTAGAAAAGGGTTTTCCTACCTGGTGACTGCAACGACATGCGTAGCAACTGCATATGCTGCCAAGAATGTTGTCACCCAGTTTATTTCCAGCCTGAGTGCTTCTGCTGATGTGCTAGCGTTGTCAAAGATTGAGATCAAGTTATCTGACATTCCAGAAGGCAAGAACATGGCTTTCAAGTGGAGAGGGAAGCCCCTTTTTGTGCGTCACAGAACCCAGGCTGAGATTAATCAGGAAGCTGAAGTTGATTTGTCTAAACTGAGGGATCCGCAGCATGACTTAGACAGAGTACAGAAACCAGAATGGGTCATATTAGTAGGTGTCTGCACTCATCTCGGTTGTGTACCCATTGCTAACTCAGGAGATTTTGGCGGTTATTACTGCCCTTGCCATGGGTCCCATTACGATGCCTCTGGCAGAATCAGGAAAGGTCCCGCTCCCTATAACCTTGAGGTTCCAACTTACCAGTTTCTTAGTGATGATTTAGTGGTTGTTGGCTGAATAGCGAGGTGCTTGCTCACTTTCCTGTTTCTGTGAATGTACACTCAAAAGGGTTAACCGAGATTCTGGAATACTGTAAAACTAGATGATCCTGAAAACATATTAACTGTCTAGATTCTCAAGCAGAAGTATGTTCGAATATTTCCCTGTGTTGAATTTCAATAAAAATTTGGAGTGAGCACTTCTTCCTGACTTACAATAACGTGTATTTATTTGTGTACTGACTTCTGGTGTGTCTAGTCAAAGAGATAATACAGCAGACCCGGAACATGTTTATGGAGCCATCCTGAAGGGCTGCCGATTCAAGATAAGACACAACTACAAAGCCATTGTTTCCTTAATACCACATAGTTTCATTATTTGTAATTTGGTTTGTTTGTTTTTACTGCATAATGGGGAGAAGAGAGATCTAAAAAAGATCTTCTTGTGAATTTCTAGCAGTGTTTGGAGTAAGTTTCAATATAGAACCCTATGAAATGTAATCCTTTTCCTTCCGGTGTATTTTTGTTTGTTTGTTTTCAAAGGAAGCAAAGGAAAAAGTAAATAAAAACCTACCTAGAAAGAAAAGTCTTTTACATTGTTCAGAGGCAGCTTGTAATTGTTTACCTAGAATGGTAGCAATGTAGTTTTATGATGATGTGGACAAAAATAAGCCTGTCTTGTTAGAATTACAAAATGATTTTTTTACTTGCAGATAAGTCTTGATCTTACATATATCTAAACATCAGATCAGATGCTTAGGACACTGGAAAACGTGTGATACTTTTCCAAAAGAGATAAGTTGAGAAGGAAGTAAAAAGGGAAATACAGAGAGTGAAAAATAAATCTTAAGAACCACTCAGCTGGACTAATCTCTAATGTTAAGACATAGCAAAAGGTTGTGTTGCCATCAGAGATATTTTAAGACTCAATGATGCGTGTGAAACTGATCATTTCTTATTGCCTATAGGCTAAGCTCAATAAAGGCCAACAGTTTGAAACCTCTCTTACCTTGATGCTGACTGAAGGCATGGAGAAACAAATGCAGCCCAAAATAGATCTTTGAACCAGTATTGATCCTGCTAGTACAAACCAAAGCTAGCAATTAATTGCCTACAGTACATGGGGAGAAACAAGGTTTGCTGTTTCCAGAACAAAAAAAAAAAAAACACAACCTGACAAACTATCTTTTACTTCCTGTTTGCTTCCTGTTCTTTCCTGCTGTTCTGAGAATGCTTCTGTCTTGCACTTCATTAATGTTCTCCTCCAGTTTCAAAACAGAAAGTAAATCCTCAGAATTCCCTGAGTCTGGAATGTTTAGCCTCACATATACCTCATGTAAAGCTGTGATGACAGCTGGGTTAAAGTTGAAGTTTTAAACAGGATTAATCAGAATATTGATGCATATATCTCACCTGTTCTCAGACAATTCAGTGAAAAAAAAGACCATAGATGACTACTACAGAAGTTCTCAGGTGTGCATTTTACACCATTTCATATATTTGAGCTTTACTCCTTATCACTATGTCCACAAAAACATTCTCAAGAATTTTTTTTGGTATAATGAATCATGCTAAATCAGTACTGACAGAGATGTTCCCAAACTTGTATCTAAACACTTGGTATTCATGTATGTGCCTTGTGTTACAGGGTTGATCTTTCCTCAAATTTTGTATTTCAAGAAAAGCAGCTTAGAACTCCTGAAGTAGCATTAGAGCATTGCTCATCTGCTCTCAAGTGGCTACTCTTACCTCATCCTAAAAATGTTTTTTAGCCCACAGGTACATTATTCAGTCCTAACCTTTGTTTACATAATCACTAAGTAACTCTGGTACCAGTAAATTTGGCCCCTCTAAAGCAAGGAATGGCCAGGGCAGCTTCTGAGTTGACAAGTGAACACAGTGAAAGCTAGAGTAGTTAATGTCACAGCTGGGCTTAAAGGGTCACACATAAAATTACTTGCCCAGAATAAGCTGCTACTTAAATTACATCAAACTGACTCGATCAAATCTTACCAATCTACAACTAGTGCAGCACTGTGACACTGAGCATGTTTAAGAACAAAACAGCAGCTTTTACTGCAAAGTTGAGATGGCAGCAATGTCTTTTTTTCACCAGACTGATGACATAACAGTTGAAGAATCTGAAATTTTGATTCTTAGGCAGTGCAGATGTGATAGTCTGCATCCTCTCTTCAGTTAAAGGCTTTGTACTTTTAAAGTGGCAAAAAATCATTCATAATGGGCCAAGCGTCCCTTAGAAAAGAATCAGGATTTACTAGAATTTGAGAAATAAGGTAAAGAGTTAACAGCCTCAAGCCTCCACTCACAGTTTGATACCGCAAGTACAGACTCAAAAAACTATGAAATTTCATCTGAACACATTAAAACACCTTTTTACTGTGAAGGCTGTTGAACACTGGAATAGATTGCCTGGACAGATTGTAGAGTGTCCGTGGAGGTACTCAAATCCAACCGGACAGAGTCCTGAGCAACCCTGCTTGAGCAAGGGGCTCGGACTAGATCACCTCAAGAGCTCCCTTCCAACCTCAGCGACGCTGCTATTTGCAAGGAATAGTGTCCAGTTACTCTATTGTCTTGTCTGGGACAAGAAACTCCATAAAGCCCAAACTTCCTAAGGGGGAAGTGTGACTCAAGCAAGGGTAAACTTCCAGTCAGTGATGTGCTGCTGGTTAGCAGTAATGAGCTTATAATTACCTTGTGGGCTAAGATGGCCTTGGAAGGAGCTCTCACTACTGCCACTAATTACTGACATTACCACCACACAAATGGGTAACGTTACCCTTTCATGGCTAGTGTACCCTCTGGGGCTGGAAGTACAAGTGTTCAAGTACACAGAAAAATACCGCTATATTTTATGAAATTCTGAAGATTCATTGTACTCCTAAGAAGCAATCGCTTGCTGGGCTTTACTACGTCTATGTATTTCCACTTTGACGTCCTCCACTTCACTCTAACGGCCTTACCAGGGCTCTATTCCCAATGTCAGATCCTTTTCACTTAAACTGTTTGCCAGTGAAAAAAAAAAAAAATCAAACCCGAACTCAGAGACTTCACAAAGCTAACAGGGCACCTTTCCCCTTCCAAAAGTGTATGAAGCCCCACTTCACCACAGGGGTTTCCTCATATTTTTGTAAGACAACTCTGTGCTCTGTTTGGTTTTCTTTTTGAGGGGCAGTATGAAATCACACTTTTCCCCATGCCTCATACTGTGCTTTAGCCAGCCAGGCCAGCATCACTCGCTGCTGTTGACTTGACAGAGTGGCAGGAGCTAAAAGCAAGGACAGTTTGATGCTGGCACAGGTTTGCCAGGTTGACCAATGTTGGGGCCTGACATTTTTCAGCAGCAAAGCTGTAAAGCACAAGCCTATGCCAGAGAGAGGAGCTGCAGTGCCTGCCTTTCATCTGTGTGCCCCTTAGGAAGCAGCAGCCATGTATCCGTTTCTTCTTAGCTAGCTAATTCTTCTCCTTTAGAACAAAACAGTCTTTATGAAGTTGCTGAACAGAGTTCATGTTTGTTTAATAAAAAGAACTCTTCAGATAAGGGGAATAAAGATACTAAAATCAAACCATAATTTTTAATATTTGACATTCTAAAAGCTTTGTCTTTCTGTATCTTTAGAAGAGGGACAATTTTGTTAATGGTTACTGCTGCCAAAGGAATAATTAGTGCAGAGATTCTAAACGAAAATTCAGAATATTAAGTCATTTTCATGGCTAATGACGTGGGTTTTTTAACCCTTCTGATTTGTTAGGTCCACTTGTCAGAACTGAAGACAGTTTCCCACACACAGCCTCTGTACAGTCGTTAACGTACATTTTTGCAAACCAAATGAGACAGCAATCATTTGTTGATCATGCTTGCAATGAAAGGAGGAAAAGGAGGCACTGAGGACTTCAACAAGGCTCACTGTATTTAGAAGATTTATGTAGAAATGTAAGAGAACAACAACTATGACACATAACACGTGATGCATTCCCTTAGGTGAACAGTTGTATTAATACCAAATTTTCAAAATTAATGGTGCTTCAATTTATTGAAGCCTTAATTCAGATTTTGTGCACATTAAAACACAAAATAAAGCTATAATCCTATTTGTAACCAGCTGGAGTACTATAAGGTGATAAGTAATAGCCTCCATGGATTCATCAAGAACAAATCATGTCAACGCAATCACATTTGTTGCTATAATAGGATAACAGGCCTTGGAAACAGGTGGGTATTAGCAGCAGCTATCAAACTTTTAAGTAAGATTTTCACACCATCTCACAAGACATTCTCACGGCTACTAAAACCTGATATAAGTGGAAGCATTGTAGAGGACAACTGCTTCAAAAATAGTCCTTACAGATGAACTACCAGCAGTTCCCTGTTAGACCAGAGACGTGCTGTGAGGGGTTCTGCAAGAACGTGTTTGGGTCCAGCACTGTTCAGTATATTTGTTAATGAACTGGATGTCAGAAGAGAGAGAATGAGCTTTGTAAAGCTTGCATACAGTGGTAAACCGGGTAGAGCTGCAAGCGTTGATGAAAAAAGGATGAGAATTAGAAACAATCTTGATAAATAATGCTCTCAAAGATAGGATGTGTTGTGATAGGAAGTAATAGCTAGGTAGCAGTTGTGCAAAAAACAAAAATATAAATAGATAAACATGAGCTATTCTCTGTAACCTTTGGGTATAAGCCAAGAACAGGCTTGAATTAGAAGCAAAGAGATTTAATTGAGACTTTGGGGGGAGGAAAACGAGTCTTTCCAACTGTAGAATATTTAATAGTTAAGAATAGTTCAAGATTGGATACCTGAAAAGAGATGTGGCATGTCCACACTGGAAATTGTGAAGAACACTTGTCAGTAGCAACTCAGGCATAACCAATGGGGCTTTGGGGACCTTCCGAGGTGGCTTCCAGCTGTACACCTCTGTGAATCTATGAAAACAGAAGAATGGATGGTTTGTAACATTTTTAATGCATCATATTTTATCTTTGAAGATTAAAATCTGTGGGGACAAAATATAATGTTGAAATGAATGGGATTCTTGATACAGGAATAGGGTAAGCTGAGGAATTGTCATGCCGAGGGACTGGACAAATTAATGGAAGAAAAAAAATGACTGAAACATTCCTCTGATCAGGAAGTTGCAAGCTACGGAGAAAAATTTGAGGGAAATATCACTGAATGCATGCTTTATTCTCGCATTCTTTCCTTAGTATTTGCTTGTAGCCACTATTAGAGGTAGGATACTGAGCTATATGGACTTTTTGTCTGACTCATTAGAGTTGTTCTTACATCATTTAACATGCTGCATCAACTACGACTAGCACCTAATGAAACGCAAGAGAGAAACAACAGATTATAACTTGGTGTTTGCTTAAAGAAAACACGGAACTATTGGCATTTATTGTCCTAACAATTAGCAACCAGTTTGTGTCACAACTATGATATATTTTCTTCATTAACTATTTAGCATTATAACATTTTAATAACCTCAAGACATTAATTATGACATTGCCTTGTTCTAGCAATGCATATTCAAAATGTAATGTACCATATTGTTTACTACATGCACAATTTTTTTTTTAGTATTAGAAATTTAAAATAAGCAATTCTGGAATTAAACCACATTAGAGATGCGTGTGTTACTTGGTTTTACCTAGCTTTTACAGGAGCTAGAAACATGAGACAGGGGAGACTGTCTCTTCTGTCTATAAACAGCAGCAGAATTAGCAGGGGAAGATAACTTCCCCATTTAACAGTATTACGTAGTACTGATGTCTGATGTCTTTTGTCAGCCAGTTACAGAATTGGCAACTGTACTATGACGTCGTGCTCTCCCATGCCAAGCAGGAGTTACACACCTAGAGGCAGAGCTGGGATCAGAAGGCAGTACAAATGATAGTTGGTCACTTCAGGACTTCGCATGAGCCTGTATTTTAGTTATCTTTAGTAAAAAATTCTGTAGTAAAAATCGCCAATATGCAGATGTCTGTGCATAATTTTCTGCAAGCAATCTAATAGTAGTGTCAGACAGAAATGGTTTACTCCCACCATGTAACATGGCAACAGAACTCCAAATTTTCCCCTGTGAGCAGTCATATAATTTTCAAGTAATTGCAATACATGTCAGCCTCTAATTCCTATCACAAATAAAAAGTGCCAGCTTCCTGCAGAGATCTATTGGTTTGCACAGCCCTAGGACGATCAAAAGAGCTATTAAGAACTGCATAATTCCCTAGTAGGTCCAGGAAATTTTATAGGTATGGGGTTTTAATGGTTAAAAAAAGGGTACTTAAAAACATAATGTAAACTACTTGAATGTAAGTCCCGAGAGGACAGACTTTGTGTGTACAGCAATTATCCTCCCTTGTCTACATTTGAAGAAGTTAAGGGAATAGCAAGAAGCAACTAAATGAGATAAGTTCTATTTCATAGGTTAACAGCACCGGGGCTTTCTATTAGTCTGTGTTTGGACCAGGAGGAGGAGGGTACCAAGCAATTTATTCTGTAACCATAGCTCTTGTGCATAGCTCACGCATAGTTGGCGACTGATGACAGCACCCTTTAGGTAACATTGCTGTTTGAAAAAAGAACACAGCTCTCCATTTGGATTGCAACTCGTGTGACAGAGCATTTCAGATGTCAGGCTGAAATGTCACCTGTGGGACGTCACCCCTACGTACAGAACAGCCTGTCAGTTGTGACAGGGTTTTTCGCTCTATTTTCAGTTCCAACTGAACTGTAATTTTGAATTAAGTATGAAAATATCAGGAGTTTCAGTAGCTTTTCTAGCAGTTTGCCTGGAATTGTATATATCCCAAAGGGCCGAAGTACACTGCAGTTCTGTGCAAGCTAGAATTTAATACACACAAGATGTGGCTCTTAGCTTTCCCACTGAAGTGGCATAACAAATTCTGACCTTAGCAATTACTTTTTCCCTGTAACGACATCAATTTTGACTGCCTGATAAATAGACTGCATATTTAGGTCAATATGATTTTATTTTTACACTTGTAATATGCTTTGATTTAGTTGGTTTTATTTGGACTTTGTTTCCACAAGCAGAAGACACTATTTACTCTTCTCTCCAGTTCTTTTAATACCTCTGCTTCAGACTACAGCACAAAATAAAGATATCTCTCTCCTAGCCACCATACTTGACACAGATTAGGAAGATGAATAACTGCTTCAAAACATTTGTGTTGCTTCTAACTAAATAAAACATTGCTATTAGCTCCTAAGGCATGTCTGACGTATATCTGCTAGACAAACTCTTGCATTATGGTATGAGAAAAGAAAAAACCTACATATACATATATGTATTTGTACATGCAAATAAATATGTAACATAATAATTTAGCATGTAATAATCTTAGAATGTAATAATTTAATCTTTACTAGTTTATTTTCTATATCAGCTTTTGGAAGGCTGGACATTCATCCAGTAATTTTTTTTAGGCCATAATCACAGTGCTACTCAGCTTGTCCTGCTCACTTTTCTTAACCTACTGCAAGAGTTATTCATGATCATTTCATTTAATTGAATATGACAAAGATCTTCTCACCTTGTGCCAATCAGTTTTCAGAAACATTTGATTTTGAAGACAGTTTCCTATTTTGACAGATAATCTGTCCTTACTTATAATCCATATCAATAGATATGGGCTGTTCTTACATACAGTCTATAAATCAACTTTTTTCAGCCTGAATTTCTTGTCATCTCTAGATCGCTCTGCTGAGGTCACTAAAGGTTGCCATTGCCAGTGCTATTTATCTTCCAAATTTTTTCTCCTCTCTACCTTTTCCGTTCATGTCATTTCCCAGGTGAACATACTTCCACTTACTCCACCAGGTCACCTGCTCTGCAATAGGTATCACACCCATCAGCTTCTCTCATAGGCAGGAGTGACACTCCATGGGCTCTGCACTGTGAGTGCCCTTACAAACTCTGGGCCCTTCACTTCAGTTGCACTCATTACCCCAGTGAAAAACACAAGGATTGATCAACTGGGTACGTTAAAAATCTGGAAGATTAGTGAGAAAATCGTGGAGGCATAGTGTAGCTTGTGGTTATGGATTAGGCAGGCTTTATATCTAGACCCCACCAGTCTATAATTATTGTCTTAATTAATCCAGTATTTTTCTACTAAGGAAGCATAAATATCTTCAAAGAGATCTAGAGTCAGCATAGAATAGGTTGTTGCAATTGAAGCATATAGCACACAGGAATAGGTATATCATCCTACAGGTACAATCCTACAGGTACAATGGTAGCCTACATCTGTCTCATTTTATGTACTAAACTGAATGGTGCTGTGGGGCTTCAATCTTAAGTGGCAAAATAAATGCACCGTGAACAGTAAAGAATTATGATTTCCTGATTGCCAAAGCCCCCTGCATACAGCATAGCCAGAGTCACAGCCTCTGTACCTTTGGTGGAAAAGATTTAGCAACCTATGAGAAAAATCTCTTGAATTTGTGACTGCATTTCTCCCCATCATGTTCATGATATTTAAGCCATTTTCCCTTCCACTTACCTTCCACAAAGCTCAGAGGCAGCAGAAATTGCCACATTCTGTGGTTTTAGCTATCTTTCATTCATCAGTAGTCTGTCATCACTATGTTTCTCTCAGGTGAGATATAATCTATTAACATTTTTGGCAGCTTCACGTGTGCTGCTTTTTTGCTGTCTTTACCCAAATGAGCTTTAAGGGAATGTTTTTTTAGCTGATTTGTATTTGTTTGGACAATAAAACACAGTTTTATCCATTTTCTTCTGTAATTAGTTTTATCAGTATCACTTTGTTCTTCATGAGAGAAAAAAAAAATCCAAACGTTGCACGGATTTGGTCTCTATCTTATATTCTTTAGACTTAATTGCAAAAACATTCTTGTTTCCTGTGCAGCTTTTGGAAACATCTACATTTATCTGTTGATATTTCTGTTTTGAAATAAATTACAACAATTAAATAATACGGAAGTCCCTGACTAGAATTATCTTTAGCAACTCATTTAACTAATGTTTATAAAACCACTTTCATCTAAGGATCTTAAAGACTTCTATTACCCTTATCTTCTAAGCTGCATCCCAGTTGCTCTGCAGTGTGTATTCCTGAGTTACATGAAGCTTTGAAGTCTTTAAACTACACAAGAAAGTCATGGCTTAGTCTTTGACAACTAACTGTAGTTTTTGATAAAACTCTTCCAACTCACTCTGTGAGAACATAAGTCTCAGTGTTTTCATTATTCTTGGTTCATATTTTATTTAGGCCAAGATTAGCTTGTCACTCACTCGTCTCCAATCTCTGACTCCCCAGTAATGTCCTTCAGTGTAACCACAGAAACCCCTCTATATGCAGCATAATTTATTTCTGTTTCATTTATGTACTAATCTTTGATATACCCCACTCATTCTGCAAAATGGTTATATTTGTACATAATATTTTTCAGATGTGTCAGTTTAAAGTCACATTTTCTTTCAGCTGTGAAAGGTAATTTAGGTGTGACATATCTACTATTTAGACACGACTCTAGGTGCTGTAGCGCAGCTCTTGTCCTTTCCCCCATGACCATTTTAACCCCAGCAGAATGACACTGTCTGATAAGGAACGGCAATACTCAAAATATAATTACTTGCAGAACAGCATGGGTAACTTGAAAAACTGATTAAGGTGATGTAGTCCACCACTAGCCAGCTCAATATACAGGTTACAGTGGTTCATACGCTCTGCAGATTCTTCATGGACTTGCACCAACCTCCCACTGGGCTAATATGTTTGATCAATGATTGACCTGAATTTAAATTCTTTTCAACTCATGTTTCATGCAGTACAAATCAGAGGAGAAGAGTATAGCAAGAAGAACAATTGACAGACATCTTAAGGACGTATATTAGAAGTAGGCTACATCTTCTCTGCCACCATAGTATTTAACACCATCCCCTTTCTCAGCTTGTAAATTGTAAATGCATGAGTCTCCCCAGACAGAGAAAGAGAATAAGCGTGTGGGAAGATGCTCAGGAAGCATTTTAGAGCTCTGCGATTACACAGACTGATGCTGACTAACACTGCTCAAAACACTGCTCCTTTAAAGACATATTTAAAGAAGCAGAGGAGAATTTTCTCGTTTCAGGATGAAGCACATCTGCCGTAACACAGACACTGTTCAGCTACCAGTTAAATCTTTCCAATGCACCATTTAGACCATCTCCAAAATTAACAACAAATAAAAGGGCAAAGGAGGAATAAAAAGCATGCAGAGAAATCATCAAACAACAACTGTAAAGCAAAAGAAAGGAAATATGGATTACACACAGTATCATTGCTTCAGAACGTGGGGAAAGCAGAAAAATACAAGTAGTTTAACAAGTGGAATAGAAAATTCATAGAGGAAAGTCCATCTGTGGTTTTTGAACACAATGCTCCAGGCTCACTCTCTGGTTCAAGAGAAGCCTACAGCAGGTGACTGCTGGGAACTAGGACCGTAACCTCAGAGGAAGGACAGCTCCAGTCTTGCGTGTTTCTTGTGCTCTTTCCAAAAGTATTTGCTACTGGTCGATGCTGTAAGGTAGGGTGGGCCAGCCCTGACCCCATACAGTATTTCTTAAGCTCCAAGGACAGCAAGGAGCTCAGTGGCACTGGTAATTATCTTTCTCAGTAGCAATAATCTGCCCTGCATTTTATATCAGTGATGAAGCAACAGACTTCTCCAGATTTATTCAGAGCTCTCTGAATAAAGTACCCTATATATAGTGGGTGACAGTTACCAGTAATGTTATTGTTATTATTATTACTGTAGAGAAGATTTCAGCATAAAAATGTTTACAGAGCCAAGGTTTGTACAGACTGATTTCACATTGCACCACCTACACTAAAATACTCCACCGAATAGAGGAACACAATAATTCTAAGATACGCTGAATGCAGAGGTTTGAATAGCAACTGTAACGGCTCCCTTAAAGCCAAGCCAATTCCAGAGCAAATCTATAGCTCACATTTCAGCTCCCAAATGAGACAGGAAAAGGCCAGTAAGAACATTCCTCATAAGCAAAAAGGTTTAAAACTTGAATATAGACTTTTAAAACTTGCATATATTTTAGCTTATTGGTACTTGGCTGCTCTGTAATGAAAGCTATGGTCAATAAATATCTCTGGGCAAGATAAGGATGATCTTTGATATACCCAACAGCGAGGAAGACTATCTCAGCATAGGATACTCTTTGAGTTTGTATCAATTCTTCATTTTTACTGTGCTCTTTGGATAGCATTCTGATCCCTGCTGCCCCACGTATCACAGGTGGTAGTATCCGAAATATCACAAACTTCTTCAAATTTTTCCTAAGTTTAACTGCACTGAGATAGGCCATCCATCATGGTTTACTTTAAAGTCTTCCAAGTACTCCTTTTTAAACAGAGGCTGCCACAACTGTAGCCAACACGCAGCCTTTAGTCAAAGTAGCTAGAAAATAACGCACTCATTTGCTTAATAACATTTGTAGCTAATGTTACATACTGAGGCACCATTTCATTGCAGAATTAGCAAAGTTAGGTCAATGTATTATAGAAGTTGCTTATGAAAATGATTGAATAAACTTTGGACCAATCCCGCAGTACAGCACCAACCTCCAGATTAAGTGGGAACAAGACTTCATCCGGTAATATAAATTTGTAGGAACTGGTCCAGTGTTTTGAAAATAAAGTATTTTTTTTTAAACTATTCATTATTTAATCAAGCCTATTTACCTTAGAATGATTAGCTACTTATTTAAATCTTGTTAATACAGTTATTATTCTTCAAGAATTTAGGAAAAAAAATAGTTAAGCTATCTGGTTCCTGTAAATAATATATTAATTAAATTTTCTTCACACAAAATAATTAATTCTGAACAGTAACACTGCATTATAAAACAATTCCTAATAAAACATGCTCTAATTATAATTCCAAAGCTCACAGTTTTGAAACTTGTGTTGGCTTTTAGACAGATTATAATAAAAGCAAATTACTGTATGTTTTAATAACATAGTTGTCAAATAAAGCCATAATGCCCAACTGATGACTAACCACAATGTATAATTCCCCATAAAAGCTAATTGACAATTGATTTCTTAAATAATGAAAGAATTCATCATGATTAACACTATTACAATGAAATCCAAAGGAATTAGAAAAGATTTATCTCTAATTGAGCATTTCTGCAAATATTAAACCTACTGAAGAGAATAACAAAGGAGGTTAGAAACACAGCATCCTCCTCTCGAGTTCACAGACTGAATATGAATTACAAGGATGTAACCGAGGGGCTTAGTGCTTTTTTGTAGGTGCATCACGGTTTATATACACAGTAGCAGCACGGTGCATTGATCTCTTAGTACTCAAGCTCTGTCAACACGCTCAGCTCTGGGATCATCATCTCGCTGTCTGCAAATCCTCGTCTGGATTTGCTCTCAAAGAAAGTTTGAAAAACAAAAAAAATGAAAACAGTAACATTATGGAAAACAAGAAGATGAAGCCAACAGTAGCTGTGCAGTTAATTCTTAAAGGCAGTTGATGTGACAGCCTTAGCTGCCCTCCAAGCACAGGGGGTGGATTTCGTCTGGAGGGGAGCCGACAAGGGGGGCACACAGTTCCTTGCTGCTCCGCATCAGCCCCGTGCAGAAGGCACGTGGCCTCGGGCACTTGGAGAGAAGCTGCGGAGCTGTGCTGGAAGCAAGGGTGCCAGTACCCAGAATGAAGAAAGGTAATATGAAATGGAAGATAATGAGGGAGACAGGCGAAGACACCCACCGCCCTGAAAATTGGATAATTGGAGTAATAAATTTTTCCATGTCATATTAAATACAAAACAGGAAAGCCAGCGAGCATGATTATTATGTATCAGTTTGTCTAAGGAACTTTAAGCTGTAATTAAAATAAAAAGACATTTCCCTGCCCTGGAGAACTTTCAGTGTGCAGCTCCCCAATGTCGTGGTGACAGGCAATTCACGTCCTTCGCTAAACTTCACTAGGGTTCTCACGGGAAACTGTAAAAAGTTGTCACTGTGGGATACGTCAGAAGGTACAAGTGACACAGAGTAGAACATAATAAAAAGGTGAAAGGCTGTTGCTGTGTGAGCACATGGCAATTTAAATTAGTTACGCACACTCAAGAGCGCTCTGTACAGCCCAGAGAACTTGCAGCCCAAGGGCAGGAAGGAATAGGCTGGCATTTAAGCTGCTTTAACTTCTTTTTAATGCTTTGATACTAGAGGAGCTGCCAGTGTCATTTGGACAGCACCTCTTCTATCAAAAACATTCAGATCTTTCCTCGTATTTAAGTACAAATCTTTTGCTTTACACTTTTTACAGCGTGCATTTCATTCCCAGCTATTGCAATGTCAACTTTTCTACAGTACCAGATTTTTTCCTTTTTTTTTTTTGATTAAAACTAAATGAGAAAGCATGTTGCTTGTATTACTAAAAAGAAAAAAGGCAAATGAGATTGTTCCTGTGCTTTAATGAGAACCTAGAAATGGTAAGCTGAGTCATATAAACTAGAGCAGTTTCGAGATGTCTCGGCTTAGTACAACTATATAAAATTAAAGAGGAATATAAAGTTGGTAACAGTCTCTAATTAATCCATCTGTGTTTACCATGTTTTTACCATGTACAAACAAGTAAACTATAGTTTTTAAATTACATTTGTTTTCCTTGCACCCAGAAACAATGTTATCAGTTTAATAGAAGAAAAAGGAATTAACATTTTTTCGTGCTTTTCATACCTAACCCATTGTGAAGCAGCCTAACCCTGCAGAGAAGGTCTAGGAAATTCTGTCATTTGTGTACCCAGCTCACCTGGCCTAAAGAACAGAAATGGCTTCACTAGAGAAGAAACACTATTCCCAACCCACAATTTTCTTCCCTATTAATTTCAAAACTGCTGTGGAATTATTGATGACTTCCTCAACAATTAGTAGGAACCACCAGATATTTGGATTTAATATCCAGCTTCCAGATGGCAACTAAGGAATTTAGTAGCCCATTTTTAATCTACCTTTGTGTAACTAACTTGACTCTGGCAGTGGGTCTAGTCTGCGCTCTGACTGCTTTACCCTTTCCCTCATTTAGTCTAGTCACACACCACTGTAGGAGTCCCCCTTCCTGGGCCCATCCCATCATCGTTCCTGTTCATTCCTCTGCTGACTTTTTTTCCCCCACCGTTATGAAGAAAACTCCTGATCTCATCTCAAAGGGCTTACAGACTTTTCTTTCTCTACTTGAGCCTTCATCTCCCTTCACTCCTATTATGGTGCATTCCCCTCCAGACCTCTTTTTCTCTGCTGCCTCCTTCGGGCTGTATCGCAGGGCTCCAGGCAAGGTGCAGCATGTGATATAGCAGGAGGGGGAGACCTGGCAAGAGCCGGAGCTTTGGTCTATTGCTGGATTTTCAATTGAAACAAGTGGTTAATTCATCAACAGGAGAAATTACACATGCATGAACATATCAGCGTTTACAAATTCCTAAAGATATGGAGGCTCAGTTGGTGGGGAATCCAATGTTTCTAAACTGCCAGGTATCAAGCTGGGAGTGTAAGATGTCTAGAAATCTCATAGTAGAAAAGCCAGATTCCCCCAAGAAATTGGCTTAAGCTGCAAATATTAAGGCATCCATCATCATGAAGCTGCAAGCCTTGAATCCAAACTTGGAGTCATAATTTGCTTCCCAGATCAGTGGTTGAGGCTTCCTGACTCCCCATTAGCTCCAGCAGATTGCACTGGAGCACAGAGCTAAGACAAGCTGGTCAGAGCCTAGAAGCCATATTCTACGTTAGTATGTACAAACACATCCGTCAGTAAATTATGTACATATATGAAACAAACCAAAAAAGCCTTAACCAACTCCATTTAAAAAAAACATCCAAACTGATAAATAACTTAAAGACTGCAATTATTCAGCAAAACCAATGTCAGCATGCAATTTTGAGATAATAGGCTAAAATGTAACCGAAAACACACCGTTCCCTGTTCAAAAGCCAGTCTGATAGGAATGCTAAATTAACAATAACACAAACGACTAATAATCCATTTGTTGTCCAATACTCTATAATGAAGTTAGAACAGTCAGATCCTTCGGAAAAAGGTACAGAGCTTTGTATAATGCACTAACTATGAAACCATAACCCTATTTACTCTTTTCCATAAAACAAGAATATGAGAGGCATTTGCTTACATGGAAAGCCACACACATCTTTGTGAGCTATGCGTCAGTGGATAATGACAGCCAGACTTCTAGGCTTCCTCTCCCTGATCAGTTCTGGGGAACTGCCTTCGGCATGAAAAGGACTAAATAATCCACATTTGTTTCTCTTCGTTGCATGTACTTTTGTATCTGTCTGTCATCGTACCTGAGGAAAATGATCCCTAGTTTAAATCTGTGGTTTATGACAAATACTGGGAAATGCTTAAAAAATAAAGCAAAACAAAACCACAGCACAATCTAGAAATTGCTTGTGGATGTCATTGTCAGAAAACAGTAGTGAAGGGAGCAATTTATTAAGTCTACTTAAATGGAAGACAAGCACTGAAGACAACTTCCATCCATGTAGAATAGTATTAGCTGTTCAACACTACCAGTCCTCATATTTCAAATTAATTACCACATGAAATTAGGAGAACCGTGTTTTTCTTTATTTGGCAAAAGGAAGAATGTCCACAAAGTATCTGGTAGCCTTTCTGCATCCCTTTATTGGAATCAATGCACTGATCTTGCTAGAAGTACAGTGTGATTATCCACAGGCAAAACAAGAATCAGAAAAACAATCAGACCTGCCATGGCACGTGAATCACACACGTGACAGTCTGCACTCACGCTTCCACATTTAGATTTTGTTTTCATTGTTCCCTGTAGGTTTTTTCCTGCCTATAATTAGAGTTAATCACATTTCAAAGTACCAAGATAATTATCTCTATGTCAAATTAGCCATTTTCAAATGAAAGACTATTTCTGCTTAATTTTTCCCATCTTGAAAGCAAAGCAGTGATCCCCAGATCTTTTATGTCATTTCTTTATAAACATCAGGTTATGATAAGCTACTTTCTGAACTACTGTTTGAATGCAATTTATTTTACATAGCTTTGCATAATAAAATGGCATTTTAGATAACTTATTCAAAGGGCAGATACTAATTCTATGAAGATTTCATTAAATCACTCTTTTCATGTTAAATCCATCTGCCAAGTTAATTTTGGAATAAATAAACCAAGATATTTAATTGCTTTGTGATAAACATGTACTACTTAGAATTTTATCATGCAGTTTTGCATTTTAAAACTCCATCTATTTCTATGTGTCTCGAGAGATTTAAATTTATATATATTTCCTAGTACACACAATAGGATGTATTTAATAAACTGGTAATTCCATGGGCATATCAAATGTAATTTTCTCTTTAATAGTTATTTTCTATCCTGTGTTTTCCTAAAATACGAATAAATGACAGAAGAGGTTTTCTTGGAAGAAGTCAGTTCTAAACAAATTAGCAGGGAAAAACTGAAGGATAATGATCAGCTTTCACAAACGGGAACTAACGTCACAAAATGCAGCTGCACAAGAGCAAGACAGCAAAACTCAGAACTGAAGCCAGACTTACTTTACCTCAGATTTCACAAGATCACTAGGGGTATGATCACAAGATCAATAGGGGTAATTTTCCCCCCTTAAGTAAATGTAAAGCTGTACTCCAAAATGGCACAATGTAAAATACAGTTAGTTGGAAACTAGCTCAACTGATTTTTGAGTTTGAGTTTCAGAAAATGGTCGGCTTTAGGTGCACAAAGTCAAATCAAAGCATAACACAACCCCTGCTCCCAGGTTTTAAAAGTCGTAAGATACTCCTTGTAGTTATTTCATGACTGATCCTGCAAGTGCTCCTTTCAGCCTTTATCACTGGGTAAACAAAAACACCACCTACTAAATCTGTGGTTAGAAAGATAAGTATGCACTGCTAAACAGTAATTAATGCAGTATCTTTAATAAGAGGGAGATTTTGGTGAGCTTTACTGGTACAAAATAAGCCAGCAGTCCAGCAACAAGGAGGAATATTTGACTTCAGATTTTAGAGCCGAAAGGCACATTTGACAGCCATCAGTAATTATTATTATTGCTGTAACAATATGGTTGGATGTATATCTGTCTTTATTTCTTGGTAACATTCCATATTACTTTTAAAGGGTACAAAAATCCATTGCAATATTAATATTTCACACTGATTTATGCAAGCATAATGTTGGAATTAGTGGTCTTTGATGTTTTCTTCTGATAGGGTCGTAAAACATTCTTGGGAGTTATTTCAATTTTTTTTATATCTTTTCAAGAAAATTATACTCAGCTCAAATAAATTATTTCATTTCTTCAGTTACCAATGAATAACAATCTTCTTATTTAGGGTAGTTTTTCAGCATGTACTACAAACTGGGGAAGGAACACCCAAGGTGAACTCTTGTACGGCTATTGATAGCACATTTTTAACTAGAAAATTAATTATTTCACAGTTTTGTAGCCGAAATGTTTTTAGTGAAATCTCTATAGAGAACAAGGGTGATACTTGCTTATATATAAGGAATTATTCTTCTGTCTGGAAAACAATGGATGCTGATCAGTTGCTGGATTGATTCTTAGTAGATACAGGGTCTAGGAGAGCTTCTCTTCCGCATAGATCCATACTGATCCAGCTGAACTTGCTGCAGTCTCTTTTGCCAGTTTGAGCAGCTCCAGCCCAGGTGAGGACACGTGGGTACAATGCACCCAGTCAGGCACACACGGAAGGAGGAAACCAGAATCTCGCCATCCTCCTGAGATTTATGTCATCTTTGTTCTCCTACAGCCTACCAGCCTCTTAGCAGCTAATGTACTACTACAACTATCCATTTTACTTTGCTTTTTCTGTGTGACATTCATTGTGCTCTAAGGATGCTTACCTCACTAACGCACACAGGGAACACCTACTTGAAGGATCACAAGCATACTTAAGCATGATCTACATGCTCTGTTCTGGCAGTTTTTGTTGCATTAAAGAGAGCAATGAGTTTCGTGACTAATTGTCCTACATGAATAGAAGAAAGCACTCAGTGTAAGTTGCATTCCTGAAAGTTCAGTTAACTTGTGTTAAAGGACAGGAAAAGTATAGAGCAAAGACATTTCATACTTCTTAATGGGATACACAAAAAAGGTATTTTTTAAGCTCTTTCAGAACAAATACAGTCAGCATTATGATAGATAATAATCCCCTATCAGAAGGGCATGCAAAACATGCTTAATTTTAAGCATAGACTTAAGCCTCTCTAAATCCAAGAGTACCAGAGCTCACCAAATTCAGTCAGTTAACTAACAATTCAGTATAATCTAAAAATTACTGAAAGTGAAGTACTTGCCCAAGTGCTTCATTGATGCAGGCTGAAATAATGCGTATGGGAAGCTCACAACTGATATCACCTTGGCTTTTTACACATATATTTGTACTTCTACAAAAATAAACAAGTATTTGTCGAAATATATCTTTTTTCCAATAGTAGAAAAGTGTGCATGCATGTTCAAAATTTGGGGATTGCGTGAAAAAGCAAAACCAGCTTGTTCTCCATCCTCGAAATACTAAAGCAGAGTGCACTCTAAGTGGAGTACACTTAGAGGACTACAGCTTATTCAGGTAAGTCCTCAAAGGGTTGAGCTGCTGGACCATTTTCAGTGGTTTAAAATTCTCTTCTCTTGATTATAAAAAGTCATTATTTATCTGAATGAAGAAGAAGAAGGAAGAGTAAACGGTCAAAGCAAGAGCAGAAAGTATACATGCTAATATGTGATCAGGTTCTGATCGGCATCCAATTGTGAACACCAGCATTTCTCAGTGGGATGAAAATTTGATGATAGGTTGCATGTGCAATTAAGCAACACAATTACCTTATTCTCAGCCACACTAAGGGCCACGGCTGCACTTCTGAAAATAATTATTTCTTTTTTGAATACACAATTTTGAGGGTCATTGCCCATAGACTGCTGAAAACGCTCTTTCTGGGAATCTAGACTTCTTTTTTTGGCCATTCCGCAGTGCAAGATAAGGCCTATTTGCTGCTATTGCCCATCACAATGTAATCAGCTTCTGTTATTATCATCGTTTATTCATTCTTCTGTAGCATACTGTGCTGTGCTCAAGTTCAATCAGAAGAGATTTACTGTAGGAATGACTTGTTTGTTGATTTGCTTGCCTCCCCTCCTCCCAGACAGCACATACATGGAGACACGTAGGTGGGCTGCAACATTTTAATGGTTTCCTAAACCTAAATTGATGTAGCTTCTGGAAAAGTCTTTAAACTGGTGCCCAACTGTAGTGTCTAATTTTCATTTTGCAGGGTAGAATTAATAACTAGCAGCTTCTGTCTCTTTACATTAACAGAAATTGTTTCAATGCAGGGTAAACAAAGTGAGAAATGAGGGCACTGCTGCCTACATCTGGGAAACGTTGCCAAAGGCAGCAGGCCAGGGCCAAAGGAAAACTCAATTCTGCAAACAATTGTCCTGTGGAGAAGGTTAGCTCTAAGATAGCCTGGCTGAGCACATTATGATCTTAGTGTAAGTGGAATTTTCTGCTGTAAGTTTTATAAAACTGTAAACCTTCTCTCCTATATTTACAGCTACCCAGGCATTTTTTCCTATTACCAGAAGCACTTCAGGGGTCTGCTAATGCATTGGAAGCACCTTTCTGATAAGCCAATGAAAACAGGTACAGCAATAAATCAATAAGCATTATGCTATTCCATGATGTGGAAGGGGATCATTTCATTATGCTGACCAAAAGAAAAAACAATGCACATTATAATACTATATGAAGGTGCATTTCTATGTACAGAGAATCTGAGGTATATTATACCTTGATAGGAGAGGAAAATAATTACAGGATGTGCTACTCACCAAAACCAATCAGTATTGCATGATAACTGTAAGGACAGGCTTATTAGAGGGGGTTACATTGGAAGACAGTATGCCTTATGAGGAAGATGGAGGCATTATTAAAACATAATGCACATGCAGAGTGATGCATGCATTACACAGTGACAAGCTAATGCTTCCCAGGAAAATTTATTGCTTTAAACAGAGCTTTAATTATTTAATTTCCTTGTTCAAATGTGCAAAGCTCTAGCCAAGAAAGCATCTCCTTCCGTATCAGTTTAAATAGCACCTTTCTCCTGTCTAGTTGGTAGCTGCTATTTAATACTCTATTGCCACTGGAAAAATAAAAACTAATTGCATTAATAAAACATTATAATCTGTTAATTGCATTAATTAACAGATGTTTTGTTTTTAAATTTCTATAGTAAAATAAAAATTGAGCTTGAAAAGTTAGACCAACATGTTAATGGTCCTATTTTTCGTTATTTATTTGGTACATTTGTACAATAGAATTGGCCTCTTCCTTTAATTAAACACATTTTATACTTTTATTGCCATTGCATAAAGTCCAAAAGTCACAACAGGGAATAGATCACTGAGCCATTACACACTTCCTAGATGACTGAAAGCACTTAGTTTCACCTCAAACATCACAATGCTCCAGAGAAGGAGAATATGATGGTGATTATTAATATTAACAATCACTTAGTATTGTGCTTTTACATTGACATTCTCCCAGTGACTCCCACCAGAGCTCTGTCTCCAGCTCGCCATACCTTGCAACTCAGCCTCTACTGGCAGCTTGTCCCCCTGGGGCATGTCCCCCTCTGCATGGAGAGGAGTGTCTGGTGTCCTGTGCTGCCAAAGCAGCTTCTCTTCAGCAATGGGGACAGAGGCTAGATTCTGGCAACACCCAGCACCAGAGTCAGGCCTCAGCTCAGTTCCAGAGAATCCTTAATCTTGAGTAAACGAAATATTAGGGGAAGATAACACCGTACCACAGGCTTTGCACTTGATTCAACCAAACTGAATGCTGAAATGCAGACACAAACCTAGTGCAAGCTGTTCTGGCCAGCCCCACAGAATACAAGCGGTCCAGAAAGGGTTTCCCAAACACTGCAGAAGGCTATTCCAAACACACTGGCATGAAAGGAAGCAAGAAGAGACAGAGGGTGGAGACATTATCCAGTTTTTGTTTGAGGTGCCTAAGTCCCAAGGACACAAAAAACCCACGGAGTCTACTGAAGTCACAGAGATATTCAAAGATATATTTCAGTGTGAGCTTCAACATGTAAACAAGCTTTACAGGACAGCACCACAGGCTTGTAGTAGCCCATCTCATCTCAGTATTCTAACTCCTTTATTTTCATTATCTGAAACACAGTGCTTCCAAGGCCTTTCCTTCTCTATTGCTTCTTTCTACACCAAAGTCTGGGCACTATCAAGATTTCTCTCTATAATAGTCTCTGTATTTGGGATGGTTAACCAAAACCTTCTTACACAATCGTGGGGGTATTTTTCTTTTTGTGTTTGTTTTTTTTTTTTTCCTCTCCCCCTGCCAGACTCTGTATTTCCTTTGGCTGTAGCACACGTGAGTTTCCCTCTGCTCCTCTTCAAGTTGTCCACTAACACTACTCATTTTTACAGCCTCCCACATCTGCCACTCAGTCTTCCAAATGAAAGATTTGCTTCCCGTCACATTCCCCTCTATTCCTTCCACCTGCCCACAAATAGCGTAGATGTTTGGACAAGCACAAGAATGCTGCATTTTTCCAGTCACATCGTTAGCATATGGGCTGTCTGGGAGACATGACACGTAAAAGGAAGGGAAGTAATTTCAGTCAAATTGTTAGGACTTCATTTTGGTTAAAAAGAGAACCTCTGAAAATGTCTATATCAATTATAATTTAATCTCCTTTGCGATCATTTAAAATTCCATCCAATTAAAGTAGTTTTTGCAATATACCTCAAAAAACTTCCTATGTGCAAAATTTCCCTCTATTTATGTTCCCTGGTTCTAAATGCTGCTGCTCTATTGATTACTATAATTCAGCTCTAATTGCACTTTTACAAAGCAGAATGAATAGATTACAGCTGAGCTAGGGGGAAGCCAAACATCAATTATTAATGTAACAGAGCTGGCCTTTACCATGTCTGTATTATTTACCTTGGGGAGTTTAGGAACCTGATGAATAATATTTATTCTTGTAAATTAACCACTTGAAAATATTTGTTTCCATTAAGAAAAGCAACCAGACTAATAAAATACACTTTCAGCAAATGCAAACAAGCCCTCAGCATCTGTAATGATATGTGAAAACCCAACGCACTTTCTCAGAAGGAGGCAGCCTTGGTATTTCAGAAAGCAGCCTATATATGCTTCACCAAGAATAAACACAGCTGGTTGATCTCCGGATTAGCTTACAGCACAGGGAATTTGGTTGCTGTTTCAGTCATTATTATTGCTAGGCTATTTTAGCCTCGACAGGGATCCAAAAAGTGGACTGTTTCAGTAAGGAGAAAAAGCTTGTGGTAAAGCTGGTATTTACTCAGTGCAATTTTTCATATTTACAAGGCAATTACACCAAGTCCTCTTTCCCAGCCCCATTCTGGCCAGCACAGTGGCCATAACCACACCCTCCCACCCCCCACTGCTGGCTCTCTCCTTGGTCCCTCTTCTGGCCTGTGCATCTTCTGCTTCTTTGCTCCAGCAATCTGCATTTCCATTCACAGCAGTTAATATTGACGCAGTTTATACTCTAACCTTATGGCCTACGGCTCTGGCTGATGATTTGGCTATATAGATTTTATTTTTAAATATATATATTGCTAAGCAAGGAAAAATTCAAATTATTCCTCTGACCTTTGTCTCTTCTGTTTGGATACTTCACCTACCCAAAGAACAGTTTCATCCCTTTTCTACCACTAGTTTGGTCACCTGCAGAATGATCTGACTTGGTGCAGAGCCTGCCTGGCCAAAGCACAGGGGCTGGCAGTTTGCAGCCACACACACAGACCCACCAAGAATTGCACCTTAGGAGTGGATTTCAGAATTGTCCACAGGCAGACTGTATCAGCCGCAATTCCCCTTCAGTATTTAACTGCTACTTTGAAGGCAGCTCACATGGAGCATAGATTCTGTGGTTGTTGTGTAGGTAGAGGTGAATTTCCTCCAGTGAACAAATACTATGCTTAAAAGCTATTGTTTCTCAAACAAAAATATTCACCAAAGCTAATTCTGTAAATTTCCACTGTATCATAATAAAGAACTCACTGTACAATAATTAGTTAGTTAGCCATTTACAGCTAGGGCTGGAGGCATTCATCATCTTTCCAAAAGCAGGCATATCACCAGCTGTAACATCCACTCAGTATTTTGGCTCTGAATGGGATAACATTTAAGACATTGGTGGCTAAAAGTTAGTAGATTTGTTACAGAACCATAAAATGTGAATCCTGTTGTGCTGCTCCTTTGAGAGCACAACCCGTGCATTTGCTGCTATGGTGCAGTCTCTCATCAAAAAGCCTGGAGGGAGTCCAATGATACCTGTGCACAATATTCAACTGCGATTCAACTGCCAGAGCATTAATCCAGCTCTTTTCTCTATCTGATTAGAGGAAATCAGTCCTTTGTACCCATTAGGCATCTTTTGTCTGCTCCTGCAATATATATGTTTCTATTTCTTTTCAATTCTTTGGAAATAATATCGGTGCAGTAGTAGTGTAGTAACTGTGTATCTGTGATAAAAACTTAGGGCTAGATTGTACCTAAGAAAGAAAACAAGATACTCCTCCTGCTTTGATTTACCCAGGAACTGACTAGAAATCCTCTGTGCAACACAATCCTTGGATACGAAGAATATCACCAAGGAGGAGGCAAAGACGACTGATAGCTCAGCTTGATCAGATCCCTCTCCCCCGACATGCTGTCCTGCAGAGGGTTCCTGGCACCTCCCAGCCTTCCAGTTCTCTCCTTCAACGTACTGATTGCCAGGGGCCCACAGGCCATTCTGCACACCCCTCCACCCTCCCCATCTCTAAATGCGTTACAGGCAGGTTCCTGGAGCTGAGGAGTCCCTCACCTCATTTTCTGAGTTAGAGCTTTCCAGAATATAATTCCTGCTGTGCAGATAAAACTGCGCTGCTTGTTCCTGGGTGGGTAATTCTGAATTTGACTGTGCTAAAGCCCCAGGGAACTGTCCTAACCAGTGAGCAGCATCAGCAAGTGCTCTGTCCTCCATCTTGGGTCATCTGCAAAATTTATCATTGGCAATTTTATATTTACTTCAAGATTGTCTGTAAAAATGCTGAATAACATTAATTTTTATACTAATTCACTAAAAGACCCACTCACTGATTCCTCGTTAACAAATATTTGTCATGATCTAAGGGTCTGGCAGTTCTTAAAGCACTTATACTTGTTCTAACAATGTTGCACGGTGCTATTTTTCCCTAAGAAATCAAAGCTTAAGCCATCACTCTGTATGTTAACCAATCTCTAGAAAAGTTTTTTAATTTATTGGCCAATTTCACAGATATTTTATAGTGCCAGAGACCCAAAACATGTTACAATCCTGCAATTTCATGAAAATCAGCAATAAAAATAAAGCTCTTCTAAACAGCCTCTCAAAGAACATGGTTCAGGGATGAACTCCTTAACCACCAGAGAAATCACACAAGGGATCAAACTCAAGAGAAAAATTTCATAGGAAGGCAGGTTGCACTGGCTTGACTGTACACCAAAGCACCTCATCAACTGGAATACTGTGCAGTGACCTAGTGTAGTTGATAGCTACTGACTTAGCAACGAGAGATGTCCTTGTTTAGGGGTTACTGAGCAGAGCCTTTAAAAACAGGTGTGAATATTCACTTTGTCACATGATGCAAACCGCCTTTATTGCAATATACAAGTAGCAGCCTATTCTATCTTGAACAGATATAATGTTATTAACAGCAAATTTCTCCTCCCAAACGAAATCCTCCCATGAATATTTATCTACATTCAAATAGGAATGTCTCTCATCTTCGAAAAGAATTCATGAACTTTAATTGCAACTACAGACAATTTGTTAGGTTTATATTTCCCTCAAGTAAAGAGCTTTGCATTAGCATATGAATGTTATTATCTATCCTTTAACTTTGCCAGACACTGACCACTTTGTTGCATTTTTAATAGCTTACCCATGAGTTTTTTCATTAAACATTTTTGATCTAGTGTTAGCTTTGATGTCAGCTTGAGAAAGAATTTTGTCTGTTTGCATATCAGTGAGCTAAAAGTTACCTAGAAACACTTTATACCAGCCTAAATTACAAAAAAGGCCTTACACAGCTAGAATTACTTCTCTGTTATAACACATGTATCTGAGGAAAGCACATTAAGTACCATGAAGGATGCAAAGATATTAGAATCTGAACTGCATGTACCATCATCCCCATTCTTATTGCAGTAGAGTTTTTTTAAAAATCAGAATGCTCATTTCACAGAAAATAGTACTTTAACATGTGTCTTTATGAATCCCAGGGGAAGTTAAATTACATGTATAAATGTGGAATTACATATAAGAGAGGAGAGAGATGGAGAGATCCCCTTTATATCTTTGAAGATCGAGGAACGTTATTTATTTACATTTTCACGTTATCTTTGCTATTAATGAACAACACATGTCTGATACCAGAGTGATGGCCAATTTTTTCCTGTGTGTAGAAGACCTCAAACATGGTAATTACTAAGGTCACTAATGGATCTCTCACACCAGAAGAGATTCTGCTCTTCAAGTTTTCTATTAAAAGTATATATTGAAATTCTTTCTAAAGAAGGGAAAATACAGGGTTGAAAAGATCCTTCCCTCCCAGCCTGTTTAACTTTTATTTTAACCTTGGTTGACTAACCTAGAAAGCAGCAAATAAGCATTTTTTTTAATATGAGAATATAGTTATCAAGAGTTGAAGACAAGGTTACACAGGACACCTTTCATCTAAGTTAATGCACACACTTAGATTATAACAAAGTCTATATTTTTACCTGCTTGAGAAAACATCTCTTTTATTCAGTATTTCTGTCAGTTTAAAAAGTGATTCCTACTACTAAAGGTGTATGTCCTCATATAACACACTTTGTGCTACATTGCTTCAAGTCTCAGTCTAAGTAGTTAATGAAAGTGACTCTTTCCCACAACAAGAAATCCTACCTAGCAGGCCTAAGCAAACAGATGTCTCAGAAGGTTGAAATAATTAGATAATCCACCCTGATATAGGAAGGGATTTGCATGCATTTGTTTTTACACCTGCCTGATAGATGTAGCCCCAGAGCTTTCTAAGATTAGCTCAATTATTCATCATCTTCTGTTTATCAGTCTACTTGTGTCTGAAATGAATTTCAGAGTAAAATAAAGCAACAAGGAACTTGCTACCTCAGTGGATTGAAATTGTTCACGACTGCTTCAATTCCTGATTTACACAGGGCAAATGGGAATTGCCACGTGAGTCAAGGTAATGGTCCATTTCATCCTTATTCTCAATGTGTCCTAGAAAGGAACAAAATGCTCTACAGTAGGAAATGGTGGGTAACCATTTAGGGAGGCAGGTGAGACTCTGCTTCCAATTAAGTGTGAGAGTTTACACCCCTTCCAGAAGAAAGTCTAGAGTTCAATTGTGTTGGGTAACTATTATGACTTTGGCTAAGAGCCAGCTGCAGTCTCTCTTGAATTTTTTCACACTTGCCAGTTTCTCCTTCTGCTCAATATTCCTTCATTATTTTCAGTACTGGTCTAGAAGTTAATCTTCCAGGATGCAGATCAGACAGTTGCTTACTGTGAATTTTTGTTGGTTATTTAGCTGTTCTCATACTTTAAAAATGTCCTTAAAATCAAGACAAAAACTTGACAGAAATACTTACTGTTTTCCTAATTAGCTCTATGCATGTACCTGGAGAGATCCAAGGTATGTTCAGCGCTTATAGCTGTCACCATCTTTTTTATCTTAGCAAACTGTTGCACTCCAATATGTATTGATAGTAGGAAGAGTGAAGCAGCTAAAAGCTGAAGCCTTCTACAGTGATTTTAATTAAGAGTCTGTCACCATCTGAATTATTATTACTATTACTTTAGGAATTACACTGCAGCATAAATTATTATAATAAAGAAGCCTGGCAATTGTGATCTCAGTCAAAGTGCCTGAAACAGGTTTAGCTTGCATTATGCCTTTTGGGCCACTGGGGAAAAAGAAATTCAGAGATTGCTTCCATTTGGAAGAGGAGCTGTGATGATGCCAAATACTTCCATGGCTTCACCAAGGGAAGTCATGCTTAACCAACTTGATAGCCTTTTATGAGGACATAACTCGGTGGATAGATGATGGTAAAGCTGTGGATGTGGTCTATCTCTATTTCAGTAAAGTGTTTGACACGGTCTCCCACAGCATCCTCACAGCTAAACTGAGGAAGCATGGTCTGGATGATCGGGTAGTGAGGTGGATTGTGAACTGGCTGAAGGAAAGAAGCCAGAGAGTGGTGGTCAATGGGACAGAGTCCAGTTGGAGGCCTGTGTCTAGCGAAGTGCCTCAAGGATCGGTACTGGGACCAGTTCTATTCAATAGATGGATGAGGGAATAGAGTGCGCTGTTAGCAAGTTCGCTGATGACACAAAACTGGGAGGAGTGGCTGACACACCGGAAGGCTGCGCAGCCATTCAGAGGGACCTGGACAGGCTGGAGAGTTGGGTGGGGAGAAATTTAATGAAATATAACAAGGGCAAGTGTAGAGTCCTGCATCTGGGCAAGAACAACCCCATGTATGAGTACAAGTTGGAGACAGACCTGTTGGAGACCAGCGTAGGGGAAAGGGACCTGGGGGTCCTAGTGGACAACAGGATGACCATGAGCCAGCAGTGTGCCCTTGTGGCCAAGAAGGCCAATGGCATCCTGGGCTGTATTAGAAGGGGTGTGGTTAGCAGGTCGAGAGAGGTTCTCCTCCCCCTCTACTCTGCCCTGGTGAGGCCGCATCTGGAATATTGTGTCCAGTTCTGGGCCCCTCAGTTCAAGAAGGACAGGGAACTGCTAGAGAGAGTCCAACGCAGAGCCACGAAGATGATTAAGGGGGTGGAACATCTCCCTTATGAGGAGAGGCTGAGGGAGCTGGGTCTCTTTAGCTTAGAGAAGAGGAGACTGAGGGGTGACCTCATTAATGTTTATAAATATGTAAAGGGCAAGTGTCATGAGGATGGAGCCAGGCTCTTCTCAGTGACATCCCTTGACAGGACAGGGGGCAGTGGGTGCAAGCTGGAACACAGGAGGTTCCGCATAAATATGAGGAAAAACTTCTTTACGGTGAGGGTGACCGAACACTGGAACAGGCTGCCCAGAGAGGTTGTGGAGTCTCCTTCTCTGGAGACATTCAAAACCCGCCTGGACGCGTTCCTGTGTGATATGATCTAGGGAATCCTGCTCCAGCAGGGGGATTGGACTAGATGATCTTTCGAGGTCCCTTCCAATCCCTAACATTCTGTGATTCTGTGATCACCTGCTTCCAGCCTGGGATGAACCTGGAAAGTCATACCCCGATGCCACCACCCCTGCTGACGCCCAGTGCACTTGAAGGATTGGGTTCTCGTTTTTCCCCCACTCCTTATAGCTTTTAGGGAAATATAAGCAATGAAACTAGAAGGAACTGGGTCACAGCTATACCTAATCACTACTTGTGTGACTCGCTGATAACAGCGGCAGCCCCAGACTCCACCTAATGAAACACTCTGAAGTGAAGCGACGCAACAAGCAGAACTGGATTGTGATCCTTAAGCTCCCCCTGCCTGCATCTGCAGGCGTGTGGCAGCACTCGCTTAGCTAAACCAGACAGAAATCTGCTTCGTGTGAAAGCCAAACAACGGAATTATTTTGTACATGATTCAGTCTTTCCTCATACTTCTGGTTTGAGATTCCTTTCCCTTTGCACCAGAAAAATCGGTTATTTAATTTACAGAAGCACGTGTCTTGGCAAATGAAATGCAGATGCAGATAGTTTTTCGGCAGACAGATGCAATGTTTTTACTGTGCCCCAAAGGCCAACCTAAACTACAACAGAGAACAACTGAGCATAATACAAAATTCAAACTCTAAATAAGACAGAAATAATCTTGGCAGCAGGTGAAGTAGAGTTGAGTGACTAACAAAAATGTGGAAGATTAAATATTTTTTAAGGAGAATTGAAGTTTTTAATTTTTTTCATATTTAGAGCTTTGCTGTCTTTTTTTTTGCTTAGCTGTACTTAATTATACAACTTTTCTAATTCTGAGTATGAATTTTAAAGCCCATGTAGGATAAGTCCTTAAAAACTGCAGTTCAAGTTACAGCATTTAATTCTAGATTGTCAGCGATGCAGCCTTCAGAAAATCCGAAGCCCTCGGGTGAAAAAATGTCACTGTCTTAGGATGGGGCCAGAGCTTCACTTCTTCATGCAAAAATTTACATCAATTGTTTCACATTTCTGTAACATGTCAGGATGTGGAGGGCATTAGAGTGAACTAATTTCTTTACAAATATAGGTATAAAAATGTGGAATTTTCCTGTATTTTTCACCAAGAAAAACACATCTTCATTTATTATTATTTTTATACGCTCACCCAGACTCCACCTTAGATCATTTGTTGTCTGAAAAACAATCTGTTAACATTTCAGACACCCGGGGCCTGCCCTGCATTACTTGTGTTTCGTTCCAAAACCAGCATTATGTGTTGGTTGGAAAGCACATAAAACTATGTTTGTACAGCTGATGTCATTTTTCTCCAGCATGGGTCTGCACAGTTCATATGCACCACCACTACCACCAATTCACAGTGCTCTCTACAAAATGTGCCTGGCAAGAAAAGCTTAAAGCGTGTTTAGAAAAAATAGAGCAAATCTTCACCTTTCACACCTGGGTCTTGTCCAGTAGATCTGATTAACTGGTTTGGCAGCCACTCTACCAGAGCCACACGCACAGCATAACGCAGTGCTGCTCTACAACTTTATCTTAATGTAAATCATGAGATTGTTTACAGATACTCAGAAAGTGATAGATACTCCTAGTCTTCAGTTCAGAATCTCTTTCAAACGAGCATTAAAATAATGGCTGTTCTCTCTTCTACTAACAGGTCCAGGCGTCACTAAGCCTCCAAGTATGAGAGTGAAATTCACACCAATACCAAGGACCTTCACTGAGATTCTCACATGTAAAATGGTGCCTAGACCTTGTACTTCCATCAAGCATTTTTTCCAAGGCAGTACCTCAGTATGCGACTCCAGATGTGTATCACTGCTTAATGCTATTCTTTCAAAATCTGTCTCCAACCACATTATACGCGTGGGCAAATTTTCTGGTTCGCTTTTGTGCTTCACACAAGGGACAGCTATATTTGAACGGTGGTTGAAATGACTGTTTTATATATGCTGTGTACAAAGCAATACGGCATCTTGAGTAAATTATTTTTTCATAGTCTCACATTTAAAATGTAATAAAAATAATTCCAGGGAATAGGATTCCTGCTCGGGTCTATACAGCCTGGTTTACCATTTTTACAGAAGTATTTTTTTTTAAAAAAAGAAAAACTCAAAGTAGAAATTCATTCTTTAAACTATTCTGTTCCTTGTTTTCTATCCAACTCCAAAGACTTTGAAATATAAATAGCACCAGCGTAGTCCAGGCACCGAAACATGCACTAACTCTTTCTGCAGGCATAAAGAAAAGTTACTCACTTACGACAGGTATATCCATTTGATCATTATCTGAACATATTCAGAATATGCATCCCTGGGAGACAATGCATCTTGCTAGGGCTGAGGGCTGTCACATTTTATGCAACTCACGTCTTTAGTGAATCAAGATTATTATATCCACCAATCTAAGTCTGAAAGCGAAATCATAGCAGAGAACTAGGCTTTAAATTTTCGCATTATAAGGAAGTCAACAATTTTGTTCTGCACCCAGAATCCTCCCAAAGCTACGAGGCATTCACAATAAGTCCCCTAGTACAGCACTCTCTGATACAAATCTGTTATACACTTCATTCTTTTAGTTCCAGAGGTTTCTGAAATTCAAGTCCTGTTAGATAGGGATTGTACAACTTGGGTAAAGTAGGAATTTGTCTAAGCCAGGGCTGGATGTGGCCACAATATGAATGATGAGCAGCCACATGGGCTTTCTCCATCCCATTCCAGTAGCACATAGCCTGCAGGACTCACAGATGGCTGTGCTTACAGTTCCCTGGGACTTTCCCAGAAATCCTCATTTTCACATCCCTCACTCCACACCACAGAAAAGCAGCATCACGAGAAAGTTAACACGTCTGCAAAATACATGAATCCTTTGCACAGACAAAGACAGACCAACAGGACAGCATGTGATAAGAGGTAGCAATATGGGGCCCACCCAATCCTAGTTTCCAATACAGAAACTAGGAATCCCCGGTTCCCAAAACATTAGACCTATTTGATCTCTAAGGAAGGAAAGAACAGATTCTGCACTTAGCCTTGTGTTTAGCAGCATTTCTGTCACAGGCTCAGCATGTATTCCTGCAAGGTTCAGCACTGACCAGTGAAGCTGGACTCATGCTAAGTAGCAGAAGGGGAACGGGTGGAAGGAACATTATCATTGTATTGCATCTCTAGACTAATTTAATCAGATTATTTCTCAGGATCAAGTTGTATCTAAAAAACTTAGTCTGGGTTTACCAATCTGCTTAATCCATTGTCTCCATTTGCATCTCCTACCAAATCTCATTGTTACAGCAACTGCACCACCTACGAACCCCTGTCAGGCCAAGTACCAAGCACCACATTATCGACCTCTCCCCTCCACCCTTGCACAGGAAGGATGCTACAGTTTTGCCAGGGCTCAGCACAGCCCTCCAGCCTCAGCACTTCTGCATCTCTTTGGAGCAGTGCTAGCACAGCCACATTGTTTTTCCAGAAACAAATACCTTCTACTTGTGGGGCCACCTGACAGCTGGAGGAATGAGAACAGGCTTTTTCGTCTGTGCCTAGCTGCCTCGTTCATTACTTGGCTTTATTAAACATTTTAGGAGGTAAGGGCTGGGTCTGCTCAGAGAACCACTGGTTTCAGAATCCCTCTAGAAATCAGCTGAGATCTGACGGCACATCTGTTCCTTCTGCCCTCAGCTCTCACAGTTCTTCATGTGGAGTCACAAACTAGC
The DNA here is from genome assembly GCF_013368605.1 of Nyctibius grandis. Taxonomy (NCBI): domain Eukaryota; kingdom Metazoa; phylum Chordata; class Aves; order Nyctibiiformes; family Nyctibiidae; genus Nyctibius; species Nyctibius grandis. The sequence continues at coordinate 9,862,784 of NC_090669.1, read as the reverse complement.
ATATATAACTGCATGAGTGCCTATAGGTTTCATAAAAATATCCATTGGCTACTTCCATTTGGACGTTTACTTTTCCTCCCCTGCCCCGTCCACTCTTCACTCCCTCTAACCACCCTCCAGTAAGCTGGCAACTCCTTCGGAGGGAAAGGGTTAGCTCTGGCAATCATGTCTCTTTAACAACACTTAACAACACTGCATAAATGCTTGGAAAAATATGGAAGAAGTATTTACAGTAGCTGCATATCATAAGAGAGATTTATAGGCCTTTTAAAAATTATTAGGCTTTATTTCTTCTTCAGTGACAAAGCTGCTTACATAGACTGCTCTCGACAACTTCATATCCAGAGTCTGCAGGATGTTTATTTTCACATTTTCCAAGTGCCATATTTCCTTTACCATCAAATTTTTTGTTTTGTTGTTTAAAACAGCAATTCCCTAACTCTTCTGACCTAGCAATTCAATTTAAAAATATATGTTACCCTGGAAACACTTTCAAATGGACAGCATGACTGCAAGGACTATTTTGAGTAATGCTGTAAAGTGTTCCCAAGTGCCCAAATAACTAAAATGTACATGTCACAGATCCAAGCATGGAACTGGGCATTGATCATTGATTCCATTTTCAATTGCTGGTACACTTTGATTGGACTCGGGGACCTTATTCACAATGGGAAAGTCATTACTTTGAATGTGGCAAGCAGGGAGGCAGGACAATGAAAACATCATTTTCGCATTGGCTATAATACCAGCTCTTACCCTTCCACCCTCTGACCCACCAAGAAACAGAAGGGTTAGTACTGTCCTTTCGTACTCATGATGGCCATAATTCTTTCCTTTAGCATCCAAATATCAATTCCCAATGGCTATAAGGAGAAGTCTGAGGTCTCTCTGCTTACTACAGGATCATAATCTTAGATTTTGCTTCAGCTGATTAAACTGATAAAATCATTTGCAAAAGTACTTTGCATTAGAATTCAAAACAGGGAATTATGGCTGCTCTAATACATGAGCCATGGATGATAAAACTGGACAAAGAGAGTAAATTCAGGAGCAGTTTCATAATTCCATTTTAATCTGCTCAAGTTAAAAAGAGGAAAAAAGATCAAAATTTTCAGAATATTGAGCTGAAGTGATAGACTGAAATCACCCTACTCCCCAGGTTTCCTTTGGGTCTTCCTAGGAAAAAATTGCATCAAAACTTGCTCAGTGTAGAAAGACCCTTGGAATGGGCCTTTTTCTACTAGCAAAGGCAGTCGTTTGTGTGATACAGACATTTTGAACAACAAACAAAGTAACATTAAAAAAATCTAGCTGGAATCTATTACTTTTTTCCGTAAATGATAACAAATCACAATACAGTTGCCAAAATAAAGATTGTTTCTATTTCTAAGGAGGATTCCAAAGCTCTGCATTTGCTGTCAAGGCATTTGCAAAGATTTCTTTCCATCACATCCCTCGAGTCTTTAGTGCTGGACAGGTACTCTAGGTTATAGACAGCAGTTACAGTCAAACCGTGTTAATGAATTAAACACAAGGCTGTACAGAAGCATTCATCAATTTACATGATAAAACAGTCAGGTAAAATCTCAGTGGTAAATCACGATGAGAAAAAATGACTTATTCAGGTTAATGCTAGTTAAACCATATAAATTTTTCAATATATCCCCAGTGGTCTTTTTTACAGAAAAGAAGAACGTGACCTGAATAGGAGATGGATTTCAAACCTAGCTGAACCCATTCACAAGAAGAGGTAACAAAATTCCAAGCCAGTAGGCAAGAGACAAAACAATTTGAAGGTTTCCTTCAGACTTTCATCTCTGTGATATATGGCCCCCACTGTGCAGTCTAACCTACTAAGACTATTTGGCAACACCAGCAAATCATCACTGACCAAGCAAGTAATTAAAATTCAGCACTACCCCTAGCATGATCTGCTGTTTGCTATTGGCTAAAATAGGAAAGATGCTGCAAAAAGAAATGCTGCAATACTCCAAAGCATTGGAGTTTGTAAGCAGAATGTCAATGACTTTCAAGATACTTTGCTATTAAACAAATGGGTGGGACCAATTCCTTCATTTTTATGGAGCCAAATACCACCTAAAACTGAGTGTAGTGGGGCATCATTCTTTACTGCAACATCTGTTGTTTCCAATGCTAATCCACTGGAAGAAAACAATCATCTCGAGATTATCTAATGTGCATCCAGCTTCATGAAAAGTTCTATTTTTCCTCTAAATGCAGAGGAAAATAAATATCCCTAGAAAGGTTCTCCTGCATGCAGGGAATACGAGAACAAACTCTTTTTTCCTTAACTAGCTACCTTGGAATGGTTTAGCATCAATTAAGGAAGTGAGATGACTCATAGGAATAATGATTTTTATGGGTATAAACACAATGCAATCAGAACTGGAGCCCAAAGGCTGCATATAATTAATCCCAGGAAGTACATTGAGGACACGTGTTGTTTCTCACATGCATGTTTGCAATACATAAACCCACACTTGTATCTTTTTTTAAATAGTTATTATTATTCTTTTAAGCAGTGTAGACGTAAAAGTATGGAAGCTATTCTGGGCTGTGTCCTAGGAAGTATGCTGCACACAGCGAGATCACAGCTGTGAAACAGAGGGAGCTACGCTTACTGAATGCTGTTAGGACCAAAATACACACAGAGTCAGGTTAAAAAAAGAAAGCAATACCCAATCAGAAACATCTGAGATGGGATTTTGAGACTTGCAAAAAGTCTCCCCAGAATATTGTCTGGAATTTTATAGAACATGGAAAATCAGGTAGTGGGAACAAACTACGTTAATGTCAGGAATCAATCACTAAGTTCTGAGGTAAGACCTTAGATTACATAAATACAAGGCAAAGTGACACCCTATGCTAGTACTGTCCATATGCATGGATACCGTAACAAACGTTAGCAACTAATGCTTCATAGCAGCTTCAGATATGTTCAGTTTTATTCTTCTCCCTGCCTGGAACGCATACTGTTATATCCACTTTTCTACACACATGCAGCAAGCTTTTTGACTGCACATTTTGGACCTTCCAATACCAACTTTAAATTATAGTTTAATAAAGTGGCACAATTTCTATTTGTCTCATCCAGCTAATAGTAAAAGAAAGAGAAGCAACAACTTTTGAGATTTCAGTATTTTCATAAGCACAAGTGGTGTCCTCACAGCATTAGATACCAGCAGTAGTGACCAAATAATCTTGAACAATAATTACATGTGGTCAAAGCTGAAGCAGATAATAGAATTAAATGTTCCATTTCAGTGAAGGTGGTAGGTGGCTAACAAAATCCCTCTGTGGGTGTAAATTATGAACTGTCCAGGAAAAAGAAAATAAGGGAAAACCAACCACAACAGCCATACAAGCAGTAACATAATCTGCAGACAAAGACAGCACGAAAAGCGTGGAACAGAAGACTAGAAAGTACATAGTATTTCCCCCCACCACGTCATGGTCAATACGTAGAACACCAGGTATGTATTTCAGATGGGTCCATAAAAACGTTCATGCTTACATGGCTTTGGGATAATATTTAAATAAATTAAGCAACAGAAGTTAATTTAAAAAATTCAACAATCTAAGCCAAGGTCAAATGTGACAAGATCTTGCAGATGGCACACAATAGCCCTGACCACCCAGCACCTGGATAACATCACTACAAACATGCAAGTCTGGAGTAGAATCCATGCAAGTCTTGAGAAGAATCTGTGCAAGCCTACAAGGAAGGGACGAGAGTGCAACGAGAAGACATAGCCTTTTTATTTCTTTAAGCACTGTGTGATTTTTTTTTTCCCACCTCGTTGTTATCCTAAACAATTCTTTTTTATCTATTCCGATCTGAGGCAAGTGTTCATAATCTAATACAGGACTTTGTGGGTAGCTTTTTTCCCACCCTCTGTTTGCCATGATTTCTCCCACATTACTTACAACAGCAACTGAAGACACAAAGGGGAAATCTGTCAAACATACTATAGATCTTCCTTTTTCTTTCTGAAAAAGTATTCTTTGCAGAATATAGTATTAGATTAATATAGATATGGTATCCCTAATAAATTACAACAGGTAATTAGATCATGGACACCTTCAACAGCAGTACAATTATTTTTATATTGTTTGCAGCCAGCAGTTAAGAACAGCAGATAAGCTATTTCTAGACAACTCTAATAAGATTGTGGCTTTATCTGAGCCCAGAGTTATTCTCTTTCCCTGCAAGTTCCATACAACTCAAGATCTGACAGATACACATGTTAGAACCTTTTCATAATTCCAGTAATGAAAAATAAAGTCATTATAAAGGCAGCCAAGTGAGATTTGCAGTGCCAGCATTTTAAAGTAACTTCAGAATACGCTAAAAGCTTTGTCACTTATCCATACCCTGAGTCTCTGAAGAACTAGCAAATAGATACATTTTCTTAATGACTCCATCTTCCAATCAAATATCATCAGTGCTCTGGAAGTTTACTAGATCCAGTTTCAGTTTTCTTAATCAAAATCTTTGTACTCTAAGCTGGCTTCCTAATCCCACACTTCAGTAACTGGACATGGTGCTGAGCCATAAGGGATGCTCATGGCTATGTCAAAAGCTCAGCTCAAACACTGGATCAGCCCAGTGCACGAGCAGTAAAGCATGCATGGCAAGACGCCTGCCTAACCCTGCCCTGCCCTGCCCATGTCTTCAAATGCTTTCTCTCTGTTCCTCCCAGGTTACCTGATCCTGATTCGACCTCTTTTATGCTACCTTTCCATGTTTGTTTTTGTTTCAGTTTTTTCAGAAGCTTCTCGTTCATTCATGCAGCCTCCTATCACTCTTGCTTGACATCAGAATAGACCACTATCAAGCTTCGAGAAGGAGATCCTCGAAAAGCAACAAGCTGTCCTGGACCCCTCTTCTCTCCACAGTTGTATCCCATGGGATTCTTCCAAGCAGATCCCCGAACAGGCCAAAGTCTTCTCTCCTGAAGTCGAAGGTTGGAATCCTGCTGTTTGCCTTTGTCCATTGAGTCTGGATCCTGAACTGGACCAACTCACAGTCACTGCAGCCAAGGCTGCCCCCAACCTTCATATCTCCAAACCAGTTCTTCCTTGTCTGTAGATATCAGGTCCAGCAGAGCATCTCCTTTCATTGGTTCCTCAATCACCTGTGTTAGGAAGTTATTACTGATGCACTCCAAAGACCTCCTGGCTTGCTGGTGCCCTGCTGTGTTGCCCTTCCAGTAGATATTTGAGTGGTGAAAGTACACCATGAGGACTAGGGCCTGCAAACATGAGGCTTTTCCAGTTGTCTGAAGAGGGCTTCCTCTACTACTTCTCCCTGATGAGGTGGTGTGTAGCAAACACCCACCACAATGTCACCCCATGTTGGTCTGCTCCCTAACCCTGACCCATAAGCTCTCGGCTGGCTCATCACCTTCCCCAAGCAGAGTTCCATGCACTCCAGCTGCTTTCCCACATAGAGGGCAAACTCCCCTCCTCGCCTTCCTGGCCTGTCCTTCCTCTCCTAAATTCTGTATCCATCCTTCGCAGCACAAATTACACAACTAAGTAATTTTGTTAATAATAACACCACCACAATAACTGCCTAAAATGAAATGGAAAGCTAAAATTACAGGATTTGGCAAATTACAATCCAGACAAACTGTTTGAAGCATTAAAAAAAATTATCTAAAAATCTCAGCTGGTTAATGACTGATACAGCCTCACACTAACCTTGAGAGGTGGCTATGGGAGTACAATGGAAATTACAGCTGCTGAACGAGTTACTGGAGCACTTTGTAAATAAAGTTAGCTGAGTAGCATGTGAAAGAAAAAGTAAACTTCACCCTTTGAGTATCTGAGTAAGGCCTTATATTATCAATATTGTCACAAAAGCAAACAAGTGTTAAGCATGGCATCACAGAGCAGGAATGCTGAGCATGTGGTCCATGCAGACTCGTGAATATTCATGATTTGCAAAGGAAAACAGGGGAAAAAGGGACTCGAGCAAAGGGACCACCATTATTCCTTTCCAGTCACTCGTTCCACTTCTTTTCCTCTGCAGTACACAAGCTATTACAGCAGTTTGGTCATGCCTCCTGGAGCTCCTGAGTACTTGAGTATGCCACACTCATCAGCTCACTTTATTTTTAAGGAAAACTCCCCCTTTCCACATAGATTCAGGTGACCCCCAAGCTCTCTCCTAATGAGATGTGTAGAAAAACAGACATTTACCCTAATTAAAGGACGTAGAAAAGAACATAAGCATTTCCCACGCCTTAATTATACATACCACTTTTTGCAGCTATCACCCGATTCCTAATTGTGTGAATACTCATACAGCAAATTCACAAGTTCTGTAAATGTTTTTTTAATCTGATCTTCTAAGCAGGGTCAAACTCAGAAAGACAGAGAGAGGAACGCAAAAGCCGTCCTGCTTTTCTCAGCGAGTGACTTGTAATCAAGGCAGTAAAAAATAGTAACAAGAAGAAATATTGCCTCTGAGAACAGCGTTTGCCAGTTTACGTTCTGCTAGAAGCACTGAAGATTAAATGCCGGCTCCCTTACTCACGGAAAGTCAGAGAAGGAAAGCAGCAAGTGCTGTCAACCACTGCCCGTCTGGCGAGCAGCCTTGTAAGCAACTCGCATAGTAGGTGAAGGGAGCTAAAACCGCACATTCTGACGCAGAAGTGAACACAACACGAGGTACAGACTCACTCTGGCAGCTCCGGTTAGGGACTGCACATTATACTTTTCACTGAAAATTTAAGAATCAAATGAAAATATTTTACAGTGTGAAAATCCTTCAGTGAAAATAGATTTGTTAAGACTAATGCTCCCCATATGCCAATAATGTATGGGTTGCACTTCCCTCTGTGAATCCCAGATTGCTTAATGCAGGGCCTCGAGGAACTGAGCCTTCTGGCTACAGCTGGTCAAAGTCTGCAATTCCTGGTGCACAGAAAACTCTGAAATGACCCAGCTTGGGGATACACCCTACAAAATTAAAATCTTAAAATTGCTCTTTTCATAAAAAAACCTCCCTAAATACTTAATTCTGATGTTGCTTCACTCTCCCTTTATATTTTAAATTATGTCACAACATACGTAGTAATATTTTAAAATTACAAATCAAGCATAAAGCTTGTCAAAATTCCTTGAAGTTATTTTTAAAAAAAAATTCAAAGTCACAGCTTTTTTAGACCATTTTTGGTACAGAGAAATGCCATTTTCTAAATAAAAAAAAACCACTTTGTCAGGAATTTTTTTAACAAGTTCTTTCTCCAGCACTGAAGAAAAGAATAATCCTAGGCTATAAAAGCTGTCACAGAGAAAAAAAAGAAACATCTCCCAGTGGAGGTTCCTATGCACAAGCCAGCAGTCACCACATAGACCTTTCACACAACCAGCTGCATTGCCTACTAGTATTTCTTTCAGAATAGATAATTATGCCCTAACTAGACCAAGAAGTATCCCTGTGAAAATGAGAAATTATTTCTCATAAGATTTTGTTTAAGGTACTAGAAAAAGCACAGCAGTAAATATCTCTCACACAGATATCGAATGCAGAGTAGTGATGCTGTGTGTTGTTTACGTGGAGCTCAGCTGCTACGCCTTGCTGAGTGGCAGCTTTAAACAACAATTTCAAAATTGAATTTGAAATTATCAAATTACCGTCAAAGTCAGTTTTCATGGGTACACACGAACTATAGATACATACCAGGAATGCAACAAATAGGGAGAACTCAGATGATGCACCATTAATTTATTTTCTTGCCAGCTTACTACAAAGCCTTGCTCAGCCCAGCAGGCCAGGTCACCACGCAGCTGCTCAAACCCTCACTGCTCAAAAAGAGAGGACAGTGGACTCTGCCTCTTTGGGCAGTGGTGGCAACTTAAAGCCCTCATAAAACTATGGCTGTAAATTATAATGAAAGAGAGGACGATGTTGAGGTAGGGGGGAAATGGGGAAGTGACATGGGCCACAGGCTCCAGTGGCTGCTCCGTGCACAGAGCAGGATTAGGGACTGCTGGATGGGCCAGGAGCGCCCATCGTGCCGCAGTGCCCGGCCCCCCAGTGCCTCGGATATGCTTGTGCCACTGTCCCTCTTTTCCCCGGCAGGCTTGTGTCTGGCATCACTCACGCATAATCATTCACAGAAAAAAGGAAATCACACTTCTGCTGAACTGAAACCTTTCCAGAGCACTGTAATGTTACTCTTATCGATTTATCTATTTAAAGTCATGTCAGGATTTTGTCATTAATATTTGATTGGTATTTTTAAACCCTTACAAGAATTGCACCGATCATAAAAAGGTGTTACAGTAAAGCACGATAGGCAGAACAGCATTATCCTAAACCACAGGGGATGTTGGCTGGCACTACCTTCTACATCTTAAAGCTCTCACAAGGTGTCAAGACACCATTACATCATTGCCAGTACCTGATTTCTAGCACACATGATTAAATCTGATTAAATCCACCACACATGGATTTGAAAATGAGATTAAATAACCAGACTAAAAGTGACAGAACAAAACAAAAATCTAAAATTACAGACATTCACAGAATAAAAGGAAGTATGATGTGTATTTATTAGTCAAAGTAAATTCAACATAGCATGCATTGAGGATTTACACATTTTATCAAGACTTATTACAGTGAAAGGCTTGCACATAAGAATGTACTGTTATAAATGTAAAGCTCTGTCTTGTTTCTTCAACTTAAAAGAAAAATAGATCTTGGGGTACTTTAAAACATACGCTTGTTTAGTATTCTGAAAACATAACTCACAACAAGAGCAATCATGCTTTTAGAATCAAGGAGAAGATCTATGAAGAAATCTCATCAATGAATTTATGCAGGGCCTTATACACAAACAGAACTAAAATGCATTGGTTCTTCAGAGTACAAAATAAGTTAAAAATGTCAGGAGAATAGCACAGCCCAGAAAGCTTATTAGCAACCTATCCACACTAATGACCTGGAGGGAAATTCAAGCTGCCAGCACAACCGCCCAAAGAGTTGGCAAATGAGCCCAGATGCCTTTGATGGAGAAACATCTCCCGTAGTTTGACATCTGACACCTTGGATGGTCATCCCAGAATGACATGTTTGATAGCGTAGGCGGCGTTCAAACTTTATCTATGTTATTTAAAGCATAGGTGTAGATACATCAGTTTTTACTTCTAGAACAGGAATAATTTTTATATTAACTTTAGACAGAGGTGGTAGTGCTACCTAGACTTTAAGTAGCCTGAGTCATCCCAACGTGTGACCCAACATTATATAGTTTATAACTACAGTAGGCTGAAGTTTTTCACCCTGGGTATCTGCTGCAATCGTTGCTTCCTAAAAAGTTTCAGATAGGAGTTTTGGAAAACTTCTGAAGTGAGTTTAGGAAAGAAACACATTCTTTTGCTATGGTAAAAATCCTCACAGCTTTTCTGTTGAGATGTTCTAGTCCAGTATACCTGTGACCTTTAGCAGGGACTTGAATTTTGGCTGCAAGGGATATCCTGGTTTCTGGGCAGTTGCTTTGTCACTCAGAAATTCTCTCACGTGTGGCCAAATTATAAGCCTCTGTGATTCCTCAGTTTTTATCTTCACAGCATTCAAAATACATAAGAATCAGGAAGATTCACACTTACTGAATTTTCTAAATCAATGCTACAACTTCAGTACTAATTTATAAAAAACATACAGAAACAAAACACTATATTAAAAATTGAATTATCAACAGGGATTAGGGCAGGACTACAGGAATTTAAGACCAACTAATTGAGCTCCAAGTAGATCACTCTGCAAGTACTCCTGAAATTTGCAACAGATCCTGCCCCCTGAATAATGAACAAGGATTGGCAGAAATACTGGAAACTCTTGCCAAGTTTATAAATTCTCATGTCTCACTGAGGTTACAAAGCACACAGCTCCCAAACAACAAGCTGCATACTCTTGGGTGTGATAAAATTTCCCATAAAAGAGAAAAGTAGCTGTGGTAGGTAGAATCATTTCTCCAGTTCAGGGTCAAACCCTCTCTCCCCCAGATGTTCATGGTATGTGCAATGTCAATGGGAACTTACACACACATCCAGAGTGGAACTGAGTTTTAAGCTATGTAAAAACACCACATTATTGTCTATTATCATAAAGCCTGAGTCTGCTATTATATCCACAGTATAAATCAGAATAAACTCCTTTGAAGTCAGTGGAATCAAAACTCTAAATGTCAAGAACAGAATTAGGTCCTCCACTCTAGGCTCTCTACCACGTGGGCAGAAGCAAAGGACTGATAGAATTCTATGTATTTAAAAAAATAAAACATCAGCTTTAAGAATTATACTGCCAAGAAAAGCACGTTAACAAAGTCATGAAAGACTTTTCTATAAAAATCTATTCAGCAGAGAAAGGAAGGAAGAAAAGACAGACGCATTTATAGTGCTATGTTTCTTCATTGCTAGAAAAATGCAAAATGAAGCAGGAGAGATTCTTTGTAGTTCATGTGAAAGACAGCATCTGCCAGAAAAGATGTTCCCTGGTAGGAGAGCAGTGGAAGTGTCTTTTGACAATTCTGATAAAGAAGTGCTCTAGTTAGTATTCAAGATGGCCATGATGATAGATTAGATGAATAATTCTTGTTCTTTGTCACGACTTGGATAATATCTGCCTACAATACATCTGTATCAGTGCACTCTTAATTACTGAGTAAAGGACAGACAGAACAGCACAAAACTTTTCTACACATCCTTTATGCTCAGATAATGACAAGTTCATGTAAATTATGGCATATATTACAAAAGCAAACACTATGCTTCTTTTCATTATCACTCACTGTACACATGTTGCATTCTAAAGAGCTATAGGGAGAGGACTGTTAAACAAGATCGTCAAGTTAAAGAAGAAGCTACAGATCTGAGATGATAAAGGCCTGAGGACTGAACTTTTCATTGTGCATCTTACAGTAGTTATGCAGAACAAGCAGAAAAAAATAGATTCCATCTACTTGTAGATAACTGATGGAGAAAGAGGTTGAGGGAGTAATACAATGACACAAAGACATCAAATTGTTCTGAGAGTTCTTTCCCTGCTTTCCTTAGGATTAAGGCTTCCTGTCTGCCCAGGCTGATGAATAGCAGAGTGCAGAGCATCCTCTGTATAAAAAGAAAATTCACATCTGCTCTGTATTTACATGGACATCGAGTCACTTCACTGTCCAGAAAAGCGCTTTTGCTTTGATGGACAGTCATCATCTTAAGATTATCTATGGTTTTATTTAGCATTTTCCCAACCATTTCAGGAGCAGAGCATAGGCTTTTAAGCTGTTCTCCTGTGGCACACAGTTTGGCTTTTGGTCTTTTCCCCAAAATTTTAGGTTTGTTTGAGTCTTGGAAGATGGCTTTGTGGGATGCAGTGTATGGTGAGAGCTGGAGTAGGTATTATGTGCACTCTTTAGAGCTAAGGCTCGTTTGGGCCTGTGAAGAATTGGATCAGATTATTTAAATCTTATGCTCCTATATTCTACATTTCTACCATTTTAGATCTCAGCATCTTGACTTGTTCCTTTCCCTACAGCCTTATAGGTTTGCCTCAGAGAAGACTATTTCCAAGGAATTCTAGATGATGTTCTCTATTTTAAGTAATTTATCAGATTTGCTGCCCCTGAATATCATTTTACTTTAATGTATGCTTCTTATTATCCTAATATTGTGTATGCTTATTGCTTTATACAGGAAAACCCAAATTAATGATCAACATATCTGATGTAACAGCCCAGATGCTTGGTACAGAAATCTGAAAAAATAGGAGATGAAGCAAGAAAAAAACGAAGGTAGTTCTGAAACTGCTACATTATGCTCTGCTGTGCATTTGTGCAACAGGAACTGTTGCATATCTCCCAGTGTACAATAATTGATACGGTAAACTACTGGACTGGAAAATTGCTATTGAAAACATACAGTCAACCTTTTGAACTCCATAAACCCAGAGAGATGCGAGATGCAATTCTGCTTCCTCAGGTCATGTATGACTAGTCAGTTTAGACTTCAACCTCAAAAAATGGAGGTGAACAAATTGTGGACAGCTGCTCTTAAAGGTCTATGTTTGTTTAGAATTTCATCATCCCATACATGTAGCATAAAGTCTTTCTGGACTCTAAGTCTTTTCAAAGTATACAGACCATGCAATGACATGGGAACTGCAGCTCCTGATAATTCCCCATTATCCCAGAAATATTAAATATATAGAGAGAGATTTAACATATATTCATAGATCAAAAAAATGGAGTTTTGGCTTTTGATTCATCTGACTTGATACAGTTCAATCTGTATTGCTTCTGTTTACTGATAGGTTGTGATGCTGCATTGCATAAAAACTATTAAAGCACCTACCAGGTTGAGGTGCTGCTTTGTTTCCCCTTTGTACATGCACTCTGCCAAGGAATTCTTCTGCATCCAAGGTTAAATCATAAAAGGCAATTCATTATTTGGCATAGATAGGAAAAAGAACTAATAACATACATAACTTACTGATCTGTAAGATACTGTCCCACAGTAATGGACCTTGCCATTAAACCCTTGCCATTAAAAGGCATTCATCTTCAATATACTTCCATTGGTAAAATCCATGAACTAATGATTGATTGTAATTTGATGTTTGAATACATTTGTGCAATGATTAAATCTACCTTTATCATTTGAGAAGATCATCAGGTTAAAATTCCTCTTTTCATGCCAAAGTTCTAAAATTGACTTGAGATACGGTTCCTAGTTGGGCTTCTGAACTGCCTTCTTCAGCAATTAAAATTGATTAAAAATATTGATCAAAAAGTATAGTGGTTTGGGTTTCACTTTTTATTGGAGTCTCCCAATGCCATCAGTAGATACTGAATTTGACCCTAGCAGAGGAACTGGCTTACCGAGGTGAACACACCCACTGTAACACCTTTGCCCTTGTCAAGCACTAATTGCTTCAGAAGGCAATGACTGAGACAGCATTTTCAGAATATTGAGTTATCTTCTTGAGATGTCTTAAAGTTTTTGGAAAAGTGTTATGGACCCACAGGCAGACGAAGAAAAAAAGAACAACCAGGCTATATCACAGGAGTTTCAGCTGACCCTCAAATCTGTAATAAACTATATCGTGCTTCAGATCCTTACAGCTCTTGCTATTAATTTAGGAATACTCAAATCACCAGATCAATAGCTCTTGGCAGCATTTTACTACCATCTTAAAGAGAGGCTGCTTTAAGATAGCTGTTCATAGAGTATGGATTTCTGGTTCCAATCTTGATCTCTAGGCAGACCCACACTGAGAAAAGACAATTCTGTTTTAACCTACGTCCTACTCTGCTTAATTCTAAAGTGGTCTTCTTGAATGTATTGCACTTGGTGGCATATTTGTGATGGGAACAAACTCCTGTTGAAGATTCTTGGCAAAAGTCTCTTTCATTTGTGCCAAGGGTATTTTACTGCTATCAAAACCTTGCATTACCTCAACCAACCACAACTTGCTGAGTTGAAAAAGTCTTTTTATCTAAAGATAGAGGTATGCTCAGTGTGACAGGTTTCTGGAGCAGTAGAGGTAGAATGAAAAGATCCTATAAAGACAAGTATTTTAAGGTAGAGTTCATTCAGTAACTCAGCATTAAAGGGTGTTCCCACCTTAGTGCATGGGTTAAAAAGCTTATTCACTGCCTTCTGATCCAAACTCCCCACCAAATATTTAGCCTCCTGATTATTTTTATAGCATAAGTTTCTGGCCAGATGTCTGCCTAAGACTGCGCTAGACAATTGTTAACTGTGAGGCTTGCAGATGTGCATTTGCAGATTTTAGCCTTACTTTCATGCATGTATTGTAACATCTCTCCACGTTTGCTTAATCTATAGGAAAAATGGCTCTTCAGACCATGCCACATATTGATGTGACTGGACCAGACAGGATTTGTTCAGATTCTGCTCACGTTTTCTTCCAAACTCTGCAGATCGTAACTTCAAAATGCATCATGCAGAAGGATCACATATAAAAAATTTATGCTCATGTATGAAGTTATCAGAACTTACTTATGAATAGTTGCATAATAAAATAAAAATGTTCTGGACTTTTGCTAATTTATTTAAGGGAAAGCTGTGAATTAAAACTATGAATTTTAATTGCTTTTGAGAAAGCGAGACGCATGTAAAATGAAGACAAAAAGAATCCCAGCAAATCTGGAAGTTTTGGATGAGGACATCAGAACTAGGAAACTTCCAAAAAGTCTGTTCACCCCTCTAATAGGGTTTATACAACTTTATCCTTACATTAATGCTACCTCTTAATGGGCGAATATAGCAGATGGTAAAACAAAACTCAATCCTTTTGTGCTGCCAAGGTGATTACAGGGGCTAATATACACTCCATTTCTCAGATGGTCCACAAGCAGAGTAAAATGTAAACATGACATTGCTGCATCACCCCATGGCTGTCAGAGGGGCACTCTAAATGAGGGTCCGTGAGTTCCTACCAATACATAAGGGCTGTAAACCTGACAGCCTGTGTCTGGGTCCATAAAAGGATCTCTGTGCATTTACTGCTTCCCTGACATGAGTCCCACTACAGGCTGGTCACTGGGCAGCATGCTCTCAAACTGCAAGGAAAAATCAATGAAGCAGCTGACAGCCAATAGAGCTTTACAGTAAATTAGATTACATTACCTGTTAAAAAAAAAAAAAAAAAAAAAATAAAAAAATCTGTATTTGCTATTATGCATGAGCTACATACTAAGACCAGGAAAGTTCCCTCCACTGAATTAAGTTGATATAGAGGTGAATGGACAAATAAGACTAGGTAATAAAATGCATCATCCTCTCATGTTACCAGCTGAGCTTCATAACACTATTGCATCATGGGTCATGATTACCTTTTCTTATTCCTAGGATGTAACTATTTCTTTCAGCAGTAATTCATCTTGCAAGTTTGGCCATAAAGCTAGGTTTAAATATACCTTTTATAGATGAATGGTTACATGAATTTATTTTCCTTAAAGTAGACAGCAATACTTCATATTCTATCTCCTCTGCCATGGACTGTGTTAGCAGCTATACTGACTAGCAAGATCGGACACTAAGTCTATATTTAGCTCATAATAACTGCAGATTGCTGCAAGTGATTTGTAGAATGATACACGAATGAAGTGTGCCATGTTTCACCAGCAATCAGCTTCTAGTATACATAGATAATTTGAAGTGAAGCATATATTTTAGTTAGAAATGGTTAGGAAGGACTAATAAGAATTAAAAGTCAGCACACATAAGACCACATATATAATCTTAAATTAAGGGTTCTATTTAGTACATGTGTAATATCAAGCAATTTTCAAGTAGTCATTTTAAAGGGAAACAGTTTTTATATGTTCTAGTCCAACCCTTACTAAAGATAATATTCAAACTGTTTTCAAAGGCTGCTTGATTTGGATCATAAGTGTTTTCAAACAAAATCCAGGCCATAATATCACTAGACATTAAGACGTCTGACTGATGGGCTCACATAAGAATAAAGGAGGATGCCCCAGAGAGGCCTATGTTATGCAGGAAAAAAAAACCCACAGAACAACCAACCAAACAATTTGCTGGTCATTGCCTCAGAACAGTAGATCCCACAAAATGGTAGATAGTGAAACCAGTACAATTCCTACAATCCGAAGGACGCCGGCAAAGAAGTAACACAAAATTGTGCTTACTAAAGTGGCAAGAGAAAGAAAGGAAAAAGGAGGATGACGATAGGTGTAAACACCTGTGCAGCAGCTGCACACACACAGACTGGGTTTGCAAGGTGGGGTCTTTGCCAACACGATCCCTGCTTTGCCATGGTGGAAATCCATCGCTGTTCAGATACCAGCAAAAAAACCAGTTTTATGATTTGCAGCTTTTTAAAATCAGGAATCGTTACTTGCCACAAATCCACTGTAACAGGAGAAAAAAAAACTTTCTTTTCTATTTTCAACATAATCTTTTCTATAGCATATTACTTACATAATACGAAATCTGAATACGTGCCATTCATTGTGGATCTGCACTGGTAAAAGTCATTTCAATATTGTAAGGGTTGTTTTAATATACCATTAAATTGATGTAACGTATGGTTTAGAAAGAAATTGTTTTAAATGAGGGCAAGAAGACAACTGAAGTCATAGCTACACTTAATGTACATGGTGTAGACTGTAAACATTTTTGTCCTCATAAACATGTAGCAATTTAGTTTAAAACAAACTTCTCGGGTAGGGTGATCTTAATCATGTTTTCCTGAAGCATAAAGATTAGCTTTTTTCTGTAGTCTCTGGAAAGCAGTATGTAAGAATGGCCCAATGTGGATTTAAACTAACTGGAGCAGAATTCCACTGATGATACTCTGTGGTTTTAATTATTCTTGTCTCTTCTCAAATGAACTCTGTAGGTTTTCCACCCTATCGTAATAATTTTCTTAAAAAAATAATTGTAATTTAATAAGCCTAGTGGCATAGCAGCAGTGCATAAAGCTGCCATGCAAAACGCTGTAGTTCCAACTACACCCTTGGGTTTTCATTAATGACATTTGTAACTTGAGATTTTACATTGCAATGGAGAGTAAGAAAAGATTTTTTTTTTTTTTTAATAATCTTGAAAATACACATTCCAGAACTCTGACTTTGCCACATATGTAGTAGATAACTGCTCCTTTAGTAGCATGAAGTCTCAATATTCTGGACTGCTGACAGGAAAATTCAGCTACTTCCCCAAATAAAGGTATAGGGAACAAGCACCCTGGCAAGACAGAGTAAATAATTTAAAGAAAAGCATGTCAGTGGGGTATGCACATGCACCAAAACTGAAAACGTGCTTAAGGACTATGTAAGCATACCTCAGTTAAATTTAACCAACCTACAACTGCTATCAGTAGCAATGACAGCGAGGAAGGTCCCTTTGCTGTGGGCTTGAGGAGTATGCAGAAAGCTGCCTGCCAGCTGGTTTTCCTGGCCCAGGTGTTCACAGAGAGCTGGGGAAGGGAGAGGAGAAGCCAGCAAGGCTGTGCTGGGCCATGCTGCAACCACAGCTCCAGCTGCCATGCAAAGTTATTTCTTGGTTTGAGATAAACAGTTTTATAAAGAGACCCTGAAAAC
This sequence comes from Nyctibius grandis, assembly GCF_013368605.1. Classification (NCBI taxonomy): domain Eukaryota; kingdom Metazoa; phylum Chordata; class Aves; order Nyctibiiformes; family Nyctibiidae; genus Nyctibius; species Nyctibius grandis. The sequence continues at coordinate 9,845,661 of NC_090669.1, read as the reverse complement.
ACCAGACATCTAAACGGATTGTTAAACCTATGGAGATTTTAAGCGTTTTGGTCATTCCTGCTTTTGCCCCGTATTGGCTCTGTTTGCTCCTGACTTCACTAGAAAAGTGGCTCGCACTGAAACACGGCTGTGAAACATCAGACTGACACCACGCTGACTACCATGGACGTGCAAAAGGGATAATCACATTTTAAATCCTTCCTGATATTTGAATCCCTCTCACTGCAGAGACAGCAACGACCACCTGACACAATAACAACCGTGCACCAGTTACATAGAAAATAATTCACAAAGAATTAGTTGTAAAAAAAGCCTCTCCTAAAATTCACCGTAAGACTTGCCCATCCCATAAACAAAATGAGCACTCTCACAACCCATAACCAACCAGAGTCTTCACCCACATTTTTTTCACTCAAGATTAAGTATGTTGCCGTTCCTGAGGGACACTCTTACTTATTTTGTATATATTATTAAAATTTCAAGGGCAGATTTTAATCTCACTTACCCTGACTTAAATCCAGTTTAGCTTCACTGTGGCAATTCAAAAGGACCAAAATTAGCCTGCAGTTTTTACTCTCAAGTTTTTGGAAGAAAATGAATGCCATTTTGGTTTCTGTGAGAGTTCACAGAATCACAGAATCAATCAGGTTGGAAGAGACCTCAGGGATCATCGAGTCCAACCGTTGCCCTTACACCACCCTGTCAACTAGACCATGGCACTAAGTGCCATGTCCAGTCTTTTCTTAAACACATCCAGAGATGGTGACTCCACCACCTCCCTGGGCAGCCCCTTCCAATGTCTAATAACCCTTTCTGAAAAGAAATTCTTCCTGATGTCCAACCTGAACCTCCCCTGGCGAAGCTTGAGGCTGTGCCCTCTTGTCCTATCGCTAGTTGCCCGGGAGAAGAGGCCAACTCCCACTTCACTACAACCTCCCTTCAAGTAGTTGTAGACTGCAATAAGGTCACCTCGGAGCCTCCTCTTCTCCTCTTAAGTTCCCACACTTAAGTTTCCTTTGGAAGTAAAAACGTTACTACTGTCTGCATATTTTGCAGGCAAAACTAAGGACTTATCATGAAAAAAAATCGCTATCTATAGAGTTTTTTAAAAAAAAAGAATTATGACTTTTTTGCAGATATTGCACATGTTTATATATATGCATATTATCTTTAAATTTTAAACCTCATTTGCATTTTAAAAATGACACTGTAATTTGCTTTTCTCAGATGTATCACTCTTAATTAATCCTAACAGCTACCCAGCTTTTTTGCATTTCTATTATCACTATTTAAAGTTGAGAAGAGACTTCTAATTGATCCAAATTACATATTCAAATTAGCCTTTTATGAGCTCAGATTAACATACCATAGACATTTTATTTAATTTGGTCCCCAAAATGTCACCAAAGTAATTTGGTTTTCATATATTAATTAGTACAAATTCACAAATTATTAAACTATAGTAAATTCCTCTATCTGAACATTCCTCTTCAAATAGCACCCCAAAGTAACTTATAACCCAATATGGTGTTACGCATTCGCAAGTCTTGCTCTCTCAGGTTCTTTATTACATTTATTTATGCTGATGCACTTTTGTTTGCTATCTCACAAGAATTAAGAAATTAGAAAAAGCCTTTGGGATTCTCTGTTTTGGGGAGATAATGCCTCAGATCCAGGTGTTGTGGTTTCTTTTTTTTAAAACATTTTATTCACATTCAGAAGGTTGAAAGGATTAAAGACACAGCTAAATTTTTTGCAAAACTCTCTTATTTTAATTAAAACATTTAATTTTGGGATTTTGTTTTCTTACTTTATAAATTCACCTACAGTAGGAAGAACCATGCATTATTCTCTCTACCTTCTCAGCTCGTCTTTTGCCCTAACAGAACACCTGAAAGATCTCCAGTGCAGAAGAAGTCAAGTGGCTCTCCCTTCCCCCTGCTGCTACCCACCTACCTTGGTAGCGTATAAAGTTTAAAAATGTTACTTGCAAGACTAGAAATATATGCCTGTTTACTTTTTAAAGTGTTTTGTTTTTTGTTTTTTTTTTTCATTCTTTACTATGGGAAATTTGCAGTCTTTCAGAACCTGTCCAAGTGATCAGGCTCTGACAAGAGTCTAACACAACTTTGCATTTTCCCAGGTCTATCAAACACAGTTTCACCAGTTTGCTTACTCTTGGATCTAACCCTTCATAACTGGAAACAGTGCTCTGGACAGCTGGTACCTAAACTTGTGGTGTGATTCACTGCAGAACAGCAGTTACGGTTGGGTACACCTATCCAGCAACTTATGTCTTTGTTTAAATGACCAGCAACAAAATCCAGTCCTGAAAAAAAACAGGAATCTTTAAAAAACAGATCCTGGCTACAGTCTGCCTCTGTTGATGAAATGCCATCAGTGACTGGTTTCATAAGCAATGTTTGTCATTACAGAAGTATACGGCTCTAACTGTTAGCATCCTGTATTCAGTTTCAATTTGAACATTTGAGACTAAGTTCAGTTTTCATGCATAACACAAGTCCATTATTATTTTAGCTCTGAAAACTGACAGTTTTCCCAAAGATTTGAATGATGTATTTTGTTTAGCAGTTGGCTTAGCTGAGTGATGGTCTCATCTGCGTGAGTTATTTGCTCCCAGAGATGAATCAACTGTGTTTTCCTCATTAAGTCATTCATCTGCAGAGCTTAAGTATACTTCTCTTCGCTAAAAGTTCAACTGTTTGTAAATAAGACCTGTAATTTTCCACATTGCTTACTAGTACTTACACACCATACAATACAGATGAACTTTTTTTCTACTGAATGTAATCCTCTGTTCTTACAAACTTAAAAGGTTTGGGCTTTTTATTCTTTAGCTGAAGCATCTATGCATGTTAATCACTCCAGACAGCAATGGAAACATGGCAGAGGTGTGCAATCTCAGCTGTGAAGGAGTTTGCCCAGAGATGGAACTGGCCAGAATTCTTCGTTCATAGCAAATTTCAACAGTTTGAAATTTGGCTTTAGTCCAGCTTAGAACTAAATCAAAAAATTTTTCAAGCTTATTTCTTAAAGGAAATTCTGTATGTTGTATGCTATAAGGAGGCCAAAAGTTGGATTTTTCAAAGCACAATGTTTCTTAGATTCCTCAGCTGCTGAAAGACGTTATAACACACAGCACTAGTTCTTAGCAGGAGTGTGTTCAATGCAGACATTTTCAGTACCAAATCCTGTGGCCCCAGTTACCCTGTCTCTGATTTTTACTAGGTAAGTGTCTGGGGAAAGCGATTTTCTCTACATTTATCCAGGACTTCTGGAACTTTGGCTCCACAGGCCCTCAGAGCACAGGGTTACATGAAGTTCGTTATGAAACAGTGTCTAGTCTGTAAAGTGAAGTTACTGAAGAAACAACTGTTGGTGCCAACCCCCCTCAAAATACTGTCCAGGTGTGGACTGATCGCCACATTGAATTTACTATCAGGTGTTGTGCGTACACAGACATTTGCCTGGGAAATGCTGGACAAGTATTCGGGTAGGATTGTTCTGCTGCATCACACTTTGCATGCTGTTGGCTGGACCTGGGCTTGCAGAGTTTCTGATGCATTTTGTTTAAAGCCAGAAATTATTACACAGATGTAACCACAGTCCACAAGAGAAGCAAACAGGTCTCTCCAGTATGTCCTGGGCTACTGCTCTTTTCATTACAGTATTTAGAGTCTATAGAGTAATTATGCTCTGAACAAACATAATACTGGAGAAAAACATTTTCCTTCAATTAAAAAAGCATCATTTAACTCAGAAGAGGACTTTAAATGGCAAAAAATCTTCTATTAACACCATGTTGCCATCAATTCAATAATTCTTTAACAGCCCTTTCCGGAGTTTCTGCTCATAATGTGAAATTTCTTCAATAGCTACATTAACTTACAAATAATACATTGCCTCCTAAGAAGTTCCTCATTTATGGGATCAAAGAAAGCATGCACAACTTTAGCAACCTTGTATACCTTTAAAAAACATCTTAGTTCAAGAAAAGCTTTTCAAGTTCTCATCAAATATCTTGAGTTTTACAGCACAATAAGAAATACAAGCAAACCGTAGTGAATTTTCACATTTCTACTATCACTGGATCATAACAAAGAAAACCACAGTTCTGCTGAAGCAAAATCTATATGCTCAGTAACAGAGGTAAGGGAAATATATAGCCTACAATGCCACAAGTCCAGAAAAATCAATAAAGAAACTGCAATACAGAATGATACATATGTCAGCTGATATTTTTGAAGTTAAAAGGTAGAAAGTTATTTTTTATAAAAACAGCTCAAGTAGAAAAAAATATACCTCTCTGCCCACTTCAGCATTATATTCGAGCTTTCTTGAGTCATTGCCCTTTTTTGGGGGTTGTTTTCTGAAAAATCTTACTCTTGGGACCAACTCTCAGTCCCAAGATAACCCATCTTGATTTCAACAAAACTTCTCCATTGCGCTGGGGATAACTTTAACAAGACTGAATCTCACAAAAGTTTTGAGAAGAAAAACAAACAAAAAAAAAACAAGCCACAAAAACAAAAAGAATCACTCAAGAGTAGATACTACCACAGTCAAAACTGAACATAGCATTTGAATTTCTCTTGTTCACAGTTTAAAAACTGTTTTTTGTGTCTTTCGTTATCTAGACAGTCTATATTACAAAGCAGATGAAACATAAGGTTAAAAATAAATCCATGAGAAAACTGTTCAAAAGAAACACTATCAAATATAAAGATTCAAATCCATCTTTCGTTAACGCTTGGTTACAGCTCTTCGATAGTTTTATGCTAGAATGATTTGAACTGCCACAAAAGTCTCTTAAACCCCTTGTAGACTCTTACTCTGCTCACTGATGAGGAGAGTCACTAAAATAGTCCAGAAAGATGGAAAGTCCATGATCCTAATGAATAAACCACTTTCTCACCATTGAAAAGCAATCCTTTTGCAGGACAGTAACTGGCCAGGCTGAGAATATATACATGTGGCATTACAACATACACTGTATCATTTCCACTATAGATATAGATCTTCATTCATCAGTATTATCACATTTTCATAAAATCTAAAGTGACTTAGAGAGGAAAGCCTAGCTCAGAATGAATCTTCCCAAAAAGCCTACCTCAAACTTTTCTTAGCAAGTTCACATTAAATGGTTTTATTAACTCATTATTCTCAAACTAAAGAGCAATTAAGAAATGGCACTACTCTGACAAGCATTGAGAATAGAAGAGAATAGACTATTTCAGTTGGAAAGGACCTACAACAATCATCTAGTCCAACTGCCTGACCCATTCAGGGGTGACCAAGTTAAAGCACGTCATTAAGGCATTGTCCAAATGCATTATGATAGCCTTCAGGCACTTATATGCACATAGATACACAGCAGCACCGAAAATAGAGCATGCACAGTACAAACATACTGTATGTTCTTTACTAGAACAATGCTTTTTGGAAGTCAGCTGAGCAACAAGAAGCCTTTTCAACCTTGAATTTCAGCAGGTAGGTAATAGCAGTTAATCTGCAGTAGCAAAGCTGACACTGATTATAAAATGATACCTATCTGATGGTCATTTTATTTCTTATTAGAGTGTGTTTAAAATTAAATTTTCCTCTAGAAATTAAATTACTTTAAGATCTTCTCCTTGGACTACTTTTGGATCTGGTATTGCTATGAAATACTATGCAATTCACATTTAAATACATTTATCAGAAGCCACACTTGCCTTCTGATAGAATAGAGTGCACTGTCAGCAAGTTCGCTGATGACACAAAACTGGGAGGAGTGGCTGACACACCGGAAGGCTGCGCAGCCATTCAGAGGGACCTGGACAGGCTGGAGAGTTGGGCGGGGAGAAATTTAACGAAATATAATAAGGGCAAGTGTAGAGTCCTGCATCTGGGCAAGAACAACCCCATGTATGAGTACAAGTTGGAGACAGACCTGTTGGAGACCAGCGTAGGGGAAAGGGACCTGGGGGTCCTAGTGGACAGCAGGATGACCATGAGCCAGCAGTGTGCCCTTGTGGCCAAGAAGGCCAATGGCATCCTGGGGTGTATTAGAAGGGGTGTGGTTAGCAAGTCGAGAGAGGTTCTCCTCCCCCTCTACTCTGCCCTGGTGAGGCCGCATCTGGAATATTGTGTCCAGTTCTGGGCCCCTCAGTTCAGGAAGGACAGGGAACTGCTAGAGAGAGTCCAGCGCAGAGCCACGAAGATGATTAAGGGGGTGGAACATCTCCCTTATGAGGAGAGGCTGAGGGAGCTGGGTCTCTTTAGCTTGGAGAAGAGGAGACTGAGGGGTGACCTCATTAATGTTTATAAATATGTAAAGGGCAAGTGTCATGAGGATGGAGCCAGGCTCTTCTCAGTGACATCCCTTGACAGGACAAGGGGCAATGGGTGCAAGCTGGAACACAGGAGGTGCCACATAAATATGAGGAAAAACTTCTTTACGGTGAGGGTGACCGAACACTGGAACAGGCTGCCCAGAGAGGTTGTGGAGTGTCCTTCTCTGGAGACATTCAAAACCCGCCTGGACGCGTTCCTGTGTGATATGATCTAGGGAATCCTGCTCTGGCAGGGGGATTGGACTAGATGATCTTTCGAGGTCCCTTCCAATCCTTAACATTCTGTGATTGCCTGCTCCCTAGGACTGGGAGAGGCTGGGCACAAGGAGCCTGTTTGCTCCTTACTCCTGGTTCTAAGCCCAAGCCCTGCTCTGTTGATGTTTCCTGGGATGATGGGTCAGGAAATGAGAATCCTTGCTTTATTCAAAAAGATTTATACTCGTGGGCAATACTTGACTTTGAATCTGGATAAACAAAAACTCAAAGATCTCAAACTTAAGTGACTGTTGTGTTCTTATCACATATTTACTAAACGTATGATGTTCTGCACCAATATAGCACAAGAACAAAATGCTCAAGACATTAATTCCTTTCATTTGTAATACATTTACTGAGTGATGGAGATTGCAGCTGTTGCTTCCATATCTTATATGGCTGCACAGAGGGGATCTGCAAGGAAAGTTAACATAGCTTAAAATAAAAACAGATTAGTCTTCCCCTAGATGCATGAAAGCTGCACCTGGAATTTTAATACTGATCAAAATATTTGCGAGGTACCACACAGCTCATCTGAAGTTCTCTAAGGGAAAATTTACCTTCAGTCAGACACCTAAGAAAAACAGCATTTTCACAGCACCGGCTGTTACCGGAAGGCATGATTTGTTTTTCTGTTTTCACAGGGCAATCCACTATGTGTTGTTTATCAATCCAATTACGCCAAAAATCAGCAGATGTGAACATTATTTTTTTTAAAGCCCAAACCTCAAAAGCTGAAATTAAATCTACTTCTTACTACTCAAATTGCTCCAAGGTCTGAATCTCTTTCTATTTTAAAGGATCTGGACAGGAAAATAGACTTATTCAGTATTTTGACTCAATACGAGGATTTATAAATATATATATATGAAATTCTAAAACATCCCATCTCATTTTATTAGCTTGCTGTTCCAATACTTAAACGTGTACCAAGTGAACTTTGATTGTTATAGTAACAGCATATAGCCAAATTTATTTACAATAAACCACTTCCTATCCTAATTCCCAAAACTTGGCAAAAACACAGAACTGGGTAAAACTCTCCTCCTTCTTGCATCGCTTTCAAGCTAGACTAATGAAGTCATACCTGATTTATACCAACAGACAGCTCTGAGCACAAAGAAAAGTTGCATCAGTTTATCTAAAGACACTGTCAAATTAAGAAAAGCAGCTTCTGCAAACTCTTACATGTCCTTTTATTCACACCAGGTTTACATGAGCCTAATCCACTGGAATTAGTAATTTCTGTGTGATTTCTCCTACAAACAGTACAGCACCATGTAACAAATTCATAGTTACTACCATAAATAAACATAACTTTGTGAATTTGATACTGCACTTGAGCTAATTAAGAGAGCTTTATTTAACTGGGTGAAGCACTACAGTGCTTCCAGGCCTTGAGCTAGCATCTCTACTGGGTACTGCACCGATTTTGCACCACGCAAAAAGGCTGACAGTAGGGCTGCTGTGAGGTGGTTTTGCTCTTCCCTCATCTCTGGCTATTTTCCTCCCTCTACACCTACTGTGTTGCCTCGTCATTTGGTCTGACAATCATTTGGGAGGTTGCAAGCTGCATCAGGTAACAGGTTACGGCCAAAAATAAACCTTAGCAAGAAAAGGCGTCTTTTGCATTGGAGAGTCACTAAGGGAAGCAGAGTGGTTCAACTAGGAAGGACAGAAAGAAAAACGACTAAGCTTTTTGGAAGCACAGTGTATTTCTCAGAACACCAGATGCAGTGCAGCTCTTGCTGCACAAGAGGCCTCTGTACGAGCTGTAGAATCCATGTCTCTGTTTGCCTCAGGAGCTGAACGGCGATTCTGTCCCTTCAATTTATTAAACAAAAAGGCGGAGCGGGGTAAAGAAAAGGGTCTTAATAGCTTATATACAAACCACACTTTTATCCTGATCAGTTTGATTTCATATCACTGCTTTTGATTTATACAAGGTGATTTTTTTCCATTCTCATCATGTGTCCTCTTCAGTCACAGATTTAATTAAGATTAGGAAAATTAAAAGGTACTGAGAATTAGTCAGATTTTTGAGACAACATCTGTAACGATTACTCATTCAGGAGTAGCCAGAAAAGATTATGCAGATAACACATTTTGATGGGAGGGAATACATATCATACAGTAATGTCTAATTTGTGGAACACAATGTAATTCTGTGCTAGACAAATGTCAAATGTAATTAATAATTTTTGTGGAATCTCATGGGTTCCTTTTCTGGGCTCAGTTTGCAGAAGATATAGGTCTGCAGAACCCTTTGGATCAGCTGGCTAAGACATACATACATAAAACACGTTTCACTTTCTTTGTTAACGGTGACTCCCCACCACAGGTTAAGATCTCCATTTACTTCAACATTCTCTATAGTTTTCTCAACCAAACATAAGCATGATGGTGAAAAAAAGCAACAGGATAAAACTGATCAAAGTTTTTGCAAGCAACAAGTGACACTGCACCTCTTGCACTGACTGAGGATACAGCTGGACACAGGCTTGGCTGGGTGGAAGCAGGCTTGGGCAGAGCACGTTCCTTAGAATTTAGGAATCCCTGTTACATAGGCTCAGTGCGGCCAGCCTCAGGAACAAGGAGCGCTGGCAAAGTATTATCCCCTGAGAGTTAGTGGCACTTATAGGTGGCATTTAGCTCACTTAAGTATTGCTCTAATCAGTAAGACTTCATATAGTCACACTTTTGCTCAGAAGGGTTACTTTTTTCCCCACTCATGTCATGAAACCATTATTATTCTCCCCACGGGGAGGGAGATGGCTTTTCCTGTGAAGTGCTGAGCACACCTGGGGCCATTCCCACAAAGCCTCCAAAGTATGGATGTAACCTCCTTAGGGCAGTCTCTAAACCAGGAGAGTAAAGATCTCTTATATTCCCCATCTCCTATTATCTTGTCCAATGCATTCTCAGCAGCGGCAGAGACAGGCCACTGAGACAGATCCTTTACTCCTGCCATTTCTTATCTTCTCCTGTGCTATAAAGGAGAGGCAGAAATGTCACATCTAACATGGGGAAATGAAAGCTACTTAACAAAAGATCAAGCATAGCCACGAAAGAGGAACAGGAAAGCCACCACAAGTTGATGTTGAAAGAAGAAATTGAAGAAAAACACTCAGAAGAGAAACACAGAGCAGTAAAGAAATCATAATGTACTATGTTCCTGTGCAAACAGAGCCCCTCCATCACTGCTGTACACCTTTTCTCTGCTTTCAGCAACACTTTCCAGGCCCCTACCAAATTTTCTTCCTGTGCTGGCAACACAGATTCTCAGTCATTCCCTGTCCTCACCCGTATCGGAGCAACATCCGAGGGTATCCCCTGGAGTATCATGTTCACATGAAAACTTTTACATCTCCATTTACAAGGACTTGTACTACCAGAAAGCAGCAGTCCTTTACTGCTTGGGTGAACACGGCTATGAGCAAACCAGCTGAAAAGGTCACTTAACCTGTTAAAATCTAATGAGGAAGACTTTGTGGGTAAAGTAACTGAAATATTGAAGATGAAAAGCTAAAATTCAATGATCTATGAAGTTTAACGAAAGTACAGAAATTAATTGTAGTGATCATCCTGTTGAAGGCCTATGATAATGACAACTGATCAATATAAGTGAATGGGTACAGATACATATAAGAACATGACAAAGTAGTGAAATACAAACATGAAAAGAAAAATACAAATCTCTACAGCTTTTTAAAACACATTCACAAATATTTATCCTGCAAAATCTGTACCAATTTTACATCCAAATTATTCATAAGCATGTTTTCGTACCACGGTGCATCTTATTGCTGTTTCCCTTGTCTGCTCCTCCTTCCAAACCCGTAAGAGAAAGAACATAAAATGGAATTAAAATTCACAGCGCACATTTGAGGTACTGCTTAATTTGAGTTGCAAACCCACAACTGAGTCACGAAAGATATCCCAAAACACTTGACAGCTGACTGAAAAAGCCTAACCTCCAGCCAACACAGATTTGTTAACATGGGTTTTTAAGCATGATGATACCACATGTGCATTACTAGCAGGTTAGAGACATTTAAATCCTGCTTAAAGTACCAAAGAGAAATACCCTCAGGCAAAATGATTATTTAATCAGAGCAGGCTGCTTAGCTGTACATTTAAATCTGAAAAATCAAGGTCTCGCAGTAGAAATTTACAAGCAAAGGGGAACTGCACTCAGCAAGCTGCCATGGAGAGAAATGCTCATGTTCACCAGGAACTGAACAGAACAGGCCCTTTGCACTGTGCAGCATTGATGTGTTCTCCTGGGAAAGAGCTGTTCTCATAAGTACTTTAAGGTTTAATATTTTATTCTTAATCTAGAACGTTCTGTTATATCTTTCTAGACTTGAACGACAACAAAGCTTTGTAATCTACATAAACAAAAATAAATTTTCTCCTAACCTCATATACCAGAAATATTCTTCACTGTGAGTGATAGTGATGTCAGCAATATTTTTGCAGGGAGAAATTTCAAATTGAAAAATTGCAAATTTTCTGTGGAGGAATAATTTGATATACAGGCCTTACACTGTATTTTCCTCTGTAACATTCCTGGGAGGCAGAGAGTCACCTGCCCATTTCACAGGTGGGAATGCAGGTCCAAAAATAAAGAAACAAAAAATTCAAACAGTCCTTTAGAGTGATAGCTACTTTTGAGAATTGCATCAGTGTCCATCCATAAGATGCCTAAATATGTTCTTTATTTGGAATATAAGTATTCTTCCTGCGTTCCCCCAGGAAGTCTGGAGCTGAGCAAGGAGCCTGGGTCACTTCTCCAAACAAAGACAGTGCTTTAAAGCCACAGCCTCCATCTTGATAAACAGCAAAAAGCAGGTCTATAATTTAAAGTACCAAACCTAAATCTGCAGCCTTAAGGATGGTAGCAAACCCGTATGCTCTGTGGCTAGAGCACAGAATTTAATTCATAGCACATGTTGAATACTAAATTAACACAAACATTTTTGTATTATTACATTTAGGAACTGCCTCCAAATAAATATTATAAATAAATATGAATCGTATAAATTAAGTATAGTTTTGTTTCAATGTAATCTCAGAAGTAGACTGAATACATACATTAATGGGCAAGAGCTGTTTATTTTGGGGGTCATTAGTTCAATATGAAAGACAGCACTCTATACAAGAACAAGGCTCTGTATCTTTAGGAAGGTTATTTCTCTGTATTGTAGTGCTATGTAGTGCTAAATCCCCCTCAGCAATGTTAATAAATACATTGCTGTTAATATTGCAGAAAAATGTTACACCTTCACATATCAAAGTGTGCCAGTTTGTTAAGATATCAGGGGCTCTGTACTCTCCAGGGGAGAGAGAAAAGTAAACATTGAAATTTAGACATTAAATGGAAACATCTGAAAAAATCTGGACAGAGAACAGCAATTTTTATGAACAGATGGATGAACAAAAGAAAAGGCATGAGTCCGTACATATCCAAGACTATCTGCTGAGTAACTTCAGGTGCCTTTTATATTTCTACTAGCACTGAGAACATAATTAGAAAAAGTGTTTCACAAATATTTAGGCAAGTTAAGAATCAAGACTGATGTTCACAGCCTTTTGTATTTGCTTTTCATACACATTTGCCTGACAATTTGTTTGCAGTCAACAGTTCGATCTGGTGTAGTATTTTGTGCACAGGAGGAGATAGATTACAAGAGTAAGCGACAGGACGGTTCAATAAAGACACTAATCAAGAGGAGACAATGTCATCGGTGGGCAGATTCTTTTTCTAACATTTTTGAGGACGTAATTCATACCTACTCTTGAAAGGGCAGATCCTGAGCTTGTTAAAACTCCAATTATATAAGCAGAGACGCATCAGTGAGATTTGTCTATTGTTCAGCTTTGTGACCCATATTTTTTCCAGGCTCCCATGCTGTTCAGTAATCTTTCAGAGCTAAGAAGTCTGACAGATCCCAGTTTGCTGCGTGACACCAACTTATCAGCACTTAAAAAAAACAAGCCAGTGTATAGCTCAAGCGTTGGCTTACACCAGAGCCTCTGAAACTTATCACCTCCTTTATCCACCCTGAATAACATTACTCTATAACCAGCCAGGCTTCTTCAACAGGGTACTGGAAATTTATGTTTGTAATGACAGAGCCAAGTGATTGCAGATATATTATATTACATCCCACCTCCCCCCAGAAAGAGCTCTTCAATATTTGGAGAATTAATGCGGTGTTGAGTGTCACAGAGTCAACGAGAATGTCACACAACAGAAAATTCCCAAGAAAAACTATATTTCTATTTCTGTTTCTGCTTTTAAACTCTTAAGATTCCCCTTCTCAGTTCTCCTGGACAGGTTGTAACCATTTTTGCTTCCAGATTAAATCGCTGTGATTATTTCTAGGAAATGTACAACACCATGTTCCTGTTTATGGCACTTTCCCTAGATACAGCCACATTCTCAGCAGGCTGCCACCACTGCTTCAAAGCCTCTCCTGGGCTGGGACAGGTACACCGTGCCCCACTCACATCACATGCCTGCAAGCTTCCAGTACTGCCCAGGTTCAACAGCAGAGAATGCTGATGAAGCAACTGAAACACCAAGTTTAAAAGGCCAACAGACCATTGGTTCTCAGTCAAGCTCTATGAAATCATCTCTTGCTTGCACTTCTCAAACTTTATTGTCAATGCCACAGGTTTTGGATTATTCACAATATAAATTCCGCTTCCTTTTGCAATTATCATCTTTTCTATTAATCTAGTTTTAATGGCTGAAGGTCTTTCTGCAGCATATTAATGCCAAGATGCCCTTTTTTTTAAGCTTGGCAACCACTTGTATTTGTCCAATACAAATACCTTTTCTCAGGTTTTCCATATTTCTCCTTCTCTACACAATATTTTCCATACCCAGTCTACAGTTTCAGAAGAAATACTTCTCTCTGCTCTAGTTCAACATAATATTTGGCAATCCTCTGACCAAGTCCTCTGATGTACCTTTGGCTTTTATTTTGGCTAACGGCCCAGATTCAGATTGAAGCCTTGCGGGCAATCTACCATAGCAAAAGCAACAGGAAAAATAGGAAAAATGTTTAGTGGAAGTGGCAGCCCAAGCAGCTGTACACACAAGCTATTTAATACTTTTGTGGAAGTCTCAGATGCAGCTCTCCCAGGGCAGAACAGAAACAGGAGGCTGTTATCACCCCTCAGGGAGGGAGACCACCAAGGTTATGGACTGAAGCAAGGTAAACTTTTACTAGCCTCCTTAAAAAAAGATGTCTGCTCTAGGATTATGTTTATGTTAATATTGAATTTAATATGCAAAAAAATTCTTAATATCATATTTATAACATTTTTAGCAAACCTGTAAAGCAGAGACCACTATGGTATCAACAGGGGGAAAAAAGGTATCACTTGAATAGATACAGGAAAACGGATGCATGGCATGTAAAACAAGCATGTCACCCAAAGCACAAAGACGTTAGGAAACGAAGGCTCCAGCCACTGGCCAGCCGTATAACCATGCGTGTGCTTTTGCTAACAAATCCAGAAGTCTCTTAATTCTGAATGACACCTCCATCACAAAAAAAAGTGCACGTTTTTACAGCATCATGTATAGTAGACAGCAGGGGTGAAATGGAACAGACAGCTATTAAAAGATTCCTTGGAACCATCATAAATACCCATTTTCACTTTTGGCTTAAAATTTCTCTAGCTCTACTATCAAAAATTATTTATCTTCTTTCCTTTTTCACATTAACTGTAAAGAGGTTATTCCCACTAGCGTTGCTGTAAGAAAGATTTGTCACAGCTGTAAGAAGGAGCTTGGCTAATTTCTGGATTCAGAAACCAAGATGAATAGCCTTTTTCACCCCACAAACACCCCTTATCATCAGTCAGGTCCTTTCTTCTGAATTAAAATAGTATTTTGAAATCCAGCAGGTACCTCCACCTTGTTTTTCTCTTCATATTCTGATATTTAGGATGATATGTGCCACTACATTTGTTACTAATTATGACATAAGTTTGTAGAAATGCAACTTATTTTAACAAGTATTGAAATATGTGGAAAAAATACTAAAACACAGCAGTACATAGTTGGAATATTAAATATATTAATATATCCTAATAATAAAGTTTGTCAACTGTCAATTTAGCTTGATTACCCCTCCCCTTCTCCTTTTTGGTTGATTAACCTTCCAGTGTGCAGAGACGTATTCTTGTCTTCTCTAACCTACATTACAAACCTGTTCTAAACGAGCGTCTTTCCCAAATGTTGCTGGGTCCCTTTTCAGCTGGAGTCACCCATATGTATCTCTATGCATCACACAGTGATGAAAAAAGACATCATATGTAAGATGTGAACACTAAATTAAGGCATAAAGAACAGACAATCTTGGAGACCTTACTACCGATAAGAGCCCTGCTTAGCAGTATTTTTAAAAAGCTAAAAAATTCTCAGAGATTTGATAATCTGCTGTCAAACTGTCCTTCACCACTGAAAAACTGAAAACTGGATAGTAAGAAGTGATTAAAATGAGCCTTTTTAAGGCTCAAACTATTACTAATTGGTCACGACCATCCTGCAGAACTTCATTTGTGACACCAGTAGAACAGAAATTATAACGCTAGTTTAATAACCTGAAAGAACTTTGCTACTAAAAGACTGAATCATTTCTTTAATATTAAACAGTACATTTACTCTGTAAATGATGAACCAGTATTTCAGCAGAATGCACAATGTTAGCCAGCCAAGACTTTTCCGTATTAAAAAATAACAGAAATCACTGTGAGCTGAATCCCACAGTCCTTTCTCCTACAAAGCTCTCTTTGAGGTCAATGGAAAATTTGGCTATTAAAGAATCCTGAACTCTGACCTCTGGAATCACACAGCACAAATCATATTCAGTTTTGAAAATAACCTCCCAAAGATTTCCAAACAGGACATCCTTTTTCTATTATCCTTTCCTTAAGTTCACAATACCCGAAAGGTTACAACTTAGAATAAGCTGGCAAACCATCTCAACCTCCTCATCTGCTGGCCTTTATTGTTCATCACCTACTTATTTCTTCTTTTAGAATATATAAGTAGTAACAAAGACCACGAATCTATTTAATCTAGTGAGAGTGAAGCAGCATTTATCATTAGACACATCAAGCACAGTAAACAGTAAAAAGTCGGTAAGTTTAATGTGCTTTTCCAAACTGAAGCAACTGTAGGTGATGACAAACAAGGAGAGAATACAAACCAAACACCCTGCTTTTATCATTCAGGGTATTTTAGGTGAACAATGTCTAAAACTGGAGTGAGAAAAGCTCAAAGGAAAAAGAAATGATACGGCAGTAATATTCTGACAGAGGAGATCTAGTGGTCAGTATTCACAGAATAAAATTTTTATGGTACATTTTAGTACAGGCTAAGACCCAACACCATAGAGATTGTCACCCGTTTTTCGGAAAGCAGAGCCTGTTGACTTAAACTTTCGAAAATTCCAGACCACTTCATCTTACTAGATTTGCAGTGCTGAATTCAGTGTCATATATAGGAATGATGCCACTGGGATAGACTTTGCATGGCTCCTGTACCTGGCAGAAAGACCAGTTCACTTCCAAGGCAACCTCGGTCACATCTTCCCATTATGCACATCCCACTACTTCCATGGCTCTTCACAGTCATCATCCTCAGGGATAGCCTCAAGGACACAAATACATACTGCTCAATACACCCAGGGCAAGAATAAACATAGGTATGATTCAGACAGCATTTTATAAGGTAAAGGTCTCTTGCATTGAATAAATCCCACTCGCCTCAGTAAAATCTATTTTAGGAGGCTTGGGGACAGATGACTTTTTTTAAACAGAAAGAAACAGCGGCTGAAGCCAAGGAGCTGGGCCAAGAGGTTTTGGCAAGGAGGTATTGGTCTGAGAAGGAAGGCGATATCTACAATGTTTGAGAAGATCCATCACTCAGCATATGATTGTGCCTTGACACTGAACATGCGTTGGAGCTGCTAAGCATACTTACTGGGCTTTCACATGACTCTAAATTCACATTTCATTCTTACAAATAGCATGTTCAAAAATGTTACTTTCAAACTCCAGTCATGCTTTCCTACTACTTTTGCCTACTAAACTTCTATATCTATTAAAATAGCAGACTCTGCAACGCTCTTACATAGCTACAAATCTGTACTTGACCACAACAACATTCACATAACTGTAGAGTCATTGTTCAGAAACATTAAATTTACTTCAGATCAAATAGCCATTCTATTTTCACATGCAACTCGTCTCTTTGGTCTTTTTTTTTTTTTCTTAAAATATATTTTCATTTTAAGTCAGTCCTCCACTCTATGTCTAATTTTATAGCTTTAGAAAACTTTCCCATGATCCCAAACTACTTCCATTCCGCTCAAAATAATAACTTTTACTTAACACGATATGATACAGCAATTTAACAACTCATTCTCTTCTAACAGTTAGTTATAGATGATTAATCTTAGTCCTATTAGGTCTGAGGAGTCTCTGAGCTCATCAGTCGATCCTTTCTAGACACCTAAACTAGGGCTGGGAATACATGAAATAAATGCTTGAAACAAGATAAAGGCTGGCCAGAACATTTTATGCTTCAATCAAATCTGAGTAGTTCAGTTTCAGTTTAGAGAAAGATCAAGTACAAAGTCAGAGCAGTCTCCTGTCCTGCCTGGAGATCCCTTCTAAGCCATCAGCTCAGGACTGGCAGTGCTGGAGCAAAATTACACAGTTACTGTGTAACAGTAAAATAATGGACATAGTATGTGTCCATGTGCTTTGTTCCAGCAGTCTCCACTCACGAAGCCAGGGTTTCCTTGAGGGTCCCATTGTCCTCCCAGACAGAAGAGATTTTTATTGCTCTTCTGCACCTCAGCATACAGGTGTGATTTTACATCACAGATGTAAAAACACTTCCATACTCTGTCAGATCGGATGGTTCACCAAGGGTGAAATAGGTCTTTGCCTCCCTCTTTCTTTTTTCCATAAATGTAATCTTTATGTAAAAATCACAGCCCTCACATTAGAGAATTCCTTTAGAAAATACAATAGACTCAACTTTGGTGCTGCTCCCTTGGCAGGCATATCATACCCTGACAGCCTTTCTTCAAATCCCTTCATTTGATCTTGACAGAGACAGACCAGCACACACAGTAGCAATCCAGTCCCATTAAGGGCGCGCCACCATGCACGCAGCCCTGACGGGAACCGCTGTGACACCCAGGGAGCACAGGCGAGCGGCTGGGCTGCGGGGCACAGCTCCCACCGACATACCCACGGGCTGAACTTTACAAAAAGAGGAAAGCCTTTACCACAAGCATTGACAAAGATTCAAAAGCAAGTATGATTTTTTTTTTTTTAAGATGCATTCATTACCTTTACTTCTTTCTCCCTGCGATCATTTGAGACCTTGAGCAAAATACTCTGAAAAAACAAACTTTAGTTTAAAGTATAGCCTTAAATGTCAACTTCTAACAATTGCATCAATTATAATTCATTAGGGGTAAATTACTGAATGAGAAATACAAGGAAGATACAAATATGGTATCACATGACTTGTGCTCAATACACAATGAGTTATAATGTTTTGAGGAAAGAGAATTAGAACAGTGAGAATAACATTATTTCTGGAATAAAAGTAGACATAATTTTAGATATATTCTACTTTTTCCTGCATCAACAGCATTTTGATCTGAGACCTTCTAGATTTTGAAGATGAAAAGAGATTTTTTCTTTTGTGAATCAAAAAAAATGTAGACTTCTGTTTTAAATTGGAATAATCTGTGATAACACTGGTGTATATATATGAAATAAGATTAACTCAAGACCCCAATTCCTTCCCAAGAGAGCAGGAAAACACTCTCAGAAAATGTAGTGTACATGTTTTTGAATTAGGTGGAAGCTAGGATAGAATTTAGGATATTGCCCATTTTATTTCCTTAAACAAGACCACCATAAGTCAAATTGTAGGTCCTGCTCTATGTAGCTTGTGTAGTTTTATATGACCATGAGCTGACTGGCTTTGTCTTCAATACAGAGCTGAATTCTCACCTGTACAAATGTGCCCCCTTGCATTGTCCGAGTGAAATGCTTGTTTTAGCAATTTACTTTCTTGCAGCAGGCTGCAGCATGGAAAGGACACTCCTGTTTTCATCCTCAATAAAGGTTATTTTAAAAAAAAAAAACCACAAACCACCACTTGTGTAACATTTTGTTTTTAAATTATGTAGAATCATCCTGAGGTTTGACATCAGCTGGAAGGTTTAAAGGTGAGATTGAGGTTTAACAGCAGGTGCGTAGCCCAGTTTCATCTTTTCAGCAATAAAATTTTAAGTACAATGCTAGACAATCACTAAACTGCTTTCCTTATTGCCACTCAGTATGGACACATTGACAGCGGCAAGGAGAGAGCAAGACATTCAATATAACGTATATGTGTAACAAAATAAACAAATGGACTCTTCCTTTCTCTGCTTTCCCTCTTTCCTCTCCCCAGCACACACTCCAAGCTTTACTTCTCCATTAGGACATTTACCAAGCAAAACTTGGGAGATGCCAGCGGCATGCATGTGTTTCCCCATATCCTCGCAGGGCAGAGCAGAGCCAGAGGACAGTGCTAGCCCGGCTGCCTGAGCAGAGGACTCTGCCCATGCGGTGCCAAGTGCCCCAGCCCTGCCTGATGGAGCCACGTAGCCAAGCTGCCTCCCGCACCCGGCACGACACAGTGAGCAGGGTGATTTGTCTCGGTGGGTAGGCAGCCCTGCGCCGCTGCAAAGCACAGGGCTGCCTTCACATTACAGGTAACCTTGGGGTTACCAGAACCGAACAGTGGAAAACACGAAGGACTTTAAAAATCCTTAGCAGTGGGTGCCCAGTTATACTGCCTAATAAGCCTGTACACTTCCTTATGCTATTCAGAAAACACGCAACTAAAAGCCTATTGTTGAATATTAAATACAAAGAGTTAAAAATTATACTACTCATATTATGCAAATACATAACTCAGTCAACCTGAGAATAAACAAGTCTTTCAAATAAATATTTTCATGCTGCAGAAAGCACTTCACTGCTAGGGTAATTTATGCATTTGTTGACCCTTATTTTAAAATGTTGAGCCATAACACTGCAGCCTTGTGCTTGCCATAATTTCCTACTCCTCCTTCAGCTACTTCTATAAAGAATTTTATTGACTATACCAGCAAGAAATAATCTCCATTCTAATTACCGCTTTCAAATTTAAGAACATATATGTCTCAGATATTAATTTTGTTCTCTATGCATATATATCAAACACTTCTGTACCCCATCAGGTTAGGAAGGGTGCAGAAGAGCCACCCAAGTGGCTCTGCACAAAATTGCCACAGTACCAACATTGCCTGCAAAGCAAAAGTAGCTGTACAGTTCTCTGATCTGGTCTAAGAGCAATACTGCTGCTGTGTTTAGAAGGTGCTGTAAGTGGTCTAATAAACTGCTGAAAGTTTGGGGAGGGTGCTTGTGGTATGGGTAATCCACAACTCACAAATATTCAGAGGTAACTGAGCACCATGTAAAATAATGGTCCTCCTCTTGTTCTTAAAAAGAATAGAGTTGGATCATTAAACCTCCTATTATACTTAATACAAGCCAACTCAGCAAACACTGTTTGCTTCAGAAATCATTATTACATTTATATTAACTACACTTAAATGTTACCTGTATGAAAATTCATGAGGTAACCTCACAGCCAAAGAAAGTATTTCTGTGCTACACACGACATGTTAGACTTTGCTCTCCGTAATGTTTACTTACATATCTATTTACACAAGAAAATAAGTTCTGTTGAAGCCAATGAGATTTTACAAGGATTAGCTGTTCAAAGAACTAGACTTATTCTAAAAGTGGGGGACTTGAATGAGTGCATTCAAAATACAGAAGTTTTAAACTGTCAGGAATGATTTAGGTGTCCAGGAACCTGATTTTGGAAACCTATTTGTCTCCCAGCACCTAGCAAGCTAAGCTGGTTTTGACGATAAAACTATGTCAGCTTGACATTTTTGACAACGCTACTCTCTGACTCCCTTCAGCATCTTATTCTTTGTCCTTTCAGAAACTTCACAACATTAAAATCCAAGGAGACAACCGAGACTTCAGCAACTGATAATATATTCACAAAATGGTACAACAATGTATAAAACTAACTAACTATCCCAGAATTGTCAGACAAGTAGCCTATAAATCATGCAGACATCTTGCCACATCTGTTCAACAGACATGAAAAGTAATATATTGCTCAAAGGATAGTTAGCAGAGTCTTACAGGACTGTAAGAGTAAAGGCATTATTTTCACTGCCAGATTCTCTCTCTCAGTTTCATGATTTTTATTATAAAAGTTATTTTAGACTGAAATAATTAATCTCAGTTCTTATCAAAATATTCAGAGGATGAAAACGTTTGTCAGCAGGAACACATCTGCTGAATATTCCTGCCACCTTCAGCAACTAAACAGCTCAGAACGTGGAGTGTTCCTTGAAAGGAAGCTCCCCATTTCTTTGACTGCTGAATATTACTTGTAAGTCACTTCTGAAGTAGCTTCCTTAGGTAAACTTACACTACACAAAGTCTCTTACATACAGGATACTATTTGCTTCCTAAACGCAACAGGTCAAACTTTAAAATTCAGCTTTTCTCAGGGTCTGCTAAGCTAGCCAAAAGTTTCCAGGAATTCCAAACAAGCCAAGCTCAAATAAGCATCGCTAGCTTCATGGGCGTGAGGAGGGCGTACGGGAAAGACTGGCGGTCCTTGCCATCTTATGTTATTCTTCTGAGGGATAGAGCAGATAGGCAGTGCACACCTGAAATCCAAACAGGCAACAGGAAACATCCCTTTGCTGACAACTCAATAAACAAATTTTCACTTCCCACTTTTCATAGAAATATTAAGATCTAATAGAATATACTCCTAAAAACTGAATGAAAGGAAACATTTTTTTTTTTGTTGTAAGCTGTAAAAGTGTTTTTTTCTCAAACAGTTCCTGCATTATCATCTACCGTATAAAACCACTCAGTCAGCTATGGAAACATTGTAGAAGCAGTGCTGTCAGGATCCAGTTTTAGTGAAAAAAGCAAGGCAGGGTAGGTATATTTAAACAAATAAACACATTACAGTAGAATGGACTGCATTTGGTGACCTCGAACTTCTACATTACAAATAACAAAACCCAATAATGTACTACATGATTAATTAAAAATACACTGTCCAGAGTGAACAAAAACCAACAACATGCTACAGTCTATTAAATGAAATGATGATTCTGAGTTGTAATTGCTTTATAGACCACTGAATTAGAAAGTGGGAAGACAAGATTTATCACAGGAGACATTTGAGATCATTAGTAAAAGTTTAATTATTAAAAGGTTTTATCTCTGAAGGCTAAGTCTGTTTCTGTATTTATGCACGCTTCTATTTTTTTTCCCTAAATTATTAAGAACAGCCATCACCAACCCCACCCCCACTTGAACCCCCTTGAAATATTTTATGCACTTTTAACCACCTTAATGAGACTAATGTAATCCGCTGTGGTTTCAATTCAGGAAAGCATATTAACTATATCTTAAGTCCCACTGGGACAAATCCTCAGCTGATATATATCACATTTATGGAGCTTTGGCATCCACCTCAGTGGAACTTAAATGCCTTATCAGTTGACTGCTGAACCAGGTTATTAAAAAGAAATTTTAAAAAAAAAATGTTCCTGAAACTGTCATGCAGTATTGACAACACAGAAACGAGCATACGGTTGTGGAATTTCATTATAATGATTTTTATGCAATACAAACATTCAGTATTATACATAAATGTTACTGTGCACCAGATAGTACAGCAGCAAAATTTCTCCATCTAAGGTAACACAGCACTTCCTGAAAGACCATTAAAAGTCCTTGTGGTTAGGCAATCATTTAGTTGGTGATCTCATTTTGTAGCCAAAGCCATTAGGACAACATAAAACTGGTTTCAGAAAAGCACATTAGTTAATTATAAAGCAATCTAAAACAAAACAAAAGGAGAATATTTGATTTATTTGAATTGTTTATAGATATTATAATACTGAGGTTCTCTAACTTGGTATCTTGTCTGGGGGAAATGATTAGATTTTATAGGAACAGCAATAATATGGGGTTTAGACTTCTTGCTTTCCTTTTTAAGTAATTTTCTAATAATTCACTTACAGCTTCTACTGACAAGAACTGGTACAAGTTTTATGCCTGATTCTGCTCATGTTGATGTCAACAACCTTCATTAGGTGCAACATAAAGGTCACAACAATTTGTGAACAACAGAAAATTACAGTTTCCCACCAGCTTTCACCAGCTGGTCTGGACAAACTGCTCACATGAATTAAGGGTGCAAAATCCACCCTTAAAAACACACTGACATGACATTCTTTTCAATTGGTTGCACTGTTTCTTTCCGCACTCTACTCCATCTTGCTTGCTTTTCTTGCTTTCTTACTATACCTTTTAGACCACAAGCTCCTTGGGAAAAAATTATCACTCATTCTGTGTTTTCTAACTGCATGGAAAAGTGGGGCTCAACCTGTTTGCAAACACAGTGTAAATGCTAAATAAATCATAGAAGTGGTCATACTGCATTACAAACTGGATTTTTCTATTATTTCACAATATGAGCATAGCGATCTTTTCAGCAGAAAATGCCTTTAGGGTTTGCATTTATATAGAACCTACCAGAGTGGGGTCCTGGGATAAAATCGGGGCTTCTATGCTCAGGCTTAAAATGTATTATCATTTCCACTGACTTCTGCCACTGTTCTGGATTGCTTCTAGGATCCTGCTTTAATGTGTACAGATACCAGTTCAAATGACATACGATTGCTGATTGCATCTTAAGCTGTTAAATCTCACTGGGCAGAAATAGCTATTTATTTCTTGTCACTGCATTTCCTGTGCAACATGAAGCCTTTCCTTATTCACAGGCTTTCATTATACTCATCAAAAGGCTTATTCTTATCACTGACAAGACCAAGCATATCTAAAGAGATATCGTAGGCGCTGCAGTAGATTTGCTACAAGTCAGGTTTGACATATTCATTTCTAGTGCATCATATATAGCTAGTGGCAATATATATATAGCGTATAGCTTCTTTCTCTAATGTTCAGTTTCTGCAGGCAAACAAATTTCTTCCTTAGGCACTTAACTAAACTAGAAAAGCTACAGCATGCCCCCAAACTGCAACTGCCATGAAATATTTCATAATATCTTTCTCAAAGTCTTTTTCACAGAAAGAATTGTCAGTTCTTGCTTGGCTTTCTCCATTGCTTCCCAAAAATAACTACCCCAGATCCGGCATATATTATGCAGATTTTGCCAAAGACATCCACAGTCAACAGGTTTTTGTTTTGTTTTATTTTATTTTTAAATGCTTTAAGTTTTATTAATAATTGGGGAACATGGGAAACTTGGGGAGCTCTGAATTAAACCAAGCAGTTGTGACTTTGAGCTGCTGTGACACTGTAGCTGCTCCTATTGCTTATGTCTCCCAGTAGCACAGTTCTTTATCCACTAGTGCCCACTGCAGCGATCTCAGTGGGTTTAGTAGAATGGAAACAACCCACAAGCCTATTTAGGTATGTGCTTGATGGTCCAGCTTTTATTACAGGATGATAATTTTCCAAATTAATTATAGTAGAGAAGACTCCTACAGCTTGTTACTATAGCAATGGATGCAGAATAGCTAATATTCTTCACAGAGGTAGTGTTACTCCTCCAATGGCAGGGATTAGCTCCCAGTTTAGGTTCTCCATTTGGAGGTCAGGAAGAAACACCAGAGGTGACTCTCCACTCCAAGCAGCCCATCATTCCTGGGCACAGCAGGCTGTAGGCAGTGACATTTTCCCACACTTCCTTTCTGCATTCCCCACTGGGCTGGAAATAGTCCTTCGGCACAGCATCATCCCGCTCCGTCCCACAAAAGAGTACTTTGGAAGCTTGCAATTAGTAGCTGCCTAAGGAAATTTTTTTTTTGCTTTTTCCTCCGCCACAGATGGGCACACTTAACTCTTACTCAGATAGAAATCTTAGCAACATTTTACAGGGATGGTAGGCAACTGCAATCAGTCACATGCTGAATGTGGGCTGGGCAGTGTGTGCTACCACCGTAAGAAAAAAAAAAAAAAAAGAGAGAGAGGAAGAGAAATTAAGGGCAAAGTTTTCTCATCAGTTATCTGATCAGAATATATCTATTTAAACAGTATGTCTTCATGCAAACTACTTACAAATACATTCTGGTCCCCTGTAAGCCAGCATTTCCACATTTTGGCTATATGCTATATATTGTTACGCTGTGGGTGAGCACGTGTATTTAATACAACTACATCTTTAAGCAGGAAATACGCTAATTGATCGGGCATCTTTCCCCCAGGAGACAAATCTCGGACAATACAGCAGAAAAGGTGCAAAATGTGAAGCCAGTACTGTACAGGCCTAGAATAGCTTGACCACTGGACAGTATCTTTTTAAACCTGTCCATTTTCGGTACCTGATGCCCTATACACAGGCATTTGGACAACTGCATGATGAAGATTCTGGCTTCTTCCAAGACTTTTCATAGTCTTTACTAGTTTTTCAGTCTTGCCTTTCTCATCGAGTTTCAGAAAACGGTGGCAACAGATTCATGTTCCACGTGCTCCCCACATCTCTTAAGCTCAAGAAGAGCTCCTGAATGCATGCTATAATTAACCAGTTTGTGGTCCGAAGTTATCTTTATTGGCCACTGTGTATTTGCATGAGCAACACGTACTGGCACTTTCCTACTTTTAGTTGCAATCACTTTGCACTATTTTCCATAGCAGAGAACATTCACTTTCTTCCTCAGATCCTCAAAGCATGTTTGAACTGACTTCCCTCCCTCTAGAGTTTTTAAGAAGTGCAAATACATTATGATGTCTGGCCATTGCCAGTCATTGATCAGCACTGATTTAGCAGGTATGAAGCAAACTTGGCACAACTTAGTATCTCTGCAGGAGAGAAAAGGTCATCATTTCAATTATAATTCTCATTATTTACCACGATTAAATGAATTTTTTAATACTGCCAAAGCTCAAGCTGTTTAACATAACTAATTAAGCAAGTAACAGAGTATTCCATCCATTAGCAATGCATTGCTTCTCAGGCTTCTGGTGGTTTACATTTTAGTTAACTGTTTCTATAGCAGACTTTTAGCAAGTACAAGCAAAGCAAGGGAATTACAGAGTCTAGGAGCATCCGAAATATCTGTCACTGGAGGTGAAAACACAATACAGGATGTCGACATGTAGCCCAAGTCAAGGCAGTATTTTTCTTTTCCACAAACAAGAAACAAAACACAAGTTACTCACGGTATGATGACCAAACACAAGTAGTTTTGAAATGTTCATCGTGTTCTGCTAAGAGACAGAAAGGAGAGCAAAATGTTTTGTACGAAAGAGGTAAAATGCAATCCCTACTGCCCTCTCCTTTTGTTTTTGGCCCACAGATACTTCCGTTCATAGCCTCAAAAGGTGTTCAGTTCCCTATGACTTCAAATAGATTTATAGTATTTACTGCATAAAGGACAGAAGTCCCTTGTCTGTTGTTTTGATATTATGGATTAGTTACAATAGGAAAGTCTAAATACCCTGGAACTGCATGACTTCAAGGCCCACAGAAACAGATTCCTGCTGAGATCAGGAATTGAGGCCAAACCCTGCCCTCCTCCCCGCTCCGGCCTGAGGGACAGAAGGCAGACAAGACATGCCCAGGTGCTTGGAGCACTGTTGTCCAGGGAAGCACAGCTGAGAGCACAAGGCAGAGCTGGGGGCAGCTGCTCCTCATGGCACAGCTCCAGCCAGCCAGGCAGGCTGGGGCAGGCTGAGCAAGCCCACCGCAGCTGCCTGCCCCCTGGATAGGGGGAACTGGCAGAACTGCTGGCAGGAGACACTGCCTGCTAAAGAGCATCACGAAATATTTTATTTAAGTGTTTTGGAAATACTAGTCCAGGCTTAGAAAACAGACTGTAAGCTCTTCAGGGCAGGGACCATCTGTCTGTTCTCTACTTAGGATGGAGGGGTCCTACTTTTTTACTGAGCCATTAAGGCACTGCTGCGGTAAAGCAGGGTAAGTAAACACAAAAGTCGTACTTTTAAGACTTGAGAACTGCAGAACAAAATGGATGACTCTTAACCGCAGAGTGATAGGCAGGCAAGGACTAGTTCCCAGCAACACAGGGCATCGCTCTACACAGCACACTACGTTCCCCAAATACAGCAAAGACAGCTTAGCGCGCTGCTGCTTTCACACCCTACCCACTGACAAGCACCCTTCAGGACTGCACCACACTGTCGGCTTTAGTATATTTTTTCTTTTATGAATGGAAATGGAAAAAGAAGTAACAGTAAGACCCCTTTCCCCCAAGTATAAATAAGGCATTAGAAAACATCAAGTCTCAGACAAAAAGTGTGGCTTCTGTTAGGAATATCTTCTTGAAGCTATTTGTTTCCCAGACAGTTTAGTTCATTTCATACAGCTGCACTAAGTGTTCAAACTCTGCAAAGATTATTACACTCCATCAAAACAGCGCTCCAGAAGAAAATCCTAAACCTAAGAGCCACTAAGCAGAATCACAAGGATGAGAAATTTGGAGGTCCTTAAATCAAAACCTGATGTTGCTTGAGATAAGCATCTTTCCTACCCCTTCTTGCACCTTTTTTCTTTGGCTCAGAATTTCATTTGGGCTTCTACAGTCTCTAGTTTGGCAAGTGATTTGATGGTAAAGCTTCTGCTGACACACAAAGAAAACTAACGGCATTCACGACATATCCGTCTTCCTGTAGGTAGGCAGATACACATTTATGCAGCAAACCTATCACCTCAGTCCTGCCTTAGACCTTGCCTATAATAAACAGTTGGATTAGTTAGGAGATTAAGAAAGTTAGAAACAAATAATTCAAATGAGAAAAATCATTAAGTTCTAATTACACCAGGGTTTTGCAGAGTACCCATTGGAGCCAGTAGTTTTTCATTGATATGGCAATGAATGGTCCACATACCACAGCTATGTCTTTCCCAGTAATTAATTGTAATTCTAGGAACTGCCTACAATATGTTTCCCCAAAGTACCCTTTGGTTCTCCAAATGGAGCCATAGCTTTATTTTGCTGAACCTGGGAATCTTATGGGGTTCTAAGCACTGAAAGTGCTGAGGGATAAGCACCCAATACATTACATCTGTGAAGATTACTACTGATAGTTCTTATTCCTACCTTCCCCTGAGCTTCTACAAATAAATATTCCAAAAACTCTTGTCCTTCCCAGATTTGTTAGAGGCTTCTACTTACTTGAAGGTTACTGGCTTATTCTCTCTCAGGAATATCTTCATTTCTACCAGCACATGGTTGAAAGTCTTGGACAGACATTTCCTCCCCTCCCGCCACATTCTCCTGCAGAGAAGGGCAGAGAACCAAAAATAGCTGGAAGAGCACCAAAGCCTGCAAGAGTGATTGCATGGCCCATTTTGCCCTTCTTAAAAAAAAAAAAAAAATAATAATAATCACAACTGGCTTTCCAGACAGAGAGCAGTAATACGGGGCAGCTGTACATGGTGTCCTGTCCTCCACGTTCACCAATACACCCATAAACAGAGAACTGTGACAGAATAACAGCACTAAGTTAACATGCTGTAAAACACATTGCCTCCAGTGCCTTGTCTGAGCAATGCACCCTGACTCTGTTCAACACAGGACAAGAACTGGATGCTACAGAATAGCTTACATAAGCTGTTCAAGAAAAGACTGTTAAAAACATGTCCTGAGCCCTACCTCTCTCTGGAGATTAGTTAGTTACTGCTATTAGTGATTCACAACATTAAATCCTCCCTTTAGTTATGCACCTCTAGCACAGTTACACTGAAACCTCCAGCTTTTATTTCAATAATGCCTAAATGCTTACTGTAGAAGGACTAAAACTCTCCCCTTTCCTGTCAAGTGAATGTGCATACTGGAAAGCGTAACACTATCCTTGTACCTGCTTGCTGCCCTTGACCCAACAAGGGTCAGAGACTACCAGAAAACCTGGTAGTTCCTTTGGACTGAACAGGAATTGAACCTCCATCCTGGCTTAATTCTCTATCACTGAGTTATTCATTAATCAGTTGTTGTCCAGTTACATCCTGCAATGCCATAAACCACTCAGTGACAGTACAGCTTTGGAAAAGCTCTGGAATAGATTTCAGTAAAGTTCCAGCATAAAAAGGAAGGTTACTAACACCCAGCTTTTATCACCTGTTTATGTTTAATTTCAGAAGCCCTTTTTAGGCTGGGGAGAATCGTAAGCATATTACTCAAAGTCATAGATCCTTTGTGCTTCCCCTCAAAAATGCAAGATAATGCTGAACAAATTAATACAAAGGGAGATCAAATAATTTTAAAAATCCATTTCAATACCACCATGTTTACTAGTTGTGGAAAACACTGCCATACAATATGTATGTAACAACAGGATTTAATAAATGAAAGTAATTAAATACCTAATTTCTATAGCAAAGCTACGTAACTGCAAAACCTTACTACATTTTAACTTTATGTGAATTGATTAGAAAAGTACGTTTGACGTACTGTGAATTTCTTCTACATACAAAGTGAACTGAAGAAACCTTCAAAAGTATTTCATTGCTTTAATTTATCCAATTATTGCATAAGATCATATCACTAGGTCATCTTCTATTATACATTTATAATACGTGCAGGACCAGTGGGGGATGACATTTTATTCAGTAAGTTGCCTTGGCATTGCCAATCAGTAAAAAAAGATGGTGTGAGTTGCGCAGCAGTTTAGACTACCCCATCGTATCAAAAAAATCAGCACACTCTGCATTTGTACAAATAGTATGAGGTATTCCTCAGATATGAAGCACATCGAACAGGAACATATTTGGTGTGTATTTCTGAAAATCAGAAGAATGTCAACACAAAACCAGATGTTATAGTTTCCGTTTTGGCTACGATTCAAATGGTAGGGTACAAGATTGCAATGCACTGGACAGATTATAGCACTGATTCAAACAGGCTCCATTCCTCCCACCTGATTAATTTTGAAGCTTTGTTTATTAGAGATTTGCAACTTTGTGAATAGGAGTTAATATGGGAACTGCAGTCTAGGTTCACACTTAGAAGAGTGGCTTGAAACTGAACCAGAAAAAAAAAAAGCTTAAAGAGCAGAGCAAGCTGATTGCCTATAAACCAAAAGTTCAGCTGTACCTAGCAATACACGTCGTAAAAGTTCAAAGTCCTACTCTTGGTGCTGAACTGCAGGAATTAGAACTGTCAGGCCCTGAGCACCTTGAGCAGCTCTGATGTGCAGCCTTGGATCAGGCTCCTGGAAAAAGAGTTGTGGAAGAAGCGGCTATGAGAAGCTTTGTTGAGGCCTCCCTACGTTCATTCAGGAGCTGCTATTAATATACTTTAAAGCTCAGGCACCAAGGTTTAAGTATTAGGTCATTTTACAATCAAATAAATACGCTTTTACCATGGTGTTTCTGGGTTTGCCAGCAACTCAAATACATGCATTAGCTTCATGCAGGTATGATGGTGCATAGGTTATCATCATCAATTAATGTTTCATAATATACACCTGTGACACCTGAAAAAGAAGCAAAAACTTGTTATAAATGTGTACTGGTATTCAAAATAAGAAATTTTACTTATACCAACACATTAAGCAGAAATGGATGTGGGATATTTCCAAACACAATTATTCTACAAAGCCTAAGCCACTTGTTTCAGCCTTAGCTGTTATGTCAGCCACAGAATTCTGTGATAATGCTGGAATTTCAAACTTTCCTGAAAAATTACCTCTCTTAGTACTCTGTACCCTTCAAACGCAATGTATTGTACATTACTGTAATTTATAGCTGCTCTATTTTAATCACTCATTCTAGGTTAGATTGACAGACAATTTTTTTTTTAATTTTGTTTACAAAGCTGCACTTCACTACTTGTGCAGGCTATACAAAGACATAGTAAAACTCTCCTCCATGCTATTTTCTAATAAGATTAAAGATATACTCCAATTATTTATGTCCCCTGATATTATAGATGGAACTGTTTGACGATGCTGGCTTCCAGCTGTAAGGGCAGAAGAATAAAATAAAATAGATGGAAGAACATTCCATTAATCCAAGTCATCTAGAACAGACTCCTGCCTGGCTGGAAGCACATCTCTCCTGCTTGCAGCATCACATGCAGCATTCTGTAAATTGGTTCAAGGGAAGCTCTAAAAAAAAGAGTGGACATTAAATGTCAGTTAGCTGACAGCTAGCAAGCAGCTCGGATCTTGTTGCACTTAACATGAAAACTGTCAAATTAGTCAAGGGAAGAGACCAACTTCTATTTATTGAAGGCAAGAAACTGGAGAAGTGGAGCTAGAAACTGTAGGAAATTAATTCGTTAATATTTGACTTGTGATGGTGTTTCTTTGATTTGTTCCAAATTATCAGCATGGGAGGACAGGTAAATTAACTGCATATTTTTCAGAAAAAGTATAGGGCTTAATAAAGGCCCATCTTCCATGTGCTAAAGTTCACTAGGAGTGGTAGTGAAAGAAATAAAACCCAGGTCTTAATTATTCAACAACCTTTCCTAGTCTTACCTATTTTTAAAACAAGCTCTGGAGGGTATAGGACAGACAAATGAGCAGCTTCCCCCCCCAAATATGACTGGTGATGAACAATGGCAATATAACAAGAGGGAATTCAGCCAGCTTCTCTGTTCAAAATGCATGAACATTTTTTTGAGGACATCTTAATCTTGTCAAAACAATCAAGCCACTAACTCAAGTCGAGCAAGGCCTCTGATACACAGTGGATTACACATTCTCAGCTAGTGTGGATTTAACATTGTTTCAGTGTAGTGGTGGAATAGTCTGTTTTGCTGCAGCTGAGGTCCAAATTCAGCATGTTTAATAGAAGAGAGAAAATTCAAACACATCTGCCAGCTAAACATCTTGGGGGACTTGAAGTGATAAAAAATCATTCAATTCCTGAGCAAAACCCACTCTTGCAAGCTGCCATCCTCTTGTATTTCAAGTGAAAATAATATTGATGTTGATAACACCCACTAGGATGACATAATCTAGTAGTTTGTGGACAGTTGGAAATGCCACCTTAGCAAATAAGATGCCTTAAACCATGAACTGGCAAAACCGTAACAAACTGCTGGAGACCACCATTAATTCGAATTTAAGGCCTAGCATTAATAGGCCAACAAGACCAAAATGCTGATGAAAAGCACCACAAAATTCTCTCATTCCAAGAATTCAGCTTGTATATATAAAACCATGGCCATGCAAAATTCAGTCCTGATCTGGGATCTTCTCTTTTTGCTTGCTCAGCAGCAACAACTATGCCAGCAAAACACTGGATGATTTTCCATTCTTCAGCATGAGGATTTCTACTTTTGATTCTTAATCTGAATTCAAGTCATTCCCAGTGGATTAGTATCAAATGGCTCTTTTGCAAAACAGATGTTACATGTCTGCATTCGCCACCTCCAACATTTGAGGCTGGTTGTACCCATCAACAGAGAGATAATCTCTCTGATGTACTCACTTCCATGAACTTTAAACATTAGAAGAAATGTTGGAATACTGCAGAACGAAATCAGAAAGTCACCCCCCAGTAGGCACAGGTGTACTACAACTGTGCCCCAATTTAAGTTATCAAAGTTGTTACCACACTACCCATATTCTTTTAAATTACATTCTCCCCTAGTTAGACAATTCTTGTTCTATGTTCATATCTCCCACCTCCAAAAAAAAACCCAGTGACACTGATTTGCAATTACTAAACTGATTCCTGGCAAAAAGTAAAGCAAATACAGGAAAATTCTGCCATTTAAAGCACTGCGTTAATCCTGTCTCTAGCAGCCAGTATTATAATACTCCTTTCTAAAAGAGTTGTAGTACCAATTAAATTGACTGTATTGTATCTATTTAGAAAACAAAGTTTATATTGGTTGATGCTCTTTGGGGTCCATAACAAATTGACTTAGATTATCCCACCTAATATTTGTATCATTTGCAGGCAGCCTCTATTTGTCAAGACAGCAGAAAAATAAACAGAGACCATCATGTACCAGAAAGTTTTAAAGTGTGACCAACAGCAAAAATGAACACAGTTAAGAGTTTTTGTGAGAGGTTTGATTCTAATACTTATTTGGTAGAAATGCTTGAATACAAGGCAATTAAGATAAATCAAAGAGGTCCCCTATCTATTTCTTGAACCCAAGAAATTTGATTAAGCACCTTTTTTCCTGTTGCTCTCCTACAGTGATCTGAAGGTTCCAGTTTTCCCCTATGCTGCTCATCAGTTCACTGACACACAAAGGCTCACTTCCAACACAGAAAGCAAAAATACCCAAATTAATCTTAGTCCTTTTGCATTGTCTCTAGCATCTGCATACCTGGGCACAGGAGTGTCAGAGGAAAAGTAGTCCTGAGGGACTGATGCCATTCTATTTGGCTCTGAAGAGCAAAGCCCCAGCTAAGAAAAGATATGTGAACACGAAAAATAACTCGTGAAAGGGAGAGCAAAGATATTAGAACTTAAAAAAAAAAGAGAAAGAATTGTTCTCCTTCAGGTCAATTGTGTTTACAGACCTGGATCTGAAGGATTCAGCCATATATTTCTTCACCCATTCTTACTTTAAGTGAGAAGGATGTTTTCCTCTCTTATTTTAACTAGAACCAAAACTATCACCCCTAGTGATAAAGCGAGAGATGACAAATGATAGTGGTGGCAGAATTAATTGCTCTGTCCTCTCCACAAAAAAAAGTTTCCATAATTCTAGGTGGTCCTTCATTTTAGTTTATGGAGTTTGTTTGGGGTTTTTTGAGGGGTATTTTCTTCTCTCCAAGGAAAATACTTTCTACTCTTATTAAATCTTTCATCATGAGAAAGGCTACCATTTTCTGCAGTCTTATCCCTAAAAAAAAAAAAAAAAAAAAATCTTTCATCAAAAGAGCAAACAAAAAAAGAGTGCAGAATAATCTCCTTATACCTGAAAAATATAAACTTGAATCTTGGCATCTGCCTTAAAAAAATGCTTTCATTTACTGGAAAAAAACAAAACAAAACAAAACAAAAAAACCCCAAACAAAACAACCAAAAAAAACAAACTACAAAACCCAACACATATACTTAAGAACAGATCTTACCATTGTTACTAGAGACAACTTCAGGAAAACCAGGATTAAAAAAAAAAATAATTAAAAAAAAAATCTCTTAAACATTAATCAGAGGTTTGTTGTTTTTTTTTTTTTCTTTCCGGTTCCTATTTTGCCTACAGAAAAAGAATAGTGGAAAGGAGCAGCCTGTTATTTGGTATATCTGAACTGTTGAGTTTGTATCTTCCTTCAGCTTTTTAACATGTCCTTGCTACAGAGATCATGAGAGCAACAGGAAAAAACCAAGCATGTTTTCAGATAAAATCCTTGTATTTTCCATCAAGAGGCAGTGAAGTTCAAAATTAATTCTTAATTAAATTTTAGGCTACATTGAGAGAGGTCAAGAGTACCATTACTGTTACAAACATCAGTGTTTTTCTTTGGCTAGAAAGCTACAAATCTTTTTTTTAGCCATCT
This sequence comes from Nyctibius grandis, assembly GCF_013368605.1. Lineage (NCBI taxonomy): Eukaryota > Metazoa > Chordata > Aves > Nyctibiiformes > Nyctibiidae > Nyctibius > Nyctibius grandis. The sequence continues at coordinate 9,811,390 of NC_090669.1, read as the reverse complement.
TTCCTTGCATTTTGCAAGCTATTAATGAATCATTTTGTCATGTGTAGAATATTATCCATCTGAGGACCATCATATCATGAAAAGACATTAAAACGTGCTTTCATTATGGACACAGTGATTATCATAAATCCTTATTTTCAGGGCTTAGGATAAAACTCACTTTAGCAGATGCATTTTATTAAAACATGCAGCAGCCAAAGGTTTCTCTGGAACTAAGATGTGTAATCATACAATGACAGTACTGGTGTTTCCGAGTGAAACAAAAAATTCATTTTCAGATCCTTTTAATCATTTTGCATCGCATGAGGATACGTGTTGACATTTATTAAACGCTCTCATGTATTAAAGACGGTTTGTACTTAAAGAATCACAGTCTTTCATCGAGGGTATCCAGTTTTTTCATGAGCCAGTGAAAGACCTCTTCTTCATCTGTGTCTCTACGGATTCATCTATTAGCATTTGAAGAGATCAACTTAACCAATATGTGTAATAGGAGGCTGCAAAGAGAGCCTTTTTCCTTCTTTGCAATCTTATAGACACTTGTAGTGCCCATAGCGTCTCCCTCAATCTTCACTGTATTTAATCCCACAACACCTTCAGAGATAAAAGGAATATTATCGTATTGACGGGGTAATGAAGCACAGACCTCATGCAGCATAGAGGCACTTTCTTCACTCTGGTATCAGATCTGAGCATCTAAACACCTTTTGAGATATTAGTCTAAGTGGCCTAAGACATGAAGTCTACCAGGGAGCAGTATGTTGAACCCAGATCCCCTAAGCCCCAGGCTAAGACCTCACCACTGAGAAATCTTTTTTGACCTGAAGCTTCACTCTATTTCTAAAAATACAAGTCATTTTATGAAGCTCTTCTATCTCCCTATCTATTCCTCAGCCTATTTGTTGTCATTTAGGGCCTGGAATATCAGAGTTAGCAATCACATTGCAACACAGAAAAGAAAATCCTATCATTTCAATACTAAACTAATTTTAAATCATAAACATCAATAGCAAAGAAGCTGTAGATACACTGCTAGTCCAAAAGCATAACATGACTAGAAAACACAAACCCAGATGCAACTGAAGCTTAACATAGGGGCATGTACAGTGGAATCTTCAGATGAAAGGTATTGCAGAAATACCTTCTTATTAGTAAAGTGGAAGAGTCCACCAAAACAGTAATGAGGCAGAACAGAGAACAGTTAGATGCTTTAGCTTACAGTTCTTATATCCACAAAGATAAAATTTGAATGCTGTTTCTTTCATACCCCGAGAACTTCTCCTCCCTTTCCTTATATCAAGCACGATGCTTTGGTCCTATTTCTTTCTTGCAATCTAATGAGAAAGCCTTTGACTAAGGCTGAGCTGATTTGTCTTCTAGCAATTGTTAGGGTGACTCCCATCCTATAAATCTTTCTTGAATATGATCCAATGTAATATTCCTATAAAACACTCCGCTACCCAAATTTGTAACCAAAACCTGCTTAACTCACTTGCATGATCTTTTGAAGTGATGTACAATCCTATGCCAAAACATTTGCATTTTCTCCTTAAATTCTGTGCCAGAATTACAGTACCTTGACTCAGTGTTTATGCTTACTACAGTACATAAGTGATCGTGTTTATGCATTGTTTTTTCCTAGTGGGCAAACTGAAGCTTATATAGAATCTAGTTTGGGGTTTTTTGCGTATCCTCCAAATTACTGTATTTGTCAAGGTATTAAAAAACTAATTAAAATTAAAAAAAACGCTGGCAAATTAGAAATGGTATTATCTCAGTGGAAGAATTTTGAAACATTAAAAATCTGCCTTAAATTTTCTCAAAATAAAACCGGTATGGCAGAGTAATCAGTTTAAAGCTTGATCCTCTGATATTCATTAATTTGTTAACATGTGAAGGAATTTGGACTCTTATAATAAAGACCAGTAAGGATTTATTACCATAAAGGTCATAAATCAGGAATTGGATGTATTGCATGAAAGGTGAACTGGAAAGTTTTAAAGAGGTCAGCTCTTTTCAGCCAACCGAGAGATGTAGAAGCCTAAGGATGTAACCATTGGGCATTTAAGAAAGGAAAAGCTATGTAGCTCACATGACAGAAAAGTAAATACCCCACAACCGCACATGCAGAAAGTTAGAGATTTACAATGAACACTTAGATAACCAAGGTACTTAACTATATTTTGTGCCTTTGGAAGAAAAACAAAAAACAAACCTCCTAAAACCCAAAAAAACAAGCCAATAAACCAACACACCACTCTCTCCCTAACTTTTAAATAAACTTAAAAGATAATATTATCCCCATTAATAGTCCTGCATTCAGTTTTGTCTGATGCAAGAGCTGATGAGACTGTTAACTCCTCACATCTTGATGGCTTGTAAGTGTCCTGATTCAGCACTCATCTGATTACAAAAGAAACAAATAGATAAAAAATTGTTTTCAAATACTAATTTCAAAGTGTCTTACCTGTTCACCCTCCTTATCAACTCATGATTTAAAAACCCGACATGTTTTAGCTGGAATATTTTTCACTGATAGCCCTCATTCCAGACACAGAGGGCAACCCCTTTTTTGCAAGGTATATTTGTACATTCTGCATGAGCAGAATGAAGAACATAAGCGAAGAAGCCTAACAAGTATCTTGCCTAGAAAGTGACTACTTATCCACAGATTGTGGCAGTTTGTTCAATTTTTAAATGAGTTTTGCTGGAAGGTCAAAAAATCACATTTGGATTCAATAGATCACATCAGTATAGGTCTAGCATACACACTGCTACACTATCGACCAGCTTTACGAATAGTATAAGATTAGAATACTTACGTATAGGTTAATTGTCCCTAGTTTAATTTCTTTAGAAGTAACATCAATGGACAGTTCCTTCACCTTGATGGCACACTCCTGTAACAGTGAAATTGTGTGTCCTTATAAGCAAAGGCAGCCAAGCACATGGGCTGTATTAGCTAGAGCGTGGCCAGCAGGTCTAGAGAAGCGGACAAACAGCTGACTGGAGGAGACAGGGAAGAGCGCCAGACTTTTCTCAGAGGTGCCAAATAGTAAGATGACAGGCAAGAAATGCAGGCTGGAAGATGAGAAATCTTGAAGAGACTGTGAAATGTCCACCTTTGGAGGTGTTCAAGACCCCATAGGACAAGTTCCTGAGCAACTTCACCTAACCAGACCGGCTTTAAGCAGGGGTTTGTACCAGATGACCACCAGAGATTCCTTCCAACCTGAATCATTCTGCAGTTCTATGAAACTGTCCATTATATTTCATAACAGATTAAGGTAGATTTTTGGGGGGGGGGGGGGTTGGGTCCCCCCGCCCAAGCCTACTATATCTATAGTAGATGAGAACAGTGACCTTTGGTGCTGTACAAATCTTTAACAAAACCAAGTGTCATATTTACCTCATATACCTATATATGTAAGTACATATGTATACCTAATTACCTAGATATATGTAATATGTGGCATTTCATACCAAGAGCACTGATTTACCTAATCTGGAGGTAACTGTATGCTCATCAGTGCAACTGAAGTGGCTGCTCTGATCTGCACCAGAAAACAAAGAAAAACAAAAAAGCTGTCAAAAGAAGGAAGATATGTAAAAATGAAGACAATTACCAGTATTAGTATTAGCCTGGGGTCACTGTGGTATCTAGAACGCAGGCACCATGCAAACTCACTGAGAAAAAGACAAAAGGATGATTGGAGATGAGATTTAACAAAGCAGAGACCAGAGTGAGTAAAGTTTTGTAACCCACAGAAAGCTATTTTTAAGCAACCTTTTTCTTTTCCCTAAGCAGAAACTGCAAAGAAACACGTTGAGTCTGGCTATCTCAAATCAGAGTGCTCACATCAAGGCCAGTCATTTTGAACAAGCGAACTCAGAGTTGATGCTTTTTAATGCAGTTCAACAGCATGCACTTCAAGGACAACAGCCAGCTGAGTCTTGTCATTCAGATCTATAAGGTGGTCTGCAAGTACAGAAGGTGCCCATGCAAATTTCCTTTTGCTGCACAGATAAAAGTGGCAAATGATGTGTGGTTATTCTCATACATAAACCACACAAAAGCCGTGATTCCATCTTCTTGCCACCAAGAGAAGCCTTACTTGTCTGAGACCTAAAATTATCTTACTTGCTCAGCACAAGGTACGCTCATTCTCCGAAATGAAACATTTTAAAAGGTCTTATGCTTTTTTAAAAATGCAGCTAATGATTTTTAACTGTTCCTGTCCTCTTCCCCTACGCGCCCCCCCCCCCCAGCTCCAGTTTTTGCTCTTATGGATAAAAAAAATATCAGAGAAAAACAAAACAGTTTACCTGAAACAAACCTTCATAGTACCAGTCACAAAAATTAAGTGAAGAAGAGATGGATCATCCCTGACTCTATCTAATAGCCCCAAAATCACACACGTTCAGAACTGAAGACTTTGCTCCATTTCCTGTTCCCCTATTCAGCCTCCATGAGACAAGGATTTCATGCAAGGAGAAGCAGTTTCTAAAGCAAAACAGAGCTGCCCACCTCAGAATACTTCATACCCTTCCACACTATTTGGACAGTTGACTGGGCAGCAGGAAAAAAAAAAATGGGCTGCAGTCCTTTTGGATTGATCCAGCTAGTTCTTACTCTGCAAAGATTCTTTAGTGGTGTAAGAAAAAACTGGGGCCTACATCTTTAACTTCGCTAGCTTAAAAATGCTTCAGGCTAAAATAGTCAAATTCATGAATAGTTTGAGTCAACTGAAACCACATTTTATAGAAAATAAACTAGTCGGGGGAGGGGGGGCAGGGGACACGGACCTCTTACAGCTGTAAGCCTAAGAATCTATTTCAAAATACACTTTTGTCTGTTTCATATTTCTTTTTGTGATTTGCCATGATTTATAAACCTGTTTAATTGAATTCAGTGTCAGTGGTAACAAACCTTAGGAGATGCTGTTAACTGCTGGAGATTAGTTTTTATATAGATACCTCCCCCCATTCCATCCTTACGGAAAGGTAGTCCTTTACAGAAAAGTTAATAAATTCAACATTTCAAAATATTAGGCATTTCCATTCAAACCCAATGTAGATTTGACTTTTCAGACTTTAAGGAAAAAGGACCATCATAATTAACCTTACAATTTAATATATTTCTCAAGGAATATATCTCATTACATTTAAAAGGAACCAAAAATTGATTAACAAATAGACTGTGGCTTCTACCTACCCTCAACATATCCTGATCTACTGGTATTTTTGACCCCAAAAAATCCAATGTAAGTTCATTTAAATCTTGCTATTGGTTATAGCGGCCACTGGATCTAACCTATGGTAGGAAGTCAAGGCTTTTTAATATAAAGACTTATTGCTAGGAGATTTTATTTCCACAGAAACAGCCATATGAAGAATTACATGCTTATCTGTTCATTCATGTTTTCAGAGACTATAAGTCACAGACAGAAACATAATAATACCATCCTGAAAGGAATAGTTACAATCAAGCCTTTTTCTCTATGCAGAGTAAGTCTCTCAACAATACTTTTAGCCATAGGAAAATTCAACCAAGTGTAATGATTTTTATCACACAGCAGCTGTTCAAATAAAGCAAAGCAAATTTGGCTTAATAGCTACTTGATGAGCATACACTGGTCTAACAGAGAGGCCAAAGCAAAAATGTACCTGTGTTGTGTATTCTGTCATGTAGCAAAGTCCTGAATATATGAAAGAATAAGAAACCCCAATATATCATTTTCAATTCTACTCAACTATGCTGGACATTTAGATAATTAACATAACAGTATACAGAGTTTTCTCAGCTTAAAAAATTGATCTGATGACATACAAGCACCATAGGCAGTGCCCACTATTGCTCTGGTAAGGGAAATCCTGTTCATTAAAACTGACTTTATAAGAGTAAAATTAAAAGACTTGGGGGCACATTACTTTACCTTGTAAGCATTGATCCAGAAGTAAAATATTTAAAGTACTTTTCTGGTTGAGTTATGCAATCCTTTTGTACAACACACGATACAAAAAAGCTCACATAGGATGAAGAGAACAAAGCTGATAAAGTAATTTCCTAGCAAACTATCACTTGATGAAAAAGCAATAATGCTCTCTCACATGATGGATATGAAATTTCTGTAGCACATTCCCTGTTCAAGAACAAGGTTGAAATGATCTTCTACTGTGGGTCAAATTAGCCCAAACAATTTAACCTTGAGGCACTGTGCAACAGAGCTCAAGTATTTCTTCAAGGCAGGAAGAAAGAAAGAAAAGCACTTGAACATTTTTAGCTCAGGCTACATAAGAAAAGGAAGCTTCTGGACTGAGTATATTTTGAGAGGGCTTATATGGTTTCAAATCTAATATTTTAGTACAGTCACAATAAATCCTTCTAACCTCTTCTCATAGAAGTGTTACAGGATTTCACATTTCATCAGGTCAGAACTGGAAGGGGTTGTGAGGACAAAGCTTCACTATAACTAGTTGCAAATTAAGATCTGGCTGATCCTCTGCTAGACCTTTACATCTGGCCACAATCAAATGCTCTGAAAAACACCCCATCCTCATCTACTGAGCCACAGGTGAACTTTGAACACCCACCTGTAGATCCATGGGAAAGGCACTTGGCTTTAATTTCTCCACTTCCATGCCATAAAGGCTGACCTGCAGCAGATGGCAGTAGGAGCTCCAGCTAGCACGGGTTGTCTCAGGCCAGCCATGCCTCAGTTTGCCTTTCAGCTCCAAGAACTGCTCACTTGGCCATATTCTAAGGAATTGTTTGCCCGCTTATGAGGTGCGCCACATTTTTCCTAAGGTAGGAGGGACTCACTATCACATGCCAAGGCTCCCCATCAATGCACACTTTCATTCTTCAATATTTAACAGGAAAACAGAGTAGAATTACTGCTCACTTGGTGTGGGCTATACTGCACAAAAGCCTTCTCCTCCTATGTCTCTAGTACTGAAAGAGGACACTTCTCCCATCACTCTCCTCGCTTCAGATCGCACAGCACAACCCTGTCACCCTCATGGAGTTCTCCCCTGCCTTCAACTCTCCACCCTTGCCTTTCTTTTTAAATAGAAAACACCCCTCCTTTCTCCAAGCTGATTTGATAACTGAATAGGGCTGATTGAACCTGACAATGTCTCCCCTACTGCGTTGTATTAGTGACTTACAAAGCACAAGGAGACAACAATTTGTGCTATTAATATGGAGAACAACAGTGGAATGGCCTCTTCCCTTGAGAAGCAAACTGAGAGTTTTCAGCTGGAAGCTCTTATAGTTTCAGTGTGTTCCTTATCTGCCTTTGTCAACAGTTGCAGATGAGAGCTAAACTCTTGCATCCGTCCCAGCAAATTACATGAGTTTAATCAAGTGGCTGTGTGATATATTTGGTGACAGCAGATTTAGTTACCCTGCTGTGATAAAGGGTTGATCAATGTACTATTATTCTTTCCTTTATTGGCATTTCTTTCTTCCCAGCAAGCACAATGCTACAGTACCATAGACCAAATTTTCTACACTTGAGAACTCACAACCCACTTTAAATCCAAAGACAATATTTCCTGCTTCAACAATAAAGGTATTTGTTGCATCTTAAAATTCCTGGTTTTCTAGCAATCCTTTTAATTTCACAAAACTGAATTGTTACAGCATTGAACTTTACATATTGGCCACCATTATTTGGAAACCTCTTCCTTAATTTTTTCTAAATAGTTCAAAGCAACTGTCTCTTTCTCCAACAATAGTCAAAGAATTCCTGCTTTATGGTCTTCCAAAAAAGAAGACGACAAAAAAGTAATTTAGTCTTTTGTCCCATTGCTTTCAAGCCTTGTTCAACCTAGTTCTTAGTCCAAGACCAAGCTAACAATGTGAACTTCAGTCACACAGACATTGCACTGTCTTTCCCAGCAAATTTGGGGTCAGATAACACAATATGGCTCCTGTTCAACAACCAGATGAGTCAAACACATTTTTGGCAAGCTTCTGTAAATGTGTTCCAAAAAAATATTTTCTATGTACTTTCACATTTGAAAAATTGTTCCTAGAGGTTGAAGATTTTTATTTCAAAATGCCTCACACAATGTTCGTTGATGGGATTAGTAAATCACTTTGTTCAACAGTTCACCTAGGAAATACCCTCTTTGGCTGTAAAATGCCATCTGATAGCTAATAGGACAACAAGACAGGACAATATTGCCTAGGTTCTTTCCTTTTTGTGTTTTGGGGTTTGTTGGTTGTTTTTTTTTTTTTTTTGCAGGTCTTCTATCCCTGTTCACTTTGGGATATTACAAGAACGCAACCCTTTGGAGTATAAGGGCAGATTTCAAATTAAAGAGGAGTCTGTGATGTCTGTAGAACTTGCCCTGCTATTCAGTGTGCTGTTATATATTAAAATGTGTACTAAATTTAACTTTACACTTAAAGAGTAATTGAAGGATCAGAAAAGCAAAACTCCCCTTCAAGCTTTTTGCTTTTACTGCCATTTTCTGTCTTACTAAGCAATCTCTTTATCATGATGTCATTTCTTCTAAGGTAGTAATTGCAAAAAATGCAGAAATTCATCTACAGCAGAAGTTTGTAATGGGCACTTAACATTGGAACTTACCTTTACATTTTGATTATAAAACAAAATGGCCTATATGGCATAAATATCTTCAAGTGAAATGGGAGTTCATGAATTTATAGCAAATGTGATAAGGGTAAAAAGATCTGAACAGGAAATGCTGTGATTATGGTCTTTTAATTGACCTAAGAGAAAAACTGGCTAACTCTTACCATAACTGAACAAATAAAGGCACAAATCAATGAGAAAAGTTGTCAGTTAAACAGAAAAGAATCCAGAGCAAATTTCATATAATAAAGTGATCTGCCTTCAAATGAAAGTTCTAGGTAGCATTACAGTCAACAAGTCACATCATAGGGAAAAAACAAGACTTATCCACATTTTAAACTGATACTGCTATGGTCAGGTTTATCGCATGGTGCACTCTATCAATGAGTGTCTTGTGAAGTAAGATGCTATTTCAGTTCCTCCTGATGTAAATTAAACTAGTGAATACAAAAGAATTAACAGCTTCTCCCACACTTCTACATACACAAAATGTAGCTTTGTTGACTAAGTGATTCATTTTGAATTATTCTCTCACATCTCACTGCTAAGGAGCAGGGCAATGCTTATGATTGTGCCTTGACTTGTGTTGGGAAGTTCTTGTTTTGTTTCCGACCTCCTACTCTTTTTCTTCCCCATTTCTCCTAACAGCCACACTATAAAACTCCAAAACAGCTGTGTAAAATTTTAGAGAGAAAGGAAAGGAAAAGTGAAGTTTTCTGTTATGTGATCACCATAGACCACAGGTCCTGAAACAGTAAAGCTCAACAAGAGAATCTCTGCAAAATTAAACGCAGTTGCAATACAATGACCAGAAAAAGGATTCAGGAGTTATTGCAGAAAAATCCCTGAAAGCCCTCATCAGAATGAGACATAGCAACAGTGATGAAGGTACTAAAGCCTTTGGATTAAATTGACAGTTGCAGCTGAAACAGTTAAAAGCAAAAATTCTACTCTTTAAAAAAAAAAATGCAACAGCTAGACTTTCACCAAAATATTGCACTGTAGATAATTAGAAGATCATAATCTTTTTTCAATTATTCATGAAGTAAAAGCATATGGCTCAAATTCACCATCAGGTTTCTAGGGCCCTCCACTGGCTTAGGTACTGGAGGCTTCCTTCAGTGCGGAGGTCTGCCCAGCAGCACAACAGCATCCCAGTGACGGCAGCTACCAGCATGCTAGAGATGTGCAGCAGTGAGCAGAGTGCCACTGCCTTGGCTGCATTGCACGGCTGCCTCCTGGGCAGCAAAGCCTCATGGGCAATGTCACAGTGCTCTTGGCATGATTTTGAAACCACCTGTCCCAGAGGAAAGCTCACCAACCATGTCAGCTTCTATGGTGTAACTTTAAACCACGTATTCCAGCTGTTGATGAACTCTGGTTTTGCTCTTTGATTATCTTGTCAATGAAAAAACATGACATACAGTACACACCACATCAGAACCAAGCCTTGTGCTACAAAGCACCTCTGGGCTGTCTAGGCAAAATTTTAAACTGCATTACACCAACAGGACCATAAGAGATCATAGTTTTAGGGAATGCAGCTAGAAATGACAGGTTAACCAAAACAAAAGCAAAGCTGTTATCTGAACTGCTAAATTTAAAAAAATCACATTACAGATCTAATGACTTAATGTTTGGGACATTGCTGCACGTGTGTATCAGCTGAAAAGAAACAAAGCAGCATAAAAGACATTTCTGAAGTGCCAACCAAGCTTTCTTTTTGCTCAAGGACATATATTTGTTGTCCATTAAAGTTCTCTCTATACATCCTGTATTTGGGCAAAATTTGCACTTTGGGTGTTTTCCTACTCTGCAGTACCATCTAGTGACGTCGCAATGAATGGGAATTGAGCTTCTCTGCAGTGCTACTTTTTGGTGGCACAATTATTTGACCAAATCTTGCAAATCCCACTGTAACCATTTCTTTCTTAGCTTGTTATGACCCCATAAAAGAACACGTACGATAGAAGATACAGCCTAGAAGAAACAAAAACATTCATGAGCCCAGGCACAAAGCACTTTCTGCCTGCCTGGAGAAGAGAGAAGACCAATGAATCTACAGGTGTAAAACACATCCTTTGTGAAACCAGCTTTAAAATAAAATGCAGCAATCAGTAAGGCACTTAGGCTAATCCACTGTAACTACCTATCAGGTAACTCTGTAACAGTATCTTAACTGGGGGCAGGATCTAATAAACTGTCATTGATGAAGGTAGCTGCTTCCCTGGTTCCCAGAAGATCTTAGCTGAAGCTGCTCTTAGAGGCATTCTTGGGAAGTCTAGACAGGGAAAAAATATTTCTAAGCACATCCCCGTATTCTCTTGTGTATTGAATACAAATATTCTTATCAAAGTGTTAAAATAGTGACTATTACTGAGAGCTAAAAGACTGTATTTGTTAAAAAATACTTTAGATATTGTTCCTACAGAGCAAAATAAATACTTCATTTGTAGGCTGCCTTATCTCAGCTTTACTGGGGAGATTGGGAGAGACAAAGATAATGAGTTTTTACAATGCCACAAAAGGTAAATAAAACCTTAAACTATAAAATAAAATCCTTTGTTACAAAAAGTTTTAACACCATTTTCCACAAAACCCCATCAATCTGGATTTAATAAGTGCTTTTTTTTTCTTTCGAAGCTATTATTCCTAACTCACAAAACAAAAGCTCACATTCTCAACCAGAACTTTAAATACCTATTCCTAATTACAATACTAAATACTACAACTTAAAAAAAAAAAAAAACACGACACCAAAAAAAGCCTGTCTTTGAACAGGTTTTGGATCTGCTATATTTATCAGGATACAGACTGTGTAGCTTAAAGATTTATTTCACACTATAATGATTCATGCATTAAAAGTTGTAATTTATGTCTAATGCAGAGAGAGAATTTATGTGCAATACCTAGCTTAAAGACATATAAAATGATCTGGAAAGAATACTTGAAGGCCAGCTGATTGGCAGCAATATGGAATTACCAGGAATTGTGCCTTTTTTTTTTTTTAATTTGCTTAACAAATATTCAAATCACCTATCAACTGGGCAGATAAAGGAAGTTTTTGAAATAAACTGTGATTGTAGCCAATGCTGGACAACCACCTATCTGGACTTTCATCAAAAGAGATGCAAAACCATTATTTGTGCCAGTATAAGGCAACAAGAAAAAACACCCCTTGTGCAACTAGTAACTTCATCTGACAGTTTCAGGGCAGCTGCCCTCTGTGTGACTGTGAGCAATGACATCAAAACACTGCAGCACAGACAAGACTTAATGCTGCATATCTTATCATAAAGCAATAACACATCAGTATTCTAGGCTTTCATTGTTATACTTTTTGAAAACACACCACTTTCTATAAGTATATGGTATAATACTTGCATCAGAATTATCTAATAAAGGACTGGGCCCTGAATAAAAAGTTTCAGTAAATGCATGTCTACAATTCTGACGTTAAATCAGGTACAAAACCACAGCACTGTCAGAAATTCTTGGCATCGCTTAATTTTGTGGTCATTGCATTCAATAGAAGGCTTGCCATTGTCTTCAATAGGAGCAAAGAAATGGAGTATAGTCAAATTAAAAGCTTATGAAAACCCTACAAGCACAGGCTGTGGTCTGGTTGACTAATGGCCTCCATGAATTTAAATGTTAATAACCCAAAACAAACCTACTCTGCAGCACCATCTAGTGATGCTTCATGGCTTTCACAATAAACCAGTATTGCAAAATAAATTTTAACATTAATTGCACAATTTATGTGTATTAACGCATTGCATGCAGCTCACACCAATCACTCGAGAAGCATTTTAACCAACAAGTTTAGCTATATGTAAAACAAAACCCAGTACCTCCCGACCACCATTAGAAAGAAAATCTGGACAAGGAACTTACTTCATAATCCTTCTGTGGGTTGTTAAGCCAAAAATAGTGTCGGCAACATTAACAGAAAACAGAAACTCTAAAGTCGTATAGTTAAGATGTGGATTGGCCAAAGCAAGAGAAAATTGTTTTGTGGCAATATTTAATTCAAATTTACATCAAATATTTGAGAATAGTCTTAATCTAAAAAGTTTCAGATTCCAGGTAACTTATCATTGTATCAGCAATTCTAGGAACACAGAAAAAGATCCCACTATCAAGACTTCTGCAACTTTCTCCTTCAAGGAGGGCTCAAACTGATGTTTTATTTTTGGTACTGGCGGGGAGGAAGCAACAAAAAGCACACCTTTTTCCACAATGAGTTTTTTTTTTATATATATATATATATATATATATATCAGTGTTTGTTACTGCTGTATTAAAATCACTCAATCCTACCTCAGGATAGTCTCCTGACATGATTACACTACTCCAGTGACAGATTTCTAGCAATTGAGAACATAAAGAAGTGGCAGACTGCTATACTAGAATTCTCACTTTCTTCAGTGACTGCTGCTGTTGCAGGAGACATATGTAGAACTCACACAATAGGAGTTAAAGTGACTCTCTTTCAAGAGGAGAAAGAGAAGATAGCAATGCCTATTGCCTGACTAAATAGGACTTAAGCTTTGGACCACAAACCCAACTGCATTGCACATTAACTTCTGAAGAACCAACATGAACCAGTGAGTTCTGTCAGCATTGAACCACTGTTAGGAAGTTTTAATTCATTATCTAAACTATTACATTTTCTTCATTATTCATTAACTGTTTATCTACTATATATTTTTAATCTAATAGCTCTGGTTTCTTCCCGTTGGATGCTATACTGATTCTACTGATTAGGGACCTCAAAAAGGATCAGGAAAGAATCTGGCTAAATGCACGTTGGTTTAAGTTGAAGCATTTCAGTTTGCTAGATAATCTCACAACCTGCTTCAGATAGTGGACAGCACCTTGCGGAGTCCTCAAAGCTACTCTTTGCACCGATAACAAAGTATTCTGCTGGATTTTGAGAAAGACCCCAAAAAAAAACCAGAAAAGCAAAGTAAACCATTTACCAATGCTAAGTGGAAAGATTTCTGTGAGAGCTACACTACCTAACGTTTTCTCTAGCTAACAAAAATAGTATTAGTTCTCACGTGCATACCCTTTTCTCCCAGAATTTTCAGAGAGAAAGCTAAGGAATACATGGAGCTGTAATGCACAATTCATGTTACATTAGAAGCCTGCAGAAAGTCTCAAACCATAGAGTTCTGATGTCTTCTTCACTTTCCAGGATAGTATGCAGATTCAGAAGAAATTATCATACCACCCCAAAAAAAAAAAAAAAAATCTTTGAATGGACCAAGGCCTAATAGCATTGCTGTCTCCTTACTTGCTGTCTACCTTACTTGCTAGCATTGAAGTTTACTCAATACAGTCACTTTTATCCCTGATCTTACATTTGCATCAATCAAATCAAATCAAATGTTTTCTAACCTTTATTATCTTAGCAGTGAAAGTGTTAATACAAATAAACTTTACTTTTGTACTTAAATAGGTCTTTAGTAAAAGGAGAGGCTAAAAATTATTCACTTTTTCTGTTTTGAAGCACACTGAGGCTTCAAACATTCTTCCCTTGTCCCTAAGTTGCTATAGATTTTCAGATAAAAACAATTACCTATATGTGCTATCACATCACGAGATGGTGCTTTCTTCGTGCTGTTGATTTTTCCTGTGCTAAGAGAGATGAAAAAAAACAGGTGGGATGTGATATTATTTAGGCACAGTACAAGACATACTTAGCAGAAAATTCCCCCATCATCTCTCTCATGGCTTCTTATATCTCCAGGAAGTCAGTCACACACTACAGCTCTTCCAGATGTTCAGTTACTGATTACCCACACAGGTACAGCCTCTGCTCTGCACCTGAATTCTTGCCTGCCTTTCCCTGGGGAGTGCTAATCCCAACCTTGCTTTCATATCCAGCTGCCAAAAGTTGAAAAGATGTTATTTTGGGGATTCCCCTTTCCTGCCCATCCTCAAAGGGATTTGAAGCCATGTTTAGAATACGCTAGAGCGGAACAGACCAACAGGCAAATAATTTCCCTGTTATAAAGGCATAACTTGCAAGAGATGTGCTAAGACTATATAGGAACAACACCACAAGGTTCAAAAGAACTGAGTTTTATGTAGATAAATAATCAGAATCAAACAACAGGGCACAGTGCACCATTCTGACACTCCTGCTCACAAGACCTGCTGCACAAACTGAACAAGTGAAGCATAAAGATGATAGCTCAAAGTAAACTCACCAGAAACCCCCCACATTATACTTTTGTTGTTCTACTTTTACCCTTTAGGAGTGTCTTAGTACATCTTACAAACTCTGGAAAGAAAGAACTCATGGCAGGCTTTAAACACTTTGCAGGGGGAATTAGAGAAACTTAATTACATTTAAACTCCTAATATAAGGGCTAAAATTACTGGAAATGCTGACCACACATCAATGCAGCCACACTACTAGGCTCTGTTAATTTTCATCCCAAGTGAAAAATAACAAACATAGAATGATGTCTATTTAAAGTACTTTTTAAGTACTGCCATATTGTATCCTACCATAGATTAGAGAAACAACAGCCAAGTGCCTCTAAATTAGATGTTTTAGTGTAAATGCAGAGTGGGAGCAACGTAATCACCAATTAATCTTCAGAAATTATTCAAAAAAAATAGATCAGAGCAAATTAGCTAGAGAGAAAAGGCACTCTCCTTCCCTCATTCAGTCTGCCCCCTCCCAGAAAAGTCTGGCAAAACCATCAACACAGGACCAAGAGAGATACTTGGTTTCTGCTTTGTGCCACTGAGTTTCTAAGAACCATCTTTTTTTGTGTTACAATCAGCTGAACAGACTGTAGAGAGAGGCAGGAAAGCAAAGGAAAAACTCAGTTAATGTTGGTTGATTATATGACTGGATAGTTCTGGTATTAATGAAATGTAGCCCAACATCTCACCTAATCAATAAAATCCTTTATATGCCAATCACACAAAAAAGGAAATAAACAAATAAACTATATGTATTTTATTTCATTTCATGGTGCAAGTTACCTAATGTGGGTTCTACCAACACTAAACATGCCTATGCAGACACACAAAGCTCAGAGATCCTGACTATGGTTCTTCTCCAGGGGTTTTCTGCCTTCTGGCTCTCAAACTAACTTGAAATAAATTGGCAACACATTAAAACACTGTCATATGTAGCCCTTTCAGAACAAGGTTAATTAAAACCAAATATAGTAGGAAAGTCCCTCTTTCAAACCTGCTCAATTCAAGCACAGGTAGCTTTGAATCTCTACAGCAAGAGACACCAGGTACTATCAACAACCCCATAAGCCCTCAGGCACTGGGAAATAGTGTGTCCCACCCCAGCCCTACCTGCCTGCCCCACAGGCAGCAAAACAGGCAAGTGTTCATCATGTGACAAAGGTACATTGGGAAAAGGTAAGAAGGAAGGAGCAGTAACAGCTCCAGAAGTTGCAAGAAGCAGTGGAGGAGAAAGCAAGCAGTAAGACTATGAAGCTCAATAAATACAAACAATACCAAAAAAATATCCTAGCTGAAGAATCTCTCTTCCTCAGGCCATGGTTAACAAGCCCCCTTCTCCTGCCCTCCCCCACCACAGTCTGCAGGTTTTCAGGTAAACACCAAACAGTAGTAACATTCCCACCCAGGGAAGTGGTTGAGTAACCATCCCTGGAAGTATTTAAAAGACATGTAGATGCAGCACTTGGGGACATGAGTTAGTGGTGGACTTGGCAGTGTTAGGTTAACGGTTGGACTTGATGATCTTAAAGGTCTTTTCCAACCTAAATGGTTCTATGATTCAACAAAAATTTTGAAGAGTCAAAAATCAAACTGGGAAGAAAAACAAGACCGCTGTGAAGATAAAGTGATAAGGTCATTTAAAAACCACTATTTTCCTTCTCAGTATTTGAGTCAGTGCAGAAGGACCGTATCACCACAACACAAGATATTTTTACAGCCAGGAGTAGCTTTGTGCTATTTCCACTACCTTTAGCCTCTAGAAGCTAGGAGGAGATATCCACACTCATGCTAGCTTTCGCTGGGGTCTAGCTACGCTTCATCAGTCCATCTGAAGAACCAGATCCCACATCCACCCAGAGCCCTCAGGACCAGTCCGCTCTCTGTTCATCAGTGGGATCAGTGATAATGACCCACACAAGCATCAAAACAAGCCTTACAGGCCTTTCTGTCCAATACTCAACTGCAAGGATTATCAGTGTCTCTAGGGATACCAGAAATAAGCAGAAATAAACGTAATGGTCTAAAAAAATAGATTAGCAACGATACAGCAAAAATGTGATTAACATTAAAACACAAGACTTCTGAGTTTTTAGAAGTCTTGACTGTTTTAGAACACAGGCTGTAAACACTGGCTAAAAAAGAGATTTTCACTTATCTTTATGAATATTGTTTTATATGACAAAGGTTTGCCTTTGTTTGGACACAAGACCAAAGCGCCTGTGTGTATTTTTTCTGTTCCTGGTACTATTTATTTAGTGGAGGTTCTATTCTTCCAATAAAGCATATATTCACTCTTCCCTAGTAGCTGTCATCCAACTTATTCATCAGAATAACAGATCTTCATTTCAACAGTCATTTGTAGACAAGCTCCAGCATCAAGTTAAAATAATATATTAATAAAACCAAACTGCAGGACAACTTGGAGAGAATATGAAGGGATAAAAAAATCACTCTTGGGAGCAGAAAGAGGAAAAAAATGTCCCAGTTTCCTGCTGGCCCAAAGCCAGATTTCCACCTTCTGCAAAGTGCA
Source organism: Nyctibius grandis (assembly GCF_013368605.1). Classification (NCBI taxonomy): domain Eukaryota; kingdom Metazoa; phylum Chordata; class Aves; order Nyctibiiformes; family Nyctibiidae; genus Nyctibius; species Nyctibius grandis. The sequence goes on along the minus strand of NC_090669.1, from coordinate 9,794,023 downwards.
TCAGTAAACCCGGCTCCAGGAGAGGAACATCCTCTGTGTCTGTTGGGAACAGAAAAATGTGCCAAGAGCAGTTGTTTTGTTTCATAGCTAAAACAAATTTTCCATCACTGAATCTCTTTCCTACCCCACCTGCAAAGACCGCAGATATAAGCAACGCCATGTGTGACAAGCTTTAGCTTTTCTCCCCTTTTTTATTCCACCAGCACTCCCACAGCATCGTAGCCCCAGCAGCTACCCCAGGCAAGGGGATGGTGGCAGCACGCCACCTGCATTGCACTGGCCTCCCACGCCAGATCTGGCTCCCTGTGCCATGGCTATTTGCAGTTACCAGGTGCAGTCAGCTGAACATGAGCCAATACAAGGCACTAAGGAGCAAAAATCCACTGTACTCTCCACCGCTTGTTCTCTAACCCCCACTGCCACTCAAAAAGGCAGTATTACTCCTGAGTTCAGGCATGGGCAGAGTGTGATTCAAAAGGGTCAGATAACAGCTTATTTAAGCTAAGACTTTTTCTTCTTCTTTAGGTTTCCTGGAGTGACTGAATGGTGCAGAGGACGCTTTAAGCCTGGAAAGGATGGGAGTGGGTGAAAAGATTGAAGAATAGCCACAAAAGTTCCTTTTCTCCAGGGAAAATTCTGGTGAATAATTAATTTAATAGGGAAATGACACCACCCAACTGTTCAGTTGAGATCTGAACATCTTTAATGAATAAAATATTAGCACTAGAAAGCTCGTTTATACTCTCCTATAAGAGAGCTTATAAGCAAGCCATAAACAAACTATTGCAACAAAAAGGCAACGTACTTGTAAATATTCATGACATTTTCCCTTCCACTTTATTTTCATCCTAAAATTGCTCAAGGCCCAAATCTTTTTTTGAAGACAGCTGCATTAAAATAAAAAGGAGTAAATGTACAAAGGTCAATCTCACCACACACAATCCTTCTTCATGATGAATTTATATGATGGTTCTTTTTATGAAAAAGAAGTAATGTCAGAATTAATTAGAATCCATATACTTTAATCCACTACAAGAAATTAATTAATTGTACAAGTGCCTTTGGGATTGCCACTATCCCTAGATTTCTTTTTTTTTAATTTTTTTTAAATGAGGCAGATATTTCCATATCATTGCAAATGACGACAGGAAATGCAGGCCACCATAATGAATTAGTTTATCAGGGAAGAAGTAGGTAGCCTATGGATCACCATAGGTGCAAGCTTGGAGCATAACTAGGCACACAGACCTGTTGAAATTCATAACTGTTTCAGAACAAATGCTCAAAACCAGCATATTGCTATGGCTGGCAACGGTCTCACCCTGCCACAGAACAGAATACCAACTGCATCAGCTACAAAGCACCTTATACACTCCCTAGATATTATTATAACCCCAGTAATTTTAACAGATTCATTTGAATGGCTATTTTATCTCTTATAATTTGCATACCAAGTATTTTCTCTTGATAGTGCTTTTCCATTGAACATTGTATTAAGCATACTGATAATCTCATGCTATAAATGACTCAATTTATCTTCTTCTCTTGCCATCAGCTATTTGCAAGCAAGAATGCTAGTGATATTCAGCAAAGTTGCTGCTGCACTTTCATACTTCGGGTTTTATTTCACACCAAGGAATACAACATTGTACTACATCAGACAGCCACCTAGAAGGATGAGGTAAGTTTATGGAAAATTACCATTCCACAGATTTGAACCAATTTTGCTTTGGGAATCCTTCTGCAAATTTCAGTTTGCAAAGCATAAATAGGAATAACACTAGGTATATGGCTCCCCTCTGAATTTCCAGCTAGTTTTCTGAACTGAAGAATCATCCATGGAACTGATATTGCACAGTTCCCTCAAGCTTTGTAAAATCCCATGCCAAACCAAGCCGAGGGGCCAAGCACCAGCACAACTTGGTTGCACCTGTGTTGGTACAAACTGGCTGTGTTGTGAGGTTGTACAAAGAGAGCTCCTCAACTGCCCATGCTCAGCACAATCAACACATTGGTTGTTTTCTGAGTAACTTCTCATGCTTGCTTGGGCTTATTTTATGAGAATGAAGGTCAGAATTTTAATGCCCCATATATGCTCTGAGAGATAGCAAAATGCACTACTTTGACCTTTCTAGTGCTCTGCAGTTTGACTCATCAGCAAATCTTATTTATAGCCACAACACACCAAACGGAGCTGCAGTGCGAACAACACTGACACACAAAACACCTCCACAAAGGGGACTGTTGATGAAAGGGCTTGATAGGAATTCCCTGACAATTACAAACTTCCTCTTGGATACTCAGTAACAAAAAAGAAAGGAAGAACAGCTCCAAGCACAGAAAATCAAATAACCTGCAGATAAGTACTAGAAAGAATTTTATCCACCAGCTGCCTTTTGGAGGTCTTGGTCATAGCTGATGAAACACTGCTTCACCAGCTACACTCACAGAGCAGTCATATACTCTAGTGTAGCTCCATTGATTAGAACAACAGCAGAGCCTACAGTTTTAAACAATTCTCAGATGTTAGATGCTGCAGTTTAAAGAGCTTTGTTGTAATAGCGTGACAACCATCACTACCCCAGTCATTTTCCACTCTTCAGACAACCACCATATGGTGCTTTAGGTCAGGTATAGGCACAAGAAAGGAGGGTTGTATCATGGAGGGTTTTTTGGGGTGTGGGTTGTTGGGGCTTTCGGGGGTTTTATGTTTGGTTTTTGTTTTTTTTTCATTTTTGGCACTAAAATCTATTTCTAAAAAGCACAAAAGTCTCTTGTACCTGAAGATTAGCAAGAAACGACTTCCCATCTTGGTGGTGTCAGACTGAGCCATTGCATGGCCACAGCTTAGGTCTCAAAAAGCTGAGACAAGTGGTGAGACACTAAGAGACAGACCTCACAGAATGGACTGTGGCCACAGAATCAATCAGGTTGGAAGAACCTCTGCGATCATCGAGTCCAACCATTGCCCTAACACCACCATGTCAACTAGACCACGGCACTAAGTGCCATGTCCAGTCTTTTCTTAAACATATCCAGAGACGGTGACTCCACCACCTCCCTGGGCAGCCCGTTTCAATGTCTAATGAGCCCTTCTGAGAATAAATTCTTCCTAACGTCCAACCTGAACCTCCCCTGGCGAAGCTTGAGGCTATGTTCTCTTGTCCTATTGCTACTTGCCTGGGAGAAGAGGCCAACTCCCACTCCACTGCAACCTCCCTTCAGGTAGTTGTAGACTGCAATGAGGTCACCTCGGAGCCTCCTCTTCTCCAGGCTAAACAACCCCAGCTCCCTGAGCTGTTCCTCATAGGTCAGACCCTCCAGACCCTTCACCAGCTTGGTCACCCTCCTCTGGACTCACTCCAACACCTCAACATCTTTCTTGAAGTGCAGGGCCCAGAACTGGACACAGTATTCAAGGTGCGGCCTCACCAGTGCCGAGTACAGAGGGACGATCACTTCCCTAGACCGGCTGGCTACACTGTTCTTAATAGAGGCCAGGATGCCATTGGCCTTCTTGGCCACCTGGGCACACTGCTGGCTCATGTTTAGCCATGTCAACAATTTCTGAGAGTAAACAACATAATTTAGAATAGTTTGTTCTTACAAAGCAAAACAGAAACCAAGTCACATTATTACAAGAATCAATTTAACTTTTTTTTAAGTCATCAAAAACCAAAGCAGACTATTCCTCTGTCTGTGCAAGCATGCTGGACTCCCACATCACCTCAGTTTCTCAAGACTCTTTTTACACAGGCAACATTACAAAGTTAAACTTTTTCCCTGGTTCCATTAATAAAGTGAAAGAGACAGCAAGGGGATTTTCTTATTTTCTTTAATACATACTGTAAATATTTTCCAGTGGCTGAATATTCTCCAATATTTTCCTTATTTATTTACTTACTGTTATCTATAGTTGTCTCTAAAGACTCCATTTATTGCAGAACTTGTAATTTATAATATTTGGACACATATTACTTAGGGAGGTTTTTTTTTTAATCAAGAGAAGCTTACAAATAATATTATTCCTCTTACATTCTGACTCTTTTTCTACGGTCCAAATAACTCTTCCGATATTCAAGCTACTCTAAACTGTGAAGCTGTTGCTTTACAGCAAATGCCAGGCCTGTCCTGGAATCTCTGAGGGGCAGGGCAAAAGTCTATAGGTCATTTTAGGCTATATTGTTCTGGTCCCAACAGCAGCCTTTGCTGAAGGTCAGCCAGTCACTGTCAGGCTCCCACTTAAATAGGTGTTTTAATTGTGGGGGTTTTGGTTTTGTTTTTTATTTATTTGGTTATTTTTTTGTTTTTAAATCCAGTGGTTCTTCACTAGTGTATATGTAATGCTTGCGGGAAGAGCTATTGTTAGAGGTTTGCAAACTTTACAAAAAAAAAAATGTAAGAAAGAAGTGCATACTACTGCAGCAAATTTGATTTATTTATCCTCTTTTGTAATGAGAAAAATAACCTGACTTGCTGGGCTGCATATTCCAAATCTCCCCACCTTTTCAGTAACACAAAGGGAAAAAAGGGAGGGGGGGAGGAGAAAAGGTTGAACACAAGTACTTGCTGAAGGAGAAACAAAGAATTTTTATTAAATATTTCATTTCTGTGTACTGAGGCTTGGAGACAAAGACGATCCAATATTAAGTTGAAAGATCATGCACTTGCCATATGTACATACACCCCCGCAATGCTTTCCATTTTAGTATAGTTACATGCTCCGAGAAAACTGTTTAACAGGCAGCTCAGCTGTTCTCTTCAGCAACGACAATCCCAATGGCCATTAAAGGCAGGAAAATATCTGATACTGTCACCCTATCTAAACAATGCAGCTTGGAAGAATGAAATTGCTTGGTGTATTTCATGCCTGCAGTAATGGAAATAGAAGCACACCAAGGCACATCAGGGACATTGGTTACACTGCTTTTAGGCATTAATACACTTTTTGATAATGCATGTTTCTGAATTATTCCATTGGAAACACACAGAGATGAAAAGTGCTGACAGTCTCCAAGACACTTCAAAGCCATGTTCTCTTCTTTTTTTTTTAAAAAAAAAAAACAAACAAAAAAACAAAGTACTAAACAATTGAAGAGAATAATGCAAATTAAGTGATGATGTATCATTAATAATAACACATTTATAATAGAACCTTAATACTTTAAGAAGACTTTCTGCTTTTTCTTTAAAACACCTTATTCTTTTACAACTATTTGTTGCTTCTTTACACTCTCTTGCCTGCACATAGGTGAATGTTATTCCAGATCAAGCAATAGCAGGTCTAATTTCACCAGTTCCTAAATAAACTCCACTCCCAAAACAACTACAGGTCAGTGTTCACTCCTTCCCACCCACAACAACTAACAAGGTCATTACATGAGTAAATATGTGGTTTCAAGCCTTTAATATTCCTCTTAAGCCACTAAAACTAGATTTATTCAAATACCTCAAGAGATTACTCAGGCCACAATATTGAAACCCCCAAGAGTGTATGACCTTCCATTGTTTTAACTGAAGACACTGTTGGTGCAATTCAATATTTTCAAGATGTACAAGAGTTTAAAAAGAGTTTAAACAGCAAAGCTGAAGATTTTCCTTTTTTTGTCAGGTTTGTGAATCTGTAGATGATCTCTGGAACTCCTGGTCACATGAGTAGGCTTAATATCTCTAATGAAGTTAACCACACAACTCAGTATCTGGAAAGGAAAGTAGCTCACCACCCAGTAATTCTTGCTCACTACCCCAGGTCCCCTTCTTTTCCCAAGATCACACCGAGATGTACATGGGCAGTCTAAAGATCACTGAACTGATGACAGGATCCAGAATTTGTGGAAGTTTTTTTACCTGGCACTGCCTGCAGGTATAACTTGACTTCAGCAGAACCTTTCAATAAACAGAAAACTTCTCACCTATCACAACCACAGAGGTAGATTTCAGAGTGCACAGACTCTATAGCACGAAAGTCACAAGGAAGATTAAGAGTAGTGCTTTTCTGAGGCTCCCAATGCTACATATTAGAGTTCGCAGTGTTGTCACCTATGGTCATCTCCTCCTCAGTTTAAGGTGTCTCTAGAAACCTGAGTTCATAAGAACACTGTCAGGCATCTTCTAACTTCAAAACGGTGTGTGACTAAAGAATGGTGGCTTCTTTGTTTACATTGCAAGGAGACCAAGGGCATACCTACTATCCTTTGGCTACTTAGCTGTAATTTAAGCAAGGCAGAGGAAGAACACAGGCTCCTGTCCACAGCATGTTTAATCTACTTACTGTGCTATGCCTGTACAAAGTTACCATTTAAGCTTGTAATACATCTGAAAACCTGATAAACAGTGCAAAACGTGCAGGGACCTGCTTTAGAGGCTTTGGGGCATTGAGGAATTCCAGAATCCAGGTGGCACCTCATCTTTCCTCTGCAGGCAATCCTCAGCACAGACTCTGCAGCTCACAGACCAGGCAATGCTGGATGAGATCTTTGCAGAAAGCCAGCAAGTTGCCCTGCTCCCCTAATATCTCACTTTTTCATTTTTGCAATGTGCTCTTTGGCAGAGCACCAACTCTTTCTTGCCCAAGAGATGACTTTATTTTATAGCAACAAATAATTACAGTTGCAAAGAGCTTCAGAACAAGAAACAGCATAGAAAAAAATAGTATTTGGTATGACTACATATTTCTTCCATATGTAATACTCAAACACTGGATTTTTCTTTTTTATTTTTTAAAGACCTGGACTGCAGTTGGATCTTCTGCAAGTCAACATAGTATTTAATTTGTGAAATGCTGAACAGGCCCTTCATATATTTTCAGAAGATCCGCCTGTTGACATCCAAGGCCTTTGGCTTCTGCCTCTAGGCATAATTCTACTTCCATTTTTCAATTTCTGCATTTTCTGCAAAACTACCACTTTCTATGATTATTTCTTGGCATGTTCACTTTTTGAGAACCTTACCCTCTCCAAAGCAGTAATACTGCCTGCTCTCTTACCAGGAAGGAAAAAGCTACAGTGAAGTCAGCCTGTATTGCACAGCCCATTATGGAATCAAACCAACTTCTCTGTACATTTTCCCAGTCTGGTTCTACCAGGCTGAGCAGGGTTTCCTCTCCACCTTTTCTCTTACAATAAAGTTATAATCCATTTGATTTCCATTCAATATTCTTCCGTTTTCTTGATACAAAAACATTTTTTAGCAAAACTAATGTAGAATTTAAACTATTATTTACTTTCTTGTTAAAGCAAAAAGAGTATTCCCATATTCTGCCAGCACAGCATTCTTTCCAAAGAGGGAATTAAGATCAAACATCCTCAAAGGAAGCATATCACCATTATCTCATTTAATCCAATTTCTTAGGACAACAACTCTATAGAAAGAGGAGAGCCCCGGTAAAGAAAATACCCAAATTTATTGTTACAAGATGCAACCAAGACACAAGGATTAAACATTCCCCTCGCACAAAACAAATATGAAGGTGCAAACTCGGATCTGTATCTAGGAATTCGTTTTCTGCATAACCATAGCAGAAGACACGCATCTTCAAAAGCCGAGACAAACATCTACATTTAGCTGCTGCAGTGACACAGTACTAACACCATTCCAAGAGTTTCTCCATCCAATTCAGTGGAAGGATCTGAACTCACACTCTTTTATATACATATATTTCACCACCAGCTGGTGTCACCATCCACCTTAAATTTATGCCAGGTTATTTCATAGTTATCTTGATCTTCAGCAAGTCAGAAAGAAAAAAAGTTTAATGTTTAGAAATAAGAAGCACTGACACTGCATTGTATATACAATCATCTGATTGGCCTTATTTTCATTTTTTAAAGATCTGAATAAAGAAAATTCCCCAATAAATGAATTAAGACTTTTTTACTGCCTTTGTACGTTATTTTCACCTCCTTTTGTACATTGTTTGTATCAATAACAATGTCCACAAAAACTGATTTATTCTTATGTGGAGAAAAATTCACTTTGCACATAATGGTAGCTATTGTTCGTACTTGGAATCACACTTTTCTACTTAGGACAGGTTGACTATGTGCACTGAGGATTACTAACTTGTTTTTGTGCAAGAGAGGTATAAAGAAACCATTAGTTTGGAAGATATAGGAAGGGAGAAAGGTTTGTTTTCTCAAACACTCAAATCTGCATGGCAAGATGAATTTCCTCCTAGGATATGTAAAGAACTGGCTGATGAAATCCTTAGAGCCATCAGCAGTTTATTTTTGAGAACTCAGAGAGATGGCTACAGTACAAAAGAATAAAGAATGGCAAGTCAGCCGTACCTATCGAAGAGGAAGAACTGGATAGTTACAGAGAAATAGCAGAACAATAATGACTGGGTTCCACTGCACGGAAGACAACAACAAAGACAAGGAAGAGCAAGCAGGATTTATCACAAAGACATTATCAAGTTAATCTAATCTCCTCCTGTAGGCAGGTAACACGCTTTATAAAAGTAAAACAGCAATAACGTTTTATCTACATCTTGACAAAAAAAGCACTAAGCCATATTAGAATTATGGCATCAGAACGTCTTCCGAAGAAACGCAGTATACAATGGTCTATGTACACAACCAGCCTTGCAGTGAAGATACCAGCAATTTCCTGCCAAAGAGAAAGGTTGCACTGAAGGGGAGTCTGCAGCAATGACTCCTTTGAGTCAGTCCTATCGATTACCATAATGACAGCTGATGAACTAAGGATTTTGATTATTCAATTTGCAAACTTTACCAAAGCTGGAAGGGCCAGGAAACAGTGGAAGCCTGGAGAGAATCTCACAGCAATCTTAAATTGGAAACATGCTCCAGAAAAAGACAGACTATCAAAAGAAAAGGTACAAGACTTCAGCAGAAACAATCAGCCACTGCAGTAGAACCGACATTGTTCTGCATGTTGTATGGCAACACAACACAGTTTAGCATACAGAAGTGAAGACTGAGACAAGAGTCCATGATTGCACTAAGGTATATAAAAATGTGCTGCAGAGAACACTTTGCCTTTGTGTCCATGTTGAATATGGACAATAGCAGCATTCCTAAACTGTGGCAACAGTATTCAGAATAAATAATGAGCAATGTAAAAAAACAACACAGAAGCTTAACGGGGGGTACAGGAAACCTCCTGCAAGGAATCACACAGGCCTATTTGATCCTGCTTCAAAGAGTGTAATATCAGATGGTCTTAAAGGTCGTTTCCCAGCCCTGCGATACTAGGGCCTCATGTTTTGTTCCCTGCTGTCCATGTCTTTTTTCATTTTTTTTACATCTTTTTTTCCCCTCCAATAGCCTTATTTCATCTTCAGTATCAGTTTCACCACATTTGCGAATTAAAATATTTGTCATACTAGCATATCATTTTGTAGAAGATCACCGATACTTTAAAGATACTCTGCTGCCTTCATTTGTATCTCATTATAGGATCCTTAAGCGTAATACCCACAGAGTTTCTAGCCTTTTGAAATCTCAAGTGTGGAACAGCTAGAAAGTCCAGACTGCTGTGATCAGTCTCCCACATGATGTGCCCAATATTAAGGGTAAGGTAGCAGAAATCCAAACTATCCTGGTAATTTACCCACACACACACTTCTGATAGTAGCAGCAACAGAAAACATGAGTTGCTGTGTCTGGAGATGGAGTAACGGCCTGGCCTCTCAGCATCCAACCCGTAATCCTCATTTTGTCACACGAATAGACTAAAATTGCAGTTTGTAACACGTGGGAAGGCTTAGCAAAGCATTAGCAGTAAAGAACATGGATATATACCGAAGAGTAACAAGAAGAAAAATTCAACTTTCAACTACAGCTCACTGAAAAAGCCATATGTGACAACTACATGTTTTCCAAATATTTTACTCCATTTTTTGTGCTCTGCTAGTTTATATTTAGAGCCATATACTCATTTCTGTGTAAGACCACTCACAGAATTTGAGTGAAAAAGCCACTAGTCACCAATAAAATTGGTTGCAGGGAGGGACTACAAAAGCCATAAACACAAACACAATGGTATTATCCTTGGATAATGTAAAGATATACTTAGCATCAATTAGCACTTTACAATGAAAAAATAAAAAGCATCCTAAAAATTAGAAGGTAAATAAAACTAAGGTCTTGGATATCAGAACTCCCATCAACTGTAAGTGGACTTCTAACTGCATCTCACTAATCACTAATTCCTTGAGAACACTTACTGATTAAGCTGTCATAACTCAAAATTGCTGAAGCAGTTCAGCAGTTAGAAATAAGTATCTTTCTTTGCTTTAAGATAAGTCTTCAGCATTTCTAGCATCTGAGGAAGCTGAGATCAGTTGCACTGCAAATCAGTCATCTAAAATACCAAGCAAGATACTTCAATACACTTTTCCTGAAGCCCACGGAGCAGAGGAAAGATTATAGCAGATTAGTAACACACAGGCAATTGTTTAATGCTAATAAAAGCCATCCAAATGGCAGAATAGAGAGAGGAAGAGCGAGGAAAAGAAAAAGGCTCACCCAAAAGGCATTCCTGACTGCCTAGCAAGGGCAAATTCTGCCCAGCTTGAGCAGTCCCATCATGGTCAGTGGATTCCAAAGGTTTGCACAATGGGGAGTTCCCTGTTCTCGCTGAAAGAAATAAGCTGGTTTTATCTAAAAGAGATCATATACCTTTGTGGCTATACACATTACAATCCAAATGAAAATGAGTAATGAAATGTCTTTACTTGAAGACATCTCTGTTTTAAAATAAATTTTTCCCTGATTTATATATATATTTTTTTTCAATCAGACCTCAGTCATTTACTTGTATTCTATTAGTGTCTCAAAAACTGATTATAATGGTTCTCTACTCTCCTGTTGTGTGTCCCTACACTATATAGGAAAAGGGGGCACAATGCTTTAGGACCCCTAGTCAAAATGAAGAGAGAGCTGCAATCATCAGATTAAAACCATATGAGAAATTCTACCATCATATGAAATATCCGTTCCCTAAAGCGTATGATAGCATAAATAGGAAAATGATGAGGGGGAAAAAGCAAACATTCAGAAGATTAGCAGGGATTGAAATAGATTGCTAAGGGATGCAGAGAAGTGTTCTGTTCCAAAAGAACAGCTTTAGATCCAAGGATTTCCCTTTCATGATGCTGAAGTACATTGGAAATCCCCACCTCTCAACCCTCCCACCCCATTTAAATCAATTCAGCCTTTAATTCTCTTTGGTGATTTTCTGGATTTCTATAGAAAGCATCCTGCAATTTTACAAATGCTGCAGAGGCTCTATGAATGGAAATTTTTCTCTTCCCAATAATGAAATTAAGACTGTCATTGTATTTATCTGTAATAGAAATTAATATCTTGCCTTTATTATAAACAAACAGACTCTGATGCAGTTGCTTGCACACAAATGAGATCGAATTTTATCCTACTTGAGGGACAATATGATTTCACCAGGCAGTGGGAAAATGAAATTATTTAAAGCAAAGGCAAAGTTAAATATACAGCAAAGATAAATGTGTGTTATTTGCTAGCACACAAGCATACTAAGCCTAAAGGTAACAATTTCCCAGTGAATAAAATTAAGAGACATTTGTGGAGAAAACAGCTCAGACCTCAGACAATTGTGCTTTCCCATCTTCCTCATTAAAAGTTTATATTAAGAACCAATGATTACGGTATCTTTTATCTTTAAACAAGTGACTGGCTTACATTGAGAATTTATAGATACAGGTAAGAAAGCAATTTTTTGTTTCTGTACTTAAATCAATAAAGTATTAAAAGATGTTACTAGAGATGACCTCTGCCAAAGCCCCCCCTCATTTCACAATAGGATTATTTCTAATAATTGTTAGAAAAAAAACTCAACACATACACTATATATGCTAAAAAAAAGCATTCAAGAGTTAAGGAAATACATTTTCATTTTAAGAGATGAAAAGTTATTGTGACCTTTTAATAAAAAAATAGTGAAGCAAGGTGAGATATACAATCAGTTTTTAGGTAATATCCTCATTCTTTTAATATTCTTTTAAAGAATAGCTAAAATTCAAAATACAGAACATCCTTTCCCGGCTCCAGACCCAGCTTCATTTCCCATACACTATCCAGAATCCAGGTAGGCAAAGACAGTAAGTAGAACTGGAGTTAACTAAATGCTACAAGGTGCAAGGAGAAGCCAGTCATATGCTGGCATCCACACTGCTTTTAAATACTCAGGATATTAACAAAAGCGTAAGAACAATTTGTGAGGGTTCCTGTTGTTCAGGATCTGTGACTCGATTCACTTGAGAGTTTAAAGGGTAATGAAGTCAGGATGAATCTGTCTAAACTTAACCTACACAGCCAGCCATAGATGAGACAGAAAGGCACATTCACAATAGACTAAGTGTAAGAGCAGGTATTTTTTCCCCAAGAGTTCATTTTTCAAAAGAAGGGTTTTTTCAGAATCCAACAAGTTGCAGCTGGTTAGATGCTCAGAGCTGAGAAGACTCGTGTATTCACCCAAATGCTCATATACATGAAGACTCGTATTCACCCAAATACTCCTATACATATCCACCTAATCTCTCACTCTAATATGGTCCTAATCAGAGTCCATCTTCATTGCATAAACAACCAACTATGTCAAACTAACACAATTAAATTATCCTCTACCCTAGTTAGGAATCTCCTTTAAACTGTAAAGAGGGCAGGAACATGTCTACTCCCAATTATGAATCAGCAATAGCTTTGCCAGAACTAATAGAAGACATTATCAGCTCCAAGTAAAGTAAACCTATAAGTCCAGTTGGGTCTTTATCATAGTCAGTCATGCTATTTTTCTGCCCAATTATCACCTCCCCCATATCTCCTGCTGTTAAACTGAGTAAGTAAGTAAGCGTGCGAGCAGCTGAACTGGGTAGCTGCTACCTCAGCATTGATGAATACCAAGTTCCCTGTAGCAGTAACTACTGTTCAAAGTGATGGTGTAAAGAGAAGAGATATTCCTACCTGGCGATAAAAATAAGAAGTTACATGGGAAGGGAAAGGGGAAACAGAGGAGACAGTGGAAGTCTGTAATTCAGTGGTGAACTGATATTTGTCTTATACATAACCTTGTACAGGTCAGGCTTATGTTTTAATTCTTTTTCCTTTTAAGTAGTTTGGTGCATGCCTCTCCTCAATAATGCATGTGGCATAACTACCATTTAAAATCAAACTGCTGCCAGTATTGGAAAGCAAGAGTTTCTAGATATCTGCCAAGAGAAAGCAATTTTAACTTTGCTTTCACCATGCTTGCTACACTAGAAGTTACCTTCACTTTCATGCAACTGCATGAATATATAGTATATACAGTAATACTACAGTTGTTTCAGAAAACCCACTCTATGTTTGTACCTCAGTTTCTTTGAAATTCATAAGACTACTCATAATTTAATAAGCATATGCAGCAAAGTTTGCAGGCAAGTGGACTGTTGTTATATTACCACTTAAATGCACCAGACACACCAAACTCTCATTTGGCAGTTATAAATAGAAAAAAAAGTCTTTAAGAAAGTCATCCAGTCAATTCACTGGCTAATTCTTTAAGTTTACAAAGCAATTGCCACTCTAAAGCATTTAAAGGCTTTAATTATCCCTACACTGTACATGTGTACAGCCATCAGCAATGGCCTATTTAGCCCATAAGATACCTATAGTGTTTTCACAAAAAGAATGCACCTACATGCTACCAAGACCAGGTTTATAGCTTAAGAGTTCTCAGAACGTAGAGCTGGATCAGATCAATGGACTACAGCACTTCATACAGCTACAGCACAACGACTTCACTGCTGACTCACATACACTTATATCCAAAAGGTTAATAATTCAGCATATTTTGTTGGCTACATGAAAATGTGCATGTTGCTTTAAGTAGCAAGTTGTCAGGATTAAGGTTGGAGGTGCTATGCAGAACAAACTAAAAATCAGACCATGCAAAAGGGAAGTCCTTCAAATATGTCAGTAAGTTATCTGTGTCTTGAAGTATAGATTTGACTGATGACTATTCAGACTAACAAAAAAAAAAAATCACATAAATGTAAGCAATTCAAAATGACCTTTGGAAAATCAACCAAAATATTTAGGACTGCTATTGGACTATCACACACTAAGTTTAGGGAATATGAAGTCTGGACGACGTAAGTCAGAGTATTCCCAGAAATAAAAGTGTTTCTATTACTATCTGACAAGTATCAGAACAGCCAGTTGAGCATCACGCATTTACGCTGAAAATCAGCTGGCATCAGAAGGCCATTTTCCTCTTGAAAAAGAAGTTAGCATATTATGCCAGGCAGTGTGAAAATAATGCTGTAAGAAAGAGTTAGGTAATTTCTGACAATAAAAACTGACTTGACAGCCAATTGGCAAGTAGCCTTTTTATCTAAGCAATCTAATGGCAAGTATTTGACAAATGGTTTTTGGATATTGTTGTAACTATATTTACAAAAGGCAATTACTTTATTTCCGTGGCAAAGTGTTTATTCCCTAATCTATTGTGAATGGCCAACAGACAGCTGGTGGGCTTTTGTGCATTTAAAATTAGAAGATCAGCTGCCAAGTCTCACTTCAAAATTCTAAGCAGAAAAACTACACAAGTTTCACAGCTGGAGCAGAACTGGCATATTTAGATATCTATATTACAACCATAAACATAGAAAAATATGCAGAACTTAAAATCTGGGGAACTAGGAGTTAATTGTGTGTTGTGGGCCTAGCTTTGCCCAACATAATGGTAGCAAATGCCACATGCTACTTTCATCACTTAAGAGATATCTTTCTTGCCACTCATGTCCAGCATTCATTTCTCCTGAGTTCAACATATTCCCCCTCTTGAAATATTGCACAACACAACTTGGAATTGGAAAGGACAGCAGCACAGATTTTACTTTGGTGGAATTTGGTATGATTTCAAAGGTATAGCTGGTAGAGATCATTAGCCATGCACAACTCAGCACTGATCCTGCAGGTTCAAAGTGTGCACACAACCACAAGCTAGCTCCTGGTGGGGACTCAGGGGGAGTAAGAGACATACAACTGCACCAGGACCCAGGAGACTTAAACTCTACTCTCAACTCTCTGTGAGGAAACAGGAACACGGAGAAAATACTCATCAAGGAAGTGATATGGACCCTAACTTACCATGCAGCCTTTGACTCTTCATCATGCTTTTCACAACATTCAAAACCCTTTCCAGCAGCCAGGCAATACACTCAAGGGTCATGTTAGCTTGAGATAAATTCAAGCATGGCTGGATGTGACCAAGTAGTGGCCTGAATTAGAACAGCAGTGCTTCCTTTCTCAGTGTCTGTAGTCTCCACAGCACATGCCACTTATTTTTCCTCTCCGCAAACTGTATTTATTTCCTGTCCTCACAGATTTACAGCTGAGATTAATAGGAAGATGGCCATATTAAACCTGAAAAGGGTGGGCTGAATAGTTTATGGTTTTAAGATAGCTGCATTGTCTTTTTAAGCTACTGATAAATTTAATCTATATAAATACAAGTGTCATGATAAAGTCACAGTCTAGTGCATTAGAAAGCACTTCCTAGCCTGTTAGGGACAAAGACGATTAAAATCAAGTTAGCGAGATGAATGATGACAGTGTCATTTTAGCTAATGCACCAGACAAAACCTTTCTGTCTATATATAAAATCTTAAGGAACTCCCATCAGCACCAGCATGATTCACTTTGTAATCACTAATGACTAACAGGAACTCCAAAATCAGATCTGTGATTTCATCCTTGTCAAAATAAAATAGTGTCAGTTATCTGAAATACACATCAGGAGCATTAGACCTTTATAGCCATGATTCATAGCTTTGCAGTACTTAAGAATATCACTATGGCTACATACACCCTCAAAACAAAGCAGCTTTACTTCTTATTTTCTTTACAATTTCTTTTGCCTTTACTCCAGTACATCACACTCCTTGGCGGGAACAAATTGGGTAGAACCAATGCAGATAAACTCTATAGGCAAAAGAAGCAGCAAGAAAAGTCTTACCATTTTATTTATTCACATGCGACCCCTCACTGTTGACATGTCCAGGCTGCAAACACTACCAGCACTCAGCTGGAAAAGCATTACCACTGCCTCTGCTTTATCCCACTTTTTATCCACTTTCTCAATTGCTGATCAGGTTATTTACTATCCTTCTCACAGAGCCAGGAAACTGCTAGCCATCTATTGTACTCCTTTACACCTCCCCAAACTGGCTCATGGTTAAATGACACTACAAGAAGACCATAAGTAGGTGTGTTTCAGAACATTAGGTGGACTTAAGCAGTCTTATGCAGCCCCAATTCAAAGTATTGCTTTTCCACATCTAGTATGATAGCTTTCAATATGACATTGCATTTCACCTGTCATTCCATGAATACAAATTTTGGAGAACTCCCTACCATGTCTACTTCAAATATGGGAGAAAGGAAGAAGGAGATAAAGTGAAAAGCTAAGTGATGACAACCAAAAATAAATATATAAAAAAAGACACACTGGAGAATCCAGCTTAATTTTCAGACTAAGGCTTAGTCTCTGTTGAATAACCTTACCTCCTTTGTTGTTTTTCTTTTATGCTTTCAAATTGTGCACCTTTAAAAGCAATGTCTTGTGCACTCTGCTTCACTTATCTGTTGTATACAGCTAGAAGAATCTTATCTTGTTTCAAAAGGAAGTTTCAAAAAACTGAAGGCTAACTGCAATAAAGAGCACAAGCATGTCAACCTGCAACACACTAGCACACACTTCCTCAAGATTGTTAATCAAAAGCCGCTAAAGACTGGGAAT
Source organism: Nyctibius grandis (assembly GCF_013368605.1). Lineage (NCBI taxonomy): Eukaryota > Metazoa > Chordata > Aves > Nyctibiiformes > Nyctibiidae > Nyctibius > Nyctibius grandis. Next base: position 9,777,238 of record NC_090669.1, on the reverse strand, counting down.
CATTAGCTTGGAGTTTCTCTGGCCAGATAAAATATTTAGTCAAGTATAGAAAGTCATTTCATTCCTGTCCTCTGCCTATGATTTTCACACAAATTCCACCTACAAACAGATTAAAATGGACTCCTATATTTTTTCCAGATCTCTCAGTGTTGAAATTTTTAGTTTGGGACTGCCCGTTCAGTGGAATAGGCTCCCCATATAAAACTGAATTATGTTCTCCAGGTTATTAAAACCAAAACATCACAAGCTTCACTTTGGCACACAAGCTTAGAGAGGTTCAGATCACAGAAAACACTTCCATTTTGCTCTGGCTTCACCCTCTCCCTCCCACCCTTGTCATTAAAACTGTTCTTTAAGCCATATGCTTCAAACATAGCACCTGAAATCATCAAAGTACTTTAAGACTGATACTGCATCCCCTTTCATTGCTATCCTAGCTATTTTGGCAACAAAACTACTGCATTTTTAAAAATAAATTTGACTTGCAGCTTTTTGTTTTATCCTTCATCTCCTAAGGCAACATCACCAGTACCATTCCAAGATGCTCTAAGTGGATAAAAAGGCTAGGATGACCACTACTAAAGTACAGGTTAGGTCAGACAAAAGAAAAACAATTTGTAAAAAAAAAGTTTTCGAAACTCTTACAGCTTTCAGATATCCACACTTTGAAGCCCTAAAACAATTTAGGTACTCCAGTTTTTCATTGTACAAGCTTGTCTTTCAAACATCATTTAAAAACCAAGCAGAACAATTACTTTATTTCACTTGTTAGTATAAATGGAACAATTTCTTCCAGGTCAGCCCTAATTGTCCTTCTATGAGACAGCAAGTATTGAACTGCAAAATACCTTAAGGAAATGTAATACCTGTTAAAGTTTCTCATTCCAGCCCTCCTTTCACTTGAAGGTAATAGGCTTCCTTTGTGATTGATGCTTACTACATTTGTACCTTTTTCTTTGTAATGCAAAATTAGTGTGAAATCATAGAAATATGCATAAGAAGTGTCCTTTATTGAGTGTAACAAATATGTCACTCTGATTGCAGCTGTACTGCCATTACATGTGTTGCCCTTTATTACCAAAAGTGCCTTTGCTAGTATGATTTTCTATTTATTACTCTACTAACTGAAGGGGAAAGAAAAAGCTACATGGTGATGAGACAAGAAGATGGTTTGTTCGGGGTACTTTTGGCAGAGTCCCAAACTCTGCTGCATTCAGCATGTTTAGACATACCCTCCCCAAGCTCTTATCACTCTGAACAAGCACTTCCAACCCCTTCTCGTCCCTTTACAAAACCTTTGGACAGCAAACCGTAAGCTTCAGAAAGTTTTGCATCTTAGGATGGTCCTCCCTCACTGCGAGCAGGTCAAGAGCTTTCAAGAGGGGTGACAGAAACTGGACCTGGAAAATTATTTTAAAGCAAAAAGCCTTATTGGCAGCAGCTCTAGTTCACTCAAGGCTTTCAGAGGGAGTGAGAGAAGGGTATCCTCTCTTAGCATGCACTTTAAGAATGATCAGATGTTTTCATGGAAAGTTTTTAACACCAATTAGAGATATGTAAACTGATTCCATACTGCTAGTTAAATCTTTGTAAACCTTGCACAATTTAGACTTAATTTGACTAGTAACAGGTCATACAAGTCATAAGGTGCTTCTTATAATACAAAGGACTTTCTTGGCCTCACACTTAGATTACTAACTACATTACAACCAGTAAAACCTCAAAAAATGGAAGAACACCAGCTTGCAGTACCGTAAAGCCTGGCTCATTGACCTTGGCAGTTGCCCTGTTGGAAGAAAGCCTCTCTTTGCTTACTTCCTTCTCCTCTGGATCTTTTCCCTCTCCCATTTTTAAACAAACAAATCTGGCTTTTGTCTTTGAGAAGCCCAGAATCACTGAGTTCCACTAAACCACGGGCCCATCTAGAAGGGCTAGGATTTCATCCAGAACATTTAACAAGTGAAATGGATGGGTGGAAGCAGGGGAGGAAGGAGGACACATTGCTGAAAACCACAGCTGCATTACTAGAACTCTGGCAAAGGCAACAGTGGAATTAATGGCAACTTATCATTATTAAGTGCTTAATGTTACCCTTTAATCTCATGAGCATGCAAAATACTAGCCAGATTCTCCACTACTTTGTGCTTAGTTAGTTATTTATTACCGATTAAAACACTACTAATCTAAGTTTAGTGACATATCACATTCAATTCCCCCAGGTTTAAAGAGCTATGCAAAGACTGCAACAATAGAGAATAAAGACCACAGCAATCCCTCTTACTGCACCCCCAGTTATCTATTGTTAAGATCAAATCAATTCACCGCTTTTTAGAAGTCGAGATTTGTGAAGTATTGATCGCTTCCACTGCCTACTGTATATTTAAATAATGTATCCTATACTCAGGCCTCAGTAGAGGGAAGATCCTCTTGATACTTTATCATCTCTACAGTTATAGATTTTGCCATTATTGTATTTGCCTTGTGTTACACTGGACTAAGATTGTATTTTTGATTTATAGTAGCAGACAGGCAATTCATTCTGCTGTTTACTTCTTATAGTTGTTTAGGTGAGAGTAATATATAGAAGGAGATACTTGTCTAAGTCACTAATATCTTCTATTGAGTGGTATATATATTTCTTTAGAGAAGATATTTGGCAATTTGAACAAAAAGGAAACTGCAAACTGCAGAAAACAGCAGCATCACCACCATCTGCTAAGGGTGATTAGTTACAGTATTACACACCCACGAAAGTCTTGATGGTACTGACTTTCCTTCGGGCAACTGTGCTGCCTCTCAGAGTTTAATTGGTCCTGTTAAGGTAAAGAGTGAGTAGTTACCCACGCACACAAAGCCAGACTAAAAGACATTCTGGCAGCAAGTTTAAAACCAGGGCTGGTGTTTAGTTTGATACTGTCGTCATGTGTCAGGTTTCTCTGCTTCCCATCACACAAAGGAGGGAGCAATGGGTTGCCTTTATTTCCATATTAGCACAATGAGAGCCCAAGGGAAAACACTAGAGAAATTGGCCCTGTAGTAATAGCAGGATCACACAAAATGCCTAGAGGTTGCAGTCCTGCTTGGACTATGGCAAAGAAGTGCCACATGCTTGTAAACCAGGTAAGAATGGGGTGTTTTCTGCTTATTTTCTAATTATGCATATTATCACAAGGTACTAAACAGACTAAGATGCTTGTGTTTCCCATTAATAAACTGCCTGTATAGCTCCAAAGGACCACAAAGGTCACAGCCCAGAATAAACTATTGGATTTGTTGCAAGAAAACCTAGTGAGGTTTTTATCTGCAGAAAATAGCCACTTTTGTTATTTTATAAACATTATTCCTTCTAGCCAGACAGCGTTATTGTCAGACAGCTCTCTATCAGCTTTCCTCCTCTTAAACAGCTCCCACAAAGCATTCCACTGCAGACTTCAAGCATTCCACTCACAATACATCTGGATCCTTCCCCACTAGATAAACTTTCAGCTACCATGGCGATCAGCAGCAATACTAGATTGCCTGTCAAATGGAAGTACTTGACTAGAAGTCCCCACATGTAGTTCATAATGCATAGTCCATGCTTCAAAACTACTTTTCAAAAGATACTTTTCAAAAGAAATCACAGAATCATCAAGTGACTAGAGTAAAAAAATGCAATGAAATACCTTCCAAAAAAAAAAAAAAGCACCACCAAGTTTAGTACTTGTACTGAAGTCAATTCTTCTTCTTGTCCTACAGATCTCACACTCACTGATGCAAATGAAAGATGTATTTGACAAGCAGAAGACTAATACAGCTGAATAGGTGGTATATCATTGTAGGAGGAAAAAATCAAATCAATGTTTAGAACTTTTTTTGAAGGGCCCCAAAAATCTATATGAATAACAATTTTCTTCATATATTTGCAAGTGATTCCTGCCTGTCACACAGCTTAAATTTATGAAGAAGAAAAATAATACCTGATCAAGCTCTTAAAAAAAAAAAAACACACACACAGAAAACAAGAAACCTTTTACAAATATGTGCATGCATTTCCAAATGACGTGTAGAAATCGCCTGATAAGCATACCAGGCTGTACATGTACAGAGCAACTAAATCACACAAGTCCTTATGATGTGCTCACATGGTTCAAATGTTCTGAACATATGGTTCATTTTCAAGGGATCACAAGTACACATCTTAAAAGCCTAGGGCTTCAAAACTGTGTAGCTTTTGTTGTTAGAGTTTCCTTCAGTGAAATTAATTCCTCTGGAGACTTGCTCAAATGAGAAAAGCACACTTGGGAGCAAGCCTGTGCAGAGCTCTCATGTTCACAGTTGAAGAGCTCTGTTAACTCCTGCTTTAGTCAGCAAAGAACTAGAATTGCCACTATTCAAGGAATAAAAGTCTATACAGTTAAGACCCAAGCTAGGGAAAGTATTCTAGTCAACTCAGCAGTGAGGGCATGGTTATTTATTTACCTATTCCCTCAAAACCAAGTACAGTCTTTTCTGCCACATGAAGTTGAGGGTTACTGCTTAAAAAATAATCCCTCTAAGTGAAAGTAGCAGACAAGTCTCCAGTTTGCAGCCCCTTGAGGATGAACATTTTCTAGTAGTACAGCTGTTTTTGTGGGCACAGGAAGGAACACGCTTTACACCATCAAACCACTCTGGGGAAGAATCGATCACTACAACATTCTTTTCTGTACAGTTAAGTACATAGCCATGGTGGAGCACGATCCAATAGAATTTTTCTTATTCATATACTAACATATGTATTAGCATCAGAATAGAAAAAGTTTGTGGGATGCTACCACAGTATCACAGAATTGGAGGAAGCGTATCCTCTCCTCTCATTCACCTCCATCCAGAATCCCCCTTTCCCCCACCCCAGACCAGCAGCACCCACTCAGTACCCTCAGAAGGGCCAGAAAGAAAAAAAAAAAATTAACCATGCACACACACATCTTCTGGCATCTTGCTGAACAGGAAGGAAAGTGTAGCCCCAAATTATATTAGAAGGAGAGAGGAATCATCAGTTATCACCTTAAACCTGGGGCAAAAAGGCCAAAGATTACCCACCATAAGCCAAATGTATTCAACAGTGTAACCTTACAGGTAGGGACAGGAATTTGTTAGCACAGCTGAGAGCATTGTTATTCCATTTACAGAAAAGTTATGTACTGGATTTGGCATTTAGAGATGCAAATCCAAGCTAAGTATAGTCATAACCAAAAGTAGCACTGCTCACTTACACTAAGCTAATCATGTGCTAGCATTTACTGATTAACATTATTATCACCACCACCTGACTTCATTTAACATGAGCCTACACAATTGTTACCATAACATTAGGCAACACTGACTAGTGCCACCATGCAGTTTTAGGTAAGTAACACAGCCACCTTCATTGTTTCACAGCTCAGTTTTGTGTAGCTCTTGCTACTCCCCAGGCAGCCACATGCCACACTTGGCACTCAAATTTCAGCACCCAAACTTGCCCAGCCACACTGGGCCTTACACTGTGTCTCTTTCTGTTACCAGTGGCGCCTAATTAATCCAAGGAAGATAGGGGCAGGTGAAGTTTTAAAGTTGCAGACAGGAGGTTGCACTCCATAGTGCCTTTCCTCAATACAACTGTGGCTGCGCTTTGAAGGCCTGTCTCTATCACAAATGTTTATCTCTCCGCAGTTCTTTCACCAAACAGGAACACTGATCGCTTGTCTCTGAGCTACCCACGCTGCTTTCCAACAGCACTGCTCACCTTGTGGGTCACCAGCACACGTTATAAAAACACATTTTACAACAGAAATATTTCTATCCATATGAAGTTCACCTTTCAGTTACTGTCTCAAGAAGACACCACAGTTTTTTAAAACAGAAATCATCACTTTCTTTCTCCTGTGGGTACACAGCACTGCATCAACAGCAAGAGCACTGCTCCTCTGACTGTTCACACTATATTTGGGGAGATTCAGCAAGTATGTACCATGAAATGACGCCAAAAGGGACCCAGTGAGTCCTCACACAGGAGCAGACAAATCAATAGCCCCCAGAAGGTTCAGAGTCAGTTCCTATTTAAGAAAGAGGACCATCCACCCCACCACCACATCACTCTTCAAAGAGCTTTACTTTAGCAAGTGGTCAACTAACAATTCTTAAAAATACTTACAGCTTCTCCAGAACACCTCCCAGCACAGCCTGCTCACACAGCCCCAACCCTACTAACTCACTCATCCCCTTCCCTTTAAACTCTCCAGTCCCACAGATGCTGCCAGTCTCTGGTGATTGGGGAATTGGGTCCAGCTGCTCCCTGAGACAGGCCAAGCTGCTGCTTCCAGCCCCCTGTGATAGGGACCTGCTTCATCCCCACCCTGGGGGCACAGTGGGGTATGATAGCAACCACTCACAACTTCAGCCGAACTTTCAAAGGCTGCAGCCAGAGTCTATAGCAGCTCTTGCAGAAGCGCAATGTATTTAGGCACAGACAGAGCACAAACTTGACTTCAACATTTCTCACTCCCAAATTCCCACCGATGGTATGGGTGCCTCCTCCTGTGGGGACTGGCAGGCACCATGAGCCTCCTGCACATTCCTGGTCACTTTGTACTGCTGTGCTGAAGCAGTGTGGCTTCAAAGCAGAAACACCTCTTGGTCACAGCCATTTCAAAACCTCTCTTAGATTCTTTTGCCCTTCCAACCACTACCTTGGCTGTAGTTCTCGTGACTAGAGTTCTAAGAGGTAACCCCTACCCTTTTCCCATTTCCGATGTGACACAACTGGAGAGCTGCCCCTCCTCTTTAAAGTTTTTCTGTATTTCTTGAGCAGAAAATTGCCCTTCAACACAGAAAGAAATCACTGGAGGTACAAGGGAAGTGGATGGGAAAAAACAAAGTTAATTGAATTTTTATGAATTTCTTCACTGTAACTCTAATTTATGTGTCAAAATACTGCATTGAATATATATGGCTAAGATCCTTTTACTCAAGAAGATCAAGTAACTAACTCTGCCTTTAATAAGGAAATTTATCTCTCAGTGCCTTATATATATTTTTGTCCTATTGCCTTCATTCCCAAGTCTCATCTCGCAGATTCTGATCTGCAAAGACTCACATGCAGAAAATTAACCAAATTCAGTGCTGAAGTCCAGAAGTACATCCCCTTCATTCACTGGTTCATGAATCCTCAGGTGGAACTTCTCAGGGATCTGCGGACAAACTAGGCCTAGCTTCCTCTGAGAAGATCTGTTTAGAGCATTGTAGTTCCCACAATTCACTAGAAACTTTTTTTTTCTTATACTGGGAAACAGATTTTTTTGTCTACTTTTGGGGGGAAAGCTTATAGAGGATTGTCATAATTTTGTGCTCTAAAGAAATATTCACAATAATTCAGTGTCTATATCGATATCAATGTTAATTATTACTATATTAACAACATGGCTTTGACGTAATGCTGCTGAGATCTTTAATTTAAATCTGAAAATAATATTTCAATGTCAGGAAGAAGATCTAAAAATGTATTCTGTATCAAATGGTATATACTACAGAAAAACTAGAATGGTGACCATGGAACTACACCTCATAAAACCAAGTTCATAATTCTTTTTGAACTACACTGACACAATCTCTAGTTCTTCTGATATGAAGTCCAGCTATCACAGAATTACTCACAGAGCAGCCCTGGTTCATGGTGGGGTTTTTATGTTTGAATTTCTTTTCAAGAGTCACTCAGCTGTGCTGTATTAGATGTCAGAAAGAAAGTATTTTTCAGAAGTAAAGAAAAACCTTTGCCTGCTGGAAAGCTGATGATCTTGATTGTATTTATGATCTAAAAAAATCCCAACGAAACATTCATGCATAAAATTAAATAATACAAGAGTTTACCAGCCTCAGGAGTGCAAGCTCAAAATGTCTAACACTGATTTAAAGAATCAATTATTCTTCCTCTGGAATATAAGGGATCTTTGTTACATTGACAAATCTGCAAAATTGATTTTTTTCATTCCTAGCCACAATTCATCATCTTCAAAAACATGAAGCCACACAGCACAGTAAAAAAAGCCCTTTTTAAAAATAGTAACACATTTCAAACAGGTATTTTAAAACATATGTTCTCCCTATTGTAGCCAAGCACAAGATGGGAGGAGAACCATCCTCCAAAATCAATTGTAAAAGCAATTAAATTGTTATGCCGAGGTAGGGCCAAAATTGCCACACAAAGCCCAGAACGTGGTCTGAGGCTCATACACACAGCAAAGTAAGGCCAGGAGAGAAAATTACTGTCCTGCTTGGCTGTGATGCAAGAACACAAATACCTAAAACTCAGCTCAACATATTTAAATTTAAAGAAAACCTTATCTTTATCTGTTGAGGTCTGATTATACCTTTCAAACTGCTTCTATGAAACTGGAAATTTATAACTATTTCTTCTGTCTTCACAAATACTGCTACATAATTGTAAACCTTTTTCTTATTTCATTAATTGATCTAAGAAAAATCTAAACCAACTTACACAGTTTTGAAATTGAAATCTGATCATTTATAGATAGCTTTCTGTTATGTAGTGAACTGTCATTGGCAAAAAAACTATACAAAAATTGGTACATACAGCTCTCCTCACACAGCTTTCAGAACAAATCACCCTTTTCTCCCCATGCATTTTGATATTACACAGTATGATGCAGTATTAGTTAGGACAATGATATTAGTGGTCCATTTATCAGTTGTGGTATTTAGTTTGAACATGCTTATCATCTCTACTTTTAAATGGAAATGAGATTTCCAATTCAATGTATGTCTGCCCACTAGGAAAAAGAAAGCCAAAAAAAATCCTGAGTTTTTGTGAGTATTCTGCTGAGTAGGAATAAACACATTGCTTGCTGCTCAAACAATTCCTAATGAGGTTCATGCATACTTCAAACATATGAAGAAATGCATGAACTTTTTAAAGAAAGGTTATATATTTTGGTACTCCCAACTTTGAAAAAAATGAAATCCATACAGTTGATGGGTTAAGAATCAGAGTGGCTAAAAATATATTTCTGCCATGATGTGTTAGTTCTGACATTAGGAAACAATAACTATAAAATTTGTATTTATGTGCAGCCAGAACAAACTGATTTAGAGCTTCCTTTTCTCCAAGACAACCTAATTTATATTTTAATTTGCTGGAGGTAATTGATTACCATGGAGTAAATGCATTGTACTGAAAACTCTATTAAATCACTAACTTAATGGGAGCAGAATGATTTTTTTTTCTCTTTTTGGATAAAATTTAACCTTTGTAAGCATTTTAAAACTAATGTATCAGGCTCTAAATATTTTATGGTCTGTATTAAGCACTGTTTGGGGTTCATGTCCCTTTAGACTCCAGCACAGTACATTATACTATACAAAGCAATTTGCCCAGAGTTACGAGTTCTGTAGTAGCTTCATAAAGACCAGTATCGAATTGCTGCTGCTGCAGGCAAGTATTTGATCTGATATAAAGTATAGTGGGGAAGAGGCTGGCAGATTGCTGCTCAACCTATTTGTATTGTAACTAGCAGAGATATGAATATTCTCTAACTAATGGATGGTGGTTGGTGCATGGCCCGTAGAAACCAAACCAAATTTACAGACCAGAGTGGATAAAATCATCTTTTTAAATACTCAATATCAATATGGCTATAAAGTGTAATCTAGTAGATAATTAGACCAAAAAAATCAAGGAAAATTGATGAAGTGTAAAGGAAATAGAAAAATCTATGCATTTTCAGCAACCAATACTCTCAAACTGAAGACCAGAACTAAATGAATAAAAACTGGAAAATTAATTCAGATAATATCTATGTTTTATTAACCTCAATGTCTCTATGTTTCTGTAGTGTTTGCTTATACTGATCACATTTACCAAAGTAATTTTTATTTTATGAGGAGTGTAATTTTTTCCTTGGGAGTAGCTGTCTAGCTTTTTTAGTTGCTTGGGTTTAGATATCATAGAATAGAATAGAATCATAGAATGGTTTCATTTGGAAGGGACCTTAAAGATCGTCTAGTTCCAACCCCCCTGCCACAGGCAGGGACACCTTCCACTAGACCAGGTTGCTCAAAGCCCCATTCAATCTGGCCTTAAACACTACCAGGGAGGGGGCATCCACAACTTCTCTGGGCAGCCTGTGCCAGTGTCTCACTACCCTCACAGTAAAGAATTTCTTCCTAATATCTAATCTAAATCTACGCTCTTTCAGTTTAAAACCGTTCCCCCTCGTCCTATCACTACTTGCCCTTGTAAAAAGCCATTATATGCATAAGATATACTCAGGTGAAAAGGTTCAGATTTTACTGAGCATTGAGATTCTTTTAGAATCCGGGAATATTATTTTTCTAGCAGATGGCTAGTCTCTTGTGAAAAAAATCGCTGCTCAGGAAATGCAAAAACAAAAGGTGGCTCTACTCCAATTTTTAAAATTTACATCTGTAGTATATTCTATACAAAAATTTTGAGAGTTCTTCTACGTACAGAATAAATTAAAACCAACTCTGAGAATATTACCGTCAGTGGGGTTACCTGATAATTCATGCTGCTTAGGAGGAAGTGCATAAGCTCACTTGTGAAACTCCATAGTGATGAGACTGAAACTAAAAAATTCAGCCTTCATCCCCGCTGACCATGCCAAACGGCTCACTGACTGTTTTTGTGGATATGTTCTAATGGAAGGGGCAGGAACCTTTCACAGGAGGCGAAGTGAAGCCCTTAAGACAGTAATATAAAGGTTTCTAGTTAATATTAGTGGAAATTATGTTATGATTTTACAGCTCTGGTGTAGTGCGAGTTATAGCATGAATTAGATGGATAAAAACTGTACCCTGCCTTCAGTCTAACTGTGCAGCTACATGGGCCACTTTCTCATCCTGCCTGTGATCAAAAACGCTTCTAAGTATACTCCTCAGACACACGCCTTACCATGCCTCCTGCTGTGTCCTTTTTTTCTAATCTGAAATATGGTAGTCCTGGGTTTACTGACCAGCTGTGTCCTAACATACACCTGGAACATCTGTTATTCTTTGAAGCAAGTGACTATAAGGCAAACAATGCTAACACCAAATTTCTAGGCAGCTTTCTCACTTCCCCACATCCGCTAAAAAACTTTAAATTACTTTCAGTTTCAAAAATAGTCATATATAAACAGAGCCATAATAAAATTACAGAATTTTTAAAGTTTAATTTGACAATGCAGTGTAAAAGGCATTATTTTTTCTTTTCTGTCTCTTTGAAACAGCCTCCCAATGTGTAGTAGTCCCATTGGGTTATCAAATGCCCTTGTTTTATAAAACACGAGGACATGCCTTTTGGTTGCCATGCTGCTCCCTGCTTTATTTGCCTGACATTTGAGGGATTCTTCCATGTGCCCTAACATTCTGTGATTCTGTGAACAGAAGTCAGATGCCTAATTTCCTGCACACTATTCTGATAATTTAACCCATCTAGTCCGAGCAGAGAATTATTTAGAAAAGGAACCATCTTTGGAAATGAACTGATAGCTGCAGGGCTAATGCAAGCTGTAAAGCAGAAAGACCATGAAACACTTACGATAAAGAAAGAGCAATATGTAAATCCACGATCTGGATTCTTACATCAAAGATTTACAACTAAAATCCTGGAAAGTGCTATGCATGTTGATAGCAAAATACTAAGTTTCTTATTCCTTAATTTTTTCAACTAATCTCCATCTTCTCGGGCCCAAAGCCTCATACACAACATTATGTGCTATCAGACCACAGATCTGATTTTCACTTTTGATCTAAGTGAAACCTAGGGTCAAAGTATTTGTTAATTCTTTCATTTTGTCTTTCAGAAGTGAATACAGTTCCTTCAGCAGAGCTCAGAGCACCATCAAGGACTGATCCTGAGCATTTTCACCTACCCTCAGATCAGCAACAAAGGGATGCTGAGATTGCAGAAGCTATAAAATAAAGGCAAATCCAGGGAATGTTTGTTGCTAAATAAGAAATTTCCCATGAAGAATTCAGCAGTGTCAGGCTGCTCTCCTTGCCTGCATGAATGATGTCTCATAAAGTTGGAAACCTGTTCTTTGCCACAGCGCACATGGAAGAATCCCTCAAATGTCCTCAAACGTGTTTTATAAAACAAGGGCATTTGATAACCCAATGGGACTACTACACATTGGGAGGCTGTTTCAAAGAGACAGAAAAGAAAAAATAATGCCTTTTACACTGCATTGTCAAATTAAACTTTAAAAATTCTGTAATTTTATTATGGCTCCATTTATATATGACTATATATAATCTGCTCAAAGCATTTACAGTTTTTATTATTACAATGATTTTTTGAATATAGAGTAATATATACTAAATAGTCCCTATAATACTTTGGTACAGAGATTTTTCTGTATGTCTCACCAGTTAACCTTCCCAAAAAACTAGTTTTAAAAAGCCTCAGTACACACCACTATTAATCTTTATCTCTCTAAATTCTGAGCATTCTGAGAGAAGTGGGAAGGTGACAAGCCTTTTCCTCTTTCAAAAAATATATTTCTTTGCATTCAGTTCCAATCCCCAAATTGTATTTTCTCCCTAATTTAGCATCAACATCATCAAACTGTAACTGTAAACCATGGCTGAAAACAAGCCTCTTTTTTACTAGGTAGAGAGGTTGAAGTTGTCTATCACATCTGGAGAGACAGATACAGCGTGCTTTCCTTTCCATGTGAGCAAAACCATAGACTCTTTGAGGATATCTGGAAATATTTTCACCAAAAGTATGAAAAAAAGAGTACCTTATACTTTGATTTTTTTAAATCAAATAGGTCCCAATATATCAAACTGTCTGAAATAAAATAAGAATGGGTTTAAGAGGAAACAAAACCACAGCAAAGATAATGCGCTCTCATATGCAATATAAGAGTTTCTGAAAAAAACAATAGGGAATTTACTAAGTGGAAGATGCTTCCCCATGCCTACCTAAGGCAAATTTTTAGGACAGTCTGAATTTTAAGGGTTGTTTTTTTTTTTTTTCATGCTGCAAAAACACATTGTCTATCCAACCAAAGATGGAGTTCACTGGGTTAAAGGGAGCTCAAAAACTGGTCTGTGAAAGACTGAAGCCTAGGTAAGAATACAGATCCTTTTGGCTTCAAACTTCTGCTCTGTATGCTCATTGTACTAGGTAAAAGAATAAAAGGTACCTGTTTGTGAAGGAGCTGTTGCTGTATCACTCTAATCAGTTTGTAAGTTACACCTTCCAGGGGTCAAAACAACTTGCCTGAACAAACCTCAGTTGGGCTAAGAGGCTGAGGGCTGCAGAAAAAAAGAGTCTACAACTTCGAAATCCAGAGTTTCTCACTGTACAAGCATGTAAACCTACTTTTGCAAAACATCAAAAGCAATCTGGTCTGTCATCTTAAGGACGCATTAAGGAAAGACTGACAGAGACCTAAATTACTGTTTACCCTGGAACTGAGAAGACAAATACTCTGTAACACACTATTAGGTAGGAGCATCTTAGCTAACTATAAATAAGTGCCATGAACAATCTCACCGTGGCAGCAGAATTCTGTGCAGGCTGACTCATACTTCTGCAGCTCATCAACTTCTTCATCCTACACTCTCTCAGGTATTTCTGCAGGGCAGGTATGATATAATCTGTTATATCAGACCTCTCCAAAATGCTGCACTGTGACATCAGCGCTCTGGATATCAGCAGTGACATATGAAGGTTGTAATAAATGACTTTCTGATTCACCTTAGCCTGGGTTATAAACAAATTCACAAAGATGCCTGCAACATCCACAACCTGCAGGCAGTACTGAAAGACCCTTCTCCAAGCGTTCCCTGACTTTGGGCAGAGAGTTGTTTAGGAGAATGAAGGTATGGTTCAGACCAAGCTGTCCTAAAAAATCTCCTCTGAAAAAGGAAGAACTGAACCAACTGAACCCAGAAGACTACAAAAATTATGTGTTATTACTATTTTAAAGATCCTATGAGTTTTTTTCAGCCAACCTCATTTTAAGGCCCAACTCTGCTGAGTGTAGCTGACAATAGCAATTAAATAGGAATAAAAACAGGGCAGAATTCAATTCACCCTGATAAATGCAGAACATTAGGGCTTTCCAGGGCTCAGAAGTCATTAAGTCTAGAAATATATCATGTTTGCATGCACAGAAAAGTCCAGTCTACAGAGTTTTGCTAAAATTCAGAAACAGACTCTAAGTTGAAAGCCATTTGTTCATTAAAATTAAAAAACAAACACAGTAAATCTCAGTGCCAATGCCAGATTTCTGCTCTGCAGTTACCAGCATTTGTTCTGTATTAACATCTGTCTTAATGGTTGTGTTCCTAGATCCATCTAGATCCCAGACAGCATTTTGTACATTGAAACAATGAGTGCCCTATTGTTGCTGCATTTATGTAGTGTAATTACTTGTTATCCCATTCACAAATCTTGCTTTGCTGCCATATATTTCAGGCCTGTCCAAGTGCCGGAACACCAAGCACTAAAAGAAAAACTGGCCAAGATGTGCTAGTCCAAAACTACTACTTGCTATGACTGAAGAGATCTTTGCTACTCGTTTTTCTGTTTAATGTACTAACTCTCTTCTATCTTGACTGGCTGTTTATTTGCATAGTCTCCCCCAGTGATGCAGTTATCAAGTGGATCGAAGTAATTAATAGAAAAAGAATACATAGCAATGAAGCCTCTCTGAAAGGGCAGAGAGAGAAATTCATTGTGGATATTAAATGTCTGAGAGAGGAAAACCAGACGGATACATTATTTTTATACATATGCTGTATATTGCTGCTGGTCACATTGATTGTGTAAGTGTTCTTTGATATAAGTATGCCTCTAAAGAGAGTGCTGGGAATCTTGTGCTGGTAGCTGTATTATGTAAGTGTACTGTCAGATAGACTGAGTTAGGAAGCAGCTCTTATTTTGGAAAAAAAAAAAAAAAAAAAAGAAAAAAGTAATAAATTTATGGTTTTGGTTCAGGAATTCTCCTCTGGAGGCATAACGTAGTGCTTAAAATAATGAGAATCCCTCCTTGGAGGTATCTCTTACCAAGAGAGAGCTATAGTCTAAAATTGCAATGCTAGAAACACTGCCCTAAAGAAAGTTATAATACAATGATGAAAGACTGAGATTCATTTCTGCAACATAAGAAAAATTCTACCATGGCTCTAAACCAATGCCATTATAAATCTAGGAACATTTGTGCCCTAAAGACAGATCCTACTACAGCACCACATACTAACACTGCAACTGTGGAAATCTGGACATGACAGTATAAATACAGTATCCTGAAAAGGAGGATTTCCTCCACTGAAAGCTAATGAAGATCTGTGCCATTCAATAATGATCACTACAACCCTCATCATCATCAATGTTTTGAAGGTTGTTCTGTTTCACAGTATGCTTAGTAACTGAGGCATTTCAACACCTACCACTTCATTCTGCCATGAAGGGTGGGCTTTGAGACTGTTTAGTAAGATGTGTTATCCCTTCTTTGCAGCAACTTTAGAAAACCATTCATCCTGAAGGACAGTATGAAAGGCTAACTTGCTACTAGTTGCATTTGAGACTCCTCTACTAGGAGAAGGCTCTCCTCTAGAAATGATGAATGCACAGGTCATGATGATTTACGCTAGAAGTCAGCTGAGGAAGCTACCTTGATATCAGAACTAATGGCATCATTCTTTTTCTAAATTGAGATAGTATCTGCAGAAAGGCTTGACCGTAAGCAAGAACTTCATCATCTTACCACATCACATCAATAACTCACGCTCCTTTATCGACCATCAATGGGTTCACAGAACTGAAAAGATTATTGTAGGACAAAAGTTAGCCTTTTAACAGACTCCAATTAAGTGCCTCTACATTAGAAAAATATATTAGAAAAGTATAGTAACCATGTAATAGGAATAAAATTTATAGCATCCTTGTGTACCTTGATGGTGTGTCTCAAAACTTGTCTGTTCTACTGGTATCAGTTGGTCAAGAAAAAAATTAAAATTATCTCTTTTCCCAACCTTATTCTGTCACATCAATTCTACGGATAAACTGGATTTATATTTTAATTTTATATTAACCCTATGGTCATATATGACCTAAGGTTCACAGACTTGTGAAGCGTAGTTCTGACATGGGAAGATTGCTTGAGGTGACTCTGTATGCATTACTGTGGGTGACTGTAATGAAAAGACACAAGAAGTTATATTGAAAGGAGAATTAGCAGAATAAAGAGGCTACTAGTGGCATTCTCCAGAGACTGATCTTGGGATCTGACACAAAATTAGAAGGCACTACCCATTCCAAGGACTGTGAGATGAAATTTAACACTAAATGCAAGGTTTTGTAGCTTCTTTTGCTATTAATTGTACATTCATAAATTGGAAATTATGAAGACAGAAAGAAATCTATATTATTGCTCAGACAAAGGATGATTATTTATTGTCACCTTGATACAGCTGTGAAGAAGGTGAATGCAATTCTAAATTGGATGAAATGAAGCATTTTCATTAGGCACAAGGGAATATTAATGCTAGGAAATAAGAACATGGGAAAGACCTAATTTGGCATATTGCTATCTGGTATAGTTCTGAGTATCCTTGATTCTTATCCATGAACATAAGTGAAACTAAAATATGAAGAAGGGTTACTGTTTTAAGTATTTATCTTCTGAAGAGAGACTAGAAGAGCTTGGCTTTGTTTAAGCTACTTACTTAGAAAATCAGAGGTGGATGTGAGCACTGTGATGATCTCCTAGAGTAAATGCTGAGTGATGAATGACAGAATTATAGTAGAGACAAAAGATTAGGAGGTAGGATGGGTACACTGGTGCTCTTTGGGGTGTTACAATACAGAGACCTGACCGGTGTGTCCACTGGAGAGACACAGGCCGCTGACAGTGCTAATTAAATCTTCTGCTTCTCTTTTGGCTTTCTTTGTGTGTTTTTTTTTTTTAATGCCACCTTAAAAATTACTGATTTAGTCTATATAGTATGTTTTAAGTCAATTATAGAGCATAGAGAAGTACTTTATGTAGATTCCTTCATATTGGATAATTATGATGTGGTTGCCACTGATCAATAAGGAAATAACTCAGTGTTCCAGATATTCTCAGCATTCCCTTCCAGTCTTCTGCTTGAAAGTTTAATTGTAATATATTTTCCATCTTTCTGGTGTGTGTTTTGAACAGCAGACATCCACAGTCACAGAATAGTTGACGTTGAAAAGTCAATTCAGTCAGGTCTCAGTCCAACTGACTGTCCCAAGTCTAAGTAGATATCCACATTTTAAGAAATAGTTCCACTTCATAAGGAAAAGTTGTAATTTTTTTTTTAATCTTACATGCAATAATGGATCATTCTTGCTCAGCTATGTATTTGCAATTGTACCTTCACAGGCAATAATTGCACCTCTAGGTGTCTACATCTTCATCAGTTTGTATGCAGTTACTTGAACTGCATCCACATGATCTCACAAAAATTAGAAAGTCTGTATATATATATGAACTGTGGAACTATATTACTAACCACTACTTTTGATTCCTCCTCCTATGCAATGGTATTGCTAAATATCCATGGCTAATTTATGCAGCATAGACATAGTGCCAATTCATTCATTGTCTGAGACAGCAAAAACACTTCTCAGACATACCAGTAATTACCTTAGACCATCCTCATGTGGGCAAACCCATCCAGGCCAGTATGGAGCTACACTTTCATTTTGACCTTAGTGTGTATTCGACCCCAGTAACTCCCTAGTGTACAGCTTATTTACATATTTATATACTTTACTTTTTAGTTCATTCAGAGAACTCCAAGAAAATAAGAAAATGCATAGGATACTAAGGATTAGTGATGGTGTAATTAATGAGAAACTATTAAATAGATGTGGTAATTACAATGCTCTCTGGGACTAGGTGTTTAATGGGACAATTCAAAGTACATCTAGGGTATTTAATCCCTTGGAACTCATTTTACATCTGCTTTATTACAAATGAAATGTGAAGACTTAAGCATTGGTCTTGCTTTCATTGTTCAGGAAATAGAGCTTATAATTATCTCCATAAAGCAGGAAAGTATTTAAATGCTTTGCATTCTATGTATAGCAACAGGGTACAGTTCACAATGCAAATCCTGGAGGAGCCTAAAATACAGGGAGATCAAAAAGAAAACTGTGAAGTAATACAACTGATATGTGGTAAAGTGTTATATATAAAATCTCGTGCACTTAAAAGTAAATATCACTTTCCCGTCTAGGGAAAAAAAAAAAAAAAAACCACCACAAACTGCCTGTTCAGTTTCAGTGAAACCAGAAGCCCTTGCCAGAAGAATAAATCAGACAGTAGGAGACAAAAACTATTATAGATTCGCTGTGTGAAAAAGTGACCTCACTGAAATTGGCTTTAGCATTGTGGATGAATGCCCGATGGCTCGAAACAGATCTAGTTTAGTCAGCCTTATCTTCTTCAATGGGAGATGTTCTGAAACGTACCAGTTCTAAGGTCAGCACTGCAAGGTCAAAAGCCTGTATTGTCATGTCCTATGTATTGAATTTTTAAATGCAAACTAAATAAGGGAAAAATAAGATAACATGTCACCTGTTGAGCAGCTAGGGACAGTTATATAAGAGAAGGTGGAGAAAAAAGCAAGGGAAAGTAAAATGATTGATTCAGCTAATAACTGAAATCAAGAGAGCATGGATTCATGCCCCAAATGCTTCACATGGTATTTTAGCTCCTGAAGCTGTTTTACCATAGTCTGCCTCTTAGAGCTTTTTCAAATAGCAGAAGTCGTCACAGATGATTGTGTTCAATATACTAAAGTCACCCATACTGCTTCAGTTCCTTTCCACTGTTATCTGCTGGACTGGCACTGTAAATCAGGCATGACCAAATTAGCTAAAGACTAATGGACGAGTTGCCAAGGTGCAGCTGTTTGCCTTTAGATACTGAAGTCTGCAGAGGAAATTCTTGTTCTATTCACTGATAGCATCTGCATCCTTATGTTAAAAGTAGTACAACAACCCACATAAACTAATGTCTTTCTCATTTTTAGCAATATCCCTGCCCAGTGCCTACTGAGCCACAGCCCAGTACACCATTTGGAGTATTACCAGTTGTATAAGAGAAAAGGAAAAGAGAAAAGGTAAAGTGAAAGAAAATTCATTAATGGTATCCCTAGAGCTCTAATAAAGAGCTGGAAAATCAAAAAACGATGCCATCATGTTTAGGAAAGGAGGCGAGAGAAAACAAGTTATTTCAATCACATAATGCAAAGTTTAATGAAGACGACAAAACGTGGTATAACAGAAAATATATATACTATTTGGAAGAAAACTTTGTTCTGTCCTTATTGACAGAAGTCTGCACCCACTTTGGCATAATGGACTTCTCTGGCAGCTACAATGGCCTCACACTAAAACCTTCCACTGTTTGGAGAAGCTTGGTGCATCTAACTGATGCATCTCTCTTAAAAGTATTCATTAAAGGAGTTTCATCTGGCAAAATATGGCTTTGACAATGCCACAGGAAGCATGGTTGGAACAGTAATTTCCTTTTTCCTGTTTTCCTCTAACTTGGGCAGGTATTTGCAGAAGATTGCAGAGAAGTGCCAGTTGAAGGTTCAGGGCCCAGGGGCTGGACAATGAACACAATTTGTGACAGATAGAGAATCACTGCCCAGTGCTGGTCTTCAGAGACATACTGCATAAAGAAGCAATTCTTGTATAAAAACACAATTCCATGCCTTAAACAACATGCATATGGACATGGCTTTTCCCAAGCTCTTGCTTCCTGTCCAGGTGCTGAGCAGCCCATGCTACCTTGCATCTGGTAAAAGAACTGCTGCACAAGTGCACTTAAGATGTGCATCTTCTTGTTCTGCAATGCTCAGTTCTGTACTGCTTATACTATGAGATTCATATAGTGTGGCAGAATCACTCGGACAATATATGATTTATCTGCACAGAGGTACAAAGGCCCCTTTTTTCAGAAGCTCCAAAATCCTGAAGCATTCTCTGCTGCAAATAATGTACATGATCTCAGACTTCCCAGATACAAAGCTTGTGCACCGAATTTGCTCAGAGCAGGTTACTCTACTTTTCCTTGTCTTTCTTGAAGGTTTGCAAGGAGAAAGGGGTATTTGAAATTTAAGGACAGCACATGTGGAAACACAAACAGCAGAAAAAAGCTGAACATGCTTCAGTGAATTTTTATGTGCCATGTTACCTACATGACTTTCCTGGAATTCTAAGTTAAGGCCACCCCAAGAACTTGTCACTGCCTGTTATGAAGGAAAACACAAACTGAATCACAACACAGAACAGAAAACTCTAAAAAAAAAAAAAAAACAGTCTAGAAGGAATTCAGTCAGCCATCCTCCTCTAAAAATTACCATTGTTGAATTCAGTGAGGCCAGATATGCATACGAGCCTCAGGCTCAACAATCTGTCAGAAAACAATGCTAGTCCTCCCATGCCATTTTGCATTTGGATATGAAATAAATCAACTAAATGTTTTTTCAGGCCTGAAAAAGCTATTCATGTTCTAAAGCTTCTAAAGGGATAGGCAGAGTCTGTTAATGATAACATTTGTCTGGGAAAAAGCAAATTAATAGGTAATGAGCTTCAGGGAAGAATTGCATTCCAGAAACACTTACGCACATTGGAAACTCTCCTGCACTGAGCTCTTGGTGTATAATCAAAAGCCTGACTTCTCAGCTCTTGTGCTACTTTCCATCTTCAAAACAACTTATAAGAACTACCTAATCCTTACAGCATCACAATGAAGTACCATTATCTCCATGTCCCAATGAAATTGAGTTGCCTCACTCAGAGGTCTGACTCAGAGTCAGTTATGAGACTGTAATCCCTGGCTCTCAGTGCCTCCTTCCCACTGGCAAGAACATGCTTCTCTCCTGGTTGAACCTGGCTGCTTAACAAGACTTAAATCTTTGAAAAATATTGCTCGGTGATGATGTGAACAAGTTACTTTGAAGAGTAAGAAAGAAGAGTAAGAGGAGAAATAAATTTATTATGCAGCAGAACCATAAACAATTTATTTGGTAACTAATCCCACCTTTTTGATAAAGTGGCTGAAATATTCCTCAAAATATAACATCCTGATGCTACAACCTTGCTTTCTTGTATCAAGGCTTTGTTTGCCCGGACTGTTTCCAGAAAACCAAGCCAGCAGGGAGAATATCAGTACTGCACAGGAACAACAGTGAATGTGGCCTGGAAAGCAAACTGCAAAGTGAAATGTGACTTCATATTAATATTGGGTCTGTTCCTTTAGGGTCTAAATGGTTTTTTATTTTCTTGAACACCACTGACAACATACATGCGTACCATCTACCATCACCCACAAATTTGAAGAAAATAAATTCATGAATGTAAACATGGGTTTGAGCATGACAAGAGCTGAGTTGTGAAAATACTCTGCATTCATTCGAATGACCAAAAATATTTTGGAAACACTGCACCTATAGACCAGCACCAAAGAAAGCAGCTGCTCCTGAGCAGAATGCAGAAATCTCTGCACAAACTGTGAAAGGAAATGTTTGGATGCAATACTATTTCCCAAAAAGAAGTTCTATACATTTCCATATAGACAAAACAGAGATTCTTCATCTGAAAGTCTGTGTACACGATCCCTTTAAATGGACACTATTTGCCCATAAGAGGACAAAACATTTACTTAAATCGAAATCCATTTTTTAATGTTCCTTATCATTATCATGTCATGTGTTGTTACAAAGCAAAGCCTTCAGTATATAACATTGTATAGTACTACCTTTAGAAAGATCTACAAATGAACAGAAAATAACCTATTGAAAATACCTCCAAAATTACTTCTTTTTTCATCAGTTTTGCTGCAACTTCTCTCAGGCTATCAAAAAAGATGTTAAAAAAAATTTCATAAGTTGTCAATCATAAATTACGGCTTCTTGCTTGCTTGTTTTAAATTAACAAACATTTTAAAAGACAGATCAATATAATTAAATGAAATTGATACTTTATGAATCTTCTAGATGCCTTTTTCAGTCCATGTTTTTGCACTAACTTTTCTGAAGTTATTTCTTACTTCCTCAGTTAGTAAAAAGTTAAATATTAAAAGGAAAACCAGAAGAGATTTGGGCATCGAATCCAAAAGGATCCATGCTGTATCAGAAGAATATTGTGGTTTAAAACCCCATACCTGCAACTAAGGAAATGCCAGGAATGGCACAACCTACTTCTTTGTGTCTCCTTCTTCTTCCCTTTCCTATGGCCTGGCTCCTCTCTGTAGCCTCCACTGCTTCTACGAGCCCTGCAGTCCAGTCCATCCCCTCTCCTTTTCAGCACTATTTCTGTTCTTGCTTCCTTCATGTCCTGCTAATATTTCCTTCCACAAGATACCTGGGTTTCCCATTCAATACTGTTATCTGTCTCGTTGCCCATCAAATACTTCAAGTTTCTGTTCTTTTCTGTCCCTTCCTTCACCAGCAGGTTACTGTCTGTTTATCTTCTCTTGCCATTCCTTCACATTCAGCTCAGGCAGTTCTCTCCTGTTTCCTCCAGACTGTCAGCACAGGGCAGACACTGTCTACTCTCAGGTGCAATGCCAGGCAACAAATTTGGATACAGTAACAAAGAGCTTCTTTTCTGCTAACCTTCTCCTGCATGTTGGAGCATGTTTATTATATCTCACTCCTGGGATGCTGTAGGTGCAAATCCATCAGCAGGACTGGTGCTAATCATGTTCAGGTAAGACAAAATCTTCAGAGAATCTAGGTAACAGTTGTTAACAAACTTGTATGAATCATGTATGGAATATGTCAGAAGCTTACAGCTTGTCTAAATTCTTCAGAGACACTTCAAAGGATGTATCCCTCCTTGCAGACTTCACTTTCCTCAGACCCCGAAGTGCTTTTCATGAAAAATTGTTTGCTCTCTTTGGGATTTCTTTTTTGGGGGATGTATGGAGAAAAGTCAGTTCTATTTCAGACCAATACTTACGATTTTGGTAAACTTACAGACATTTCTATGATGTATCATGAAGAATGCTGGGTAAGCTTCACTCTCACCACTCCTGTTGCTTTCAACTGGGACGTATCTTTGCCCATCCACCACATGCTTCACTTCCCGTGACTTGACTGTTCTGTGCTTTTTCAAAAGGGATCAGGTCAGATAGGCTCTTATTGATGTTGCAACGTCTTATCAGCCCTGGGAATATGAAGATCTTTTTCACCCCGAGCTAAACCTCAACAGAAGAATCTAAGAGCACCAAAATCTCACTTTGAGAAAGACAAAAACTGGAAAAAGGAGTTTCATCTCCAGCATCCACCACTTCAAGCACACCATTTCTAATCGTTGAAATGCAAGCCATAAGATACCACATTAGAAGTCAGAACAGTACCAGCACCCCTCCTGTATGCCTGACACCATGCAAATACACAGGCAATGCAGACATGCCTATCATTTGTATACAGTCTCTAGAGGCTCGAGGAGTCTGGATCCTTACATCAGAAGCAGATTTATTGGACTGTGACTATGTGCTCTGCACAGTAAGAAAGAATGAATCTTGTGTTGGATTGATTAAAATTGTAATTGTACCATCTCTGTGATCCAAAGAACACAGAGTCATTTTTCACAGTGAAACACTTAGCAATTGGACAGACTCAAACTGTCTGCCTCATGGCATTTGTAGCTGTTCTTTACATTGCCACATAAATCAAAGGCATGTATTTTGACCCTCCTACACATAACACAGCCAAATAGGAAGCAATACAACAAAAAGAACATTGCTGGTTGAATTTAGAACAGCTTTTCAGAAAGAAAAACAAGAGTGGATATAAACCCCTTACATTTTCACAAAATTTGACGTGATCTTCATAACAAAAAATACAAAAAATATACAATTAACAATTAGGTTGCTTAAACTGTATCAATATTCCATTTTTACTACTATATATGAAGGGGAACAGAGAGGGGGAAATGCAGACATAGAATAGCTAGCATCAGATTCATTTCAAAATTAGAATGGGGCGGGGGGGGTGGGAAGGGACCTGAATTACCCTCACTTATTTGTTTCTATTTCCGTAAAAGCTGTTTATAAGACCAAGAACTGAACACCCTTGCTCTCCATGCCTAATAAGGTTTTCAGGCTATCAAAATCACAGCAGTTTTAAAAGAGAGTTCAGAGGCTGGTTTGTCCTCCATTACGGTTATGGAGAAACATAAACCATGTATGCAAATAACCTGTGAAATACCAAAACTTCTCTATACCTTTTCAGGAATTCCACTGTAGCTCATGGGCTAAGAATTGGGTGTCAATTGACATTTCCCATACTCAGAAAAATTGCCCACTATAGTAGAAAAACTGCAAGTATTTATCTTTGAGTTACACCCTGCCCTCTGAGGAAAAAAAAAAAAGGTGAAAGAGGTAAAAAAGCACAGATGCTCAGAAAAAACAACCATATTTCCAGCAGTCAGAAGGTTTTCTTAGGAGACTGCTCAGACAGCTACTGTGACATCTAGTATGTCTCGGTACAAGAAACTGAAGCCAGAGCAGAGTTCGGAGACAAAGCCTAGGACAGAACGACTCACTAAGGGGACTGCTATTGCCCAAGACTCTTAAATCTGATTGTTCAAACTCATTGTGTTATGCAGTTAATGAGTTACCTTAGTATCGCATTATTGAGTCTGTGCTCTAAACTATCTACATGCAATTCAGAGAACCACCCAGAGAAGAGATTACACCCCTCCCTGTATGTATGACACTGATCACACTAAGAGTCCAAATGCCAGTCTGTGCCACGAACTATGTTAAAATGATGAAGTCAGCACATCAGCAAACAAAAATAAGGAGCGTAAGATGGAAAGCACCTATGCGTTTCAAGTTCATATACACTGCTACTAATTGCAACTTCTATCCCAGTCTTCAGAAGGAACATCTGCTGCTGAAGTGACACCTACAAACCAAGCCATTGCCATCTACTCAATTTATTCACATTCTGTGGAATCACTTGCACTAGGCAACACAGTCCTCGATTTTGAGTCATCCTTAGCAAAGTCACCTGCACAGCTCCCCACAGCTCTTATCTGAAGTGATAAGAGAGCAAATAAAAATTGTATGCTGCTTACCACAATTAATATATTTACAGCAGGTGATCCCACAGTTCTATCCAATTAGTGACAGTACAAACATATTTTCCAACAAAAAACAGAGTGGCTATATTTAATCACTTCTTCTATTTCACATTATTTGTTTAGATTTAGACACAAAAGAATGGAAACCAATAGTATTTTTCACAGCCTGATAAATTAAAAGTGCATTCACAGAGATCTGACCATTCAGAAGCACAAAACTCAGACCCAACAAAACAAATTATTTTCGCTAATCTGCAATCTAAGATCACAAAATATACCTTTTATGAACACATAATAATTTCAGGGGGCACATGATCAGTGTAACTACTTGCCTACAGCTAAGGTAGAAAGTCAGCCAAGTCATCCAGTATGTTAGTGAGAGAAACCCATGCACAGCTTCTGCCCAAGAGGCTATAGGAGTATCTGTTACCCTGTCAGACCTCAGTCTCTAACACTCCAGTTGTCAAAGTTAACATACTGTAAACTCTGTAGAAATGGTAAGGGAAGGGATGATCATGGCCCACAGTATCCCAGCATATTCCTTTTTCTTTGGAAGGGTGCAAAACTACTGCTTTTGCTTAGAAAAGTTGAGCAGGATGACAAGTCAGGCTTCAGAGCAAAATCGAGACTTTAAACTCGACCTTGACACCAACAGATTCTGAAGTATAAAAACCCTGTGTTCAAAAGCCTCTTCTACGGGGTTTACTATTTCTGCACCTGAACCCAAGTGGTTTGAAGATGCAGTTCAATTTTTCATTTCTCTTGAGAGCACTTCCGTGTAGTGGAAGAACAGAGCTACCCCACTGCTAAATCACTGAATCAATGTCAAGGTCATGTGTTTATTTGATAATCTCTGATAGGCCGTAAAAAACATTTCTTGAGATAAATGTATCACCATGACTGGGGTTCTGTACCTTTTTATCACAGATGATAGCTACTTCAAAAGAAACAGAAACAAAGGGATACTTAGCTTTTTAAAAATTTGTATTAGTGATCTGTTTTCTTCATTTGAAGCCTCCTCCTGTTAAGTTACTGAGTATTAGGATCAGAATTGCCCTACCTGGGGGGGTTGAAGAAAGTTCGTTCCAGACCATGTTGGTCCAGCTCCCGACATTTGCTGGTAACGTTCTTTCCCAAAGTGACACACAGTAACCCTTGTTCTAGGAGTCCATTCCTAGGATAGTCAGGAGGGCAGAACGGCGGGGGGGGACTGTCAAGGGCTGGCTGTCCTATAGGTTACCATAAGATAAGGATACACTGTAATTACAAAATAAAGCAACTGGCTGTGAAAGATTATAGCCAGCCAAACAGGCATTTGTTTTTCCTTATAAATATGTAGGAGCTGTTCTGTTTCCATTTACTGTTTCTGCTAATGGCCACAGGAATTTTGCCAATTTGCTGTGTCAGGTATGTCAGTGCTCATTTGACTTTCCTAACTAGGCTTTTCCTAGTAATGCGCACCATAAATATACTAAAAAATAATTAAACAAATCCTAGATCCTTTATCATCTATTGCAATTACAAGAGTTTTCTGATGTTAATGCTTATTAATACATAATTATTAATACTATAATATAAAATAATATATAATTATTAATATATAAATTGTTTTATAGGTGAATGATCAGTAATTCAACGTACACAAACAGACCACTAGAAAAATCTCAGCTCTGACATTCACTGCTGTCCTTTCAGATGCTCGCTATAGTCAACTGCTGGCTATACTTTTACCTTCTCTTTCTGAGAGCAACTTGAGAACAGAAAGGTCATGGGTGACTTTATTTCACATCAATAAAAACAAAACCTAGTTTAACAGCAGAGGGAAAATATGATAATAAGAAATGCCATCCAGCACTCTCCTCTTCTGTGCAGCCCTGGAAGGCTGCAGTAGGAACGAAGCCCCGGGGAACAGACGCCTTGCAGAACATGGGTTTTGTTAGCTAATCACCACCAGTGTCCCTTTCTAGCGAACAGCTGTCCATGCAACAGCAGAGAGGAAAACTCTCTAACATTTAGGAAAGTTAGTCACATACAGGGCATTGTGGAGTTCCAGAGGCTTATCCCAGAATGACTCCCAAACAGTTATCTGCACAGGTCCAGCCCACTGTGTCCCATTCTCTGGAACTAAGTGGTAGAGATATGAAATGTGACTGCACAGCTGAACTTTCCATCTAAGTCTTTTCTTTTTCCTTTTTCTTTTTTTTTTTTTTTTTCCGCTCAAGAGAAAGGCAAGTGAGTCCTAAACTACTGGCAAGAATCTGTGAGAGGAAACAAACCGCAAAGCAATTTATAGCAAGTATCGATCATTTGGTTGAATGTCCAGGAAGTCAATCTGTGCTCAATCTTCCCTAATGTATACTTAAATACTATGCACTGTGAGGGACAGCAGAGCTTTGATGGCCCATCTATACTGAGTGTCATTTAATTGTGCACATACCTGAGTGATCTTTAAATGAGCTGCAGCCGCAGTGGCCGAGCCCTCAGCAGCAACCACTTGTCTGAACACTTGTTCTGTGGCTGAATTTTGCAGCCCATCCTGAACTCTGTGTTGTTTTTCTGTAGCAAGCTTAAGGTGTATGTACAGATGGGCAAATGTGTACAGATGTACGCTGTGTATGTGCCTACCTGTCCTGAAGCAACTTGTATTGGGTGTCCGTGCCCAGGCACTGGCAGCCGGGGGTCTCTGTGAGGAGAGGCTGGGGCTGCCCAGGGCCGGTTCCGCAGCCGCCCCCGTGCCGGGCACAGCAGAGCCCGACAGCAACGCTGGTGGTGCCTGTGTGGGAACATGTTTGAGAAAGGGCAAAACACTGCCCGGCAGCAAGGGGAAAGTGAGGGAAAAAGGCGGGAGGGAAAAAGGCGGGAGGGAAAAAGGCGGGAGGGAAAAAGGCGGGAGGGAAAAAGGCGGGAGGGAAAAAGGCGGGAGGGAAAAAGGCGGGAGGGAAAAAGGCGGGAGGGAAAAAGGCGGGAGGGAAAAAGGCGGGAGGGAAAAAGGCGGGAGGGAAAAAGGCGGGAGGGACAGCCCTGCGAGCATCGAGCTAGCAAGAGAAGTAGGGTGGAGGCGGTGCTCCAGGCCCTGGAGCAGGGATCCCCTGCAGCCTGTGAGGAGGCCACAGGGGAGCAGATACCCACAGTGCAGGCCGTGGAGGACCCCACGCCAGAGGAGACTGATATTTCCCAAAGGAACTGTAGCCCGTGGAGAGGATGTGCACTGAAGGGCGGAAAAAGTGTGAGGAGGGAGGAGCAGCAGAGAGGAAGTGCTATGGACTGATCACAACCCACCATTCCCCATCCCCTGCCCTGGCTGGGGCCAGGGGGTACAGAACCACCCGGGGTATAGTCTGTACGTTCTGTTGTCATTTCCCATATCTATTGCTTTCAGAGAAAGAAGATGACAATTCTCACAGTAAAAAGCCTGAGCCTACAAACAAAGTCTAGATAACAGATAATATAAATCATCAATTTTTGCAAAACCAAATCTCCCTTTACAGGCAAATACAGTCAATGAAATTATGATAAGTATCATCTATCTAACTTTGATTTAATTACTTAAAAAAGGCTGAATATGTTTGAAGGAGGATTAGATCTCTAAAATACACTTCTTTTATAGCAGTTTCTTCACCACTAAAAAAATTTATTAGTTTTCCTGCATGATATAGGCATGCACATCTATACATACTCCAGGCTACAATAAAATGAAACATAAAGTATACTCTAAAGTTGTACAGAATATGCAAAAGATACATTCTATCTCTAGCTGTTCACTAAATTTTATTGCCAAAATGATTTTTGCAATAGCCTTCAAGTTTTAACACAAGAAACTAATCTTAGATTTTTCTAAATCTTTTGATTCACATGCTAGTTAAAGTGATTGCCCTTGCTAAATGTGTACTAGCCAAAATATATCTGATCATACTGATATCTCCCAGGCCCCTTCAGGCCACCGTATTTCAAAGAACAATTTTGGCTATTCTGGATCAGTGCTGGCAGCATTTCTTTGAAATCCACATTTGCCACTTCCCACTCAGGGCAAAAGCAACAGCTTTATTCTACTGGACTGCATTCCAGTACATGATATTTTGCTTGGAATTACTGGGTAACACAAAGCAATGACCGCTCTGTTGTTTTCTCAATACTGTCTTATGAATCAGGGATGCTATGGCCATATTTCCTAAAAGCTTCCCAATGCACCACATAAGTTACGAAATTATGTGCATTCTAAACTATTTTGGCATAGAAACACACATTTAAATTAATTAAGCAGAAGGGTGGATAAATTTACTAAATTTCAATATAAGCATTTGTTCAAATAATTTTTAACACCTGATGAAAATTCAGTCTTTAATGGCCATAAGACAGGCACCCCAAAGAACTTTCTCTAAAAATTAAAGCACTTTGGAAAGGTATTAAAGAGCACTGTTCGGAGGAGGAGAGCGAGGCAATGTGATATATGAGGTGGTTCAGTGCTGGGCACCCTGCCCTTGAGTCAGCATCAATCCCGACACAGAGCCAGTGGCACCACTGTGGTGGACAAAATGTAAACATCAGGTCGGAGCCACCAATTATCACATATCCCACAGTCATGTCTAACTGTACCTTTTGGAGTAACGACATCTTATCCACTGAAAATACCTAGTGGTAGTTGAAATGGGATAGAAAATTCCCCTTCATTCCACTCCATAAGAGTGTAATGTGACCTTGCCTGATTAGCAGATGTTTTATTCTGGAAAGAGGTAAATTATTACTGTATAAAAGCAATTTTGTGGCTTAAGTCATATGTATATTTCTATTCTAAAACAATAAACGACAAGAGCTGAGGAGAAAGGAAAGTGGGATCATGAAATATTTCACACATAACAAAACCAAATATGTAAAAAAGTATTTGTGCTGTGCAAAACCAAGAAAGGTTTTATATACATAGAATATCATTATACTGCCTGTAAGTACTAGACTTTGACTGTTTCACCTCTAGATGTCAAGGACAATAGTTAATTTGTACAAAGTAGATAAATGAGGTGGAAACTAATCAGAAGAGGTTTGTTTATCTGTTCTTTGATGATATATTACACTGCAATAATAAGACAGTAACTGTGTGTTCTATCTGGCTGAGAATAAGTTCCAACATCATTTCTCATTTTTACATATCAGATCTGAAAGCATCGCCCAGTCTTTGAAGTTCAGCAAAATTCAAAAACACTAATTAAGCCCAGTCAACTGGTAGCAGGGGATTTTAACACGAGAAGTAACAACATTACATTCCACCAAGTCTGCAATACGTTACTTCCCTCAACTGACTTGCGTGCATGTCATCTCCCGTCTTCTTTGAATTTAATGGTCACAAGTACCAGATTGCATTAAAGTGGTAATTTTTCTTTGTGCTAGGCAACTCCAAATGTGCATGTGGTTTTAATTGCATTTTAATTTTTTTTAAGAAGTGAAAATACCCATTGTCTTTTGTTAGCACATTGCATTACAATGCAAGAAAACAATTGTTTCAGAACACAAGTAATATCATACTTTGATTTAAAAGCCTGTATGGCTAAACATGCCCTTAACAATCCACTACAAACTCCATGCTTGCTGGGAGACGGGAGGATGGGGAAGGTTTTTAAAAGAAAATTTTCTGTCTTATGCTGAATATCCAGAGGTTTACCTACCAAAGAGCTGATGTGGTTCAGCAGAAAACACAACTTTCAGATCAAAGACAACTAAGAAAATTAAGTAGTTCACAATTTCCATTTACTTGTCCAAAGTCAAGGGCCTCTCCTTCTCTCCCTTCTGATAAACACTGACACGGACATGTGTTATGCTTGCTTTCTCTAGAACTCACAACAGCAGATCTGCCTTTGCCTTCCAAGGGCCAAGACCTCCAGAACTGGAGCAATGTGACAGAACACACAGTGCTTGCTTCATTTTCTTCCCCAATTATAAAACACTGCTATTTGGTTTCACTTAAAGACGCCAATTACAAGCTGCTTATCAAAAAAATAATTTACAGGCTGGAGGAAGTTGATGAGAAGCTACTATTTCTAACAGCAGATTTATCAATAGAGAAAATTATAAAATAAATGAGGAAGGGGAAGAAGTCTATTTAAGCAAGTCAATGAGACTAGATATAAAAAAATAAATTTATGTTGTAATAAGTGGTACGAATTTGATTTAACTGAATTTGTAAACCATACATATGGTCTTTCACAAACACATAAATGCAAGCAGAGGTCTAACACAATCCTATTTCCTCCCCTGCCATCTCACTTTTATAAATGTAAAAAGCACTGACAGCCAAGTAAAAATAATGTATTACTTCAAGAGTCTTTAAAAGAAAAGAAATTGAATTATTGTTATGCAGTAATATTTATATCATCTGCCAGTGTGCTGTACCTCCTTTTTATAAAACACACATAAATTTTCAAAGCAGCATATTAGAGCCTTGCCTGCAACAGTGAGCAGCTGTTTCTGGAGTAAGTCACATAAGCAGCCATGGATTCACCTTAGGATTTTAGGAAGTCACAGAAAGCCACCAAAATGTCTCATTATAGAAAAAGAATTTTATTCTCATAGGTCACAGTCCAATTTTGCAGGTTCTTGCAAAATCAGAATTGCTGATAATTTTAGATAACCTGTAAATGTTTTGCTTTAGAAAATGATTTGATAAATGCACGGGATTTGAACGGCGTGAAGAATCACCTACCCTATGCAAACTGAGTTTTTTCATATACGCTAATAGCCAGCTGCAACCCTAAATTGAATACAGATTAACTGCACTTACATCTTAAGCTGAGCAAAGGGCATATGTGTATTTTGGAAAATCAGATTTTTAAAAGTAGATATATAACATACTGTTAACAGATCACATGCCAAAAATGAGGAACACAGAGTCCAGCTACCAACAAAAACTATCAGGGTATAAAAATTCTTTTCAAGGCAACAACAGATATTTCTATAGGTTTATGAAGAAGTTACACAAGACTGAACTTCTAAAAATGGCAAATCTATTTCTTATTTTGCTGGGATTTTTAATTTATTTATCTGCATCACAGCTTAGCTTCCCTAAAAAAAGCACGTGGGAGGGGGCTGCTCTTAATGTTTCAATTTCTTCTGGTTTTCCTAAGAGAAAAGAGTGGCAGGCCGTGCTTACCTCACTGCAGTGATGGCTGGAGTGGTTCATGGGAATGCTGTTTCCAGTCAATTTTAGCCTAAGTGGCAAGTTCTTCAGAGTGCCTTAGTCATTCACAAATAATCCAAAGTGTCAGATGGGGAGGGATTCTCTCCTGCAAGACTAGAGCTATATAATGAAAATGCTGACAGTCTTTTAATTATCAGTGGCACAAGTGAGTGCTACTATAATAAATCTCTTTCCTAAACACAGATGAATCAAAAAACTAATTAGTAGCTTCATCAAAGCTCTCTAGGATCAAAGCTGGTCAAAAAGATTATATAGGAAATGCTACTCCAACAGAGTTTAAAATAAAGACAGTCACTCTGGTATACTTAAACACCCCACACTGGTAGCCAAATGAGAATGCACTACAATATTCTAACGACATAGAAAGATACCACATAACATTACATTATGGAAACATACATACACCTTATAGTTTTACTTTTTTTCATTTCCTTATTTTTTGAGGAAAACATGAAGTGCATTGAATAGGATAAATGAATGGCATGAAACCCCGTAACAATTACAATGATGATTATACAACATTAAAAGATCTTTTCAGTCTACACTTTATAGTAAAATCAAGAAAATGGACATTGAACATCAGTAATCTGGCAAAACAATGGCTCTGGATATCTGTTTCTGTCTCTCTCTTACACAAGTGGCAATGATGCACTGTAAGATCATAAACCAAGGCAGTCAATTCAGACAGCAACTACAAGCTCTAATAAGGAACAGCAAATTAGCGGTTCGGCAAAAGCACAAAGGTAGAAATACATCAATGTAAAATATTTGAATGATTCTGAGCATGTTAATTATAAAATATCAGAGTATGTTTGTTGGCATGCTAGAAACATGAAAAAGAAATTCATGTTAGAAATTCACCTTTATATCTGCCATTGAGAAAGGATGCTTTTTGGACAGAAATGCAGTATTATCAGCAGAATTCTGTAATACACACACTGTGTAAAGCTCTAAAACTCTGACACCTATCCTATTAAATGGTAACATACATTTCTAGAGTTCAGTAAACCAGTCTCAAATACTACCAAAAATATTATTTCACATTTATGTAAAAGACTGTTGTTCACTTCAAATGACTGAAAACAATTACAAGTATCTTCCCGTCTTTTCATTAATATCATGAAGATAAAACAAATGCACACTCTGTGCACATGCAAAGAGAACAAATCACGCTTCTGAAAGAAAAAGAAACAGAGATTCACAAAACCCATATAGTTAGCTAAATAAAATATTACAACAGAGTTTCTGTGATGTGGAAATAAAACACTAATGAGGAGATTTCAAAAACACAAATGACATTATGTTGTCAATGGGAGTTGAGTGCCAGCCTGCCCCTTCATCACTTCGAATGCCTTGCCATAAAGCACTGGATAACCTCTGCAAAAAGGAAACCGTTAGTATTGTTTAAGTAGCTGTAGGAAAGTACATGGAAAATACACTTAGAAAACAACGTTGATCTGATATAGAACAGCAAAAAAGCAATTCCCTTTGAATATAAAATATACTAGACTAAGAACTGAAACATTTTGCAAGTCCTATTAAACCATAAATTGCAAAATCAGTATATACTGTGATTTACACAAGAAATTGCTGAAGATGTTACAGTATGAAATTCAGTTCCTATAGATTGCTTTTGAAAGCACTTGTGTATCATTTTCTAATTACAGCTTTCCAAGTGAGGTAAATTATTCTCCTAACTGAAAAGAATGAATAGGTAAAATTTATCTCAGCTGAGTCCTGATGGAGTTATAGAGTTTGGTGGCACTTCACTCCTTGACGCCTATTCAAGCTATCCAATAAAACAAATACAACAAAGCCCAGGAAGAGCAACACCAACACATTGGATCTGGCAAGTTCAGTGAAATGTCTCCGTTTCTTTTTCTGGTGATTCAATCTTCTTTCTCTTCTTCCATAGGAACAGCTGTACTTCCAAACTTTCTTACTTGAATTATGTTTCTAAATTCACATATTGTAAAAAGTTACTTTTCACTTTTGGA
This sequence comes from Nyctibius grandis, assembly GCF_013368605.1. Lineage (NCBI taxonomy): Eukaryota > Metazoa > Chordata > Aves > Nyctibiiformes > Nyctibiidae > Nyctibius > Nyctibius grandis. The sequence goes on along the minus strand of NC_090669.1, from coordinate 9,742,941 downwards.
ATAAGATATTGAACTCTCACCCATCATATAACAAGCAAGCAATAGAAAAAGTGAAACCTGGACACCTATGGATTTTCATCAGGTGAATGTTTTTTTGGAGGCTGAAAAGGTACAATGCCATCTGAAACCAGAACATCTGTTACATTCTCCAATGAAACCAGATAAGAAGAATGATGAAGCAGCACACGGAATACCCATGGAAGTAACTTTTAGTTCGGCATTTACATACAGTGTTTACAAAAAAAACAGAATATTGCCAGAGATGAGTTCAGTTTTGTGAAATGAAACCACAAAGCAAGACATTTCAGGTCCACATTATGAGTTCAGATACAACATCTGGGCATTGGTCAAGTAAAACAAACTTACCTTGAATAAAAGGTTCTTTTTCTATCTTTTTCTATCTTTTTCCCAGGGCACGTTTCATAGGAGTAGCATCTAAGAACAGCAGAAGTAATTAAGGTGCTAAGGGATGCTGTAACACCTGCCACTAAGTGACACATTTAGAAGTTTTGTTATATTCCACAATAAATGGATTCCCTCAATTTTTTCTTGGATGATTTGAGGAGGAAGATAGATATTCATTCCTTATAATAAATGAAAATTTACTGAAAATCTTTCAATATCATGAGAGTAATTAATGTCAGTACACATTCCATTAAAAGCCAGCCTCCTAAGAGAGCAGTCATGTTCCAAGCAAACACAACCTACTACACATTTCTATCCTTTTCCAGAGCAGATGCTTTTTTTCCTGATCCTCTGTCATAAACATTTCACTTAAACTTTAAAATACAGCTATATTTCCAGGCCCAAAACTATTTGTCCATACTGTAGTGACAAAGCTTTTACATTTAAGTTAAACAAATAATTAAATTGCCTTTTTTTTAAAAAAAACAGATTTTGTTATACAACCGTTCCCTGTATGGTTCCATCCCTACCAAAGATTGAGAGCAAGATATGCAAGCCTACCTATCCAAGAACTCTTTCAATTCTTTCAGTATGCTTTAAGCACTAACAATGGTCAGGCATGATTAAGCCACCACTATTAATGATCGAATGGGATTCTCTGTGTGAGGTTTATGCCTGATCTGTTTTGCTGTACACATTAATCAGCTATGGTCATCGCCTTAGCCTAAAATATAGATAAGATGAAAACTGCCATAATCTAGGCTTACACAGCTTTCTGTGATTCTAGGGTGATGTAAACGCAGTATGCAGGACAAACAGCTGAGATAAAAACAAGCCTAACTTACATATTTATACCATTTCACTTCCTGCTTTTCCTTTTGTTGGACTCAAGAGTATTTTCAAAACAGCAAATAGGATAAGTAAATAGGATGACAGAAGCTGTAAAAGGTGATACCAGGGGATGAGAGCATAGGTAGAAAAAGGAATCAAAAGAAGAATGTAAAAGAGAGAAAAATCGAGAAAAATGAAATTAAACTGACGCTCCAAAACAAAACATGGGGTGTCCTGGGGCTGACAGCACATTTAACTGGGTTATGGTGAAGTCACATCCTGAACTCGTGGTTTCTCAGTTCCTGTAGAATCCAAACCTAGACTGAGGCTCAGCTTCTCTAGCTATGTATGAACACCAGCTGAAGCTTACCTCCATGGATGGGAAATTCAACTTATCTTTTACCAATGTGCATTTTCTGAAGTCTATACAGGAATCAGCTGCTGCTAATCATATTTCTAAGCTGCCAGGCTAGCTGAAAGTCACATCAATCACCTGCTGTCTTTTGGTGGCTGCCATACCAAGTAAATACCTTCCAGCACCCCATGGAGCTGCTGGGCCACGACTGTGCTGCTTAATATTTTTGAGAGTTCTATACTTTGTCAAACACTGCTGAAACTGGTCTGCAAGCAGAGTTATCCATGGAGGAAAGAAGAGGAGTGACACAGACAGCATTGTCTTAAAATAATAGACTACACTTCCACATAAATCTTGAACTGCATAGTTTATTTATTTTTAAATTTAGCATATATATATGCACAGTGTGAACAAAGATGCAGGGATCTGATCATGTATGTTTTTTAAACTAATTGAAATGCATACATTAATAACAATTTCAGTGGGGTATTGCTAACTTAAAATCTATCTGTGGCATTCAAAATACCTCTGGGTTCTCTGGAATTTTTTATTAACCATCTCATTAGCAGTATCGAAATCGTGCAGAATCAGTTTGGGGTACATCTCCCTTTGTGCGGAGACTGAAACTGGACCACTGCAGAATTCCACAAGCAACAGGCATAATCATCAAGGGCAAGCCATGTTTAGATCGTTAAGAGCGAGAAATCACTGCAAGACGATTTAGAGAGGGGAAAAAACCCTAAACACCACTACAGTTGTTTCTGAGACACAGATAAGCCATTTCGTCAAAAAATGGATTAGGGACACATTGGTCTTTTACTAATTTGCTTCAGCTTTCCTAGAGTTTTGCCCTGTCTTTTCAAGGTAAGTCAACTTACATTGCAAATCTAAATGCTAGATAGAAGGTCCTGAGATTCATTGCTTTTTCTGAAATAGCCTTTCTGATCTTCCCTTGGCTACATACGGTGCTGTATTGGCTGCCAGTGTGTTTGCATAATGCATGCTCTGCAGTAAATTGATTCCTTACTGAAAAATATAACATGTTAATGTCTGTGGAATTTGTTGCAAAGAAAGCAAGCTATGTCTGGGACATGCTTCAGTTGAATGGCCAAGTCATTTGACCAGGCATTTTAAAGGACAACTGTAAATATCTCCTTAAAATCATCAGTACAGCTAAAACTAAGTGTCGCCAGAGAGAGTTCTGAGTTAAGGGGAAAGGTACCCCCCAGCCTGAGCCAATGCTCTCCCTTTGTTTATTCACACATATGAAGACAGTGAATCAAAGCTGGATTTGGGATACAATGTGAGAAGGGGACAGAAGAACTGCAGTGATCTGTTCTTCTCTTACCATTGCTCCCTCCCTAGTTCTGACATGTCCAAGAACAGTAAGAGCAGGTTGCACAGGTGGAGTGAATTAGCCAGTCTTCCGTAGAAAACATTTCCCCAGTAAATTGAGTCAGTGATTGGTTCTAGAGTCAGCTAAAAGAGGCTGCTGGCCTGTGGCATTCCAGAATTGATGGCCAGAGCTCATGAAATATGATGACTTTCGTTCCTGTGAAAAAGAGAACTACCATCATGAATGGGCATTCCCTCATTAAATTTTAACATCACTTTGTCCCCAGTAGAACCCCAATGCTCTAAAATCAAAACTCAGAGTTTCTTCCCAACATCTCAGCAAACGGTTTTTAGAAATAATTTTTGTGAAAATGAGAATGAAATTTTTCTTACCATGATGCAGGGAAGTTCTTGGCACAGGAAACTGTTTGATGGCTCTAATGATGTAAAAGAGCTCCCCTGAAGTCAAGGCAGCCATATAGATTGCTGCAATAAAAACGGATGCTCTGGACTCCAGCTAAGATATTTTTTTGTTGTCTGGGAACTCACAAAATATTAACGTATTCTAATAACCTACTTTTAAAAGAACATGGTAATGATTAGCAATATAACCACTGAGATTTCAAAGTTTAGGGAAAGAGACAATAGCCATTGCACCATTCTCACACTGTCAGAGGACTAAGTGTGCTATAAGTGTAAACTGTGACTTCTCTCCCCACATAGCTCCTATGTCTCAGTAGAGGGAGCAGATTTTAGAAGAAAAATTTGCAGAAAATTCTGATTGTGAGGACTTCAGACCCACATCCAGTTATGCATCCTTGTCTGACTGCTAGATAAGGAACATGACACAACCCAGAGCTTACAAATTTTTCTAGTTTATATCCTAAATGATGTCCTATAAAAAGGAAAGGGAAAAAAGAGCTATTATTCTTTTTGTGGCTAAATCTTTAAAGAATGTTATCAACTGAATAAAACACTAAAAACAGACACCTGGACCATCTAAGCTTATGCAAGGGACTGAATAATGATGCATTACATATGAAGTTTCCTATGGGAAGGCCAGAGCATTGCATATCTGCATGTTGTTGACAGTGGAATTTTAAGCAGTGTTTTTCATAAGGCAAACTTACAAGGTAGAGAAATTTAAGAGGATATGAAGGGCAAGTGCATAAGCATGTCTGAAGGAAAGTCATTAATAGCATAAAATATTCGTCATAATAGCCTGATAAATGAGCTTTCATGCATCCTACTCAGGATTCACTGCATTTCAATATGCCTTTTTTTAATTACCGAATGTAAATGAATTGACCTTGAGCATAACTTGAATGCTGGCTCATGATTCTTTACACGAAGACTCGGTTCATTCAACAATGTCAGTGGAGTAAATTTACAGTCATTTTGCTTCTAATGCACAAGTCAGCAGAGGAAGTTAAAGCTTTTTTGTACATCACTGTTCTTGCCAGTAAGCTGAGGTTACCTTACCTTTATTATCTATTCGTAGCCTGCGCATGACTATTCTAGATACATATGGTCATCAGATGTGCAAATTAAAACGAATTTTATAGAGAATATAAAGAGGAAAATTTACGAAGATCCTACAAAAATAGTTGCATTTCACTTTGTTCCAGTACATCTTCCTCTTTTGGCACAGTAAATTTTTAATTAGGTGGAATTTATTTATCTTGCTGTTCTCTATGTTCCTCTGTAACTGACATAGCCCAGAGGCAGAAGCTGGTTTGATCTCTTTGAGACACACACCCCATCAGAAATTGCAACATTACACTTACACCAATAGTTGAGAATTCAATTCTCAATCAAGTTGAAAAAGCAACTTCTGTCTTAGCTGTTCTTTTTGTATTTCCACTTAAGATATATTCCAGTCATTGCATTACTCATGCCTGGACTTACAATTATTTGTGATGTATCCTTGTTTTCCCTCACTTCAGACTAATTCTATCAACTAAGCTCACTGTGGCTGGTAAATTAATTTCTTCAGATGCAGGCAGGGTTCATCTTCATACCAGCCACACAATGCTTCAGAGACAGAAAGACAAACACCTTCTTAAAAAATTATCTCCACAATGTCAGTATTTGCTTTTCTTGAAGAGCGAGCCATCTCTGGCGGCCTTTGTGGCTCAGCATACTCCGTTTCCACAAACAAATTTTCACTGTGTAAGTAACAAAAATTCTCCAACATGGAGAGAGAAAACTGAAAATGTGTAGGGAAAAAAAACAGAAAAGTCTAGAAGATTTTTTTTAAATATAGATGTTTACAGACAAGTGTGTATACTATCAAATTAAAATAAACAGAAAAAAATGAGATAATTTCAGACATGTCACTTGACATTCAGTTACTGTGGCCTATTGCAAGTATTCTTGAAACACCCTCTTCTAATTTGCTGGTGGTATGAATTTGGGTTTGGAACAAGGACATGTATCATTTCTTTATGAAGCAATTTTCTGATCCTCTGCATTTATTACAGCTGTAGTCCTGAGAGTTTATACCTGACCTTGATTACCATTTGATATTTATACAATACTAAATGGGATCTTCTGCACAAAACTGCCACAACAATCATGCCTAACATTGCTTAATTCTGCAACAGGATTCTTGTTTATTGTCTCCATCTACCTAGAAATTTGAAACTAACTGGTAAAATAGAGGCAGATAGGGAGACACAGAGGAGAATCATCTGCAAAGTAAATGAGAAAAGGGACCTGTCAATTGTAATTGCTGCATAAATGAAACATAAAGCCTGTCTAGGTAATTCACCCCCTCTCCGTTTTGTTTTGTTTTGTATTTTTAAGACAACTGCAGGCTTATGTTTACTTTTCTTATGACAAATATAATTTCTTATTTAACAGTCTCCTCCTCTTTCAATGAATGAAGAGGCAGAAAACTAACTTGTCTTATTGGTAGAATTTTTCTTCTAGAGCTTCAATTCCAAATTATAGCTTTTAATGAAAGTTGTAAACAGAAGACCTTCTTGTTTTTCAGCAAAGTTGAAAGTTTCAGCATGACATTTGAGCATCACTACATTACCTCTCAAGATTCAACATTTTTTTTTAAATTCATTATGTAGTCTGTCATATTTCCCAATCATCACTTGCCTAGAAATTTCAAAATCTTGTGCAAAGGTACACTCTTAACTCCATTCACTTCTTCGTAATTACTCTGGATTTACCAAGACTGGAATACAGTCCCTGATGTGTATTGTTAGAAATCAAGAGCTTCTTTGACCTTGGAGAAATCATGTGTAGAAATCAGAAGAAAAACAAAACTGCTTGCCTGAAAAAAATTAGTTATTCCATATCCCTCAAATTATTACAATTATTACAAACTATTATGCAATTAAAAGGTACAGTAGTGCATCATACTAGGACCACATCTTTGTAACTTTCACGGATCAACCTTTCAGAAATTTCATTTATTTTCAATGGACTATTGAAAAACATTATTTCAAGTGTTTCATTGTGGGCCCAATGATAAAAATGTACAAGTTTTTAAGACAACATATTCCAAAGCAAATTGCATATAGACATATTAAATGTATGTACTGGAATCATAACAGCAGGCAATCTTGATTCTCTGAGTATTTTTCTCTTCTTTGTGAGCTTCACTTTGCAAACTTTACTTTCTTTTAACATAATGAAAATATTTGCACATTCTTACATCCATGTAACTACATATTTGCACATGTATGCCTGTTGAAAATATTATTAAACATTTTAAGGCGTATGTGGAAGAACATATTGTTAAAAATCTGTGTTCTGAACATGGAAAATTAATAATTAGCAAGGAGTTCAGTCAACTGCAGTTACAGAGAGTGCCTCTGAGAAATTCTTTCCACTTCATAGAGTGTTTTAAAAACATCAGTAGTTTGCCCAGTAGAATGCACATTCTCAAAAGCTTTACTTCTGTAAATCCCATTATCTGCCTTCCTCTCAATTACATTCCTGAGGAAACGGCTGAAGTATAGCAGACGCTGAGGGGTAGGGAACAGAGGCAGGTAGCCAGACTTTATTCTAAACTTGTCTTTTTGCTCTATAGCAAGGACCTTAATGGAGGATCTATACGCATATAAGAATTTCTAACAGTATGGTGAGTAATAGCTACTGTTCTTTAAAGTCACCTGCAAAGAGGAGGATTATTTTGCTCCATTATATATGCTATCTTAAAATGAGCCTTTACTCTTATTAAGAGGAAGAGTGTACAAACTCAAGTTTCATTGTTGTCTTTCTCCACCACATAAAACACATCAACAGATGATACATATGGAATATATATATTCCATAATTGCATACTTGCAATGTACATCTAATATTATAAACACCACTACTCCAAATACTCAGATCTGTCATTGCAGAGAATTTAAATTTTGCCAGAACCAAGTGTATGGCCAAGGCACATCATACCAACCTCATACTCATCCTAGGTCAACTGTACTTAATGAGAAAAGATAAAGGAGTGATAAATGTGTCATCAACATTACCTTGATTTTTTTGTACAATTTTTTATTTAACTTGGCCTCACCTCAACAGCTGGGCATTTTCTCATACAGCATTTGGCCTATTTCTTCAGCCCAAACAAGTATGTTTAGGAACATGTTTTTGTTATATTGTCCTTCATTCCTGTTCAGACCTTCAATTTTAACTGAACAATATTAAGATTTATATAGTGGCTAAGACAAAAATGGCCGAAACATAAGCACTGCCCACTGTGGATGAACAGCAGAAGAAACCAACAAAGTCACCACAATTATTTATAATGCAATAGTGTATTGTCAAAACCTGTAAAATCATAGTAAGATGATAGTGCTGCCTTGCTATGCAAGAGTTGAGACCAAAAAGTCATCAGGTAGGGTAAATTTGCAGATGAAGAAATGCAGCAGAAAGAACTTGAAGTCTAGTTACTGGGTTTTTTTATGTTGAAGATAATGAGCAAGCAACCCAGAAATATTTTTATACCATAAAATCAAAATAAAGATATTCTAACAGAAGATGATGGAACATCAGGAACATTTCTCATGTATTAAAATCATGTGAGATAATCCCCACAAACCCTAAGTCAGACTGTATATGCCTGGCTGTTAGTTCCCCTCTATGCTGAATATTCTAAGGACATAGTGAATGGATTAAAGTAAGCTTTGCTAAGTGCTTAGAGGCTGCTTCATCACTGAGCTTTAGGGGATCAATTTTTTTAATGTGGAAATGCAGTTCAGATTCCACCTCTCAAGAATAGCACTCCTTTGTCAAATTAAAATTCATGTTTAATAGAAAATTACATTAGTCTTTAATATTCCTACGTCTTCAGTTTCAGCTCTTTAGCAGAAAGATTTTAGGAAGAAGATCTGTGCTAAAATTTGAGAAGTCTGACAAACATTAGAGATGCTGAACTGGTTGTCCAGCGAGTCAATCAGGGATTATGATTTTATAAAGCTATAACATTTTTTAAGCACAAACTCTCTCTCTGTGGCTTTGTTACATAGATGGAAGCAATTAACTGCTTACTGGTTAGATTGCAGATGGTTTAATTTTTGCTAAAATCTGAGCAACACATTATATCCAATAAAAGGTTACTTTGCCAAACCTACAAAACCAAAACAGCTGAACAAAATAATCCTGGAGTTGAACACACTTCAGACAAATCAACAAGGCAGCTTGTAAATCCAGAGCAAGAATGTAAATTTCCAAACAGTAACAGTCAAACTTCATCTTGTAAACAGAAGCATACTAAGATTATCTGCTGAGCACCCAAATTTCCCTTGTTACAGACAAAATTCAGAAATACATTAACAATTTACAGCAGTTTTACTGTAACTACTAACTGGATCAATTTTTGTATTACTGCATATACCAAGAAACGATACCTCCTATGCTGACAATAATGTTGGTCAAAACTGGAATCCAATTCCTCAAGACACTAACAAAGCAGTTTTATTCCAAAATGGAATGAAACATGACATTTTCTCTCCACCCAACACTATGAACTTTGAAAAAATGAATAGAGTCAAGATACATTTTACTTAAAAAAAAAAAAAGGCATTCTCTTCCCTTCAACAGCCCTGTATGCCACACTACCTCACAGCCAGACCTACAGAAGCCATGCAGTTAATGAGCCTGATTATTGAAGCTGCTGAAGAACCTCAGATTTTTAATGGATCCTTATGAACTGCCATGTTCACCACACTGACCATATCCATTCTGAGAATCTGTGCTTTTTCAACAGAAAAGCATTGAATCCAAAATAGTCTAAATTAACTAAATAATCTAAATTACTCTCTCTATTGTCAGCAGAAGGTTAAAGTTAGCAGACGTACCTGAGAATGCAGAACTGGCAGGAATATTCTGGTACGATTTTCAGCTACTATAAGCATGCAAGGAGGACAAACAAAATATGTATGAAACGAAACACTATTTAAATCATTAAGAAGTGAAAAACATCGCAGATATTATATACATTCAGATGCTGGTTCAGTGACTTATTTTGTGCCTTATCATAACCAGACTCCTTTTTAACATGCCTTGGAGGGCTTGTGAGAGTAGAACAAATATCTTCCACAGTGACAAGAGTTCTGCACATAAATTCTGTAGGTGAAATATGTTTGTTCAAGAAAATATATATCAATAAGAGATCCCTGTAGAGACTGAAACCTAAACAAAGTAAACAGAGCATATGCATATGTTTATTTCCTCAAGAAACTTGAGAAGACAGCACATAGGAAAAGAATTGCATTAAAGAGAAACTCCCAGCTGACAGCCCTTGTTTCTGAGAACACACCAGCTGGTTCCTTAATAATGCAGCTGTTCTTCTGACTGACACATGTTCATCTGTGTACTCAAAGCTTTATAAACAGCAAGATAAAACTAGCCAGCACAGTTGTTTACTTGAGATTTAGCTGTTACAATATTTTAACTCTCTGTATCAAAGTGGAGAATTCAGGTACTTATTTATACTCTGTTCATTTGATTCTTGGCTACACCTTGAAAGCAGCTACTTTGCTTTTCATTCTACACACTAGGACACTACTAAATCTTAGAACTTCCCCAACCATCACGTAAGAGACGTACAATACTTTAGGCAAGTACTAACAGCTGATTGTTATACAGTAGCTTTTGCAAATTATAAACAAGTAAAGCAGCTTAACCCATAAACCCCCTCTGACACTGCATAACAATTTCTATGGAGTAGTTCAAAACATTTCCACTCTGTTTTTCTTTGGTTCTTGGTCGTTAACAGTTAATGCTGCTCAAACGCTTACTGCCAATATCTGGCCAAATGGAAGCTTCCTGTGAACTGAATTTGACCCACAAGTTGCCCATTAGGTAACAGTTATACGTTAATATATGATACACAACTAAAACTCTTTAGTATACACTTGTCAAATTTTTTTGCTTATTCTCCTCAAACACCTGTCAAATATTTACATCTATTGACACTTGTCAAATATTTACGTATATCGTCAAATAATTACATATATAGTCTGTATATTCCCCTTCTGGGTGCCTTATGGCCCAAGGACAGTGAAATGTACGCAGCCAACTTCCTATAAAGGTTCTAGAAACCTCATTCAGCAGTTTACCCTATGAATTAAGACGCATTATAGGAAATCTCAGAGGACTGAAATTTTGCTCTTTATCCACAGAGCTGATGACAGAAAGTGCATGACAAGAATACACACTGCGCTATGCTCAATTATGACTGTCCAGCTAACCTGACACTAGAGATCCAGTTAACAACACTATTGCATCCCTATTTACAGAAATACACCTTCTCATGGACAGATGTAACCCCAAAGTGTGAAGAGCCACAGCAAGCCTTTCATCACAATTGTGGCTTTTCATGCTGTCTTTATTCTTACCTAATTTAAAAAAAATAGTTTTATATATTCTCCAAATTGTAGAGCATTTAAACACAAGAATTTTTACCACCTTGCATGAATGCAGTACTTGCTGACAGGCTACAGAAACTTTGTGACAGAGATAATCCTTCCTATGATTTGCTCTCAGCTGCTAAAGGCACACTTGATGGGGTTAGCAATCACAGACTGCCGCTCAGCAAAGCAGTGTGATTCAAATAGAAACCATTTTAAGCACGTCAGCGTTGATAATTTTCTATTTAGTTGTTACATTTTTCCAGCTCAATGAACAGAGAAAACACGCCTTCTGCTTCGAGACTCACCTTAACACAGAAGGTGGATGTCTCTAGCTGTAAATTGAATTATTTTTCTTCCCATTTCTCAATTAACAAAAAATGAACATGGTCTCTTTTGAGCTTCCATGTTGGCTGAGTTGCCCAGTCAGATCCCCCCCTTTTAATTGAAGTAAAAAATTGGAATATCAGCATGGTCTGGATGATTAGGCAAGTAGGTAGGTGAATATAAGCAAGGTGTTCAGAGACAGAATTGGCTTGTAAAGACCACTCCATAGATTCAAGCAACATTTTTGGATGTCATTTGATTTCTCTGAAAAAAAGAACATTTTAAAAGAACTGTTCTGCTAAGAGTCCACACTAGTAACTTCCTTTCCAACAGATCACTATTTTTTGCTGAATACTGCCAGGATTGTCTGTTCTAGTTCTGTTCTCTATTCCTCATTCATCTCTTGCCTCACAGATACAGTATGCTCCTTCACCCATGAAGAATGAAATAATGTCTATCCTGGTGGTTTATTAACAGAACAGACAGCCTAGAAATGAATTGCCCATATTTTGATTCAGACAAAAAGCCAAAGATTTTACCACTCTTGGGTCCAGATGCCTAGGTAGAAAAAGTTTTAGTTGATCAAATGATAAAGAGCTCTTTGGAAAGTCAAGTGTGAGCTTGCAATTAGAGTCTAGTCTAGTCTATACTGCATTACATGTTTGAAATAATGCTGAAAAGGTAAAAATATAAAACCTTTTGGTTGCTATTTAAAACTGGATTTATAATTGTATGAATACTGTTCTCAGTAATATATAAAATGGAATAGCATTAGTCTGTAAGCATAGATTTCAAAGCTAAAGTTATGCAGCCCTTTAAGACATACTCCACTGCACTCTATTCACCATTACAAACCCATGTTCACATCCTCTGGGAATTCAGAGGACCAAGTGTTAGGGAAATACTCCAGTCTCAGTTTTGAGGCTGAAACAGCGGCACGTGCATTTTTGCATGGACAGTCACATCTGTAAGTATTTCTTTCTCTGTCTTATTGCATATTTAATAAAAGTTAAACTACAAATATATATACAATATACATAATATATACAAATATGTATATATATTTATGAACATGTTTATGCTAAAATAATCACATTTTCCTCATACACAGGAGTGTGCTAAATATTAAGAGCCTGGCAAACTGGCTCTTTTAAAGCAGTGATCACTATTTGCATTAAATTAAAACTCTCAATACTAGTAGAAAACCTGCTGCTTTTTTCCCCAGTAGTAACACGGTCATTTCCTAGTATATTGAACATCCTGAGCAGTGACGGTATAAGAATTTGCTTCTTTGGGAAGCAGTGGATGCAGTATGAACTTAAAGTTGTTTTTACGTGACAGGGTACTCAAAAATAGTTTTGAACATAAAATCATTTCCCAGTTCATTAGTTTTTCAAACTTATCAAAATTGCCAATATCGAACAAATGTACCCTTTGAATGCGACCAATTGTTAGTATTTCAATATCTTGCAAAATAAAACAATATTTTCAAATTAAGAGTTGCTTAGAAATGTGAAAGCTAAGCAATTCATAATTAAAAACTTGAAGGGTTTGGTGGAAGCTTCTTAAATTTTTATTTTTTTAAGGACAGTTTGTCAAAATCTACAAAGATCTAGATCAGTAAACCTGCCGACTTCACCAGAAATATTTGCCTATTTGCATATATTTCACTGAGTGCAATTCATAAGAGACTCAGAGTAGTTATCCTAAAAATGACTAGCAAAGATTCATAAATCCATTATATGCTGCTTTATTACTAGGCATCACCCTTTTGTTTCATCTATTTATGGCAAAACAGTGCGAACTGAAAAATTTCTTTATATAAATGTGCATAAAGATACCTTGCAGCTAGCAAGTCATGGTATAATTCTGCAGCGTTGATGCAAGTCTAAAAGATTATTTTAAGTGCACAGTAAAAAAATGTTTATAAAACATACTAGTTTGTGTCCTCAAACGAAAGTACAAAGAAAGTCAAAGCACAGTGGCATATTTTTAATGGTTCTTTGGCCTCTCACAACGTTCCCCCAGAATGACAGGGTGATGGACCTATTACTCCTTTCTTGATCTAACATCCAGTGTGCAGCTGAAAATCTTCCAGGCCATAAGTGACAAGTGTGGTAAGCACCATCACTGCTGAACTAGACTGTTTTAATTCCCACCTTTGTCGGTGTGCAGTAATGAGCCTGTCTGCTCCATCACCAAAGGAAAACACACTAATCTTTCTGAAGACATCAGTTTGAAGTACCAGACTTTATGCAGAGGACTCACACATATGAGTGGCTAACCCTGCTCATGGCCTTTTTGAGTTATTACTGAAGCTCAGATGCCAAAAATTAAGAATCGTCCTGTACTACATGACCTACAAATGTGAACCAAACTCCAAAGAAAACTCTCTTACATAGAAATGAATTTACACCATCTTACTAGACTGAAAATAAACCAAGGAGGGTGACAACTGAGTGCACAGTGTGGCAAGGAATGAAACCCTGGATGATACAGCCACTAAATTACTAAAATTAATCACAGCTACAGTAACTGAAGTCATGAATATGAAACTCCAATGGTAACTAAATTCCATAGTATCTTAACAGAAATATTGGAACTTCATGTAATCACCTAAGGTGTTTATTTCTATACTTAATTTTTTTGTACTGAGCGTTGAGGGGTTTTTGCTGAATCATCAGACTTCACCTCAGCAACATCAGTGATGTCTAATGTTTTGGGTTTTTTTAATGAATGGAATTGACCTTTATCCAACTGTTCACTGCCTTCCTTGGTGCTTACTTGTACAAACCCATTAAAGTGAACAGAATTATTCATGACAGTTCGTACCACAACCTGCACCACCAACACTGATCATGATTGGATTCATACTTCACCAAAAATTTTTTGAATTCTTCTGAATCAAAGTGCAATAACATTCATTTATAAAGGATATAGATACCAAGGACTATTAAACTTGAAGTGAATATAAAAAGCTTTATTTATGTGTGAAATATCAAAGAACCATTAGATCTGGCATTCAGATTATCTTGTTTTGTGCTGTAGTTATGTACTAAAATATTTGACCTGTTCAGGTAGCTATGACTACGAGTGAAATACCATCTGTATTTCATGATCATTCAGTAAATAACTTCTGGCGATGAAGTAAAAAGGCTCATAAACTGTGTGATTTATTTGATAATGGAATAATGTTCTTCTTTGCAGACCCAGACTTTAAATTTGATTTAACTGCACAGAATTTTTATAAGCATATATATGTGAGATTGATCACATTTCAAACATATTCTGAAGGAAAAGTGGGGTGGTGCACTTAAGAAGAAACTTAAATTAGCAACTCAAATTTTAAAAAAAAAAATTTAGTCAAATGTGTAATAAATTAAACACCAGAAACAGCATTTTAAGACTTAACAGGAAAAAAAATGACTCAACTCTCCATATTAGGAATGACTTATTGATTGATAAAGCCGCTTCCTTCTTTGGAAGTGATTTAAGTTGGTGTCATTTTGCACATGTTTTTAGACACAGTTGAGTGTCTTACAACTGTATGAGAAAGACATGGGGAAAGGCTCAAAGTTGGATCTGTTTGGGTTTTTTCCACAGAACACCTCATTCTTCTGGTCTATCTAGTGTTGCTCTCATACATATTCATTGAGTGAAAACACTTTAAATTTGATAGTACTCCATGTCCATGTTTTCACTCAATGGAAGGTAAGAGATTTCAGAAGATGCATTGCAAAGAAATATTGTTCTTAAGGAGCTCCAAGGATAGGCCAACATAATAAAGCACTCACGTTCACTGACATCACTACTGAGCAGAATACAGACACCAAATTTGGCTTTTCTCCACTCCAAAGCATATTAGGGGTCATAAATCCCCAACATCTACTCTATCATATCTTTTGCAGGAATATTTACAAGTATTGATGGTGAACCACTGATGAAAATAACTAAGTCTCCCAGGTAAAATCCATCTTTTCAAGTGATCATGCCAGGCTGTTGAGATCTATGACATTTCCAATCCAATAAAATTGACTTTGTTGGAAGTACTTAAAAGATTTTTTTACTGCATTATCTGATGCAGCAATATGTCCTTGCAAATAACCAGCTCTCTCCCCTTCCTTTGGTCCATATTTCAACATCATAACTTACACTGACTGTAGTAGGATATCATGCAGATAAAGATATTATTAAGTAAAATAATGTACTAATCAGTCCATACAAGGCTGCTGGTGTCCATCTACCCCTTAATTCAGTAGAGGTTTCATCTCTTTATAGGAACACTATACCTAACAGCATCTATGGATCTTGCTCATAGTCCAAAGGATTTTTTCACAGAAAAAGTACCTCACACAGAACCCTGGACTGCCATTAACACAGTCTATTTGGTTTCATTTATCTTCACCTTTAATACAGAGCAAGTTTCTGTCAGTCAACTTTAAAATAGCAACAAAGTCTAACAGCAATTTGCCAACAAGACTTTTATTTCTAAAATATGTTATGTAGATAAGGAATACTTGAAAGCTTAATGACTTCTTACTAGATCAATGATAGCATATAAAGGTGTTTGTCTTTTTAAGGGGAAAAACAAAGGGTTTTCGGCTCCAGACTCATTTCCTTTGAATATTCTTTCAGAAATTTAAAAAAAAGTTAGAAAGACTTTATTTAGTTTTAACAAGGTCAACAGACGAAAGGAAAAAAAAAATAAAATAAACAGCTTGTGCCAGAATGGAGGAGGAAGCAAACTGAAAAGCAATATACACTTGAGAATCATAGGATTTTGCTATTTGAAACCTCAACGTTACCAAACGCTTTCCCTAAAAATAATCCCCGTTTTAAAGTTCCATGTTTCCTTCTCGTCAGTGCATTCTGCATTCAGCCTGCCCAGAGATCTTTGACTAAGCTTGAACACTACTTATACTGACCACCCCAACACACCCCCCAGTCACTACCAATACTATCTGCAGTTTAAGATCCTGCCAAAGGCTGGCTGAGTAGGACTCTTGGACTGCCAATGTTGCCACTGCTTCAGCACGTGAAGGATCAACAATATGACGCTTCTTAAACAAGTGACAAATTCTGAAACAAAAAGGTCAGATAATCTCAGAACCGCCTAGGTATCAAAATAAAAATTTATTTCCATGCAGATTTTTATGATAGCTGTCTTGATTTCTTAAGGGAATTGTCCCAGCTTGATTGACATGACACTCTTTGAGATACACAGCAAAAAGTGAATGTGACCAGTTCTTGTACTTACGGGTCACCCCTGTCAGACTGTGTTGATAAACAGAAAGGTCTGTCAGCAGAGAGCAGAGAAGATTTCTTTCAAATTAAGCACACCCTAGAGCACACTTTGTCTGGGAGATGCTGAAGTATAAGATATCTTCTTCACTAACAATACTAAAAAGTTTTCTGGGCATTTCAGGAGAAAAAAAAAAAAAGAGTGTTACAGTTTATGTGGTTATACAGTCTGGTACATACCTCAGGATTATACCAAAGTATCATATAAATACGTGAATTGTTCCTTCAGTTGTAACCATTATTTTAACTTCTTGGTTAAACACAAGAAAATGTTTCTTATAAGGGTTTGTTGCATTTTCAGAAATAGTTTGTAGCTTACTGTAGATGGGCAACTTTCAATTTTTCAATAATTGCAGGTAATTTCTTTTTTTAAAGGAATGAAAATACAGCTTAGTGAAACTTAGTCTGTACATTTTTTCCGGAAGATTACAATACTCAAAGTGAAAATTATATTAAATCCAACACATAAAACTTTATGGAATTTTAAAAGTCTAAATTCAGAATTAGCACTGACCCTCACTTTCAGTGGTTTACCCCTAAATTTTAGTTCAGAAATGCAGAGAGGAGGTAAGAATACACCCTAATCAATGATCCATTGAGAGAGATAAAATTCTACTGAAGCTCAACGGGCTTTTTTTGTATTCATAAAACAAAATATTATCTTCTTGTGGTAATTTTTCTCCCTAGGTTTAGACTTTGAAATGCTAGCCTTTTTTTCCATATAGTTATAGAAATGAAAAACAGAATGAGGAATGGGAAGTTATTCCAAATTTTTGATTCTTAATGCTCACCAATGGTCAGAAAGTTGGATTATAAAACCACCTTTTAGGTCCAGTGGGAAAACTATGTATTAGCTACTTAGGGCTTTTAAAAAGACTTTTTAAAAAGTCAGTCATGCACCGAGGGCAGAACTTGTCCTTGGGGTTTATTTCACACACTTTTTGGTGCCTTATCAGATCACAAATTTGTGACTCCATAGATTACATCAGGTTACTCTCTCCCACTATTAGGTTTTCCCATGGAAAGAGCACTAATAAGATGCAATAATCAAAACCACAGACAATGTGGCAGAATGCTTGAAAGAAAATACATCATTGTGGTAAACACTCTTCCTTCAGATGCCACTAGAGTAACTATGCAGTTCATAAGGCCTGACTTTAACAATTGGCAAGTGTTCTGTATTACTGCTTGTTTATCATTTGCAGAAATAGTTTTAGCAGCAGTCTTTATAAATTTATTATAGAAGTCATCTAGCAAGGTTTTAATTTTCACTAGATATATTAGCTCTAAAACCGTGAGCCCTTCAGACTTCTTTTTATTCAGAAAGCCTGCACATAAACAAGATTACAAGTATCAAGATAATTGACTTTACTCAGGTTACTGTAATAATAAAGTTTTCTGCTTTATGTAAATTCCTATAAAAAACAGACAGACCAAGTAATCACTGATGATATTGCCAAATGCTCACACAGAAGCAGTATCATATTAATAAAACATTTCTGAGTTGCTTCATTCTGCAAAGAACATAATTGGAGCATGGATGAAACATATATCAGTATTCACCAAACTGAAATACCTAATCCCATTTAAAAAAAAAAAAAAAAAAAAAAAATCACACTGGTAATTCACCTTTTCATCTAAATAGCCAGAAAAGCTATATATAAGTAAGATTCACTGTACTTAAAACATGCATTTTCTACCCCTAATTCATACCAGTCAATTTCAGCCGAGGATAAGAGGTTTTTAGAATCTATATGATTTTATCTAAGAGCAGACCTGCTGATTCAGTGGCAATTGTTCTCAGGATTATCTCTGATTATTATGGATCCAACAAGAAGCATGTGGACCAGAACTCAGAGAAATGAATTAATCCGAGTGAAACTGAACCAGCAGTTACAGAATGGAATTCTGACACAGTATCCTCCCAGAGAATGACTTTATAAACTATTAATGGAGTGTGCCCACTGTGGCAATACAATAAGAATTTAACCCAGAGGAATATAAAACACAGCATTGTCCCATAATAGGGCAGAGACAGCCTTTGTTCTGTCTTTTTAGCTACGATGAAATTGCATCCAGTGGTGAGATACTAGTCATCAGATTGTTACTGCGGGAATATTGGTGGCAGCCATTGTTGCAAGTAGTCTTTAAATATAATGAAGTAATAATATAAAGAAGGAGGGGGGAGTTTCAGAGCAGCTTTGAGTGTGTACTTGTTACTCTTACCACTTGCTGTGAATATCACTGGGAAAGGTCACTTGAATCCAGCAGTTCACAGCATCTTGAACTGCTGGCTCAGATAAAGGCATTAGACTGTGGAAGATAATACGTTCTTCCTTCTCTAAGATATTAAACTAAGCTACGCCTCTTGATCCCTACACAAGAATTTTAATTTGCCCAGCAAGGATAACATTGAATACCATCAAAATATTTTCTTTTGACAGTGGTACAAAATCACAGAAAGCCTTTTAATGACCCATTTAAATCCTACTTTTTACAGCACATTAGTGTGCCCACACAGTGTAGCCAGGGTCTAAAGATACTCACTACATCATACTATGCCATAAAAGTGGATGCAAAAATCACCTCCACACAACTATGTCTGACACTGATAGCTGAAAGCTTCTTATTAGCATCACCGTACTTTTAATGGCTCACATCACTTGACCAACTGATATGATAAATAAATTGCTGGGTTTCTGCTTGTTTCCCCTTTTTACTGTACTGTTGTTCTTGAAATAACTCACTTTAATGCCCTCTGCAAGGAAATGATGACAAACACCCCCAATACAATGGGGGAAACACACAGTATTGGCCTATCTGTAAGTGTGACTTTGGGAAGGATGTTTCACTTCTTCCACAGCTCCTCTGTACAGACACAGTAATTCATGATTTAACAATACACAGGCTCTCTTTATTTCCATAATAATTTCTGGAAATGAGGTTCAGGTCACCCCTATTAAATTGAACCATATGTTGAAAATATTTGTTTTCTGTATATTTAGCTGCAAAGTGAAATATTTTAACGCAAGATATTTTACATATGCATCAACATTCAAAATTCCATGAAAGAAACTTCACGGTTTGACTCACCCTTGACAAGACTAAGCCAAGCTTTACACAATTTTCCTTTGAATTAACCACCCTGGTTAGCACTTTTTGTATGAGCTGCAATATTGCCCTAGCACTTAAAAAAACATAGATCAGGAAAAACAAAATTAAATGGGGTTAAGTGGAAGTATGTTTCTTAAACTTTAAAAAAAAAAAAAAAACCCAGAAAGGAAATCATAAAAAATAAAATGTAAGATTTTCCTGGCCTTACTGTCTTTAGATTTTGATGATCATTCCATCAGTATTTCTCAAGTGGAGATCCAAGAAAGAAATACAACTTAACACCTATAATCAGAGCTACCTTCTTGTTCTCCACGTGAAATTTTCAGCCTTTTAAGAACTATTGAAATCACCTTTTCCCAAAACAAGATTAAACCATGAGAAACATTTTGAATTTTTCCCTGTAAACACTGCAAAATCAGTCAAAAGCTGTAACACTATTTAGTATCTGGCTGTAACAGTGATTAGTGTCTCAAGCAATACCAAATGTGCTTATAAATATTCACACATCATGTAAATTCATTTCTTTTGTATCTTTATGCTAGAATAGGAAAGAAGAAAAATACTTCTGTGACAAAAAGTACCAGAGTAAAAGCAAATCATTACAAAGCTGTATAAATCAGAAACTTTGAAACATGCAAGATAAATCTCTTTTTCTTTGTCTTTTAACATTTCAAGATTAACTTTTTTAGCAAGGTCTAGTTACCAATAGCTAGCCCAAATTTTTTTTGTTTAGCAACTTACTGTATGTTAGATATGTATCACTTACATGCACTGCAAAGCTAGCTAGAACTAGTTTAAAGAATCACTATCGAGATTTTTGAAATACCTTATAGTAACTATTCCCTTCTCTTTTTTAATATCACAGAGATGGCTGACATGGAAGTATTGCATGGCCTTGTTTGAAGAGATACGTGCATCAAGAACCCTAATCACAATTACTGTAAAAGCATTTGCTGGACTTAAAATCCATTTAATAAGGAAAAAGAAACATGACTAGCTTTCCAGGATTACCAGTCACACAATAGCAGCAATATTCAGAGCAATACCTGTGGTGAAACTGCATAAATAAGTCACAGCCTGAATTATGTTTACTTGAGATTTATCTGTTTACGCTGGGTAAATTTGAGCAACAGATTGTCAGAAGTAAAAATATTTAGAATTTACCCAGAATAAAAAGCAAAATTTGTCAACTGCATCCCTACTCCTGCCAATATTCAAGTATTTACAGACATTTGGGAAATCTCTTTCAAACAGTTATTTCTCTATTTGAAGAAAATAAAAGAAGGAACTATATAAATTTGATTACACTATTAAAAATTTTAGGACCATGTTTTTAGAAGTACTACAGTGCCTTTGAAATTTGCTTCTTCAGGGAAAAAAAAACCACCCCAAAAAGCAACTGACAGGCCAATTAAAAAAAAGGATTTAGAGGTGATAAGGATCCACATCAGAGAACCAAACTTCTTCATCAGATCTGTCAGTAGGTGTGATTTGTATATGACTTAGGAATCACTCTGACTTCTATGTTTCGTCAATGGGTAGCCAAAAATATCAAGTTTCTGGCCACTAGATGGGAACATCAGGTAAAGCTCAAAGTAGCCAATGTCACTCATCCATATGTGGTCACACAAAGACAGCGAACTCGGTCAGAGAAATCGTGTATGATATGAAATGGTCGTAGGCAGATCACTAGAAAATAGGCTTCCCTCCACATATATTTTCTCACCTGTATCAGGGATTGATTTGAATCGGCACCTTAGAAGCAAGAGACTGTTTCATTAACTTTTTCCCATATTGCTCAGTACCAAAGCCTTGATGCATAATACCGCCTTATATTTTGGTAGGTACCAGAGAGAAAATCACAGAGGCATAAGCCTTAAGTTAACTAAAATAGTGCATTTCATCTGAATGTGTCTCCAGAACAGTATTTAAATTCATTCCATGTGACTGCACAGTGGGATACCTCACTCATTTTTCTCTATTATGGAAGAAGGAAAAATGGTCTATTTGTTTTTTAGAGTGCAAAACCTCTGTGTTATACAGGCTTTCAAATGACTGAACAATTCTATGATAAAAAGGGGATGCATCTGCTGACAGTTTCAGTGCAAACTATTTCTGTTCTTTGAAGTTATTTGATGGAAACAAGTAACTGAAGCACTACTTCTCTATTTATAATATTTTTTGCTAAGAAATGACCTTTTATTTCATGTACAAGGTAATGAAATACTTGAAATACTCATTCACACACACACAAAAATGTATAGTAGTGTATCTTTTAAGACTGCTGTTGCATTCAAGGTAAGTTTTCTACTGAATTACAATGAATTACTTAGACTTTTCTAATCCCAGCATTCTAAAAAGAAAACCTCTTTCTAGTGCTCTGTGCATCTTATTATTTTGCCTAAGAACAGGTAAAATCTATTTGAGTCTGATAAAGATGTGCTTCTCAAAAGAGAAAATGAACTACTTTATTCCACTCATTTCTGTCTGGAGAAGCATTCACTGGGATGACTTTTTGATTGTGTGTATTGTTTAGGGCCCTAATGCCTGTTTTTATTGCATCCTTAAAAATGTTTGCATCATATACTATAATCAAAACATACATAGCGGTTGTAGACACTCACGTGAGTACCTCATTTACTGTATGCCACAAGGTAATAATAACATTTTATATTCTACCATAGAATCCCAAAGCATTTAAAAGCATTAGCAAGTTAAATGATATGACGACTTCGTGAACTAGGTAAAGATCTCTTCAAGATAACTTTCTACACTAATGAAATGAAATATTTTTTATTTGAATACTGTTCTGCTTAATGAAGAACACTGGAATTAAAAAATATACTAAAATTGTCCATCAGGAACAATGTTATATTTCAGTCCAAAACCTCACTGTAGAAAATTCATAATGAGACCACTACTCTCAGAAAATGCTGTAAAATTACTAATGCTATTGATCATGATAAATATCATTTTATGTTACTCTGATGAAAACCAGTCAGAACGCAATAAATCGCAAATGCAGTTTGCTTTTGGTGTAATGCAATTTGTTCAGCTCTTATGCCTAGAAAATAAATTAGACAACTGCAACACTTTCAAAAAAAGTTATTCTTTAAAAAAAAAAAAAAAAAAAAAGAGATGGAAGATCCTCTATCTCAGGTTTTCTTAAGGTTTGATCTTTTTCCTACTAGGATTACAGAGAAGTTTCACAATAACTTCATTGGAAGCAGGATACTGTTTTGTACATTAGTAAGTCTTTTTGGTCACAATTTATTAAAAAATTTCCATCAAGATTTATGTCATTGTTAGAATACAATACACAAAATATAACAACAATTTTAGCAATGCAAACCAAGACAAGCTCATTTAGTGTTGTTCTGCCATCACTGTCAAAAAAACTTAAACAAGCAGGTCTTGCATTGTAGTCTGAAAGTCACAAAACCCCCAAACTTTGCAAGTTTTACAAGCACATTTCAGAAACATACTTTCATTTTTGAAGCCTCAGCATCCAGATACAGACACAGGGGGTTGCTAGGGAAACACACCAACAGTTCTTACCCTTCCAGTTAGCATAAGCATACATGGGGAAGAAGTTCCTTGTGAGGTACTGTGGTCAGAGATCAAATCATTTATATGCTCATAGTACACCTGGAAGCAAACTGGAAACCGCTGCTGAATGGGGAAGGCAAATAGAATCATTTTGTACTTGCTGGATTCTAAACAATGACATCTTATTTGAACCATTACCTGAATATCATGCAGCTGTGAATAGCAGAAGTCGCTTTCCAGAATGCTGGTGTAACCCCCTGGCTTGGAGGAGGACAGTGTGTGATTTCACAAACCGATGAGACTTAAGATAAAAACTTATTGCATCTTCCACAATATTTAATAAAAGTTGTTGAGAGGCATATTTTCAACTCAGTAGTGAATTTGACATTTGCCATATGTTCACACACAGCTTTCTTCACTGTATGAACAGTATAAAAACTTCCCATAAAGCTCCACTAATTAAATTAAAATAGAAAATGACAAAGAGGATGAAGAGCTGACAGTTTTCATAAGTGCAAACCAGACTAAGCATTCATCTTAAATCCTAATAGCACCATCTGATGGAGGATCATCACAATACTATAGAAAAGATTCTAAGTGTGCTAGAAATTCATTAATTTGAAAATGTGTTAATACATTTCCTTAATTTGTGTAACAAACTGTAAACGTAAGAATATAGAATAGTGGTGACCTGCTAAATAAAGTTAATGTAGGTTTCGACATTTTAAGTCAATAAAAGTTTTTATTTAGTAGGAAGCAAATCCAGTCTGAGGCTAAGCCAAAAGGAAGAAAAACAGCTTCTTGTCAATACTGTTTCCAGATGCCTCTTAATATAAGTCTGGATAATAAATTTAAGCACATCTGGTATCAAAGTCAAGTCTTTATTGCTCGTAGGCACTCAGGTACCAGATATGGACTAAAATATAAGTGAAGGATTAAATGTTTCCACTCCCTTAAAGGATACCAAGTAGAATAATTATTTAACACAGGGTCACTGAATATCAGAATGGTGTAAGAGAAGAACGCAGGCATCACAGAGGTAACTCTGGAGGAGAAAACCACGGGGATCAGAGAGCTGCATGCAAAACATACCAAATATCTTATCAGAAGGATAGTATGCCACAACTACATTACATCAATATAAGTAGTTACACAACATTTAAAACAGTTGGGCTTACAGTTGTTCCAAGAAATTTTGACGAAAAATAGTTCTTTCAGAAAAATGTCATAGGTAATCAGTTTAACTAAGCCAAAATTTGGTACTGAAAAACTGTAAAGAAATTTCTCTTTGTTTCAGAATGATTTTTCATCTTTTTCTGTGTGTTTTAATATTAGTTAAAAACTCTTATCAACTTCCAGATGTGTTTTTTCTTTGCAGAGAATTCTGTGACTTTTGAAAATTAAATACATCAAAACCAGCAACTGTTTTCATAAAATTAGGCAGTTAAACTAGTAAATATTTATACAGCAAATAGACCACACAAAAGCACTAATAAGGTCTTTTCAAGGTTTAGTACCACTTAGCAGCTAAATATGTGATTAATGCATATATTTTTGGCATACATATCCCAAATGAACACACACTCTCTTTTTGAAGAAAGAAAAATTTTTTTTTCTTTCTCTTTTCTCTTTGAAAAGAAAGATTTTCTTTCATCTAGAAACCACAAGACTATTTAAGCCAAAAAAGAGCTCAAGTTAAACAGGAATATTACAAAATTAAGCAGCAACACTGTACCTAAAACATGAGTGCAGCTGCTATTTTACTGTTCCAAGCCACTCACTAAACACTAAAACAGAAGGGGGGAGAAATCGTACTTTATAAAAACATAGATAAAGCTAACCTACTTATCTAAACATTGAGTCTTGCTAGTCTTTCAAGGGACAATATCATCAGAGCTATAGACATTTCAGCCTTCTATTTAGCTCCTGATATTTCCACTGAAATTCTCAGGCTTTCTTTCCCCTACTAATTGCCATCATCCCCTTGACGTATGCTTGAAAAACACTTCTTTGACTAACCAACTCCATAAATTGACTCCTCTCAATATAAAGTTGAAAAAATAGGAAAAACTAAGCATTCTTCTGACTCTTGAGTGCCAAGTGGCCACACTCTCTCAAATCAAATCCTGCTAGATACACCTTAAGCAGCTTACAATATAAGTCAATCAACAACAATCATTTCCAATAATGAATAGTAATGGGTTTACACTACGAAGTTCAGCAGTTCTTGCAACATTAACTTGCATAAAGACAGGCACAGATGGTAAGAGAGATTTGCACTTTGAGGAAACCATCACCTCAATATATCTTTTATGTTATATATATATACCCACTCACTGAGATGAATCTTCTCCATAGATAGAACAGATTACAAATACTAGAAATTAACAATTGTTTTCATATATAACAAAACCTTTAATTTTTCTACTTTCCCAGCCTCCCAAGTAAAAGATGCTTGAGACGGTGGTTTTGCTTGTGTCTTCATTGTATGAAGAACTTACAAAATCTGGCTAGAATCAAAAGCAATAGCTATCATACCACTGTTTTCGTTACTTTTACTGCTACTGTATACGGAGTACATGAAAAATTCCCTCACACTGCAGCTCAGGATTTCAGACAAGGTCAAAGCTGTTTGCACAGTTTCATGCTAACAAAATGAAAAATCTATGACACCAAAGACACAGTCATAGAATATCTTTGCTTCATCCCTCATCTCATGATTCATAAATAGTTTACTATGCTTGGCTGTATCAGATGGCCCTTAAACTCAAAGGCTCCTCATCCAAAGTCATCCAGGAAAACAAATTGACAAAGATCAGGCCTTCCCTTTGGCAACATCAAGTGTGTGCAGCTTAGATTGTTTATTGCCAAATTAATTACGTAACCCTTAAATACCTTCATACTCTCAATTTTTCTACTTTCTGACATACCGGGGCAGCCTCCTTCACCAGAAGACATTGCTTCTACCAGATCTGAACACATTGCAGATATGACCCCTTCTCTTTTTATTTTAGTTCAATAGGGGTTTTTTTTCCCCTCTCTAAAAGGTGAATAATCTAACAGGCAAAGGTGAATAATCTCAAACATTATTTTAACTTTGAAGATGCATAACTTCAATACACTCTTCCCCTTTACAGTACTGCAACCCCAAGAGTAAAACTGTTAGTCCAAACCATCTGCTCCACTATCAAAAGTGAAAACAAATTATCTAATGCAGGACCTCATTAGCATACATATTGTTAACCATCATAGCAGTATTAAGTAACAGCAAAAGGGGGAAAACTAAAAAATGCAGTGACAGATGTTTTAGATAGAACCAGACAGTGGAAAACGTAGAATAATCTAGAAGAAAAAAAAAGCTAATTAATTGGTCCTACAAAGACAGAAAAATCCACACAGATCCCTTTAAAAGAGTTCTATTACTATTTTGCATAAATGCATTGGATTTTGTCTGCCCTTGTAATAAGAATAATATGAACTGGCGAGCATTTTGATCTGTTGACCTCTGAGATTAGAAACACCTTTAGTTCCTGGCAGACACTCTGAAGAGAAGAAACCTACGTCCTCCAAGGAAATTCTGTAAAAATACTGGAGAGCAAGATAAGGAAAAACAGCACTCAAAATGATTGTATTGAAGTCATTCTAGTTATGTCTCTCTTGAAAAGCAGAATCCTACGGTAAAATACAAAAACAGCCAACATCAACAGACCTGCTCAAAATAGAAGACCTTAGAGCCAATGGCAAGTGTTTGGAACTAAGCACACCTGCTATTCAGTCAGCTCTTATACATGTTCTTACACAACTTTACTTCAGCAAATGCTTACTACTTTGCATTCACAGGACAAAGGAAAATGGGACATATTTTTGCAATAAAAATTTAAAAGGCTTGTTACAGCTTTTTTACTGCCTTTTGTATGCATTGATGTTTATGCTTCATTACTTTAATTTTTGTTTTTTACTACAGGTAGTGCCCTAAAGTTAAGGTGGTAAACTACAAGCTTTTAAAACAAGCAGATGTTTCCTTATTGTGGAAAAGACTGTAGATATGTTCTATGCCAAGAACATAATAGCTTTCACCAAAAAAGGCCTTTTTTTTTTTTGGTAGATTGATGTCAGTAGAAAAGACATTAATAATTTAATATCTGCAGTCCATTTAGAACTGAAATCCTTTCCAGACTGGCTATTAGCATAGTCAGTAATGCATCACCAAGAGCCAAACAGGCCAAAATCATCCTTGTCATGAGTCTACTGACCATACTGAAGTTCTGTTAGAAAGACTATTACCTATCCCAACAGTGCTAAGAGCTTAACATTTTGAGTTTGTTTTCAAACTTTACAACAAATACGATAAATCGCTGAGCACATGAAAATATGATTTTCACCTATACCAATTTCATTTTCTTCACAATTACTTTCTAGCTCTTAAATTTTAAACCACAGTATCTCGCACCCTCTGATGCCAAACATTTTCCATGCACAAAACAACCCAGGAACTACCTTTCTTCATCTTCATTAAAAGAGGTTTTATTCCCTATAAAAATGAAAAGTTGTTTGACCAAACTAAAACAAAAGAAAATTAAAAATAAAAAAATACATCTTTCACTGATTTAAAAAAATATTTTCACTTTTTAACAGTGAGAGGAAAATTACATTTCCTCAAGTTCTCTTTTCATTTTTTTACCTTTCCCAACAACTTTTTCCAGCCAAAAGAAAGAAGAAAAGATTAAAGAAATGGGGGAAAATGAAGAAAAAGGTAAGAAAGAAATTAATTCTTTTAGAATGACATATTAAATATTTTTTTAATTACAAATATGAATAACGAATCTGAATTTTTCAGTGAGAAAACTTAGTTGAAGGCATTTTGTCGAACACCCAAGCAGGGAATATGCAAAGGGCTTGATTCTATTTTGTTCCATTTCAAGTATGCTCTGAGGATTTCCTTGTTATATTTCATTTTAAAAGGCTGGGATATAAAACCAGATTGGATTAGCAGTGTTGGTTACTTCACAAGTCCCACCTCCAATCCTATCAGATTCTGCTAAATCACCACACAAAAACGCCCTAGCATTGACAATCTCAATTCCTGGACTGTAAAATAAATGGCAAAGTGAGAATTGTGCTTTATGCAAAAGGCACATTTGACAAACAAGATCCATAACTAATTTAGCTCAGTGCATTCACTATTATTTTTTATCTAACTATGCCTTTTATACCACCTTATGGTCTCATCATACCTAAATTCATTTCTTCTCAATGTAAACAGTTCACATCCATAAGCAATAAACACCCAGGGTGTTCATTTATCAAAGAAAAAGCTGTACCCATAGGTAAGGGGCATTCAAAAGTCTACAAAGGACATGAGGGAAAAAGTGTACTATTGAGGACTGTCCAGTAGACTTGGAAATTATTGGTATAGAAAGCCAGTAACTCAGCAAAAGCAGTATCACAATGGACCAGTTTTCTTATTTCATATTGACCCTAAAGTAACTTCTAAGCTGCTGAACTCTATGCCAAGCAAGTGCCAGAAAAGGAACGGATTTCAGATATCTAGGGACTTCAATTTTGATCTAGTATGTCACTGAAGTGGAAAAGGAACATCAGACAAAGTGGTATGAGCAGCAGAGTATGTAAGAGACAGGAGAATGAACAATAGTGTAAGGGATATATTAAAATTCTTTAAAGCAATATACTGCATAGACAAATTTTAATACCAACAAGTTTCTAGATATTGTAGTTATATTCATCACTCCAATAACTGAAAAAAAAAAAATCAGTAATTTTTATCACATAGGTGCAATATTCACCTTTTGGTTGCTTCATGAATGTGTATACAATACTATTATTTGTAGCTGTTCACAGTTTCTGTTTCTGAGGTACGAACACTATTTAGTCATTGTGGGACAACCACAAAATCTTAGCCACCCCTCCATATAGGCCTATTGTCAATCATCGGAAGAGCTGGAAAAATAGAATCTTTATAATTAATTTCTTCAACACAATTAAATAGTCCAACTAAGAAAAAATGAAAATCATGATCATTTTAGCCAGCACCCCTAGCAGCAATTTCTTATTTTGCTGTTACTACATAGAAACCCTTTCAAAAGTAGAGAGTTGGAAGACTAGCAAAGACATTGCTGACTGTAACTACCTCTGACGGAACAACAGGAGAATCTTGACTGCACATAACAAACACCTAAAATGAATTACAAGCCCAGACCTGGTTTGTTTTTTTTGTTTCATGTCATGGCAACCAACCCAGCTCATCACAAACACTGGATATTTATTTCTATTGTCAGATGCTATTACTTTTGGCAATGCTGCAAATATTAATAGTATCTTTTACTAAACTAGCCCTTAGCTTGTTTTTTTACTTAGATGTTATGCTCTGGTAAGAAGGTTGGTTTTAACAGATCTTATTAAAAATGGACTACTACAGAATATTAAACAATTAGAAAATTATAAAACTGTTCCCTCTATTATTGTAATTTTAAAAATTATTATTTATCTACTTCCAAAACCCATTTGACACTGGACAAACAAGATGTACTGAAAATTAATATATAAAATGGAGAAATTAGGATAAATAAAACCAATTATTTTAAGTAAATTAGAAACTCTACTTTAATAACACAAATAATCTTATTAAGCAAAATTAATAAAATCAGCACATAGGAAGCCACAAAGGTGAATTTTCCCCAGCATTATCTACTTCAGCTAACAGTTCCATAACTCAGGGCACAAAGACTATCTTGACTAGTTTTCAAAGAAAACAGTTTACTGATTTTTTTTCACTGTTATATCATCCAACTGACTTAGAGTCCACAATTTTTCTTTCCATACAGCCCAGAATGACTTTACAAAAGATTTACAATAATGATAAAGCAGCATTTTCCTCAGCACAGAAAGCTGAAGGAATTCAAATGATATATATAAGTGAGCATCCATCAACCAGTCTTCTTACTCTGTAAGGCAACATGAACATCTACCAAAACACACAGGATTGTAATAACAGGGTCTAACTTTGACCATTTGGGACACTAAGCACATATCCTTCAGTGCTCATTTATAAGCTAATTTGAAGAAAAAAAAAATCATTTTTTCCCTGTACAACACTACTGTAATAAAGCAAGCTGCTATAGAGTATGTAAATAACACAAAGATATACATTGTTTATTTTGTCAAAGATTTTCTGTTTGGTAAGGACAGGAGAAGAGAGTATAATAAGATTTGAATTTACAGTTAAAAAGTAGTAATCACTAATGCAACTACTCCTTATTACAGAAGAACCAATTTCCTTCATTTTCTTTGTACATGTTCCATATATTTTAGTTTTTATTAAAAGACTAGAATACATGACTGTGAAATGCATATGGATATATTTTCTAAACATATATATATGTTGAGCACTTTGTGCAAAATTTTCAAAAAGAATAATGTGGACATGCAGGATTTTATCACTAAAGACTGAAGTCACTTGTAAAGGTAGCTCATATCCTTGCAAAATTACCTAAATACTTTTTAACTTTCCATTTGTTTTGTAGATTAGCAACGTTTAGTTAAGTTCAATATTTAAAAACAAAACATCCCATGACTGAAACACAGTATTTATGGAGTTAAATTTTTTCATTATTTTCTATAGATGTCATTTTATTTTCATAAATTTCTTCCCCGTGCCCTCCCCCCGCCCCCAACCACAGGCCTTATATTACTTACTTAATGCACAGTGGCTGATCTTTGATATGCTGTTTATCTGCACTGCCAAGACACGTGAGGACTCAGACTCAGCAGGTACGAGCTTGTACTCAAACAGATTGAGTATGTTGAATTTCCAATACACCTTAAGATACTAAGGTCCTTAATTTGGTGCATTCCATAGTACAGTGACAAACAGTAAAAACCGTATCCTAAAAAACAGACTATTTTCAATCTCCTCAAGGTTGTAAATTTCATTTAATTTTATAGAACAGATCCATTTTCAATTTGCAGCTCTGAGAAAGATGAGGGAGCCTTGGGAATGTATACTATTACAGAAATGTAATTACTATTTATTGTTAAAACCCTTTTGCATTTGGACAAAGACTATAAAAAAATCTTCATCTTTTTAGAATTCCTCCAAAATTTCACCTGCATTTATCAATAGATGCTGCCCTGTCTTGATTTTGTAGCAAATAATTATAATAAACATTGAAGACAAGACTGTGTAAATAAGACCATATCACTGAAAGTGGGGTGCATGCCTCTGACAAAAAGACAGGGCGTTACAGTGTGCTGAAATTTTCTGTCATCTGCCTTTCCTAGATGTAAATCCAGATGGGATTATTTCAAAGGCAAAGACAGAAAGTAGGAAAAGAAGGATATAGGAAGGAAGGAACAGATCATAATTTGAACCTTACTATTCATGCCTTCAGCAGTTCACAAGATAAAAATGAAATCTGGATAGTTCAGTGACATTTTAACGGAAAAAATGCTGCTGAATCTCTGTGATTAATTTACATGTCAGACGACACAAACAGAAAGATGAGGTTTTAAGAGGAGCAAGATATTCTTAACAAGCTTAGACATCAACATATTTTACATTTATTACATGAAGGATCCTTTTTATAACTATTTTGACTAATTAGTTCTGACAGCAGCAGAGATGAACAAGAAGATTAAAGGCACTTCTTTGCCCTTCTTTTAAACCATCACGAGGTCAGAAATAGTATAGATTTAGGTGATACATACAAAACAGGCTCCGATCTCATTAATGCAATATACCTAGACAAATTTTTTCCAGTTTCCAATATGCAACTCAATTTCATTTGTTACAATTTCTACATAGCATCAAGAAAATAAAGAATATTGATTATAAATTCAATCTATTATGGCATTTACTTAAAGACTAAATGAAATGCAGAGGAACACTGTTAATCTACTACAAAAGTCAGGAAACTTTCAGTTGGACTATATAAACTTTTAGGTATCTATTAAATCTGCAAAAATGGAAAACCTTTTCATTTGTGGCCAATTAAACCTCAGTTGCTGTATTAAAGCTGAAAATAAGTCTTAATCCTGGGTTAATCAATTCTCTTTGTTCAAAAGAAGATTACAATGTTTCACTTGACTTCCACTGAATCAAAATTTCATTTCAAATTTCAGGATTTTTTTGCTCCAAATGGGTAAAAAGTTTCTTGGTCCCTTGTATAAGGTAATGAAGTTGAATTTGCTAGTAGTCCATTACCATACCATTATTAGGAGCCTAACTACAATGCTGCATATCAAAGTGGAATTTTTGTTGCTAGAGAACTGGATATTTTGCACTCCCTGCATGCCATGGTATAAATTACTATCTGCATCACATGAATTGCCACTCCCATCAACTGCCAGGAATAACAGTAACAAGGATTAGTATTGTGGTTAGCTTAAAATAAAAAGTAATAGCATAGAAAACAAAAGTGAAGCCTTATTCTATAAATATCTTTTGCATTGTTATTCTGACATTGAGGTTATGGCTTTTTCCTTAGTAAAAGCAGTACATATATGACATGTCTACAATGTTAGCAATTATTGCTAATTGCTAAAATATCTGGTTTAGCATTTTTTTTTTAAGCAAGGAACACAAGTAACCAGATAATTAATCAGTGGTAGCAGTGCTGCTGATTGTCGTGTAGAAGGAAACAAACCTTACACAGGTATTTGGAAAAGCCACACAGCAAAATACACTATTTTAATGGCAATATTTTCCTTCTTTCTTGAACATTCCTCCTTTCCAAAGGGCAGGAAACAGGAGAAGTACATG
The DNA here is from genome assembly GCF_013368605.1 of Nyctibius grandis. NCBI lineage: Eukaryota > Metazoa > Chordata > Aves > Nyctibiiformes > Nyctibiidae > Nyctibius > Nyctibius grandis. Next base: position 9,710,072 of record NC_090669.1, on the reverse strand, counting down.
CTCCCAAAGTCTGTCCTTGTAATCACAGACAATAATCAAGACTTCCCATCTCAGCTCTTTAGGTTTTGTCTAATCACTTCTAATATGAAAGAATATGACTACTGTAATCATTTGAAGAGTTTCATCTCAGAAATAAACAGATGCAATCAAATCAGTTCTGACAGTTTAGCTTTATTTTTCATAATAAAGTCTTAAATGGAGTATCTTTCCGTACTAATAAATTTGAAACAGGAAGAGTTATCAACTGAAGGGAATATTACTCTGACATTATGACATCCAGATGTTGTCTTGGCTATGGCAGCAGGTGACACACTGAAGTGGCATTACCTGTATGCTGGCTTACCTGGAGAGACTTCGAGAAATAGCCTCATGATATGGCTTTTGGACTGCCAGTTAGTTGCCAATTACAAAAGTATTTTGGTGAAGTTATAGATAGACATAGGACAACAAAGCAAAACAGAAAAAAAGCTAATGGTGTTCATTACTGGATTGTTGTACTTGTCTTTTGGCCTGAAAAGTTACCTGACGCTTAGAGCCATGCTGCATAATTTCCCCGGGGAGAGAAGAGGATTTGTCAATGAGTCTGACATTTCTTTTGTCCAGTTTTACTCATTCCAGAAGAGAGATGAAAAGGCATCCTATTTCCCTGAGGAAAAAGTAGCAGAATCTATTTCCCTTACTGGCATTTTTCAAATTTGCCTGTCTCACAAGTGGAATTACCAGTTGAAGTTTTTCAAAAACTGGTTATTAATTTCTTATGATGGCCAAACTGAAGTATAAAAGTAGCTAACGATCATAAAAAGTGTCGGTTCTCCCACAAACAAAAAACTTAAGAGTTACATTTTTTATAAAACTGATTAATTAATTTGACCCAAAATAATTATTTTGAAGAGATAAGGGTTGGAATTCATCAGCTCACCCAGGACAAAGGCTAAGTACAATCTTTTTCAACATGATATTTTTACCCCCCGCAGATTCTCCCACTCTTTAGGACTATTTCCTCTCAATATCTTCCTTTCCGGTTCCTATCTGGAAGTCAGCAAGCCTTTATTCCTACTTTCTAAGTCAAAAGTGTTTATTACATTTGGCCTTCCTTCAGACATACTTTTTTTTGGTCACTATAATTTTATTTTGTTTTTGGCTGAATCAACTACACACCTCATCTGCTCTGTTGACAGCTACATTTCTCCCTGCTCTCCCTGGCTTCCAGCTCATCATCTGCCTTTCACCTTTGTTACCACAATCAGCAAATATTCCAAACTTTGCATTTGAAGTCCGTTCTCATGGAAGTCTCTCACTCCACCTGCCTTATTTTCTGCTCAGTCTTTGCTTCCTGTTTGGTGATTCTTTCTGTTTCTCTTATTACAACAAAAATGGACACATAATTTTATTAATTTAGACCCAATATGTGAACGTGAAGAAACAGATACAGCTGTGAACACCAATTCACAGCTCACAGTCCCAAAACCTCCTGGCTCAGAAGAGGGAATGAAGACTGAATACTCCCCAGCATGACTTTAATATCCCATCACATAGAAACATACAGAGAAAGCTCTCTTCATCTTTTACCCACAAGAAAAAGTTAGCGTTCAGCACTGAGGAATCTATCTGCAGAGATAACCATCAGAAGATTGCTGCAGAACCTCAACAAAATCCTGCATGTGTGATACCTGAGGATTTATTATTTGAGCACATCTTCTGACCTGAAAAATGTTCCAGCACACCGGACTGGTTTTTACAACACAGTAATAACAACACTTTTCTATTTTGCTAGCTTGCTTTGGTGACCTATTGACTTACTCAACAGGTTTCCTGAAACATCTGTGGCACACAGATATGACATCAAACTGTCTCATGGAGATGGGATTAAAGCTGGAAGTTTCGAACTGACATTTCATTCAGTAAGATCTGAAAGTAACGTGTACATTTCCTTTGACAAAGGTATCAGTGCAGCCCAGCAAAGAGGAGTTGCAATGACGAATCTCAACAGGACTTGGGAGTCCTTTATGTGATTTTACCATTACTATCTGTGCTAAATTAAAGAGCTGGTTATAAATGCAGAGTCTGTGTGTGATCTTGAACAACTACTTGTGTCACAGAGCAGAAGAAAATGAGTGGTGAAGTGCTTGAGACCTTTATGCTCAGAGTATGCATAACTAATAGAGAAAGCAAATATTCAGACTCACCAATGTTATCAAGTAGATCAATGGAGGCTATCAGCATCCTTTCAACAGGAGTGCTCTTCAGGAAGGAGCAGCTACCATGCACACATTCAAGATCAGCGTACCTTCAACAGTAAATCAGGCAAAAGCTCATTAGTAAATGTTTCCTAGACATAACTGGGACTTGCTGTAGAAATACAACATACTATCTTCTAACACAATATACATATAGTCTTGTCTCATGTATCAGAACTAATCAATGCATTACAACTGCATCAAGTGCTATGCTCCTAGTGCATTAAAATTGAACAAGAATATGCAAATCAAAACTTCAGAAAAAAATTAAGATGTAACAGTACTAAAGACAGACTAGGAAAATAGGCAATATATGGAAAATAGCCCCTATCTAGTGGATTATAAAATATAACACAACTGCATCAGTGCTCAAAAACAAGGTATTCAGCAGAAAAACAAAGATATTTCTTCATTTAGCTGAAATAAATCAGGCACATGGCAAAGGAATTTCTTTGAACCAGATAATGGTTTATCTTGAATGCTTATCAGGCTTTTGAATCAGCACAAAGAGGTGGAGATAATAACAAAATATGGTGGTAAGTAACAACTACATTGAATTTTACATCTATGAAAAATCCTTTTGGGTTGCCAAGTAAAATCAGGAAAATATTTAGATAAGTTTGAAATGAAAAGAAGAAGAATGTTTAAAAATCTAAAGACAATAGGGTTTTTGTTCAGGCAGAAAAGAAGTTTCAACCAAAACCTAAATGTTTCTTTCAATCATTTTCAATAAAAAATAGCCAATCTTAATCTAAAAGTATTATTTCTGTTAACTATTTTTTTTCTGAAGAATAACTTCTTTCCTTGAAGAAAAAAACCAAGTGTAATTCAACCCAAATTCAAAATAATTCCAATTATTCCTGTTTTCCAATGACTTTGTCTCTCCCAAAACAAGACTGACAAAAAAAACTTAAAAATCACTATAACCGTACATTAAAGTGATGTACAAGGTTTCTCGACTGTAGATTTGTGAATATTAAAACAATATTATAGAGAATATAATTACAAAATCAGTGAACATAACAAAACCCTTACTTTAAAAAAAAAAAAAATCTCAAAAAATGCTGTACTCTCAAGAGGGATTGGTTGGTGTATGACTTTTGAGAAGATGATTCTAGATCTGGAAGTTGCATTAAAGATTTTCAGGACTGGATGTTAAGAAAAATTTCTTCACCAAAAGGGTTATCAAGCATTGGAACAGGCTGCCCAGGGAAGTGGTTGAGTCACCATCCCAGGAGGTATCTAAAAGACTTATAGATGTGGCACTTAGGCACATGGTTTAGTGGTGGGCTTGGCAGTGTTAGGTTTATGGTTGGACTCAATAATCTTAAAGGTCTTTTCCAACATAAATAATTCTATGATTTTCAGGAATTTCAAGAAGGAATTATGTATTTTACTTTTAACATAGGATTTTGCTTATCTCTTCTGCCACTTCTAACTTGTGGAAAAAAAAAAACTTAGATTTATTTGTTACCCATGCATTAAGATACCAGTTAGCTCTACAAAAAGGTACTATGGTGGTGAGACACTGGAACAGGCTGCCCAGAGACGTTGTGGCTGCCCCCTCCCTGGACGTGTTTAAGGCCAGGCTGGATGAGGCTTTGAGCAACCTGGTCTAGAGGAAACGTGTCCCTGCCCATGGCAGGGGGGTTGGAACTAGATGATCTTCAAGGTCCCTTCCAACCCAAACCATCCTATGATTCTATGATTCTATAATTTAATCAAGAACCAAGACACAATGAAAAATTAAAACCAGAATGGTTTCGATTTGGGAAAGCAAACAACATCAATAACATTTTGTGAGATTTCTCACAGCTATTTAAAAGCTATACTTTTAAATGAATACTTTAGGAATACTGTTTTCTAAAACCATGGCAAACTTTAAAACATGGAATGGAAAAACAATTATCATAAGAGATGCAGGAAGTAGTTTAGATAACAGTTCATATAATTGTAATATGAACAGTATCAATTAAAAAAAAAAAACAACACAAGATTAACATAATGTTAAAATACTGCAGGTGATAACATCTCTTCAGTGATGAAACAGGAATGGCCTAAGCCCACCTACTCTTGAAGGAACTGGTGTATTTAAAGTTGTGATAAATTCTAACTGCAAGGTACTCCAAAGGTGCAGTGTTCCGTATCTTTTGAACTCACTGCTGTATATATTCAGCAGCTTATTAACCAAATTTAAGCTGAATTAATCAACACATAAGCTACTCCCCTGAATCCAAAAAAGATAGCCTTTTAACACCTACCAGGGACGCTGTGTAGAAAAGACACCACAACTCAAACCTCTGCTATCTTTCAGACAATGCCTGACAGGCATTCTCCCTGCCTTACCAGTTCTCTCCTCTAGAGTCTGACAGACACTGCCAGACCTGTGCTTCACCACTTGTCCTGGCAAGGAGTAAAGCATTCACTCATCCTGCACAGAAGACAGTGTGCAAGGTCCCAGCTGTGTTTTGTGCCATGTTTGGCACCCCGAGTAATCAGACCACACCATCACACAGAAGAATAGAAGCCCATATACAGCCTTACAGGAAGAAGGGTGAGTTCCGTTTCCCTTGGCAGAACTGTGTGTTACAGATAGGTATCTTTCTCTCCAATTCTGTTTGAAAAGAAAAATGGGAGCAGAGGCACTTTGATAACATCTCCTCTGTGGCAATTCAACAGCTGTGCACAATGATAAATCTGAAACAAATGTTTTGACATTTGCTAATTGAAGACATTTTCAAGTTCCTGTAAAAAAAAAAAAACCACTCAGCATTTCCATCTTACATCCCTACTCCTACTGAAAACAAATACCAAAGTTTTCCATAAAACAGACACTCTGATTTTTGCCCAATTCAACAAATTCTATGATATTTGGATGTAAGCAATAAACTATAAGTAGACAATACCACCAAATATGTTACTACAGAAAACAGTTCGCTATAATTGTTCATAAGATTTTGGTAAGAGCAGAGACTCCAGCACTGGACATAAATATGTCACAGAATCACTCCCCAAAATCACACTTGTAATCAGTTGTGATTGCAAGTCTTCCTGCTAAACACGCCCTTGTGCTTAGTCTTTGAAGCGGTATCACCTGCTCAAGGCAAAACAGAATATAAACAGAGAAAGTGATATATTCTCCACACCAGCCTAACAATTCAGTGTCAAGCCTCTAATAGAGACAAATGTGGGGAACATTTGGGGAGAAAATATTTCCGCCTCCATCCTGACCTACCCTACAGCCATAATCAGCACAGTTATACATTAAAAGATCTTGCTAAAGAAATAAAACTGGAACTAGAGGGTTTAAAAGTTTTAGAATTAAAAATAAGGAAATTCATAAAATTTCATAAACAGATGCAAAGTGCCATCCCAATGAAGATTTTACAGAGTCAGTTAAAGAGAATTTTCTGAAAGTATTTCACTAGAAAGACAATACAAGAAGGGCAGTTCTGTCTGAACATACTGAATCTTTATTCTGAAAGCAGTTTGTTCTGAGGCTGAGGATATTCCATTCTAACTTTCTTCTCAGATTTAATGTGATGACTTAAGAACTTGCTTCTACTTTGAACAGTAACATTCATGAAAGTTTTTCCCTCAAAGAACATTAATTTTCCCCTCCCCTTCATTCCTGTTCTCTTGCTGACACCACCACTCTTTGTCAAGTATTAAACCACTGTAACTTGTGTGGAAAATGTGCATTCTAATTTTTGTACAGATGATAAATGAAGTAGATTTACCTAGAAAAAGCAGATAATTTGCTGATACTCATAGTCAGTCACAATGTGAAAGTAGATCAGTCTTGCCACAGTCTTTAGATTTTATCCATCCCTTACTGAAATTAGTGTTTGTATTAACATTTGCTCTAGCTTGGTTTGCCAAGTCATGCATTAAAAATGGCTCCTGAAAGTTGAATTATATTTCACTAACTTTCCAACACTCTTAAAAGATTGTTGCTTGAACAAAAATCTCCTTCATGTATTTTCTGAAAAGATAAACACAAATAGAAGAAAGAAAATAAGCTCCTATGATATTTACATAGAGAAATACATATTTGGGGTTCTGGGGTTTTTTTAGACTAAATTGGTTATTAAGACATGCAGTGCTGGTATGAGGTTATATTTAAAAGAAACAAAAATAAGTACAATTTTTGTGTTTGTTTTAATATGTTATATTTCCCCCACCCTTGACTGTAACCACTACTATATCTTTAGACCTTCCTAATAACAGGAAAACTTTCCCCTGGTGAATTACACTGACTTTATAGTTGCTTTGTACTGCTGTTGTGAGGTCAGGATTTCAGGAACCTCTCACTGACAAAGGCACTTTGCATATCTGTAAGAAAAATCTAACTTGTATGACAAGAATACCACCTTGCATCACTTCCTTTGGCAGAATGCTAGTTTAAAAATCAACATGTTCAAAAAAGAGACAAAATTTAGTTCTTTGTAAAAGTTAACAGCACTTGAGTATTCAGTAAAGTAATTACTAAGGATGGCTGTGACACATCTCATTAAAATACTTATTTCATAATGCAGAAAATCAATGTATCTTCAGAGAAAAGCTATGAACTGTAGTTAAGGGAATGATGCTTAAATGAGTCTAGTAATACCAGAACACTACTCCTGTCTGGAATTTTTATATAATTTTGCCCTTAAACAGGCTAGTCAGTTATCCAAAATAGCATAACTCACATTTCCAGCGATACTGAATGGTTACCATGTAGCTTCTGACTGATCATCACGGTTTTTATGTGAACACAGAATAACAAGCTGTATCATATACTGGTTTTGCAAGGCTCAGACTGACAAGGCCAGCTCCAGCATGAAATCCAATAGCAACAAGATGAAGTCATTCTTCAGAAATCAGCAAAACAAATTCACACAGTAACTAAGTTCAATTAGAGATGTGGCAATGAGTTACAAATAAATTGAGCGACAGTCTGGAAAGGCTTAAGTGATCCCTGCTCATTGTGTCTGGACACAGACATAATGCACATTATGTCTTAGTCCAGTGAGAAGAGGTGGACCCGATGTGGACAACAGGAGGCTTTATTCTGTTTGCCCCTAACTGGTTGGATGCAAAGGACATGCTGCTGGTGGCAGCAGTTAGAACAATTTAGTAGATATATTTAATTTCAAGCTATATGTATCTTGTATTTCAAGAGGTGAACCACACCTTGAAGCAAAATCCTGTAAAGATGACAGCATGAAATTTGCTTCCCTTCTAGGTCAGTTTAAACAGCTCTTAAGGCTGTAGGTTTTAAAGCAGTGCCTCAGCCTATGAACTTCAAACCTTGTAAAATATCTCTGCCACTGAGAAATGGCCAGTGATCTCTCTTTTTGTTTACCAGAAACAGTTGCTCACAGTTTTAGAACCTGTGGAGGAAGTTTCAGCCTCCAGCATTTTTTAGCCACTGAGTTTTTTTGGTCAGGAGCATATTATGAAATCTCAGAGTAATTCTTAAACAAAAAAGACAAACTCCTATGATCAGTCAGGATTTTTCCGAAGAAAATTGTGAAGTCTGATCCTCAGTTAAGACTACTAGTAATTTTAATTCTTGTATTCTGATCCTGCAAAGAAGTCTATCCACGATATCTCATCTTTCTACCATGGAATCACCAAGAGAACACTTGATCTGCATCTGTTCAGCACAAGGTAAACCGATAAATAATTTCAGTACTAGGACAGTTACTTGATCACTACTTCCTCTCAAGGTATATTTGTCTACATAAACCATCAATATCCTTCCCTCCAATTTCACTGTGCTACATGTCCTTCCATTCTTATGGGATGAATGATTGCTTTATAATCTTTAAAATCACAGAGCTCCATAGTGAAGACCTTATAGCAACACTATTACAAACAGGTCAGGCAGTAATTGCTTCCCTGATTAATTTAATATTAATTGAGTCATCTGACTTTCATTCAGAAACTGTAATCACAGGGAAAAGTCAATACTTTCTCTACTCCCCCATTATCATTATCACCACCCGTCAGAGCTTGAATCTTAAACATGTCTCAAATTAACCCCCATTCAGCTGTATTAATAGACTCAAAAGTAGGTGCTCAAAACTATGAAATAATAATAATTACATTGGGAAAATAACTAGAAAATACATGACTGTTTGGGAACAATCGCATTTTCAGGCGTGGAGAATTGGCAGGAGACAAAAAGGCCTCTTTAAAGTTATTAACTTTGCTCTTAAAAAATGCATCAGAAATACCACAGTTTTAATGACAAAGGATGTTACCACAATCCCTGAATCATCAAAATCGAGAATATAAAGCTCTGAAAAGCTCTTTGTAAAGGTAGCTTAAAACTCTATGCTTATTCCCCAATCCAGTATGATCAGTGTCAGATAGAGACTCAGTGCCCCACGGTGGTATGTTGGCCCCTCACAGCCACAGGAATCATGGTTTTAATAAAGTGTTTTTTTCTAACACCTCCAATTTGACCAACATTTCTTCTTCTAAATAGTAAATATCAAATACATCCACACTTCCATTTAGTTTTGAAATCAGTGGGGTAATGTGCACTGAAATACTATAAAAAACTCCGTTACTATCACCCGTCGTCGTCTCTGGAGCACAATGACAGACGTGTCATTTAGCACATACAGTTTATTCATTGTCAATATTTGGCAGTGAGCTGCATTATACCTGTAACAGAATGTACCTAACCTCTGCCTACAGCTGCAGTTCTAAAACCCACATCACAGGTATGGTACTTGGTCCCGCAGTTTTATTCCAGGAAAAAAAATCCTCCTGAAATCAATGGCGTTTTGCCCAATTAAAAAGACCAAATAAATACATTTGGCAGAATCCAGGAATGCAACTGGTACTGACAACTGAAAATAGTGGTGAGAGAGAAGTATTATTTCTTTTCCTACAATAGGTATCAGGTTTATCTTCAGAATTATAAAAATCTCCTTGCCCCTTTCCAAGAGATTATGAGAAGCATACACAGCTTGCTTTTTCCACCTAGCTAGCTGTTGCATTACATACATGTTTCAACCATTCAATGGCAAAAGCTAAGTTGTCAGATTTTTACTGTTTACATAGAAATATATATTTTTTTCTCCAGCTAGTGAAGAACAGTACAGGAAATCACTGACAACATCTAACCACCTCTGAAATGCCCATGTTCAAGCTCTATTTCAGAACCCAGCAACCTGGTTCAGATTCTCTTTTTACTGCTAGCTGTTCAGTCAGAAGTCTCTCTTTCATACTTAACACTTTTCAGTTTGCCTATGCTCCCATATTGCTCAGGCAGATTTATTTTGGTTCAGAATGCATACAACACCACAGCTTTGCTAAAGCAATCTGATCAAAGAACAAGTTACCGGATGCATTATTAATTACTGACACACATAGTTTCAAGAGTGTAGTTTCAAAACTAATTCAATTTTTCTGACTTTAAAGCTTGTGAGCATGTACAGAAATCAACAGTGCATTGTTACACTCATTGTTTGTTATGTTTCAAATTGTTACTCTGCTCCAGGACAAGTTTGGTATTCAAACAACTCAGATAACAGTAAATATATGCTTGGTCCCTGCCGGAATCAGTCGCAAAATACAAAAAGCGCAGGGGACAGAAATGACTGTGCCTTCTTTAAATGCCTTACCAATGCTAAAGAAATCCTCAGTGTGGCACCACTGAGTCTGGGTTGCATTGTGTATGCCATGTTCTTTCCTAACTTCACTAAGATACTGGAATTAATGTCCTTAGGTACTAATAAAAAAATGCAGTAAACTATTTAATCTACCTACCTAATGAGATAAAGATGAAAACCGAAGTCCACATCCTTTAACTTTTGACACCATTCAAACTTTATTATTTGTGAATTGTACACAAAACCCCAAACTATCATTAGGGTTAAAATTACTCTCTTCAGACTCTGAAACCATTGATATTTTAACACTCCCTTCTCTCTCCAACACTAGAGGACTGTGATTAGTGCAGGTATTGTTATTACTTACTTTTTATGTGAACGTAACAAATTGAAATAGAGGTCCAGCTTGGCACAGTGCTAAACCAGAAACTCAGTAACTCATACTATACCTCTGTAAACAAAACAGTTCCTTCTTTCACAAGCAAATAAAATGAGAAAAAAATAATTATGACAAATATGCACATGTCATTTTATTTCCTAACACAAATCAGTGAGAAAACTATCTCATTTACAGCTTGTCAGGAGGAAACTTTGTAACAAGTGGATGCGATGTCAAATCCACATATACGCTAACCTTTTCTGTCACTCAGAAAATGTTGTTTACTATTGGATGTGATGCCACATCCAAGAATATAACCAGTTTGACTGATAGCTCTGGATGTGAAATATGAACAGAAATATTTCAAATAGACCTTAGTCCAACATTGTAATTCTCATATATTTATGCAAAAAGGAAAAAATCCCAACAATTCTGTAACAATACTAGAATATAAAGTCCTGGTGAAAAACAATTCCAGATTTGCTTTCTTAGTTCATAAACCCAGAAGAACCACTGAGATGACTGCCTTTGTGCCACCAAATGTATTTCCTGAACTTACACATAGCAAGAACTATCACTGCAAAAAACACCTTCAATCTCTCTTGGGCAATTAGCATTTTAAGACAGATCCAAAAATATGGCTCTAGATAGTGTTTAAGCTTGAAGCAGCAACCTTCTCGGTGATCACTATCATGGATTTGACATAACTGGTTTTTATTCATATCTGACCCTGTTGTGGGAGGTTGTATTTTATTTAAACATGAGTTTCCAATGAGGTATCATGATCATGTAACACAAAAATCAATTCTTCCACCCTTACCTAGCATGAATTGACATGGCTTCACTGAAGCAAATCAATACAAGCAAATGGAAACCAGGGAGGATCTGTTTCAAAATGTATGATTCTGCTTTTCCTGCTCAAGCTAAAATTCCTATTGGGGTAGAGGAAGCAGATCTGTGCCCTTAGTAGAGAAGTTAAAATGAAGGGAACAAGGTGATGCATGAATGCAGTGATGCCCCTATATTTACAGCCAGTACGTAACTCTCTCTAGTACACATTCATCCATATGTACTAAAACTGCACGCCTGTTCACACAGTACGCATTTTGGCTTTTATTCACAATTAAGTGAATATTCTTTGCCACTACAATCCAAATTGCTTTCTGAGAGTTCACTTCATCTCTAAAATATATCAATTTTCCCAGAGTCACTTCACTAGAACATTTAGTGCATACAGTAACTATTGAAGGCATTACTGGATTAGAATGTATCGCTTGTACGTTAGATTTGCTGTCTCAGGATCAGGAACACAAGCTCCATTTTGGTGACTGCCTAATAGTAAGCTGTCCAGTTGGGCTTGGTTCTGTGATACAGAAGCATGTGAGCTTTCGGTTCAGTTACATATGAGTTGGATATATTCTATAATATAGTTCTAGGATTAGAAAATGTCAGGAGTGGTACAGATATATTTAAGATTGCACAGGGAAGATTATACTAATAGTAATTCAACAGTTTTCAAATTTACTGCACAGTCTTCAAAAAGGATTCTCTCACCTTTCATTGCCTTAGCTATCACTTTTCCTTGACTTCTTGACAGATCAAAACTCTGAAATGCACACTGTTTAAGTTCTTTTATTATGTCCATTTTAAATATGGCATAACCCAGACTGAAGATAATGAATACATTTTTGTTCCAAATCTTATTTACATTTAGATGCTAAATGAACTATTTCTGTCCTAGAAAATGAACCATTTGACCTTGGAGATGGACCTAGCTGTCCCCCAACATACTTACTATCCCCCAACATTCTTCTGCTTCGGTACAGCAACAGTGAGAGACAGAAGGAATGATAAGATGCCACAGTAAGTATTAGCTATTAGCGACATAAACAAAACAAAAAAATCAGATCTGAAAGACCCGATTTTTATGAATATATATTAAAAGATACAGCAGTGATATTAATTATTTGGACATTTTCAGGAAAAAAACCCTTGAAATTCATTTTCTCAGCTGCATATCATACATATTAACAAAGAGAAATTTGGAACTAATCTGAATATTTTGCATTTTTGCTTTAAGAATCTTTTTCACATGTAAAGTTTGTAATAAGAAAGACACTAACAAGCCCTTTTTTGCTTAATCATTCAGAACAGAAGGAGACATTTGCAGCAGAACATATTCAGTGTCTTTTGTGGTTAAGAACATCCATTTTAATAACTATTATTCTCTGTATTTTTTATGCATATACTGTTACAAAACATACTTGCTTTTATTAAATTTCTGTTACACAAAATCTTCTGGGAGAAAACCAGTAAAATGGAGTAGAATTAAATACATATCCCACTGCATTTCTGCTTCTCTCAGCAGAATATAAAGCTGCAACCCAACTCCAAGATACCCCTTGTGAAAGGATACATCAGGCTGTCATGGTTTAACCCTGGCCGGCAACTAAGCACCCCACAGCCACTCACTCACTCACCCCGGTGGGATAGGGGAGAGAATTGAAAGAGTAAAAGTGAGAAAACTTGTGGGTTGAGATAAAGACAGTTTAATGAATAAAGCAAAAGCCATGCACGCAAGCAAAGCAAAACAAGGAATTCATTCACTACTTCCCACTGGCAGGCAGGTGTTCAGCCGTCTCCAGGAAAGCAGGGATCCATCATGCATAATGGTTACTTGGGAAGACAAACATCATCACTCCAAACATCCCCTCCTTCCTTCTCCTTTCCCCAGCTTTATATGCTGAGCATGACATCATATGGTGTGGAATACCCCTTGGGTCAGTTGGGGTCAGCTGTCCTGGCTGTGTCACCTCCCAACTTCTTTGCGCACCCCTGGCCTGCTCACTGGTGGGGTGGTGTGAGGAGCAGAAAAGGCCTTGACTCTCGGTGTAAACACTGCTCAGCAGTAACGAAAACATCTCTGTACTATCAACACTGTTTTCAGCACAAATCCAAAACGTATTCCCATACTAGCTACTCTGAAGAAAATGAACTCTATTCCAGCCAAAATCAGCACACAGACATAGATCCTTTTATACAGATACATAGACATACACACACACAGCCACCCACAAAATCCAAACACTCCAGTTCTTGTTGCAATAGAAACTTTACTTGCACAAATACATTGGTGAGACCCCAGCACCAACTTCCTCTGTCTGAGGCAACGTGACACAATATCTTTCTTGTACTCTCGGTCACAAAGAAATAAAAGATTTGAAATAAAGAAGATGTGGTTTTTGATCTATTTCTGGAAAAGTATGTTCCCAAATATTCCTCCCCACTCCATGAAATATAACAACATGCAGTTGTTATTCCCTTAAGTCTAACACTAAATAGAAGAAATCAGACAGACAAGTGTTTACCAAGTGAAGATCATGATTTGACATTTCTGTCACTACTTTACTGACTTTGCCAGCCTACAGCGGCTTTGTTACAGAATATGAAGCTGTGTATGTATTGAGCAAGGATGCTCAAATTCAAACTGCAGTTTATTTCAATCAATATTTCTTTTTTGAAGCCAGAGACTCATGTAGTGTTCATCTGACAGCCTTTGATGTGAACACCATTAATAGATGTTGACATTTGGGTTGATTACTCTCCCTCTACAAACATGGACTAGTCAGAAGACACTGACTAATCCCTTCATTCTTTCTGAGTTGCTGCTGTTTCTGTCTCACTTGCTATTGCACAGTTTATCTGTCACTTTCAGCGCAGCAAAAATACAGGATTAGAAAACCTGACACTAACAAGATGTGTGATGTTATTAAGCATCTGCAGAATTGTAAAAACCATAACCAGAATTAATATCAGTGACACGTGTGTCTTTCTAATGTCTATACAATAATTCTTAAACTAGCACCATCATGCTTTCATTTCAGTGTAGATAAGCCACACACTTTGGGGCTAGATAGCTGCTTTCTCAAATGACCTGCACATGTAGCGACAAACAGTGCACCCTCCTGGAAGCAGTACAAGGAAGGAAACATACACAAAGTACATACTGTTTTGAAGGTCCACATACCATTCAGATTGAACCAGATATGCTATCCTGATGCCCTCCAGTGATTCCCTCCCCACTGATTCACTATAGCTTGCTCTTCTACTTGCAAAGCTAATGATAGTTTTTAAGGGAAGACTATGTAACTTATTACATAAGATGCCTTTTTTTTTTTCTTTAGGTTATTAAACACATCAAACGCTCTCCATCTCAAAACATTTCTAATTAATTTTCTATTAAAATTAAAAATGCTCTATTACTAACCTAAAAATGTATAAACAATTTACTCAGAAAAAAAAAAGGGTATACAAAAGCCAGCAAGGTCTTGGGAATCCTCCTTTCAGAATAGGAACTCAGCAAAAATCCTCTCCATTAAAAGCTGTTAGATTACTAGACACTATAATCTTCCTCTTGTTCAGTTGAAAGCCAGTCATTCTATTTATAATCCTAACCCAAATTCATAGTGTGTTGCTATTCCAAAAATGGATCCTGGTACTTAATGGAGATTTTTTTCATCTGAGGCTATAAAATAATAATTAATAGTGAGGAAATAATTTTAAAAAATTCAGTACTGAGGACAACCACAATGCAACAGAGTAATCAGAATACAAAACTGAATGAGGTAGCAAATAATGTCCTGAAATGCAAACTAATTCATTTACGGGGCTTAAATATCTGTCTTTTTAAGATACATTATTGACTGCTGCTCCGGGAAAAATTATTTAATGCATCTAAAAACATATATAAACAAACAAAAAAAACTTGCATGTATTAAAACAACAGCAATTACCCATCTTTTCTTTCATTAATATCAGCAACTCTTAAGATCTCATCCATTCTTCAGCAGTACAGCTACCTGCAAGATTACCCTCCAATAAGATTATATAAGTAACCCTTAGGTTTCATCAGAAATGTTACTTCAGCTAAATACTTAAGTTAATACACACGATGGCGTTTCGGACAATGACATTAAAATGGGCAGCACTTTTCTTATTAATAAATAATGATGTTTACATTAATGTACACAAATTAATCCCTTGCAAAGATTGTCCCCCAAAAGTCTGTTTGATTTTATATGATAAAGCTAAAATTGAAATGACAATGGTTATGGTTTATTGTTAAGATAGTGAAATGTACCTTGTCCGTTCAATCTTTTTCTATTTTTGTCCTTTTTATTTTTTTAAACACAGTAGTTCTGGGTTTTCTGCGTTATAATTTCCACACCTAAACTGAAGCACAGATCTCAGCAAAACCTTCCTAAAAGAAGTTTTTAACACCATTTGGGAAGAAATTAAACAATCATTGCATACGCTCCATAAATATTCACATAAGATGCAAACTACATCTCAGCTGAGCAGTAGCCTTATAAATTGAAATATCAAAAAATTAGTTTAGCTATCTTTATCTATACTTGAAATAAAAATAAAGATTTTCCATAGTGAAATGTTTTGATTTATCAAATTACATAATAAATTATTCAATACATCTCTAAACACAGAATTTTATGAATTTCTGTAGCAGTGTTCTAATCTAGAAAGCATTATTTTAATTTAGTTGTTGCCAGGAACACCATCATTTTATCATGGTATTTTGTCAGATGTTTGTTCAATAAAGATCTGCTTATTTACTGGAAGAACCAAAACACCATTTTCCCAAAAGGTGCAGTGGGGGAGGAAATCAAAGAGATGGTGCATTTCCCCAGAAATTCCAAGTTTCTTTCAGGTCAGCACTTCTCACAAAAGCGTTTTCAACTTTTTCTTAGAGCTACAAGCCCAATATTTTTTCAGGTTGTGCTTGTTTTCTTCCCTCTTTCTTTCTGCCTCTGTCTTACAAAGAGACATAAGCTATGCCTGGATGAGCAAGCAGTGAGGACCAGTAAGAGCAGATCTGTATAGTGGACCTAAATACACGCTGTCTGCATTTGTTTGTTTTATTTTGGACTATCTCTAGTCTGGTCCCATTCATCACTGGTTCCTCCCCACATTTGTGGGACACTGATCCCATCAGTGTCCTCTTGAAACACATCTAGTTTTGCCATTTTCAGTCCAAAAAGGAATCCAGTTCATGTGCTCCAAGAGTGCTTGCTCCACGGTGTGAACCAAAGCCCACAGTAACTGGAGATGACAGAGTTCCAGATCAGAACCCACACATACAGATACATGAACAGAGACACCCTTCACAACTCAAGACAATGAAACCCTCTGGCCACACATACATTGCCTGTTGCTTTATCTTGTCTTAGGCCAAGATACATACTTGTATTTGGATTGAATGCTAATATTATTACAGGGAAATTTTCAAAAATAATTATTATTATTAATATTACCGCTTTTACAGCAAAACTTTATAGGTACAACATAACAAATGCACTAAAGTCACTCTTGAAAATAAGTAATAAAAGATTCCACTGCAATGATACTTCCTCATCTTTCCCCCCACCACCTCCCCCAAATTAAGGCAAAAACATAGAATGCACTGAAATGGGTGCATTTCACATTCACTGAATGTGAAAACACAGGAAAAAGATATTCGTGTTTTAAATTATAAGCAAATATTGTCAAATCAAGTACCACTCACAGCCAGTGCTTGCTACATTGGCACTTGTTAAGGAAAACCCATATGGAATTCTCTGGACATTCTAGTTACTGCAGCACATGCAAAATCCAAAAATACGCACTACTGCATTTGGGTGGGATAAACTAAAATGGAAACCAGCTGGAGCTATCCCTTTCCCTGACCTGGTCTGGACTGACCATACTCTAAACAGCACATAAAGAGACCATCAATTAGATGATACTTTCTTCTGTGTTTTTCAGCATTTCCCATAATTTGGAAAAAGAAATTGTACAGAAGAGAGACAGCCAGAGATCCTGGTCAGTCAGTCTAGCTTAATATCAAACACCCACAGTTGTTTACAGTTATTCTGCCATATCCTAATATATGATGACCCCATGACCTTCCTTCATCCCTTCTACTCTGTACCATCTGTCTTATACACACTCTTGCCTTTCTCCAGCAATTCAACAGCTTCCAGGCTGAGCCAGAAATTATATTTTTGTGTTTAAGTGTCCTTCATGGAGCCATGATATCCTGTCACAGTTAGTTCTAAAACGTAATTACATGCTGTGTGAAGAAGTACTCCTTTTCTTTGTTTTGAACACACTCCTGATAATTTCATTTTGATGCCACCCGTTGCCATATTGTAAGAGACAGGGAACAATCATTCCATTTCTACCTTCCCTCTATTACTCATGATATCACTGACCTTTTTCATATCCCTCTCTGCCATTTCTTTTCCAAAATGAATGGTTCTAGCCTATTTAACCATTTCTCATATGGAAGCCATTCTATTCCCTTGTGCATTCTTGTTGCTTTCCTCTATACGTTGCTAATTCAATTAAATATTTTTCAAATGAGGACAAGAAGCATGCATGGAATTCAAAAAGAAAGCTCAACATGGATCTCTAACATCACAAAAACATTTTCTGTTTTGTTCTCTACTTCTTTCCTAATACTTCCTAATGTTATATTTGAGTTCAGGCCACTACTTAGCACTGACCAGACATATTAAAAAAAAACTGTGTATTATAAGCTCCAAGATCTCTTTTCTGAATGGTAATAGCTTGTCTAAAGCCTGTTATTGAGTTTGTAAATTTAGAATTGTTTTTCCCCATGAATTATTTCACATTCTTCAACTCTGAATTTCATCTACGCCAATTAGAAAGCTATCAGTTAATTTACTTTCACCAATGGCATGGATGCATTAGCAGTGGACTAGGCCACTATTTTAGCCAGTAAAGCTCTTAGAGGTGAGGTACCTGAACATAACAGTAATGAAAACCATCTCTGAAGCATTCCAGCTGTGAGCTACAACAGGGAAGAATGTGAATGAAAGTCATTTCACAGGTTGCATGAATGCTGTTGTGTGAAGCCCGCGATACAGCCTTTAGGCCCAAATAGCCAACTATTTACCTGCTTATATTGCTCCCATGGAAATTACTCTCATATAGCTGAAAGGAAATTACGGAGGTACTTAGAGTACAAAGCACGCTTTTTGGAGTACAAAAATTCTTTTCCAGTGCTTACCTAGTCTCTGTGTGAACGTGTTTTTCCTCCTATCCAATCAGAATTTCCCCTGTTGCATCATGTATCTGTTGCCTCACATCATTTCACTGTGCTGCTCTAAGAGTCTGGTTCTATCCTCTTCAAAACCATCGATGCCTTTGGGCAACCCTATCGACTAATACATAGATCAGCATTTTTACTATACATGTAAAAACACATCCTTTAACATATCTTTTTCTCATGCCACACAAAGGACCAAGAATTTAATCACCACAGATACTTCACCTGGAGGAATGAAGACATTCTACTAAAACAATCTCAGTATGTTTGGAGGAATTATTTAAAATACAGACTGCATAAGGGCCACACAACAGATGTTCTGCATGAAAAAAAGTCCAAGTAACAAATTTCTAGGTAACTGTTTGCAAAGCTGAGCCCATCATACTACTCTAATAGTCCCAGATCTTCTTGACACTGTAATTTCTTATGCTTAGTGGAAAATATTCAATTTCCTTAAGGAACACTGAGAAGGAAAGGATCAAGTCACTAATTCTAGTTCCCTACCTCAGACACCAACATCATATAACCTTTTTCCTGAACTCCCGAACTCATCCAGATGTTTTCTAAGACCACTTACCCTTTTTTCCCCTTCCCCTACCCACACTACTTCAAGTAGCTGCTCATTGAGGAATCTCTCTCTTTTGACAGGAACATTCTTTTATTTAAGCCAAGACTCAGGCTTAAGGGAGTTAAGGGACATTGAAGAATAAGTACAGGCTCATGCATGGACAGCACTACACCCAGCTCTAGCTCACCTGAGAAGACTGTAAGAGTCCATGCTGACTACATTTTATGCTGCCATAGCTACACCTTTTAACAGGTCTTAGGCTAGCTGGACATCTTTGGTGCATTAGGTGAGGTGCATTAGGTCAGGCAACTCCTTTCTACCACCTCCTCCAGTAAGTTCTTTGTGACTCTGATCTTTTTAGATGGAAATACCTACCTGGAAACCTCTACTATCTTGCAAAAATACTGTAGTAATTAACAAAAACTGTGTTATGATACAGCTTTTTAATCAGTATAAGGTATTTCATGCCAGAAACAACAGCATTGTTACCACATGCAATCAGTTTACTGGAACAGAGGAGAAATATCACCTTTCTCAGTTACATACTAGGCTGTAAACTGGGGTTCTCGTCTGTCTGGAGGTAATCAAGACATCCTGATTTGATGAATGTGTACTGACCACATGAAGTGGAAAAGCAATTGTCCTGACTCTGTACAGAATAAACAAATCTAAATTCTATTAGCAAATGGCCAACAATCTGAATAAAGACAGCAGGCAAATGCAGAAATATCTTGCTTCTATTCCGTTGAGTCGCTTGTCTTGGCAATAAGGTACAGGCGAATGTGAGAAGGAGAGGATGTCTTCTACCAAGAAAAGTCTTCATACTATTACTGAATCCCCTAATGCGAGATGTTAAGAGAGGACCTATAGTGACCGTGCCATCTTAAAGATGGTGTGATTTATGTTGCTCTTAGCTCACAAAATGACTTTTCTATTTTTTATTGCAAAACAAAGAACAACAGAGAATCTTTTACTACAAGTAAATGTCAAAATACTGTCACCACATTTGTATAAAGCCATGATTTATTATAGTTATTGCATAGTTGTTACAAAAATGAGTTCTGTTTTACTTTTCTGCCTATCTTTACTAAGAACTACAGAACATGTAATTCCACAGAAACAGCCCTGAGAGAAATGCTTGCAAGAGCAAAACGTGTCAGAAATATGAAATCATCCTGCCAACATGATGTCATAAAGAAGGCTGCAGATGCATATTCTCTGCCTATTCCCCAAAATCCCACTGGAAGTTTATGTGACTTTATTACTTTGCACAAAAATTCAATTTATACAAGCTTGATAGCATTTTCCATGATCATTTAACTCCAATTTAAATTCAGAGCAAATTTTTCAAGTCGTTTAAGAATGCTATAAAACCCAACCTCCTTCATTTTTCTGAGAAAATCTAAACAACTACAGCTAGGACTAGGAGTTATCTAAGGCCCCGAAAAGTTACCTCTGGAGATTTTGTCCCTTAGGATCAAATAGCATCAGCAAAGAGCACTGATAAGAATATACTTTCCAAATTCTCAATGAATAACATATATCCCATTGCTTCTGTGGCAGATGTATTCCCAATTAAGTATGCAAAGCTATAAGAACTTGCTTATTAACAAAATCGAGTTCCCACAGGATTAGTCCTGTGTCTACCAACATGGAAATAACAAGCCAAAGCTCACAAAGTTATAATAGTATTAACCAGCTTTCATGAAATCATGGAGGTGCCTAACAATTTCTTTTAATAGGTTTATACCTATATTCCTATTGTATTGTAATGTTGTTATACTATTTTTCCTTCTGTGTTTCTCCCTTGGACTCCCTCCTTTGTAGCCTTTTCTCTTAAAAAAAAAAAAAGAATATCTACCTGTTATGTTTCAAATCACATGTTGTTGGGTTTTTGTTTGATTTGGGTTTTTTTATGATTGACATTAAGTACATTAAAATTACAGCATGTTTTTATCTACATTCCTTGCTTCTGGTTTTTGGACAAAAGAATCTCTATATCTTGAAAAGATTTGCAGGTAAAACATGAATTATAGCTTCTGGGACAGAAAGTCCCCATCCAACATTCACAAAAGAAATTAATACACAAGAAATCCAGAGATGATACACTTCAAAACTATCAGAAAATGACAAAACCGTTAGTTTTCATCGAAGTCCTCACAGGGTCATAGTCAATGTAATCAGGTAGAAATAGTTCGTATTGTTGGCTTGTCAATATTCATTTAGACCACCCACTGGTTCTTATTTATTTTTTATCATTGATTCTGCATCTTTCCTTCCTGCCCGTATCATACAGCTAAATTCTTTCTAATATGACAAGGCCTTAAGGATTTATAGACATTTCTCAAACTGTAACAAATTGTTATTCTTGTTAGGGTTCCAGATACAATCCCCATTGGAAAAATGTTATGAGATAGATACTATCAAAGTGATCCCTGGCTGCTAACGCAGAAATGAAGACAAGTAATTTTTAGTTAAAATCAAGAAAGCACAGAAATAGTAGTGGAGTGAGGGAATGTATTAAGTTACAGTCATTTATCAGAAAGAAAGAAAGAAAAGTAATTAAAAACCTGTAACAGTGTTTAAAAGTTTTGAAGGTCTGTAAAACCTCCGAATATTCTGGAAGGTCTGTAAATACTGCAGCTAAGAATCCCTGTTTATTCGTTAAAAATATACATCTGGTATCATCTTGTGAGCAATATTCAGTTTTTTTCTCCAGAAGTCAGGTCACATGGAATCATAAGATAAACTTTATAAACTAAAATGATTTAGTATCCCAAGCTCACTCTCTTTTTTTATTTTTTTTTTTATTTTTTTTTTTATATAATAGGCCGTACTATTATGTTCAATATAAGCCAGTAGCATCGATGGACCTCCATATATCAGGAAAATACATGACCAGGACACAGCCGTAGAGTCAACATTTAGATGCCTAACGAAAGACAACAGAAATTTCTGCCAGCTAGAAAATTAATAACTTACTTCTGTCTCTGAAATATTAAGAAAAAGAGAGGATTGTTTTCCCTTTGACAATTTTTTTTAAAGTTTTTACTTAAAAAAACCACCTTTTTTCAGTTTCATAAATAATATAAAAATGACATCTGGTTTTAACAATAGGAGCTGCTGTTTGCTAAAACCAAGACATCAGTGAAGTGTGAAAAGCTTGAAAATCTACTCTGACTCGGACATGCTCAGAATTTTCAGATTTTTGGCATCTGATGGATAACTGGTACGAGTAACAAAAAGAGGTTTGAGGTTTTCCCCATTGTGCAAGATACCAAAAGATCTGTTTAGTAAGACTCAATTGAGTTAATTGAGACTCACTGTCCCCAATCAAAGCTTCTGACAATGAAATCCAAACAGATGAGAAACATGGAGGAAATCTCCAGAGGGATCCACTGAGGACAGATACAGGTGTCTTAGCAAAAAAGCCAGCGTCTGACACCACGAAGAAACAACAAATAGAGTAAAACTCCACATCCACAAGACTAGGGCCTTCACTGTTGCTGTTACATTTCCTTTTGCACCCAATGTGCTGCCAATGATCTTCCCTTTCAGTTCCTTGGAACTACAGAGGTGACTAAATATGACTGTCTAGAATGCTTAAACGAGAGAGAAAAATGATACACAGAAAAAGCTCTGTGAGGTTTCTTACCTCTAGTCACTTACTTTCAAACAAACTCTGAAGAAGTAAAGAAAGGCAGCCAAGGTCCCTCCCAGAAGAAATGAAATCTTTGCCTCTTGTGGAAAAGTTTACAAAGATTGATATGGCCCACTGTGGAATTCTGGAGGGAAAAAAAAAACACAGCAAAAAACCCCAACACATCCTCTCTGTAGAGTTCACCAGTTTTATGTCTCTGGAGTGGATAATAAGGTTAAACACTTACAGTTAAAAAGAACAAAACAGATCCGTTGCTGGTGTGCCAGTTACAATAGACATATGCTGTGAAATCTCATACTTCCAGCATAAGAAAGCAGGCCTTCAGAAATCACGAGGAAATAATTTCCTTCCTCTAATTCCTTTCACACTGAACAAAGTGAAATTTATGAGTTCAATAGCCTTATTCTCTTTTCTCACTTAAAACGAAGAGCAGCAGGATTATAGTCATCAAAGTCAGATGAATTTCTAAAGGATTTAAGAGAGACACTATGCAAAATCAAGACTGCTGGACACTTACAAGGGGTTCCTTGCCTCTGACCTCATCATTTCTCCAATTACTTTTCTGTTTCTTCACCTCTACATCTGTCCATCTCTGCTATTGAATTGAACAGATTTTTCTTTTTTCCTTGAATTAGTTTTCCTTCCCATGCTATTTTCTCAATATGAAAATGAACAGTTTGTTAGCCAGAAAAAAAATCCTTGAAAAATATTTGTTTCCTCACCATAAGATGCTCATCATAGACTGTATTTGTTGCGTATCGGCCCCCACACTGGTTTATATCATAATTTGTTTCCACAGCAAAGAGAACCTGTCCTACTAATTACCCTACTGGAGACTCAGTTAGCAAGAGACTCTACTATGGTATGAAGTCAAGCACAAGGATTCATCTGTAGAATTAATCTCTCATTTTTAAATCATTTTCACTTTCTAGAATTCTGTGAGGAAAAGGAAGAAGAAACTAGAGGGAAAAGAATCATTAGTAAGTTTATTGTTAAAAGAATTTACGTTATTTGCTTCTACATTTCTTACTGTAAGCATACCCAACCAGCAGTTCAGGCCTCCCATAACACACAGAGTAAGACTGACAACTGCCACAGAAGCATAATATTTCAATATGAGGACAGAACAGGCATTTGAATCAAAAGCTCAACAAGGTAATGGGTGGCAGAGATCAGATAATAAATAAGAATAATTTTTAGCCCATTAGTAATAAAAATGTAGGTTGTCACACACCTCATTGTAACCAGAATGCATGGAAAGCACATGATGGCTCTGTAGATGAAGGCCTTCTCATCTTAGAAGGAATACTGTAGAGTGTGAAAGGACTAGTGATAAAATTAAGCAATCTATCCTAATACCTTTAAAATGAAAATGGAAGAGAGAATTTTGCATTACAGATCAGATTAGAAAAAGAGCAGCAGCAATCATGAAAAGCAAGGACAAGAAGTTTGTTTTTTATAAGGGACTTAAATGAGGATGCGACAGTCAGAGCAATGAGTCAGGAAGATACTATTAACAGCCGTGTTTTATAAGGAACTGAAGACAGCAAAAGAACAGGAAAAAACAGTCTGAGAAGATTACTGTTGCTAACACACACACACTCTCTCTCTCTCTCTCTCTTTTCACCCGCTCCCCTTTTCTGGTACCTCCTTTGCTACAGCTTTCAAAATTGAAAACCTTCATTCGAGATGCCATTTTAGACTGAACACAACGTCACACATCTAACTATTTTTATCCATCATTATACTGCACTTGCAAGGCAGAATTCTGGTAAGAGATATTTATCTCTGAGACTACTAAATATTTATGCTTCTCATCAAAAATTTCTGAACTGCAATCAACAGAACTGTTTGGTGCTATTTATATATTTAGCACTACTGTGCATCCCCTCTTACAGAGATATTTGAGCTTCCCTGCTTGACATTAGCATCAAGGGCAAGCTACTACATCAGTTTTCTCAGGAAACTGCAAAATTTATAGTCATTAACAGGGTGTAGTGAATGCTTCAGAGCAGCCTAGTAAAAAATTACTTTGAACTCATAGAATTCTTAGAGGACTACAAAACATTTTCCACAAAAAAAACCCACAACCTTGCTATGGAAAAGGACAAAACTATACAAATTCAGTTTCAATTTTCCCACCAGCATTCAAAGTCTGAGCCAAGTCTTTTGATGTAGGACAACATGAAACCAAATCTAGTCATTTAATGGGGATTAATGGGATAGGGATAAGATGAACCTGATGGATAACATTTAAGGCTGTATAAAAATGTACAGTTAAATTGGGCATGAGGTGTACATAAGGTCCACTGGTATTCTTTAAACAATTTAAAACTGCTTTAATTATTTCTCCTCTCCTACTAATTGTTCTTTTCAGTTTGCCTTATTTTAATTTACTTGACTTTAAAACAAAGACAAGTGAAGGAGTCAGGATATGATCTCTGACCATATTTAGAAATAACTTGCAACATAAAAATGTAAAAAGTTATGTAGGGATAGCCAGGAGATTTGGTTTTGAAATAATTTCTAGTTCAGATCATTTCATTTCCTACTCTTCCCTAAATGACCTAATAATGTCTCTTTACGAAGCTCTTCTGAGCCATTTAAAGAGATAGCATGATACCAAATTTCATGTTTTGAAGCTCTGTTCTATTAAGTGGATGTATGAGCTGGGTATTTGTAAAAGGTGGAAAACAGCGCAAATGGGAAAAGTGAAATGCAATCAAAGACTTAAAGGTCAAGAAAATTAACTCCAACTGAGATGAACAGAGCCATGATTTCAGACTTATCCAACATTATTGCTTTGTTCCATGAAAGCAGTAGCTACTAATGCAAATAATTCCTGCTTCCATCTTAAAGTGAAACCCATAGAGAAGGTGTATGGCAATACATACACTGGCATATAATACTCTAAAATGAGTGGGCTGTAGAGCAAAGCAACTGATGTTTCCACACTATAGGTGTGGCACACAACCACACAAGTGTAGGGTCTTACTTCAGACCAGCTATATAGTCTGATGCTTGGATCTAAATTCTCTTAGTAAGGAGTATATTAGGTATGCTCTCAGAACAAATGTTCTGGCTTAGATTCACCTAAAAATAGAAAGAGCTCTGTTTGTGCTAAGACCACTTCATGGTGCAATCTAAAATTCAGTAATTGGGGACTATCACAAGAGACCTGATAAAAGCTGAAACATTAATGTACCTGTATCACAAGTGTAGTTACATCATTGCTTAATCCCACTGTAAAAGTTCTCATTGAACTTTATGAAAAGTTTGAAAACTAAAATGAAGAAACAACTGTAAAATACTAACTGAAAGGCAAGAGACTAGCAAAATACCTTTAACATAAAAAGCAATCTGTAGACATAAACAAAAGGGGGGAAAAAAAAACCAAGCTAGAAACAAGACTTTTTGGTCTTAAATCTCAGGAGTCCTTCAGTGTGATGAAGTTGGATTCACAGTCCTGTGAATGTGATGCTCAGTAATGATCTTCTAATACAAGAATCTTAGACCCTTTTGAACTTCGAGAGTTGAAACAACTGAACTGAACTATATTCTGCCTTCTAGCACCTTGCAGATATCACTCTAATGCAGAAGACACTCCCTGTTTATTTGTCACTGCAAAATGCCGGTGTGAAACACACAATCATTCCAACACACCAGGGTCATGAGGTCACAAGGGATCACTTCCCATGGATTACTTTTCTAATTCTGTTTCAGCGTGGATAGCTTTTTTAATGACTTTTGTAAGGTTGGTTAGCTTCTAGGTTTGAAGCACACACACAAGTCAGCTTAAGCCCAGGCCTTCGTTTTGGCCAAAAGTCTCTCAAACCATCAAATGACCATCACTGCTCACTGCTGTATCTCCCAGTTCTATTTTGTGTAACCTCAATGCGCAGACAGCAAATGGGAGACCTTTAAGATTCTATCATCTGGAATGTAAAAAAAAATAAAAGGAGACAAGAATAAAGAAAATAGATGCTCCCTTTTTTTCCTTGAAGCTGCCATGCAAATAATACATCAGGGCAGGAAAACCTAAACTTCTGAATATTTTTGAATATGCCAGTGATTTCAGTGCACATTTTCTTTGTGATTCTTCAGCTTTACTTACCAGAATAGTAATTTGTAGGATCTGTTCTTTACATTCTCGGAGCTTTCATGCAGGAGATTCAGTACCACCTCTAAAAAAAGAAAGTGAAATGTATAATTATGCTGCCATGCAGAATGAAAGAACTTTGAAAAAAACTCTGAAATAACTTTTAGTACACATTGGAAATAAGAGCTGACACATTTCCATTTTTAATGGACATTCTTTCTAATGGAAATTTTTATTGAAATATGACAACCATGTGAAAAGGGATTGTCTTAAGTCATAAACACTCAGAAGAGACACACAAATAATGTTAACCTTTAATTCATAAAACCTTAGGTGGCGGGAGGAACAGCACAAGTCTTATGAGGAGCGGCTGAGGGAACTGGGGTTATTTAGTCTAATAAAGGAGGTTGTAGCGAGACAGGTGTCAGTCTCTTCTCGCAAGTAACAAACGATAGGACGAGAGGAAACAGCCTCAAGTTGCACCAGGAAAGGTTTAGATTGGATATCATGAAAAATTTCTTCACCGAAAGGGTTATCAAACATTGGAACAGGCTGCCCAGGGAAGTGGTGGAGTCACCATCCCTGGAGGTATTTAAAAGACAAGTAGATGTGGTGCTTAAGGACATGGTTTAGTGATGGACTTGGCAGTGCTGGGTTAACGGTTGGAGTTAATGACCTTAAAGGTCCTTTCCAACAAAAAGGATTCTATGATTATACAGCTTGTTAAAAAAATGTATCTTCCTCAAAATGCACATTTTGTGAATGCAAAAAAATGAATAATAAAAGAACAGGAAAAATAGACTGAGACTGGAGTAGCAGCAGCAAGCTGAAGTAGACAAGTACTTTGTTGGGGGTGGTTCTTAAGTATGAATTCAATAGTTATAAATGTCATCTTCCTTTGTGCAATGAGGAAGCCACTCCACTTATTCCACTTTTATAAATAAAAAAAAGAATAAAATTTAAAGAAGATAACATAACATCAAAGGGGGGAAACAATTGATCTCTGGGTAACAGACTTACTTAAATATTATGTACAGCATTTAGAGTTGTTTGATAATGTTTTAATGATCTTCCAGTTAATAGCTCTTTAAAACTTTTAGAGTTACCACACAAGTATTACTTAGGCTGACCTACCACTAAGAAGGAAAAAAGCATTTATGTGCAATAGCAGAAGTAATTTTTACTTAGTAAAATGACACAGGTGCTATATAAACAGCTTAGACTATAATAACGATATAGCAGTAATCAGAGTACCCTCCCATGCTGAGAAGGATTTACCCTAGTTAGGCTGGGCAATACAGTTTCTTTCCTTATTACAATTTTAAAATTAAAGACGACTGTACTACAGTGATTTATTCTGATGTTCAAAGACATTGTAATTATTGTAATAAAGATAACAGGGTATAGTTAACTGAAAATAATTACTAAAACGTAAGTTATTAATAGATAAAATAGATAAACAAGTCAAGAGAAATGTTAGTTGCTACTCTTTATAAGGTAAATTCTTATGCTGGTTATTACGTCAATGGGACCAAATAAAGGTACTTTGCACGTGTAATGGAAGGAAATTACAAACTTGACTAAAATAAATTACATTTTTAACATAGCAATTTTTTCAGCTGAGGCTCTGGTTGATACATTTGACAGCCCTGTACGCCTTCACCCTGACATACTGTTAGTTGGAACAGTTTGTAACATTCCTGTTTTGTCTGTGAAAAGACATTTTAATTGAAAAATCATTTGCCCATAAAATTATCATCATCAATTTACATTCTACAAAGGGACTGCATTATGACCATAAAACAATTTGTAAGTGGATTCATTCTACCCACTAAATCACTTTACATTATTCTGTGAACAGAATGATTAAAGCAAGTTAGCATTTTGCTGGCAAAGTAATTATGTTGTTATGCATTTCAGCCACACAGATACTTATAATAGCTAGTCTATTTATCTCGGTGACAGAACATCTATACTAAATGGGCAGAATACATTTTATTTACTTGGTGCAATTCATTTAATTCACAACATACTTTTAAACTTAGTTTTTTTCATCAGGGTAGCTTTATCTGTTTATTTATTTAGCTTTCCTGCAGAACAAATATAATCTTGCATACCAGTAATGATCAGAATTTGTAAATTAGTTAAGTAAAAATATATTATCTAGTAGACATAGGTCAGTCACACAGAACTTACATGTTGAGATCAGGGAAAATCTACACAGTGGATTTCTTTGGGACTAAATTGCTCTTACTAATGAGTTAGAAAAGAGAAATAACTCAATACTGAGGGTAATGGCTATGGTGTGTCAGTATATCATAAAACACAATTTAAATGAAAGCTTGGTAGTTGGCTTGCTCACTGGGGTGATCAATATCAACCATATATGTCGCTCCCTAACAAGCTGTAAGCCATGCACAGGTGCATCACAACCCACAACAGTTTGGCTGAAAGCTACCTTTTCCCAGTGCAGGGAATACCGAAACCACCAGTGGACACTCACTCACATAAAATCCTGCTGTAGTTTTACCTATCGCTTCAGCAACACTAAACAGCTTGTTCCCACTCCCAAATTCTGGACTGTGATCAGCAACCAGCTCTTGGTATTTGATCATTGATATATGCATGCCCACTTGACAACATACAAACATATAGATAAAAGCTATATTAATTAATAAACAGCACTGGTAATTTTACATCTTTAACATCACCAGGGGTCTCCCCATTGTCCTGCAACTACAAGGATCTCTATGACTGTTGGATTCAGTTGAACCTAATGTAGGTAAACTAATTATGTGGTCTGTATTGGAAAATACATGCAAATATGCAAGCCTGGACACTTAAGTCCGAGTTCCTCAGCTAGTGAAGTTTTCAAGTTCATTTATAGAAATTCTACTGGTACAGAAATTCTACTGGTGTAAAAATAACTATGATTCCTGAAACCATCCAAAAGATCCATCTCTTCCATGCTCTGTAGTTTCAACATAAGAATAGTGAAATAGCTAGTTCAAATTTCTAAATATGCTAAGAATGCCAAACTTTTAAAGAAATGGTCAGAAAAAAAACTTATTTATGGGAAAGCAAACTAATTCTAAGATTCACAATCTATTGAAGTTTTCAGCTCAAAAAGAACACTACTGAATAAATATATAGATCTGATAATTACCTTTTGCAAAGAAAATGTACCCCTGCATTGTTACATTTGAAAATGCAAAATCACATCACTGAATAAATACAATTACTTAAAAGGGGGTGAAAAAACATTCAAATCTCCTCAAAACCACACTCAGAGTTTGTATTATGGATGTAAACAAAGGCTACACCACATATTCGTTGACAAATGTATTTTAAAGTGCTACTGCCAAGAAGAATGAAATCACAACCAGGTAATGGCTATGAACATTTTTTCAAGACAAAGATATTTATGCTGTCTCCTTACCAAATTTGATTTTATTGCTTGATCAGTCACAAGTAACTTAGATAATAAATGTATACATAGCTCTCTAGTAATTTTGCACATGTCCTTCTTAATAATTAAAAGAAGGATGAAAAACTAAAGAATATGGAAGTACTTAAACTGCTGTAACATTCTGATTGTTTCAATATTACAATAAAACATTTCATTCTTTACAGACATTAACTATTAGTCTGCCACACATACTAATAGTAGTCTAAGACTTCATTTACAGTTTGCCTAATTCTGTTTCTGTATAGTTGATCTAGTTCACAGTTTTGCAACTCGTTCATTTGATTTCTAAAATAACAAATTCTTCACCTGTATAATTGTGAGGGCAAGGTAAATCAAGACTGTATCATTTCTTCAGGTATTGTTTCTTGAAAAAACGTAAGAAAAAATACAATTCTTAAACTTAACCATGATAAATTGTGTTGAATTCAGACATTTTAAGCAGCTTTACTACCGTATACTGAAAGTATTAATGGAACATTTGATATTCCACAAATATTTCACATTTTAGTCTTGCACATTATTACCTGGGGCAGTTTTCTTATACAAAATTCTGCCTTTACCTTTTAGGTGCGAACAGAGCTACAAATGGAAAATGAAATTTAGGGGAAATAAAGAACACAAGATTATATGAGTCATTGCTCTCACAAAATAATGACCTGGTTCTGCAATTATTACACAAGCTCTTCCATGCATAAACTGTCCCACTAAGTTCAACTTAACACAAGACTTAAACATACAGATTACAGAGGAACGTGTATTTAACCTCTCTTTCACTTAAAGACTTGGTCATGATTAGATTTCAGCAGGTGGTTAAGCTAACAGTGAATTTTCCCATTATTGCAAACATAATGTCCACACAATGATAACTTCAAAGACCAAACTACTTTAGTGATATAATTGGTCAGGTTCATGAAGAGGCACAGGCCTTATTGTTATTTTTTCTTTTCTTCTTAGTCATAGAAAAGTTGCAAGTTTTAAACAGAATACTGACTCTCAGGGACCAGTTAAGATCACAGCTGACACAAATACCAAAACCGAATAGACACAGAAGCTGAATCATTCTTTCCAGTACAGAAATTACCTCTCCAGAGGCAAATTAAAGTGCACCAGTATTAGCACGCAGAAAAGAAACATGCCTGAATTGCATCTCGCTCCATTATAAAGGTATAGTAAATCCATTTTCTTCTCCAATATTTATCCAAGAACATTTGAAATGCTTAAGTCCTCCGAAAATAGGAAAGTTCACTATTTTTAATTTTACACAAAAACTTCATGGTCATATCAACAATTCTAAAACTACTCTCTTTATTGTAAGAATTGGGTTTTTTTTTTTTTCTTTTTTGGAAGCAACTCATATGTTTAGATGAAGAGCCATGCACCAATAGCTAGGTGGGCATAACAGCATATTTTTATTTGACAACTCTTTTTTTTATCTGAAGAAATTATGCTTGTAGCAATACCATTCCTGTTCAAAGAACTTAGAAACTGGTTTCATTCCACAACTGCGCAGCCTTTATAAACTGACAGCAGCATTACAGCTCTACAAACACACTCCATTCTCATTAAATGACTAATCTAAAACCAATCAACCAAAACACATAGAATAACTGCACAGAATACAAAGGTTTTGCTCCCAAAGTGGAACTCAAATTAAATCACAGTTACATCTCAGATCTGAGTGACCACTCTTCAAAATAATTTACTACAAAAAAATAATAGCTGGAAAAATCAAGTAGTTTTCTTAGTAGCATCAGATTATTACAATCAATTACCTAGGTAAATTATTAATATACTTAGGAATTTCAACAACATTATGGAGGCAACAATCTATAAGCAGTTAACAAATTTCTAACAATACTGGAATAAATAGACTTTGTTAAAAATAAATGTAAATACTGAATAATTAAAGTTATTTCTACTTAGGGGGATATTGTCTGAAGACAAATTTTATGTTTATCTAATTCCTAATATAGTAGATATCTGCAAATAAATGGTATAGTAATTCTTAGAAACTGGTTGAACACAAAACATTATCTTGCACACCAAATTTGACCAGACAATCATTATTTTAAGTATTATATCTACTTGGCTCTATTCCTTGGTACTTATTTGAACTGTTCCTTCCTCAGATCCAATATAATGTACCTACCTAGGATGTGCACTAAAATGTGCATAAATCATATCCACTCATGAGTTCCAGCAAACCTCCAGCTTAAAACAAGTAGTCCATACACATGAATTTCCTTTGCTTGACTGATATTTTGCAGGCTACATGGCAAATTCGGAGACAGCATAAGCAGTGACATGAGTAATGCTGCATAGCTTTGACACAAAAGGTCCCAGTCCCTGGAAGAAAAGACAACGTCCTTCCTTCCCTTACTGTCTGCATAGCATGCAGGATCATAGAGAAAAAAGGATAAATTAAAGCAATCTTGACTGCCACTCTCCCTAATACTCCCCATTGACTGTTTCTTTCCATCATAAAGTGTGCCCTTCTGCCCCCTGACATTTTTCCAGTAAGTTGAACTGGTAAACCAGCTGAAAGTTAGTATAGTTGTGCATTCCTTCGTACACAAGTAAAAAGCCACATAAGTTGAGAAAATTAATTGTCTTGTAGTCTACTGGGGATCTAAACATGAACCATAATTTGGGGGCAGGGGGGAGGTGTTGGGGTTTTTTGTTGTTCTACTTTTAAGTAACCAGAACACATTGGGCTTTTTCCTAGTCTGAATCCTAGCAGTGCACTACTTAGCCAGCCCTCTAGCTGTCCAAGGAGACTAAAATTATGACAATATTCAAAAACTGAAAGTTAAGACATCAGAAAAACAGAATCAGAGACTGTCTAAGAACTAGGGAAAGGAAAAAGGAAAAGAAAGAAATTAACGCAGGTGCCTAAGGGTCACAAAAGCATGTCGAACACACAACTTCTAAAACCACTCATTTATATCATTCCATCTGAAAAACGGTGGAAATTAAAGTGACTAGACACTATTGTAAAAGTTTTTATTAGTACCTTCAGTCACCTCTAAATACCTTGGAAAAATTTTCTGTGTTGCACTGGCTTTTAATAAGATGCCTACTCCTAGGTAGCTATTTGAAGAGCAAGCAATTTAGAAAGTGTACTCCATGAAAGGGTTCTATCTTTATTTTGCCCATACGAGAACTAACAAAAATCCTAATAAAACCTCCATATCTAGCCATTGCAAACAGAAGTTTCTTATAAAGTTTCTTCAAAGCACTCTAAGCTGTTTAAAACACATCACTCACTGTGATGAGAGCCAATTCAGTATCTAAGCAGACCATTTTGGTTTTTTATTCTCCTTCAAGGCACAGGACACGGAAGCTCAAAATCCATTAACCAGCCACAGAAAGGGTAACAAAAGGAACTATTTAGGCACAAGTAATTCTAGTGTCTGAAAAAAAAAAAAATGGCATTGTCTCCCACATTCTGAATAGTCAACCCTGGAGACTATTTAAGTACCATAGTTCACTGGGAGTATCAGACCTTGATCCTCTGCTTCACAGCTTTTAATGGTTACCTGTCCAGTCAAAACCAAAGGCAGAAGAATAAACTATGTAATTTATCAAGACCCTCCTTTCTGTCACCTGAATCATCTTCTCTTCGTAACCATCCATGAAAGCCTAAGTGAGATTGCTGGGCTAGAGAAACTTCTGTCTCTTGTACATAAGGTTGTTCAGTCAACAGGTAACAGAAGTTTTGTTTCAAAAAATATTATATTAATAGCAGGGAAAACCTGATCCTTTCACTAGTCTGGGCACCCAGACAGTTTATCACAAGTCCTGAAAGAATACAGAATCCAGTGATTTGAGGGGTGCAGAATCCAGGCAGGGATATAGAGATGTACATAATTAAAACTTTCACAAATCCCAACTGTTATTTTCCAAACATGAATGTTAAGGCTTTTTTCCCCTCTATATTAAAGTTCAATTTAAGGTTTTAAA
This sequence comes from Nyctibius grandis, assembly GCF_013368605.1. Taxonomy (NCBI): domain Eukaryota; kingdom Metazoa; phylum Chordata; class Aves; order Nyctibiiformes; family Nyctibiidae; genus Nyctibius; species Nyctibius grandis. The sequence continues at coordinate 9,675,952 of NC_090669.1, read as the reverse complement.
CTTCCCAGAATTATACTTGTAATCAGGATTATATAATACAGACTGTAAGACTAATAGCTAAAGCTTTACAATTTTAAGTAAAACTTAATGAAAGGTGCACATGCATTCAGATTTGGGACAGATTTTTGAAGATCCTGTTTTTTCATCTGAACATTTTTTTTCTGAACAAGAAGAAATCACATGACAGTTTGGGGGCATAAAATTGTTTGCCTTTGGCTAACTTTCAATATCTGATCCCACAACTGGCTTGCTGCTTTGATGTCCTTATTTGATGACTCCATTTTTTCAGAATTGTATATTCACAGCTGGCTGATTTGAGCAAGGCTACATAAAGTTTTTATAAAGAGCTTGATATTCTGGATTTATTTGCAGGGAAAAATAAAAAATAAAAATAAAACAAAACCCCAAACTTTGAAAACTTAAAGGAACAATATTTCAACTCTCCCTTTATTTTAAAAGTGGAATCTGAAGTTCTCTCATTCTGTTATTGACCTGCTGTAGAAACTTCCTTGGACAATTAATTTCGGAACTCTATTTCTCCATGTATTTAGTGGGGGCCATAAACGATGTTTGTCTTCACTACTAAATAATTTTGAAATCCACAAAGTATACACTGACTGACCAAACAGGATTTATAAATAATAGCAAGCCATAAACTACATAAATAAATGCCTATGTTTTTTGTCATGATAATTTTTTTCTTAGAAACCGACAGTTATATGGATCTAATTTGTGGAAATATTTCAAGGTACTCCATGGACACAATTTCTAGTTTTATATTTGTCTTGCAAATGAACAGCTCATCATATATTCCTTTGTTATACTTCTAATTGTTTATCTTAAATTGTCCTGTGACTGCAACAAGCAGTTCCAAACATTTGTGATTATGAAATCTTAATTGCCTCTTTGTAAATGTTACAGAAACATTGCAAAGAAAAATTGACAAGCAGCATTTTTAGATGAATTATTTCTCACCATCCTATCTGTTATGTTTTAACAATTCTACTCAATAGACCCTCCTATGCCTTACTAGAGTGTTCTTAAAATAATACTATTAGCACTTCCTTTATCAAAGCTTTAAGTTAATATATAGATGCTCAGATGACGCAAAATCTCCCATGAAATCAATGAAGCAAGACTAATTCACATCACTGAAAAAATATAGCCTACATTGTTTCAAAACAGTCTTCTGTTCCTGGTAGTCTGTAATCCAAGTGTCCTCCAATAAAATATATGGGTGGAATATATGCATCTCTATATGATATGAGGCCAGTTATCAAGGAAGCTGGTAATATTATATAGGTACGTATTATATCACTGGTACAATTTTTGCTTGGTAAGAAATGTGTTTTATTTAAATAATGAGGGAATGGGGATATCAAGCCATACCCTTGAACACCAATTAAAGAAATATAAAGTAGTACAGCATGGGATACTTCCATGTAGATGCTCAAAAACTATGCTAAATCACACGCTTTACAAAAATTATTTGGAGTTTATTCATTTAGTAAGTTCTTTAATTATGGATAAAACAAGTAGTGTTAGAGCCTTAACATGTAAATACAATTATATACTGTAACAGCCTAACACATATCTTTTCAGCCCATGGTTCAGAGCACTCAGATATGCCTTTGGAGAAGCATGAACAATGCAAAAACCTGTAATTGCAATGTCAGTCATGGTGTCCATACAGAATATCAAGTACAAAATCATATCTTACTTGCATTTCCACAGGTCTTTGGCAAAATAAAAAACTACAAAGCCAACTGCAGAAGCACAGTGTCCTCTGCTGGGGAAACGGACTTAGATTTCTTACCTGAACATAAGGGGGGAAAAAAAAAATCCATGACTCTCATAACCGAAACTGAGCTAGTTATATCAATAATTGTTGCAAAAATCTCATTTTTCACAACACACAAAAACAGTAGGATATCATCCTGGAGATACTGCTCCAGTGACTTCTAACAATTCCGACTTGATTAATAGCTCAATAGCCATTACTTATATAATTCACCATAAGTGATCTTAAAATACTTTACTTTTTCATGCATACTGTCATTATTGAAAATGACCAATTGAACCATTTGTCAAAGCTAACTAAAAGGGCTCTGAGCACAAATGTTCTTAATCTTTTTTCTTTTTTTTTTATGAGATCAGAACTCAGCTACAAAATGTGCCATCTGTAATTTAGAATGGAACAAGGACTGCAGCATAAGTCAATAGCTCTCTTTGATTACTGGATGTGATCAATTCAACTACATACCTGAAGAAGCTACAGCTTTCTCTTCTAGAAAAATAAATAAGATACTTCTTTCTAAACAGAGGTACAAAGAAAAACACCACACCTACCCTGTGGGAATTCTCTCTCATAGCAACAGTCAACAGCACAAGGGTGTAAACTGGTAAACTTCACTGAACAGAACAGGATGAAACCATCAGAAGCATCTCTCCAATCTGAACAGCATTTACATTTGAATGTTTAGCATTTGAGGGAAAAAATTAACAAATGCATAGAAAAATAATAAAGCAAATAACAGAAGCATCAACCACTAAGCACAACCAATAACAAACAATAGCTTTTGTATATAAATGAATTCACAGGTCACATCCCTATACATCACTTCTGTATTTTAAGACAAGATCAGTAAGAATGAACTCTTTTTCAGACAGCAAATGTCTTATTTGCACAGAAATATTCCTTTAGATTTAAGCCAGCTGAAACAGTTAAATTTTTTGCATAGTTAACCAACATAACACTGAAGTAACCTTACAGCAGTGGTATAATGAAGTGAAATTAACTGTCTTCGGGGACATAATGTATTCCTGTCTACCAAATGTTCACTACTGATGCAGGGCAAACATCTTAGTTTTAGTTTGCACTATTAAAAGCCCCAACATGCACTGATAATAAAAACTGAATATGTACCCAGAGTGGAAATGAATCTCTTGGTAAAAAGGAATATGGAAAGGACAGAACATAGCTTGTACTGATCTGAAACACGGCAGAAGATAGTATGGCTACCAACAAGGTAAAAGCAGGCAAAACAAATTGTCTCATTGTGTATTAGTTGTACCCCTAAAAATGCCATCTGCTGTTCAGTTAAAACAGGCAAGAACCACCTCTCTTCAAGACAGGTTGGCAATGCTTGAAATCTTCAACTCTAGTGAAAAATTATATGAACCTTTCACTCCAATATTGAATGACCAATGGGGATGATGGAAAGAGACTCAAAATGTGTTAATCGGCAAATTCATCTCCCTGGCAAAATCCATTCTACTGCACCTCTTTCATTTTCTGAAGTCTTGTAAATATCTTCTTTTTTGGAGTTCTTTAATGGGCTCGTGGAAATTATAACCTAGGTTGTTGTCTTTAGTTAAATCAGTAAGCCACCATCTTTTTCAAACCATCCTAGTTTGTATGGCTGTATGTGAATAGCAACTGAAAGACTAAAAATTGTCGGTAGTAGTATGATTTGGAATTGCTGACCATTAAACCGCTGTGGTCCCATCCTTTTGTTTTATTCACATGGACATAATTTATAACGCCTCTTGAAAAAGATTCTGATTTAGTCACAGGTTTGTGGCACAACAAGAGCTTACTGCTCTGGATTTTTTCACCTTAAAAATTATTAGCTGTCTTGAATCTGTTCTTTTAATGCATGTATGATTTTCATGTACAGGTTCCTTTCATGCATCATTTCAAATTGATTCTGCTGTCCATTATGCATAGTTCAGTAGCAGATGAAGGGAAGGCTGTGTTGGCACATCAAGGAAAAGTTTCTAAGGCAGGTACTCTTATATACATCAGAAGTTCAAACTGCTCCTAACAAATCAAAATTGCTAATGACACCACTGGGAAAAAAAATGGCCCCATCATACCTTTCTGCCTCCAACAGTATGGAGATGTAAATGTTTCAAATATTCTGTAGTTCTTCAGCATGCTTGATTTCTTGTATCTTCCGTCTAATGATGAAAAAGAGCAAATTCCTTTATTTCAAGAGTACATTAACTTTTCTAACCTTCAAAACATGTCCTGTATCTGCCTTCAATCATGCCCCTGTCTACATAATACAAAATTATACAAAAACATAAAGCACTTTTGATCAGAGTAAGTACTTGATGGTCATGGGAGGAACTATAGCTAGAAAATTTGGGAAGAAAGACATAGACTTTTATTAGCTTCTGCCTGGAAGAGAGAGCTGTAGCAGAGCAAAACAGAGGCTCAGACTATAATATTCAGAATATAATTATAAGAGTGATATCAATTCTTACATGCTTACAGATCCAAAGCTTCCTGACACTACAATGTACGACTTCAGTAAATAGCATCAGGAACTATCAGCACCAAAGAAAATTCTTTTTTCAAAAAATGCAAATGATGGATGAGTCTAGATAATGGCAAAGTCCAGAAAGATTGCATGGTTTCAAAATGTCAACAATAAAATTGTGTCCTAAAGATCAGAAAGCAAATTTACAGCAACAGAAGGCTCACAGTATGGATGCAGTACAGCAAAAAGTTTACTTTGTATTTGTGTAACTGTGTAGCAACTGGTATAGTGAATGAATGCACTTATATACCATCCAAGATAAAGGATCTACCCAAGACCAACATATTCTTAGCTGCAATGTGATTTTCAATAGGAATTTTAATTTTTGAAGTTTCAAAGTTTCATTTATGTAAAAAGGGGATTCTACCACTCTCTCTAAACTACTTCACCTTCCCTTTTAATATGCTTTAAAATCTACAGATAAAAATAATATACCTTACCTACATATTATATTATTCTGTGTTCAATTGAGTGTCTGATTTACAATTATGATGACCACAGCTCCACATGCACATTGGCCAGCTGCGCATGTGTTAATTTCATTTGTGCACATAATAATCCAATTTGTTTGCACAACTGTAAGCTTTATTTGCCTAAAGTTTCCAAACTCTGTTTCCACACTAGTTTCATTCCTTCAAAATATACCTTTCATGAAAAGGACTCAACAACTCATCTTAACTGTGACAGCATTCACGCTACTGAAAGTCAGCCAGGTACACAGCCAAAAACCAACGACACGTACTTGTATATGTATACAGGGGGAAATACTTTCAGATAAGGGTAAAGATTTTTTCCCTAAACTACAACCAAACACTATTTCTCTGAATTAAATGGTAAATTTAAAGAGGATACGAGGGAAAGGTAATTCTATTTTGCCATTAATAGTCATTCCACGTAAGATAACCATGTAGCATCTATATTAGATAGCCCAGCAAGATACAGCTCTAAGCAGTTATAAAGCACGTATCAGAATTTTACTTAAGCCCAAAACCAACTTATTATAGGCAGTAGATACTGTACAATAGATATGGTACAACAGATGCATTTCTTGTCTTTAAATATTCAGATAAACACTATCTACAGGTTTGCATGGAAACACATCCAGACAGGAAAAAAAAAAGTTATTCATACAGCAATTATGAAAAAAGAATTAATCTTTTTATAACAAAATATCCCATCTAGATAGAAAACACTGTTGTATCTGTTCTGCTGTATGTAGACCTTTTTAAGGCATTCCTCTGTAAAATGTTACTGGAAATCCACCCATGTCAATTCAGATATTTTCATATCAAATCATATTTTCAGATATATAGATTATACACAGCAAAGCACATATTAACATGCAGTAATAATTGGATCCTAACAGCATTTCACTTGTCTCCTTTAAAAGCCAACTGCCTTGCACATTCTTCCTTTTTTCTCTCACACAGGACCTGTATACCCATCTCTGCTATCTCTCATCAGACACGCTCCCAGGGACGTAAAGCAGCAGAATAATTTAATGCCTTTGAGCTATATGGTGTTCCTGTAGCTGTGCTCAGCTCACTAAAAATCTCATTCAAATATATCATTGCACCTCTAATGTCCAATTAGACTTAGGCCATCAAAGTCTAGAACTATCTATAATTGTTCGGTTAGTCCATCAATATATTCATTTTCTGGAATAAGGAATAGAGAGGGGGGAGAACAAGACTTTGTGTTGCATAGATGATAAAGAGGATTGCTCTTTCAGCTTGAACAGATTCCATAGAAGTTTTATGTTTCCAAGCCTACTAATGGAGTAAGAGTGTCATCACTCCTGTCTGCTGGTAAAAATAAGGAAAAGATACCACAATCATTTAGTTGAATTCAAAGCACTACCAGTGTGATCCCCTACGGCTGCTTTCTGAAGCTGGAAATAAATGATTTTTCCTCTTTGTTTGCTATGCCAAGAAAAGATAATGCAGCACATTCAGTTAACATTTGTCCCTGAAGCACATTATCCCTCCAGGAGCAATACGTGGGAGTAGCACAGACATAATGTTTTAAATTAATCAGGAATAGAATTAATCATGCAAGAAATAGAAGTTAAAATGTAATATTCAAAAATAAAGTTAGAGCAGTAGCAAAGTATAATTAAAATATTCTTCCTAGCTACCATTTCTGTTGCCATCCTAAGTTTGATTTTATCAGTTACCTTCTTCTGTCTTTTAACTTCTCAGCCATAATGTGTTACAGTACAAACCTGTCATTTATTAAAGCCTAGTTAGAAATGCCTGAGCTTTTTACCTATTCCCTCATTTTTCAGCAAAATGCAACAGCTTCAAAGGGATTTTGATATGCACATAAGATCTGAATGACTTCAGCGCAGCACATGGGGACAGGGGACTACAGAGTGCCAGGGAGCAGCACTAAGAGAGTGGAAGGTAAGAACTGAACAGGTGCATAAAGGGAGTGTTGTTCCTGGTGAGCACAGACAATGAAAATTAAAGCAGAATCTCAAAGCACACACAAAATAATGCTATATGAGTGCCAGCAACACACGCAAGAAATCTGAACATGATACATAACACAAAAGGATAGCAGTGGAAGGGCAAGTGCAAGGTTCACTAAGAGCTATGTGTCATCTGAATGTGGAAGAATATTCACACTGCAGAATTCATATGTCAATCACTTGGTCAGGATTGCTATAATTAGAAAAATGGACTAGTGTGCTTATTCCCTCCTTGTCCTCACATGTGGTACCTTAATTTCAAACAAAAACATTTTATTTACTAAACTCAGGTTTCTCAGTGAAATATGCCTAGACCTCTCTAATTTCTTCAGCTGCAATTTCCACTAACTGTAATACAGTAACAAGAAGCATGACATTATCTGAAAAAGATGTGTAATGATCTGCTGGCAGAAAAACAGCAAAGGAAATACTTCATGTGCATATTATGAATCTTCTTGTATTTATTTGCCACAGTAAGTACTAACAATGATTGCTCAAATCTTTTCAGTTTTACCTGACTAGAAGCTGTTTTCTTACTGGAATCATAGTTCTATTATTTCCTATAAATACAGTGAAAAACTAAGAGAATCTATAATAGTGAGTCTATGCTGATTGCCTATATTAAATTAAATTGGCTACATTAAATTCAAGGACAGTAATCATCTGTCCTTATTTTTACATGCTCCAACCTTACTCCTATGGAAACAACAGAGCCTAATACATTATTTCTGCATGATCACGCTGAAGCAGTATGCAATTGCTTCCCTGGAATCACATTTTCTCTTTCCACACATTTGTTCTTCAGAACATGCATCTTCCTATTTTATACACCCAGCATCTTATACTATCTAATGTTCATTTCAAATACAAAAAGTGTATTCACTTTAAATACAAAAATACCTTTTGTTCTGACAAGGGATTTTTTTTTTCATACAGTGATGTTGATACCGAATATACCAGATCAGCATTATTTTGCTCTCTTACCAAAAGGCCAAATGAAATCTCTTAAGACTCAAAGTGCTAAGTGTTTTATCTAGTTCATGATTTTAATAGACAGTATACTCCTAGTTTAAAATGTATAATACAAATCAATACAGATCATAGGATTTTAAAATACTAAAACTGTTGCTCAATTAAATTGCTATCACACTAAAAAAAGGAAGAACTGCAGCTTGCACGAATAAGGCATTGACAAGCTTCATGTTAACATGTAGTGGATTAATCTGTAGAGGTATGAAAATATTTAAGAGCTCAGAGGTTTACAGTTAGTGGCTTATTTAAGAGCTCAGTCAAACACAGGTTTTATATGAAGGGAAAGTGCTCCAACATTGCAGTCCTTCCTGACCTGGAGACCTTCAAATACAACAGAAACAAAGTAGAAGCTAACTTCACACACACACATGAGCGCAGCCAACAGGTTGCAACACGGATTATTCCCCCATATTCAGCACCTCTAAGACCATATCTTGAGTAGTGGGACTATTTTGGGGTTCCCCATTGGAGGAAAGACACTGACAAACTGGGGTGAATCTAGCAGAGGGCCATCAAGACTGTTAGAGGCCTGGAGCGACTGAGGTACATGGAGAGGCTGAAGGACCCAGGTTTGTACAGACTGAAGAAGGGAAGTCTAAGGGTATCTAAATGCAGTCTTGAATTACCTAAAGGGGTGAGGGTTTATAGAGGAATCACAGTCAGTCAGTCTCAGAGGTATGCAGCAAGAGGCAACAGTCACAATTTTCAAACAAACAATTCTGATTAGACAGGCAGAAAAAAATCTTCACCATAAGAGCAATCAAACAATGGAACAGAGGTCGTGGAATCTCCATCCCTGGAGATTCAAAATTCAGCTAAAAAAGATCCTGTGCAACTTGATGCAACAAAGCTGTCCCTGCTCTGAGCAGGGAGTTGGACCAGATGACATCCAGAAGTCCCTTCCAAACTGTATTTTCTGTTACAACTCCAGAAAGACTAATAGAAAAGTGAAATACACATTTCCTTGCCTAACAGGATAAGACAGAAGTTGAAATTTTGAGCAAAAGCTCAAACATTTTCACTGGTTCCTCAAAAAAGTTTTGTTAATTCATGACACACACACATATCCAGACTATAATGCTGTATCTTGTATTATCAGAATTTAAGCTGTTCTGAAACAGCTTTCACTAGGCCAGTGGTCTCCAAAGTGGGGTGCACACACCCCAGAGGCTGTGCAAGCGGATCCACTGAGGTGTGAGAAGAAAATATTAGAAGTTATATTTATATTTTATCTCAAAAAATAAGAGTAAAATTAAGTTTTACTAATACTTAATATACAGCTTAACACTGGCATCCTCACTCAGTCCATATGTCAGGCAGTCACATGTCACTTACAGTATGCGACATGTCCTGAGGGAAGAGTGGGTGTTCCAGAACATGGAGGGCTCGACAGTGGCATCCGCGCTTATTCACTCGCTTTCAGCATATTGCAACATATTGCAGTTTATGTATGCCCATTTAAGTGGATTTAGAGTTTATATCATCTAGTTTTGACTAAACGAACCCTCACAAGATGGACAAGTGGCTTAAAAAGATTCCTGCAAAGAAACTGTGGATAGAAGATAATGCTAATAATGCAAGCACAAGCCAACAACAAGAAAATGGCAGAGCTAACAGTTCTCTTATTCCTGGTATGAGCTCTTCATCAGCCATATTATGAGGTAAAAACCAATGATGAGCTTACTCAGATCGGACAAGAAGTTGGTCAAAAAAATTAAAAATTGCCAAGATGACTATTTGAAATATGGATTTACTTCTGCTGTCGTTAACAATGAACCTTCCTCTAAATATATATTGTGCCTTGAGATATTAGTCAATAATAGTATAAAGCCATCACAATTAGCAAGACATTTAGGTATCCAGGACATGAAGACAAGCCTCTAAAATTTTTTGTGATATTTAAAGTCATGCGATAATTCACCCAGTACTTTACAGAATTTCACTAAACTTAACATTAAATGTTTAGAAGCCTCTTTCAAAGTTTGTAACCCACCAGTAAAAAGATAGAAAGCCACGTACCATTGGTGAAACAACCTGTTTTTCTTGCCACAAGTAAAAATGACTGAAATAATACACACAAACAATATGGTGACCAACTAAAATGCATTCTTTTGCCAGCAAATACTGTTGCAAGACACAGAGAAAAGATTGCTGAAGAAACAAGAATTAGAACAAGTTACACAATGCGGGATGTTTGCTATACAACTGGATGAAAGCACAGATGATTTTAACATGTCTCAGCTTACGCTATTTGCTAGATTCTGTTTCAATAATGAAATACATGAAGAACTACCTTTTTTTGAGTCACTAAAGGAAAGATGTAGCAGAGAAGATATAATCTCAACAAGAAATGACTTTAATAAAAACAACGTTTTATGGAAAAATTGTGTAGTGTAACCACTGATGGACTGGCTGCTCTGACTGGAATAAAAAATAGATTCTGTGGTAACGTTACAGAGAGAGTATCACACATGAAATTTATTTACTGCATTCTTCATAGGAAAGCTATTGCAGTAAAGAAATTGGGGCGAGAAGTGCAGAAAGTGCTACAGGATGTCTTGGTTAATTTTATAAAAACAAGACCTTTAAATAGTACAACCTTCACAATTGTAATGAGATGGAGAGTGGCCATGAAAATCTTTTGTACCGCACGGATGCTTGCCAGTTATCTCATGGCAAAGTGCTTAAAAGAGTTGTCAAACTTAAAGATGTTACTCATTTTTCTTTTACAAAAAGACAAGTGTTCCAAATTTGCTGACATTTCACACGATGAGAAGTGGCTGTTAGTGGTACGCGACCTAGAAGATATTTTTCAAAAAATAAATACAAACTGTCCCTTCATGGTAAAGGTGACATTTTAAGAATGAGTGAGAAAGTAACTGTTTTGTAAGAGAAACTCATGCTATGGAGAGAGTACTTTGAAAACAGATGTTTGGAAGTGTTTCAATCATTACATCATTTTCAACAACAAAATCACGTAAAGTTGGAAATTTACTAGCCAACCTTCAAAAAAAACCTTTGCATAACTGGTGGATGGGATAAAAAAAATGAGTATTATGATTTAGTAAGTGTGGCCAAAGATGCACTTCTTCCATTTAGCTCTATGTATCTTTGTGAGGTATCTTTTTCAGCTATCACAACCATTAAAACCAAGTATCAAAATACACTGACCTTAGAATCAGACCTGTGAAAAACTGCATCACAAAGTGTTAAACCGAGATTTTCAAAAATAATGAAGCATATTCAATTACTTTTGCTCTCACTAAAAATGCTATTTATATTATAGCAATTTTATTTTGTTTACAATAATTTTTATTAGTGGTATTTCCTAACTTTTTCATTCACATTAAAAATATTATTTAATAAAAATAATAATTATATTAAAATAAATCTAATAAAATAAAGTTATTTTAAAATATTGTTTATCTCATAATTTTTAAATTTCTGGTTTTGTGTATGTTTTATAATGTGCATAATAGTACAGTGGCACAAGTAGATAATTTATAAATAAAAATACATATATTGGGAGTGCATGCTCAAAAGCATTTTTGCTGATGGGGTGCACAATATCAAAAGGTTTGGAGACCACTGCTCTAGGCAATCACACAATCAAAGTGATTCACTCAATCTGAGTGCACCTTAAAGCAAGTTCATAATTCATTTAAAGTAAAGTAAAAGAGTAAAATCCAGTTTCATGGAATGTTCAGCACTGTATACTGGACTGCAAGTATATTAAGATTCAAGAAACTAGAAATTCTAAATAAAGCTTGAGTTACGTGAAGGCATCCAAAAGATTTTTGTGGATTTAGTAAATTCTTCATGCATATTGCAAAATTTAGGACACCAAAAACTCTACTAAAAATCTGAGCAGCTTAGTTATTCAAATAAATCCTCACACCAGCAGGTGGTAAAAGAATCTAAAGCACACTTCATTTTCAAGGAGGCACAGCTTAATGTGAAGAATTTTTAAGTATGGGCTAACTGTGCCCTTTTGTATAAACACTCCAATTAGTTAGGCCTGTTAAAATGAAAGTCACAGCAGGATGCTCCAAAAAGCTTCTAAGGCACTATTTAATGCCAAACTTGAAAACATTTAGCAAGATAAAGTCCAGGAGCAAATTTATTTTGGTTTTATTTATTATATTTTATTTTATTTTGAGAAGTTTGAATCAAAAGGTGCAGCCCTAACAGAAACTTATTCTTTGAGGGGGACAGGGGAGTGGACTACTTCTGGTTTTGCTTTTCCTAACAGTAAATCTTCACCCAGTTCCAACTGAGTTCATGAATACTTTTAACTGATGTAACACTGCATCTTTGCACAGTCACTCAGCCCAACCAAGTGCTTCTCTTGCAGAAATCAGATCTCTTTATCATGTTTCAATTTGTGTAACCAAAAACCTACCACAACCACATTTGAAAAATCGCACTCAAAAAAGTTACCTTGTAGTTATCTACAAAACAGGACAATAATTGAGTAATTTCTATTAGCTGGAAATAAATATGCTCTATTTTTAAAAAGCTTTCAGAATAAGAAAAAGTGTTCTGAATTTTGTAGCAGCTGTCATCAGCTAAGACTTCAGTACCAACTGATGACTTCAATGTGCTCTTACTAGCATGTAGCATGTAGAAATACAATAATAAACAAGAAATAAAGATACTTGAGAGAAATTCTCCTGAGTCCAGCAGGATCAAAATAATAAGCAGGCAGCAACTTAAAATAAGCTATAAACTTTTCCAATAATAGAAATAAGCACACAGAAAAGAAAAAGAATATACAATCTTGATCAGCTAACACAATACAGATGCCTATTTGTGTTACATCCTGATTAGTATTAGTTATTACAAATTTCATTTAGAGAATTTCTCTTTAAAAGAGATGAAGAATCTTTAGAGTTAAGTTCCTTGATTTTTCTCAGCACTTGGCCATGAAATTCATATCAGAATCTTCTCAGAGTCTGTTGGGGAAGAAATCCAGAGTAAACCAAGTTCCAAACAGTGAAACAAAACCCTTCCTTCCCTTGCGCTCCATAGAAAGGAACAAATCTGTAAAATATCTAATATATTTTGTTTATAATATCTGCATTTCCAGAACTAATTACTGTTCACAGATGCATCATAATTAGCTTGTTCAGACTTATTAATGATGTTATGACTAATTACAATGCTTAATCTCAGGCAGAATTCAAGAATACATCCACAAAATTATGTTTAATGTATGAAGAGGGAAACGTTAACGGAGAGATGAAGACAAACCAAGTATCAAAAAAATCAAGAATGAAGACAGGTGATTCAAAAAGAAATAAGTATCTGAAGAGAGAACAGATGTTGCCAACTGACTCCTGACTCAGATGGCAAATCTGCCCTTTCATCAGTAGTTACAGCCCTTTCCTTTATCATATGCTTATTCAGATGAAGAACTGGATTTGTGCTTTTTAAATTTTTTTTTTAAATAACCCAGTCATTCAGATGGTCAGAAGTTTCTGCCTAGTCCAAACGGATCCATTTGGATCCACTTTTAAAGACTATGGAGAACATTTTTTTCATCACAAACCCAAGTTATTGAAACTGAAGCTTTTGCATGAAGTTCTGTGGAAAGTTTCTTAGAGTACTAGACATACACATTGACCCCAGAACAGCCCTCTTTCAGGAACTTATGGGAGAAGCCTAATTTAAAACTTGTGTATTGCCTCATCTAGAATATGAACTTCAGTATTTCATACGGCAGACAACTGCTCAGTGAGATTATTGCTCTTTGCCTTGTGTCTGTCTCTCAGTTTGTCTTTAGCCTGAGATTAACTAAACTAGGCATATCAGTGTATTCTGAGAGCATGTGCATTTCTGCATATATGCACTTATGTTCACCTGTGCTCCTGACATCTCTGAACATATCTGCCAATTTCAATCAAACATAACTGGAGCAGCATCTCAAAGGCAGTTCCATTCTTAGAAGTTATATTAAAGGTTGTAATATGAACCCAACTCATATTACACACCAGAGAAAGGGTTATGAATATCCCAGCTATAGGAAAAACTTTAATCAGCATTTGCTGATTTGCCTTTTTAGATTTGAGGATCCAACCATGAACTGGAAACCAAGTCTTATTACTCCCACTGCTTTCATAATTAATTGCTTGTGAAAAAGTTAATAAGGTTTACTTTTTTAATGTAGCACAGAAATGTCAGAACACTAACATAGTCTAAGAAAAGGAAATTGCCTTTTACAAACAATTCTGCTAATGATTTAACCATAGTTTATGGTTAGCACATTTAAACTTCCTTTACTATAAACGGCAAATTAGAAACTATTCATGTCCAAGGTGGTTTTTAATCATTAAAAAACTTAACATAGTTTAAAATTAATCACTAAGCCTTTGCATAAGTAATAGAAATAAGCAAAGCTCAAATAATCCAGGGGCCTTTACTGACAGAACTGAGAGTATCAAGGAAAAAATAAACAGTCAAAACAGCCAAGAAAGACAGTCAACTTTCCCTCTAATTTCCTTTTTCTATATTTTTAATTGGAAGCCACTTTTCAATATTGAACATTTTGTATTCAAACATTACTTTCAGAAGTATGTGTAATTTCAATGAGGAAAGCTACAGTTACAGTCAAAATCATTTAAGATTTCCAAAGGACAGGAAGTGACTTAACGAATGCAACAAAAATTTTTCAAGTAAAATTTTGTGAAATCTCAGCCTTCTCCCATTTCCAATTTATGCACCATAGACTGAAAGTTTGATATAAGCAGTGTCATTAATTTACCATTAATTTTGTTTTCCAGTAATCATGAATTAAAAGAATCTTTCAGATTAAGAGAATATCTTTGTATATCAGGTACAGTTTTTTATACTGTACAATTACAGTGGTAAGACTGCATAGTGCTGTCCAATGATGTAGGACCCAGAACTACAAACCATTCTTGCATGACATCTCTCAATACACCACTCAAAGTACATGTTCTCAAAGAATCATTTTTATGCTACCTGCAGTTTTAGAGTCAGACATCTTACCACACAGGGGCTTTAAAAAGTTAGCTCCTTCTGAAATGCTACTGTGTTTTGTGTGGTCACTCATGTCATCCTGTAGCTTAACGAGCTTCCCACTAGCTTTAGCAGGAACTGAATAAGGCTTTACATCTATTTGTAAGTATGTTCTCTGAGTATGTGATAGAATTTTATCTTCAGTTTTAGAATGCTTAAAACATAAAAATTATTTGATAGCTTCAGTCTTCAAGTTTAGTCAAACCGCACTCGAATGTAAACAAAACTCTCTGGGGTTTAGATTTTATTGGAACTAGCTCTCTTTCATCAGAAAAGCTAAAACTAAGGTAACGCTGCTGTTCGACTACAATTCCAGTTTACATATAAGTAGTCTTGGCAGCTCCTAGCAAAGGTAACATTGCCACAAGAACTGTGTCATGCTCTTCACATCATACCTGCACAATCTTCTTGACATGTGATCACAGCAAAAGTGTGAAAAATCTGAGAGCACTTCAGTTTAAATCTGTTGTTGCTGCCTTTGGCTTCTACATCAGGATTGTTCATTTCTTCCTGTGCACACTAACACAGCTGTATTTTTTATGCCATGTAAACAATTATGATGAACATAAGAAAAAAGAAGCTTTTACCATTATTTGAATTTTGAAAGAAACCAACACAAATAGAAAGCGATTTTAATTGCAATAGGACATGCCCTGTTTCATCATTAAGTCTTAATTTTATATTATTTTTATTTTCCATGTTTGCAGACCACATTCATTCATTAAAATGAAAAGTGTGCAAACTGAAGATAAAATTCTTGTCCCTCCATCTCGTTTGATTTCTTTTTGGAACAGAAGGAAATGCTATCACAAAAACAGTTCTTATCATACCTGATTAGTGTTAAAATGAGTTAAAGATGAGTCAATATATCCAAAGAGTACAAATAAAAGCAGACTTGATCTTCAACATTTTAACCTGCTTAATTCCACAAATAGTCATGAATAAATTACTTGATAGCACTATTTACACAAAGTACAGAATTTTACCAAATCTACCCCTCCCCACAGTCACAGCTCCATTCAAGGATACATATTTTTATTATTAATTTTTCTACATCCAAAGCATGTTTTAAATATGGATTGACTAATCTGACAGATATCAAGCAGATGATTGAAAAGGAAGCATGTGAAATCAAAAGACATTAGGTGCAGCACAAAACAGTAGCAGAGGCTGTTACAAGTTGCAACAAACCAAGGAAGGTAAAAATATGAATTTTCGAAAACAGGCATTGCCTCAATCCCTTGAGACAATATTTTGTTTAAAGTATACCCTAAAATACATCTGGGATATTCTGTCAATAATACTTGGGTTTTACTTCTGTATATGCCATTATCTAGAAACCGTTTTAAACCTAATAAGAGCACTTATAGCCACCTATAATGTTCTCAAAGACAAGCTACACCATATATAATTCTTTACAGCATAATAGTAAAGATTTTTTTGTTGCTTTTCTTTGTTGATACTGTGGCATTTTGATTAATACAAATTGCCCCATAGCTGAAGTATATTGATAGAAATGTTTCCTGATGACTTATTGGTCTTGCAACAGTGCATGTTCGATAATACTTAATTCTTGGCTTTCATAAACTCCCAGGGATTATAAAGGATTTAGACATCCTGAGTCTCTTTAATGAGAAGGAAAAAACAAAAAATACAAAAAATGAAGCAGCCTTTCTTTACATCCCTAGTATTAAATATCTGTTTAAAGACAACTAGTTATAAACCTCTCATGTCTGCGCTTCTTCACTTTAAAGGATGAATATAATACAAGGTAACGGACAAAATTTTAGATTATGATCTCTGTAGCCAGTGTTGGAAAAAAGTGGGCTTTGCTTAGGAACAAAAATCACTATTTATAAAACCACAAATGAGAAAGTTCATGTTCTAAGGGACACTGAAGATAAACATTTAGATCTTACAGCAGCATAAATGTTAATTAACATTTTGATCAGTTCAGGACTAAAAGACACTTAGGGCTTCCAATTCCAAAAGATTCTCTCAGTAATAGCGGTGTAAATCCAAATAATTTATTAGTTTTATGCAGTTAATCTGGATTCACGTCCATTTAGCAAGCCAAAACATAGGCTAGGTTTGAACAGATATATCAGGGAGATGAATTTAATACATATGGAGTCACACTTACAGGAAATGACTTCCTCTCTCATTTAGCTTCTTCAACAAAATTTTTTTCATCAGGGTTTGTGTGGTCAGTTCTCTCTCCACTTGGTTCACTTATTTATTCTAGAACAAAAATAAAATGAGACACACTAAATCAAGGGGTTAAACAGTACATGGGAAAGAATAAAACAAAACAAAACATAAATAACAGAAGGTGGATATGGAAAACCACAGCTGAACAGACACTAGTATATTTGTTACAGCCCTCTTTACCACATAGTAAGTGGCTTAAACTTAACAACCAGAAAAGAATTAAGCAATGACAGTGTTACTGAGTGTATGTGTGTGTTTTCAAAGTGAGCATGAAGAATCTCATATGGCATAGAGTATCAGCCCTGACACTCATTTGTTTGCTTAACTGCAGTCAGTTCACTTATACAATAGCACTGCCTTGGAACAGCACTGCAGTAGATCACTATTTATTCCACCATGTAGCCTTACAGATAAATCCTTTGGAAGAGGAATGCTCTCTTCCTTTGGGCCTTGGAAAGTACTCTTCACTGTACAAGTGATTCTTCTCTATACATGGAGAGTTCCACGCAAATTTTAAAATCCATTACAGGCTACCTCATCCTCGATAGCCTCTGCTGGGGTCTGAGAGGAGCCTGCACACATAGCATAAACTTCCCAATGCCCACCAGCATTCTACTAGTCTCACAGGACCCCTTTCAGCACCTTGATCAATTCTTCTCCCAGCTTCCAAAGAGAAGCTACCCTGAAAAGAAATCAACACACTTCTGCCTCAAAAATCCAGATAAAAACTCCCATTCAACTTTAAAATTGTCTTCAGGGTACATTTAGTTTTCCCATCTTCTGAAACAATGCATTATTTGGTGGACAATTATCAGAATTCACATATTCACCCCTATCCATAAGCATGATCATGATGTCCAGATATCTTCTAAGTTTTCCTTTAAAAAGAAAAAAAATCCTTGTAGTTAATCACACCTCAGTTAGCTGAAAACAGCTAAAATAATACTTTTATATTGATATTGAAGGGTAAGTGTCCATAGAAACAGCTACAAGATAAATTAGAGCCTGTGAATAGGTACATTGTACTTTCAGAAGACTTTATAATATAAGTATCTCTTGACTTTTTCATTGTTTGAATAAATGACTACAAGACAAGGGCTTTTGAGAGGTTGCTGATTGAAGTGCCCTTTATTGTTAAAAGCATAATTAAGTAATACTTGAATTTATAACTCTCTTCAGGGAGTCCACACTCCTAAAGAAATTAGAAAATGGCACAGCCAGAAAGTCATCTAGTTAATAATACTTTTTAATTATCACAGCTAGCCTGTGTGGCATTCCCATTTGCAAGGTTTCATTTTATTTAAAGAAATTAAAGTGCAGATCAAGTCACAAAACTCTCCTCTTATGCATTGTCCAAAGTCTATTTAACAAAATATAATTTAAAACCAGCATGGAGTTATAAATAGCCTGCTGTTTGGAATGGCCTGTCAGTCTGTTCCCAATTATATATGTTTAGCTAACAGCTCTCTAATTAGCACTCGCTTCTGACTGCACAGCTCCTAAAATGTTTACACTGGAAGTCACAAATTACTGTCTAATTATGTTTGCTACATTATTTTGCATAAAACATAAATAAAATATCTGCCCATGCTATAAAACAAAATGTGCTGTCATTACTGCATGACTATAAGATATACCATTGATATTCCAAGCCTTAGAAAAAAGAGCATTTAATTAAAACACTTAAAAGCACAATAGCAACTTTAGTGCATCAAGTAAGATCACATTTATTAAAAGAGTGCATGAATTTTGCAGGAAGGATTGCTGATCAGCAGTGAGAGGCTTGATGGAGATGCAAAACAAGGTAAAGGCTGGCAAAGAAGCAGGACAGAGGTAGAGCAGGACACATCAGGGGTTGCGTGGCAAGTGATGTAGAACCCAGAAAAATCAACATTCTTGTAAAGAGCCTTTTCAGGTCACTGAAACTTTAAACAAAACTGAAGACAGCCTAACTTGTATCAAATGCTGAAACTTCTCCTTTCCCGCAGCTAAACCAGAGCCAGCAGTTTTCCCTCAAACTCTAGGTTATACTGCTAAATCAGAACTGTCGACTGAAAACAAAAATAAATTATTACTGTAAGCCTCCTCCCTTGCAGAAAAGAAGTGGCCAACATCTAAATTAGTGGGATATTTGAAAGAAACCAGCAGTTTCATACCTGAGCTAATGTAATCTATGCATTATTTTTTTTATTTCCTGAATGATCATGAAGTGTCCTCCAAATTGCCAAATGACAAGTAGCAGTCTCTGTGTAATTGTTATATTTAAATAGGATTTCTTTGTCAAATACAAGGAAATATTTCTTTACTATATTTATGAAAGATGTCATGCTCCCATGAGGATAAAAACCACAAAAATATTGCCAACTTATGGCACCATCACTGAAGCTATTTAAGATAAAGCATAGTGTGATTACTGGCATGTTGTATTCCATTTGATGGAGGGATTTGGATTACAGTAGCCGAAAGGTCAAATCAGCAGTTATAATTCATATGCCAAGCAGAAATTCTTCTTAAGAAAGCCATACAACATGAAAAGTGACTATAAATAGCTGAACAATAATTATTTCAAAACTAATACATCTGGATGCATTATCAGTCTTTGGAAAAGAACTGTGTATTTAAGTTTTCAATTTTATTACTTGAGATGCATAAACATTCTTTACAGTCAGATCTGACACCACTGCTTGTTAACACTTTCTAGAATAAGATGCTTTTTCAGACACTTTCAGTGGTAGAACCCAATAATTTCAGTAAGAGATGCATTAAAGAAACATAAAAATCCCATATCCTTAGGGGCTGACACTGAAAAGTTAAAAAGCTAACCAGGTTTGTTGTGCATTTTCTCTAATACTAGTTGACCTCTGGTTGTGAATTATTCTCTCTTTAGAAAAACAAGACAAACCCAAAATAGCAGTTCCCATTTCCTCCAGGGCCCTAAACTATTTTTTTATATATCCTCACAACTCAACACCTTAATAATTAATTTGTTCCCTCAGCTGACCTGTTCAGTGAGCTCTCCTCACCAGTACAAACCTATTTACCAGGCTGCAATTTTCAACTTATAGATGATCCTTCATGATATTAAAAATCTACTCCCTAAACACTTCCCTATCACTCAGAAAATTAGCTGTCACACATAATTACATTAATTTAGCTTAACGTTCAGAAAAAATGTGCACATTATTACCAACGAAAGCAAACATATGGAGCGGGTGACCTTGCTTCTGTCAAAGAATGTACTTAGCACATTCAGCATTTGGTAGGAATGACCTTTACATACAGTTAATTGGCCGACTCAGCTACAGTGAGAGATAGAACATTTCCACTGATTGTGAATTTATTATGGGAAAGAAAGTTCCCACACTTTGTTTTCCTGTCTTCCAAAGGACAGGAGTTAGGCAGGAATATGGGAAATTACATGTTCCTGCCAACTCCTTCTTTTGCACAAAAGGCCGCTACATTACATTTAGGAGCTGGAGATGCACACATGAATGTCACCATTGATGTTCAACTCCTGAAACATCCGATGACCAACTTGTCAGACCAAGGTTTCCCCATACATGGGGTTTTCAGCTCTTCAGAGTTCAATTAGAGTGTGAAGTCCCATTACTTCCCTTATACAGAATGACCACATCAGTTTCCTTTCATTGTTTTTATTTCTGAATTATTTTTTTGCTTTATTGATCACTTTCTCCAATTCTTTTCTTACTTCTTGGATAATGCAAGTCCTTGATCAGAAATCCCTGCTGCTCTGAGATATTTCCTACCAGAAAATCTGCCAATTCCAACTTCAGAATAAAGGCATTATTTTTGCCTAATCTCTTTTTGCCCACCTCATGTGTCCAAGGCAGTGAGGAGAAGGGAAAAAAAATTTTTAAAAATAAAAAATAATAATAATAATAAAAAACAAACAAAACAAAACCCATTCACTCCCAAAAAAAACACTCACGTTTACAAAGCCACAGAATTTATATTAGATATGAAAAACCTAAAAAATAAAGATTACATTGTAATTAATACAGCACTAAATTTAAAGGACAATTAATCCTCTTTTAAAATGAATATTGCTGTAGCTATTTTACAGAACCTCAAATTCCATGAGCAAATCAGAGTGATACAAAAATAGAACAGAGAAATTTCAGATTCAGACCTACTGAACTGGGGCACCATCCAATCACCAAAGGAAAAAGAAAATATGCACTTCCACTTCATGTTCAACCATTTCTTAATTACTTTGTGCATGTCACAGAAATCCTATTAGTTCTATCATGCCTCACCTGAAAATGAAAATGCCCAGTTCCTCAGTTCAAAAACTGGTCAAGATGCTCCGAGTTTAGCAGCAAAAGGATTTCCTTCAATAATCTCTCTCCTGCAGCTACATAACTCAGTTCTGTCTACAGAAGCTCATTTATTTGCTATACATTCATAAGGACTACTTAGTATCTGTTCAACAGATATTCAACTACAAAACTAGTACTTTCCAGAAACACAGACTTTTAGATCACAAGCCCACCTCTTCATAACAAATACATTAGCAGCACTGTGTTTCCTAAATTTGTACTGGAGCTGACAACACAATGGAAGTTTAAACCCATGATCTGTTTCATTAATTTTTTATTTCCTTCCTGCTTTGCACTTGTGACTGTCAATTCTCCCTGCTCTTGTGACAGGTCTCAGTGACATATAGATATGCCATATCAAGAAGACAGTCTTAGAACAGCATAGTCATAAAATGAAATGGAAGCATTTTCTCTGATGCTCCTTCATACGGGGTGATGACCTTTTCATTGAGGTGCATATCTGGAGGGAACAGGAAAAAAGAATGACCCTTCTCACAGGCTTTGCACAAAATCTTCAGAGTGCCACAAGCAAAGCTTTCAAAGCTGCAGACGTCCTTACAGAAAGAGACATTCCCAGCGACACATAAAGGACACTATGGCTAGTGCTGTTGCTATTAAAATCCTTTTTACCCACCATCATTGTTTCTATGATGAAAAGTTTTGTTTCAATAACTGTTTTCCATAGTCAGTAAGTGCAAGGGAAATCTGTAGGCTTACATATATTTTCATTTTAATGAAGAGTCACTCCAATTTGCATTCAAATTGATTTTTTTAATAGTAAATATTTTATTTTAGATTAACTGTGAATAATTTTTAATCTCATTACTATCAATAGAATTCAATACTTGAGGGAGGAAAATTATGCACTTCATCTGGTTAAAAGTAAAACTTCCTTTGGTTTATTATATTTTACTTGAATCCAGTGCAATCACAGCTGAGTTCAATGATTTGTTAATTCCCAGTGTTAGAGGCCTGCAAGTTGATAGAAGGAGAAATACATTAATATTGAGGAAAATTTTATAGTTCCTTTACCACCAAAAAGGTTCCCTTTCTCTAGCTACCTTGTCTGGGTGCTTTTTATCTTCTGATTGAGATCTGCTTCTTCGAATAACGCAACACATTTCACTGTTGCGACTAATGTGTGTAAGGCAAAACCAACTAGGAAGAACAGCCAGCTCCACACTATGGAGAAACCTTAGTGCCAATCTAAGTTGACTTGCTGACTGGGTTAAAGAAGGTTTCTGTTTGGTTTTTTTTGGTTCACTTTAACTTTATAATGCAACTCCAATTCACACATGACTTTTTATGTCATCAGAAGATAACTTGTTGAAGATCAACAGGCTGCGAGAATTCTCAACACTCTTCTGTCACCTTTACCAGCATATAAAGGAAAATGGCATACTGCTACTTTGATACTTCAACTAAAATGTTGCCTGCAAGGGCAAATGCTGGACTTCTGATCATTGAACTGGTTTTATGCTTTGTCTTGTTAGAATACTATAATGCAATATTTGTTTCAATGGTTCACTTGGACCAAAAAACTGAAAAGGAAAAGGAAAATGAAGGAAGATCATAGCAATTAAGGAGCTGCATTTGTACTGTCTGAGAACATCAGACTTGCAGTAGTTTGACACCACTAAGTCAGAATATCTTAGCTACCTACCATTAATTCATTTCAGTTACACTTACCTTTTTATTTCCTGCTTTAACTATAAAATCTACGTTATTTCTTTGCTTTTCTTTTGCAACTTGAAGCAGTTAAAATCTCATTTCTAGATTAACCAGCACCTCAGTGAGAAGCAAGCATGGGTCACTGCACGGTGAAACCAATGTTTAACTCACGATCATATAAAATGGACCCTAAGCATTTCCTTTTGTTATAGGCACCACAGAATTTTTTTCTCTTACTTTTAAATGAGATTTGTATTTCATAAAAAACATTTCTTAAAACCCATTATTTTTTAAATGAAGAACAAACTGCTAAAGGTTTTCATCAAAGCCTGCTGAAAAATACTCATACAGGTTACAGGTCAAAGTATTTCCCCCCCCCCTCCCCCAGTCTCATACACTGACAAAAAAAAATTATATGAAAATGAAGACTTCTGCAGTAATTTTGCCACATGAATGGATTCAGTACAGATTCTCTATAACCCTGACTGCAACTGTTACTAAAGAAAACCTGAACAGTGACCTTTTTGGGTCCATTAGCACATGGGCTTGCACTGCAACCTCTTAAGAAGCTAAGAATAAACAAGCTTTACTTTCTCTTTGCTGAACAAAAAGAGCCACTTAACATGACACAGATTTAAATGTGGATGAAATTTCAGGTGATTCAGCCATATTTTGTTTTATAAAGTAAATTAAGATAGCTGTTTTGATGTAAAAGTATCAGTCGGGACACAGAAGTGAGGGAAAGACAGCACAGGAAGATTTAAACAGCAGGCCACAACTTTAAATGACTATATCAAGGATTTGTACGCACTCAAAGCAGTGCTTGCTTACAGGGTTACAACCGCAACTTAAGACAGACTTTCCTCTGAATAAGAATATAGGAAGGGTTACCAGGTCAGCTAAAAGGCACATCTACAGTCCAGGATCCCTCCTCAGCAGTAAGAACAGGGTTAGCATATAATGATGCTTCCCCCAAATATTCTTCTAACAAATTGCAGCTCAGAGGATTCCTGAGCAAGAAATTATGTCCTTATACTTAATTTTGAGAACAAGCTTTCCCATCAGTTTATCCAGTCACTTTCTGAAGCCATTTATCCATTTACTCACTGGAGCTACAGCAATGCAAACATTAAATAATATCTGCAGGTGAGCTATTGTTCCCTAGTCTCAAAGTATATAAACTTGGAAAAAGCACTTTCACCAAAAAAGGTTGCTTAAAGGAAGAAAGAAATTTTGCTTAAAAGTAACCATGTATACATAGATACTAAATAACAGCTACACATCAGATGAGTAACGTAAAAGAAAGAATGTGCACTATGAAAGTAAGAGTTTGAAGATCTAGAATTAGAACCCTACTCCACTAAAACTTTCTGCATTTCCTCTGACACCTCACTGTGCTTCATCTATTACTTCAGAAACCTGGAGCACTTCCCTCACAACATGTGGAGGAGGGAAAAGAAATTTCTGATAGTCTTCTGGAAGTACAGTAATGGAACCCAGAATTCTCCAATAAAAATAATCATAGCTGTTGAAATATTTAAGATCATGCTAGGTTTCTATTTAAGTTTTAGTCTGTTGTGGTATAGCTAAAGTTTAGCTAAAGATAGCTTTCATTTCTTCAAAGAAAATAATCTCCTCTTTCTCCTAAGAGTTTGTTTTTTCAATATTTCACAAATTACTATCATCATTTGTCATTAGCTACACAGACAAAGGTAGGTATTTGCTTTGTCATGTTATGATTTGTGGATTCCCTTAAATTCTTGCATGGAAGTGTTTCATTTCACTGCTGTCGTATTCCTAACAGCTCATCACCTTCACTAAATGTCAAGGTTTTAATCTTTCTATGAGTCATCTTGGATAATTCTTTTTAAGGTAACTGACTTCTGCATACCAAGCTCTGTGAGCTGCACACACTCCTGTACAGAAAGCAGTTAAGCAAAAATCTCTCAGCCTCAGCTAAATGCTTACGACGTACTGTGCAGGGAAGGTTAGCACAAAACACTCCCTCCAAGCACTTCATCCTGTTCTCTTTACAGGATTATTTCCCCACTTACTTGGTTAGTACCAGACCCTTGGTGCAACAGTGACAATTGTTCTGGCACGTGTTCTGCAGGCACTTTAATTTGATAACAAAACTGGTTCCACTAAGAATTAACATCTATAAATCTAAACAAACAGCATGCTGTCTACTGAGAGGTCTGAATGCTAGAAATCTTGCAATACACACCTCAGGTGAAAAATGCGTGCAAACCAAGGTTTCTAGAATCTTTTACTAGATCCCATTATACAGCTTTTCAGAAATCACAATTTAACTCTTTTTCATTACATCAGCCTTTGCTCCCTAGAGGACAACAGGATACCAGACAGTTCCAATCAGACACGGTGATAAACCAGTTTATTTTCTGGAAAGTTAACCAGATTCAGATCATGTTGCCCTATTCTATTGTAATCACTAAAATCCAAATATTCCCAATAGCAAATCAATTTATATGGTGACTGCATTTAGACTACTAAACCCACCTGTTGCAGTTTTCTGTTCCCAAGCCAGTTATGCTTAAAGGCATATGCTTAAAAGGCAAAACCCTATTTCCAGATTCTCTTTTATGAAATGTTGTATATAGTGTAAGCTCACAAAAATCTACCATATCCATCCTCCTTTCTTTATTCTCATTCTTGTGATAGAAGATATCTACCTGTTTCACACATGAAAAGAAGGAACCATGGAACTCATCTTCTCATGTGAGAGTAGGAAATGTAACCCCCGCTTAGGCTTCTGAAGAACTGAGGACCAAACCCATATAGAGCACCACCTATTTCAGACTTACAAAATGTTTGTTGCATATTTTATTTAAATTATTCAATGAGTATTGTCCTCCACAGCTGAGGGACAACAAAACTACATGAACAGGTGTAGAGGACAATACTCTTCTCAATACACTAAAATTAGAACAAAACTGACAGTCTTTTCTCAGTACACCTACACTGGGAAAGCTAGATCTGATTACAGCACATTCCAGTGTCAGTTTAACCTGGTTAGCATGGTGAACAAAGCAGCAGTGGCACAGGCTTTAACACATGCTAGTAACCAGTCTTCCCTTCTTGAGATGTCAGGTGCATGCTCTGGTTGCTAACTCAAGCCATAGGAATACCTTATCTATAGAATCATGCTTTATCCTGGTAAGTAGAATGAAGGCAGCACTAGTACGCTTCTCTACAAATAATCAGGCAGCAGGAGTTCGGAGGCCATCACTTTTCAGGCAGACATGTAGCGTACAAGTTCTACCAACAATACTGACAAGGTAAACGTAAATAAATATAAATAAAAGGCAGAGAGATGTAAGTAGAACTGACTCTTAAGTCAGAATGTCACAAATTCATTGTTCATTCTGCTCTCCAGAGAGTGCAGATTTAAATTATTCTAATTACTAAACAAAGCAGCAAAATTAAAAACTGCAGTGGCAAACATACTACTTATGGCTGCTCAAAAGTGTCACATACAAGGAGTTTTTCCAACACATCTGTCTTCTAATTCTGCCCCTTGCTTTCACAGTGACCCTCTAGGATCACTCGTATTTTTAGCTGATGTTTATTTCTGGTATATAGTGGATCATCTCACCCACCCCCTACACACACTTCTCTCAATTTTTCTTATTGTAAACATTCAAATGGTGTTTGAAATTTCTCACTCAGTGAAAGATATACCACCTTCAATTAAAAACAAAAAAAAGTTCACTCCTTTTAGTAAAAGCACTACAGAAACTGCAACAAAATATTTATGACATTGGTATTTCATTCAAAAAGCAGTCATTAACTGTCTGAAATTTAAAAAAAAAAAAATTTAAATTCTGCTTTTTTATAGAAACCACATTTAACATTTTCTAACTCACTCCAATAACAATCAGCATTTGCCTACTACATACAAAATATGTTCACTGTATCTATAATCATTCTATCACTTTTTGATCATTCTTTCTTGTTCTACAACATTTATTAGAAAACCTAATTCTGTCCATTGTTGCAGGCAGCCTAAGCCTGAGCAGCCTTCCTCTGCCTTCATATAAGACACAAAATCTCATCATACAATTAGAAGTATATTGGTATCAAAAGGAATAGCTGGGAGGAAGTAGGGACAGGAAGGTATACTTTGCTTAAGGAAGAGAAGCAGTTCAAATAGCTTAGATGTTATTTTCCTGTTGTGAGCCAAAGGCTCATTAGACTTACAGGACTTCTGTTTCTTAAGAGATTATATTAGTTTCTAATGCCTATTCCCCACCTGCAGTCATCCTAAGCCTTTATTTTTGATCCCTGAATGACTTCTACTACAACCAATTACATTATTTCTTCATGAAGAGAAGATAATAACTTCAGGGGAAAAAAAAATCAGGAGTGGATGAGCTCTTACAATATAAAAGCTAGCGTTGCATGCTGCAGGTGTACTTAGTAAAAAATGAAGTGGAAAAAAAACAAACACGACACAACACCGGGCTTTTCTTATCAAAAAGCTTTCTAATATTATCACTATGGGATTGGGGCAATTTAAAATTTTAAGTCGTTTTTAGATTGCCCATTTAACAATTTTGAGAGAAAGGTCTACTCTACCATCCTTCATATTGGGATAATTATACTCCTACTCACATCCAAAAAGCCTACTAAAATCTAGTGGAAAACGAAAATGAAAACTATTTCTTGATTTTGCTATATCTATTTCCTTTTGTCCTTTAAAGTAATGTAAGTAATTTAGTAAATTAAGTAATTCAATTTTGAGAACACACTACTTAACAGCACTTCTTTGGAGAGCAAAAAATTATGAACAAGGTTGCCATACAAGGACAAAATTCAGTTGCTCTGTAGCCCTGTACAATACAGCTCTGCACATCGCTAACACAATGTGAAAAGCATTATCTGAAAAGTATGGTTGTTTCTAGCATTCCACTGACTGATACCAGCAAAGCACAAATCATTTACAATGTCTTTGTATTGAAAAAAATTTATAAGAACAGAAAGAAAAGTCTCACTTTGTACTCAGAGATTTCACAAATTATCACTGTTTTGCCCCAGTTTAGGGGTTTCTTATTCGTTTGTTTCAGGGGTTTTTTTTTAGACTATTCAAATGTCATTAAGTTGTTGAAGATATTCTAGACTCAGCAAAGTAAGATTTTCTTCTAGAGAACAGTAGTGAGACAAATGTTCCCATATAAATTATTCCCTCTAGCTATCATAACCTCTTAGGAATCAGTACCTCCATTAAGTATCATGCTGTTTGATTAAGCCTCTTTCCTTGTCTCATCCTGACTTTTGACCAACAAACAGACTCAACATAGAAATCAGAAGAGACAGATAGTGAAAAGGTTGCCACCAAGGAGATGGTCTTTTGTGGAAAACATCCTGGTTCCTTCACTTTCAAGGGAGGACAGACTACACACTCACCTTCAGGCTCACACAGCAGAGTTCTGTGACCTCAGAGATTAATTTCTTCCAAGTTTTCTGCCAGCAAGGAACTCTGAAATTCTGTTAAAACTATTTCATTCTTTTTTGAAGGGTGTAATATACAGTACTTTGAGGTGCAAAAACCTAATGATCCTTTTTCAGCACTAGATTACTGTGTAAAAGAAGAAACTTAATATTGTGTAGGTTTCAACGAATGTTTGTATTTTGCCTATGCAGAGATTTGTTAATGCTTTTCTTCAAAACCAAATAAAACCAAAACCAAGATATACATGTACACCTTAAAATACGCTCACACTGCTTATCTTTAGCCCACTTGCAAAATTATTCCAAATTCCATGTTAGTAAACCCAGAAGAAAACAGCTCATTAGAGTTAACAACTCTGCACTCCAGTTCAAAATATGCAGAACAGATCTGTTCCAGGCTCTGCCCCAATTTGCTCTTTGACCACAACTATTTCATTCCACTTCAGTTTTAAAATAAAAATACAACAATACTGGTGTTTAAGTAGCAAACAGCCCAATACCTCCACAAATAACCTTCTCAACATTTCACAGAAGCAAGGCAATTTCCTGTCTTGTGCCAACAGAAACAAAAATATTAGTAATGTTTAGTGCATTCATCATTAACTTAAATAAACCTAAATAACCTAAATAAATATGCTTCCAAACTAAGCAGAAGATAACGCTATTTGCCATGCCTGTTTGAGACCATGCTAGGAAAAACAACACTCCTCACTTTACACACAGTTTACTTCAAATCTGCAATCTAGCAGTGAAACACACCATCATATAATCTTTCTTAGTGATAAATTATTAAATAATAATTAAGTGTAAGTTGTTGTGAGTGTAATTGGACCATTAGTATGTAGTTTTTGCTCCTGCAGTTATTCAACTTCAGCTTCAGAGGAGGTCTCTAAACAATTTCCTATTACCTTATAATGACTTTCAGTAAATGCTTATCTGCATCCAACAGATTGCTCTGCTTCAATATACTGTGCTGCAAGAGAAGGAACTAAGGTATCATCACCATGAACTAATTATTTATGGTTGAAAATGTCAAAGAGACCCTCATAACTTGCTGAAGCATAAAATTTGCCCTGCCTTTAACTCGTTATAGTCTAATGAGATTTCAAGTTATAACAGCATATCCCAGTGCTTTCTCTGATACTGTTTTAATCAGATTTTTTTTATAGGCTTCTGAGAAAATATCGTATATTGCACACATCACTTCAAAAATAGTCTCTGACTGCTAATGAACCACAATGATTATTGTGTACCTTCCACAAGCAGCAGCTATTCTATGGATGCCATTTGCTACGTTCTGCTATGTGCTCAATAGACGTAGAATGGTCCTTTTCCAGCAAGTCCGATGTTTCCGTCTAATACTGTGTTTTCATTTTGTGTCTTACGAGATAATAATAAACGCTAATTTTACTAGATTTATAACAATATGTCCAAGACCAAACACACATTATAGGACAATATCATAAGGGAAAAAAAAAGAAAAAAAAAACACACAAAACAAAACACATGCCACACCAAAAAGATTGTGGTATGTAAAAAAACCACACATATGTATCAGAAAATTATTGTCCTACATAAAATCTTTTCAGTTTTGACCCACTAATTTGTGGGAAAAACCTTGGGGCAGATCAATTGCTTGCTAAATTCCTCAAAGTTGCATATATGAATAAAGGATGTAGAGTGCCACAAATGCCAAGCCAGAAGGGTTTCTTCACATTCAGCTGTAATCTCCTTTTCTGCTGTGCCACAAGTTCACATTGTTCACAGTAACTGCAGCAAACCAGGGAAAAACGTGTATGCAGGCAACCATTCTTTCAAACATACACTTGATTAACACAATGTTTCTAGATTAATCTTTTCAGTATACCTTTGATATGTGTGCAATATTGTAGAATGCTGAAAAGACTAGTAAAATCAGTGGATGTGTTAATTATTGTATCTGAAGAAAGCTTGTTAAAAAGGAAAAATCCCCAAGTAGTGGCTTTGTTGATGTTACCTGTGTGCTGATGTTTTTCAAATGTAATAAAAAAAAAAAAAAAGATGGCATGTTTTCCATCTATCACTTTTATTGTTTAAAAAAGGAAAAGATGCAATATGTTCCAGTTCAGGTCTTGATCCCAATCTGTTATTGACTGAAGTCAATTCCAGAGCTCCTAGTAAATTGTCATTTATGTATGAGATGCACAGAAAGTACCTTAAAACAATGACTGTAAACTGTAGTATATTTGTACAGACTACAGGAGTACAGAGAACAGCCTTTACATATCTTCAAAAGCTATTTTACATAGTATTGTTTTTTCCTCCCTGAGATGATCTTGGTCATTTCAGCTGGTGATATTTTTCTGACAGACATTCAGGAAATTAAAAAGTTAACCCAGAGGTACATGATCTCAGCATTTGGAGATCTCTTTGGTGTGTTCTTAAGATTGTGAATACCTTTTGGACCCAAAGATTCCCAGTTTAATTGTTGCATGACCCAACTTTATATTAAGGGATTTCTAACACATCATGTTATAATTGCTGGTGAATATCTGATCTTCTTTATGAAAGATTGAGAAGTGCCATCAAAAGGAATAAAGCTATCTTAACTATCAGCTGCCTGCTGAACAAAATAGTACATGTGTTCTACTAGTCAGACTCCAGAACTTCATCCAGTGGGGTCCATCCCCACTATCAATACTTGACCTGTTAATGAGTCTTAATTATGAAAGCAACACTAAGCAATTAAGCAAACTGAGGGATTATTAAGAACCCCAGCTGTGGCAGCATGTTTCTTCCTTTAAGATAACAGATACACTTTCTATTGAAAGTGAGATTAATCTTCTAAGGTATATCAAAAATCTTGAATTGTTCTTCTATTTATAATATACCTTTTTTTTTTTTTTATTTCATCAGCTCATCACTTGCATATAAACAGCCCGATTTTCACTCACATATGTCCAGGACTGCACACATAATTCTGGATACATATAGTGAGGTGTATGAGGTGTACTAATAACCACTATAAAGTGCTGATAAACTTTAACTGTATGTGCAGGTGATGACACCTTTACATGCTGGACCTAGGAGTTTCACCTGTATGTATGCAGGTATTAATGTATTACAATATACACTAAGATGTTAGTGCAAAACACCTTTTGTTACTGCATCAACATACACAGGCAGATTAAAAGCTTGCAAAATCATACCTGCTGCTGAAAGCCCACTGAAGACCCACCCATATCTAAACATTTGTATCATCTTTGAGAATAAACATTTCTCTTCTACTTGTAGAAATCTAAAACATTAAGAGAGGGAGTTTGGGGATATGTGATACATACTCTGCTATGCTAGAAGAGAATTTTCACTTCCAGTTATCTAGGCATTTCAAGATAGCCTCAAACCCATCGTGTTAAAGCAATTAAAAAGTATCTCTCTACTTTATACACAATTTTATAATATTACTTTTGCTGATTAAGAAATTCAGTAAGCCTTGGCATAATGTAAGCTTCTCTTAGCTGCAAATCTGGACTACCTTGAGCATTCCCATGGCAGGTGTTTGCCGTAATTGCTTGTAGTATTTCTGCTGTGGTTCAGCTGAAAGTAGAATTAGTAAATGGCATCTAATAGCAAAATATGAGTCTACAGAACAACCAACCACATCCCCGTGTCATGAAAATACACTGCATTGGGACTACTGAAACTGCCGGCCAGGCTTTCAAAAAAAATAGAGAAGATTTCATTAGAAGAACGTTAGCATTAAAGAATGCATTTCCCTTGCATTCTTCCAGGGAAAACTCCACATAAAATGAAGGTGAATCCTCCTCTAAACAAAAAATTCAGACTGCAGCTGTCACCTTTACATGTATATTTTAATATAAATGTATACATTTATATTAAAAAGAACTTACACCCATTTTAAGCTTCTTTACACAGGAAATTTTAAGAACTGAAACAGGCCATCAAATCCTACTCATAGTCTTCCTGCCCTCTTAGTTAATTTTCCTTGAATTAATAATTAAAGGATGCATCTGGTTTCTTTAAGAATAATATTTAACTTTAATATTAAAATAGCAGCCATAATACACTAGAGGGAAAAAAATTCTTAAAGATACCATTAAATTACCACAGGTATTTCTTTTGCTCCCACCTGTTCCATTTGTTTCACTATGTTAATACTCCAGTAGTCACAATTAACACAGGACATGAGATATTTTCATACTTTTTTTATTAGTAGGTACATCCTGAAAAGGCACACCCCTATACCATGAAAGCCCAAGTCACAAGCACAAACCTGAATGCCCATACACTGCTTTCCTAGTCACTAGCACTTGAGGCCATCTAAACTGCAATTTCTTAGTCTTTTCATTTCCCACATTTCCCTTTTTAATTTGAGTGCTACCACTAAGGACCCAAGACACTGACACCCAGCAGTAAAGAGCTTTCTGTTAAATTGCTGGTAGATCAGCATTCAGAATTCACTACTTTTAGAAGTTCAAGCTTGCAAACAAACCTGATTTATTGAGCTGGAATTGATTTACCATACCTTATATGCAACATTTTGAAAAGCTGTTCTGGGCTAATTACATACTCAGCTGATCCTCAAGTGATTAATAAAGTTCCTGACTAATTTTCTGTCTCTTCTGAGCTGCCAGATTGAGTACAGAAAACTCATCTACAGCCCATAATGCAGATTTTCATATTAATGAATAAAGCTTACAGCTAGGAAAAAAAAAATAGGGAAGATTTTACATCTGCTTTACTTTTACATTCCTAAAATAATATAAATAAAACTCACAAATCAGGCTTATCCTTTCCTCTAGTTTTCAGATTAGGTCAGAAATCTCTTTGTATTGGCCTTTGTTTACACAACAGTAGTATTATGTCAATATTTTAAGATGACTAAAAATATATCTTTCATTACACAATTCAGAAGCTATCACACTGCCTTTATATATACATATGCCATCTAGAGATGACATAAGTCCCCCCACAGTTTTTGCAGTCTCTGTTCTTTCCTAAGAACTGGTAAGTGGAATTAACGTCTCTTTCCTTTGCTTTTCTCACAAATAAAAAACATGCTGAAGGTGACCTTGCTGTTTTGTTTTGGGCTTTTTTTTTTTTTTTAATTCACAATGAATGCAAAAAGCAATCAGAAAAAGATAGCCAGTGATTCAATTCTTTAGAGAGTGATTTAAATTCATTTGTCCCTTATAAGAACCAAAGGAAAAAAAAAAAGCCATTATTAATTTAGGCAATTAAGAGCACTCTGAAAGCAATATCCAGTACATTAAAGAACCTGTCCCTGGAGTGCTGCTTACAGTCTATGAAAAGTTAATTTTAGAGCATTTCAAGTGAAGAAAGGTCATTTCCTAGAATTCTTACAGAATATTATAACTTTTAAATGGTAACCTAAAGTAGAAGTGCTTTTTTGTAAATCTGGAGTGAATGGTTAAGTGAATTAGAAACAAAATTAAAGACATGTATTACATTTACTATGTCATTTTAAATTAAACTATGTATAACAATATTTACCGTCTCTTCCTCTTATGTATCAAAAAATTTATGGTTTTCTTAACACTACACAATGTACAGTCTAAAAAAGAAAATTTCTATACAAGACAAACTAGTTAACATTAAATCTTTATAGTTTCTAGGATCAACTGGTAGGAATGAAAACTGAATAAAGCCCATATAGAGTGCAACTTCAGTTCTTTAGGAAAGGCAGGGGGAGTGTCTTAGAGTGCAAGATTTATTCTGACATACAACTCCTGCCAGTCACAATGTTCAGAAAGAAGACAGCCCCACAAGGCATATATGATCTCAAACACCTAATCAGATTCTCTTGACTCATCCTTAAATTACCTGTCTCACTTTTGCAAAGTGCAGAAACAGATTATCTACGTGAAAACTTAGTATTTACTGATGGCATCAATTCTATGATATTACACATTGCATAAGTGCAAAGAGAAGTACACTAAATTATGTACAACTCTCTAAATTATATCAAGAAATAAGAGTCCGAGACAGACATACTAGAGGCAGTTAAGTAAACTTCCCCCCCCAGCAAAGTCAGATAAAGGATAATAGAATCACCAAGGCTGTGATTAAAGTTTCAAATTCCATCTGCAATAGACTTTCTCTATGACCATAAACAGTCCACAACACCACATGCACATTCCTCAGTTTCTCATTTATAAAAAAGATCAGTCTTTTCCACACAAAGGTGGAAGTATATGTTACTGTTAGAAAGAAGCTTTAGAAGCACAACAAATTTATCACAAATTACAAAGCTGGTCCTCACAGTAGCTAACAGGTTTATGTGTTGTATTATTCTTTGGCAAATGCAATGTTAAGTGCACTAGCGTAACGCTTGTGGAAGACAAGGTAATGGTGTAAGGTAATATTCTCTGATTTTTAGACAAGTATTAAAAAGGTAAGAAAATGTGATGATGAAGTTTCATGCATGTTCACTGCAACACAAATTAAATACTAGCACAGAATCCTTTCCAAATTCACTCATTTGAATAACGCAGCTAGATTAGATAAAAAGCATGGGTTTGTATTTGTTATTATTCTGTGTGTCTTCAAAAATGCTTTAGGTCCTCCATTTGAACCTCCCTCTCAAACAATCATGGTAACCATCAAGAATAATTATCACAAAACAGTCTTCAATGCAATAGGAAAACAATACGGACTAGATAGAAGGAAGAAATTTTTCGTGATGAGGGTTGTGAAACACTGAAATAGGTTGCCCAGAGAGGTGGTAGATGCCCCATCCCTGTAAACATTCCAGGTCAGGTTGGACAGGGCTCTGAGCAACCTGATCTAGTTGAAGATGTCCCTGCTCATTGCAGGGGGGTTGGACTAGATGACCTTTAAAGATCCCTTCCAACTCAAACTATTCTATGAATAGACAGAAATGCCAACAGCTCAAAATGCTAACACACTCTAACCAAAATCATCTTCACATGACATAAAAAAAATGCAAGTTTGGAATAAAGGTTTGTTTCAATCAAAGGATTACAGGTACATATAGTAAAAGAGATAATCACATTCTGTCAAACTAGAAGACAGCGATAAACTTCAATTTGATACAGCAAGATTTCACCAGCCTATATCTTACACTACATA
Organism: Nyctibius grandis; assembly: GCF_013368605.1. Taxonomy (NCBI): domain Eukaryota; kingdom Metazoa; phylum Chordata; class Aves; order Nyctibiiformes; family Nyctibiidae; genus Nyctibius; species Nyctibius grandis. Next base: position 9,640,271 of record NC_090669.1, on the reverse strand, counting down.
ATATAAAATATATCATCTTTGTAGAAATATACTAAGAGGTAATGGTCCCAGTAAATTATATTTCCTATCTTTCCTGCCTATACTGGGGTAATGATAGTCAACTGACATTGTGAAGAAGTTCTATGTGCAAGTTAGAAACTTCTTCCCCTCACACTCACAGAAACATATCAAGCAATGACTAGATATCTAATGAAAGCATCATAGACCATTCCCTAAAATTATGCCAACTTCTAGAAATCACAATTTAAAATACTTCTTTAATGGAACCGTAACACTACACTACCAACACAGGCATAGATTACAACACAGACACATGCACAGTTAATAGAGGGGTTTCACTGGATAATATTTGTAAAAGTGTGCCTTTCTGTATAAGAGAAGTCCAGTAAGGCAGACAAAGAAGTTGCAAAGAAGAAAAAGGAACAACTTGAACAAGCACTGTTATCACCCAAGAAAAAGGAACCTTTTTTCCCTGAGTGAGGACTTGGTGTTATAGCCAACTTCACAGAATCACAGAATGCTTTTGGTTGGAAAGAACCTTTAAGGTCATCAAGTCCATCCGTTAACCTAGCATTGCCAAGTCCACCACTAAATCATGTCCCTAAGCACCACATCATGTTTGATTCCTGCTGTGCTCCAAGGAACCTGCTCTTGTACAGTCTTCGTAAATAAACTGAACTGTATTAGAAATACTCAACTTCTCCTTCTTCCTCTAACAGAAAGAACAATAACAACCCATTGGACAACCCAGTTGAAAGAAAGGGTCAGAATGTTTTTACTGGCAATAGCAAAATTTAAGTTAGGATAAGGATAAACAAGGTAAATCACAAAATGGAGCACAAAAGCAGATCAGTAAGGGAAGAATGCAATTAAAAACAGGCTGAGAGGGCAAAACAGAGAAAATGTGGCTCAAGGCAGCAGAAAAGCAGATTTGCAAATGAAATATGCCATAATAGAAGACAGATTGAAACTAAGGAATCTTAAGAATAAAAACTTGCTCAGCCATCCAAATTATCACCTCCCTCGACCTGCTGACAATGCTCTTCCAAATGCAGCCCAGGATGCTGTTGGCCTTTTTTTGCTGCAAGGGTGCATTGCTGGCTTGTGTTCAATTTTCTGTCCACCAGAACTTCCAGGTGTTTTTTGGCAGAGCTGCTTTCCAGCTCATCAGCCCCCAGGCTATACCAATAAATGGCCTAATTCTTCCCCATATGCAGGACTTTGCAGTTCCCTTTGTTGAACTTCATGAGGTTCCTTTTAGTCCTTTCCCGCAACCTTTTGAGGCGGTTATAACGCTGTAGTAACACTGTGAATACATTTATCTCGAGTGACCACACCAAAGACTATGGTAAAGTGCAGCATAAATTCACTGAAAAGTAGATTGGATAAACAACTTCTACCAGCAAGACCTCAGCAGACAGCCGCAGCAAGAGAATGAGCTTTTTGTTGGCAACGTAAGAATAGGAGGGAAATACCTTTGCACTCATGAAGTAACTTACTTTGTTCCTGGAATCATTCAGTTATTCACCTCTTACTACTTCTGTGACTTGATTTCAGGACTTCATCCAGAAGGGAATGTACCCTTCCAGTAAACATAGCTTGAACAACAGCTGAAAGTCATAGTTTATCTACTTGAAGTTTTCCTCCTTTCTTTTGTGACATAGCTTGCAAAATTACGCACTAAGAGTGCCTCACAACATGTCTTTGTTTTAGAAGTAAACCATTTTGCTAGCCTTTGTCAGGAGTGATTAGAAGTATTCTTTATCTTGAACAACACAGGTTGAGTCAAATAATTCTTTTGTTTCATTTGGGCATTGCTAACTGCTTTAGTTCATAGGCCACTGACTACAAAGCATCTTATGTTTGTCTATCCTTTATCACTGTGGTAAGTCATTTCATAGACTGTGCTTCATTTAAAAATAAACAAACACGTTCTGTCTTTATCCTGGCTCTACTTCAGCTTGTTAAGTACTACAACATATGTCATCTGTTTTCCTGAACAACCTACATAAGCACAGCACTATGGGATTAGTAATTTAAGAAAATGAAAACCAAGCAGCAATTGGCACACATATGCAGTCATGTTTGATTTAAGTAGACATTTCAGTACAATCTTTGCCACCCAATAAACATGTCTATAAATAACATTAAAAAATAACCTTTCTCCTGTAGGCACCATCTTTTCAAATACTGCAGTACATGAGGCATTAGAAAAACACAAATTAACAAAAGCCTCAAAGCTGTCCTACACAATTGGTAGAATTCATCTCCTCTTTGGAGCATCTGCTGGAATTGTTGCTTAATAAAGATAAACCCAGTTTGTTAAAGTGCTTACCAGACACGAGTTTGTTAACTTAAAGGAAAGGTAATTATTCCAAGTGTTGTTCTAACCTTCGTTCTTTAACCTGGAGCAGACAAGGTCACCATTACCACTTAGACAACAGGCTTCAAATATGTTTGTTTATCAAGAGGAGAATCAGACATTTTCACAAAATAGTCTTGATTCTTTCTGCCTCAGCATAAAAATACAGGAGGCATATAGGAGGTAGCCTACTTAATGCAGGAGGAAAAGTATTTCCATTCTTGCAGTGAAGAAAATGAACGAGAGCAAATGTGGGGGCTTAAACTTTCACTTGTGTGCCTGCACATGGAAATACAGAATCCCAAAATGCTTAGTATCATTCAGTTGCAGATGAGTTTTATGTGTGTGTTCAGGATAATACTCAATTTCACTGAAGTCAGTGGTGTAACCGTTGAACTACATCAAATTACAACTGGAACTGCATTCAAACTGGACATAGCTGTTTGCTTGTTTTTCCAGTAAAACCCATATTCAACATACATTCTCTACATCAGAGAAAGTATTTGTGAAACTTGAATACACCAAATACTTTTGGTTCAGGCAAAGATTAAATAAACCCAGAAATCTGGTAGAGATTCTCTCTCCTCTACTGCTCAGTTTGTCGTACACGGATGTCAATGGAGGAGTTCCTGAAGATCACACCCCAGCTGTTCATCTGCATGAGAGGGCCTCCTGCTGCCCCATTTAAGTTGTGCTAACAAGTAATCTGTGAGGCTCTGCTGTGACCTAGATCAGGTAATGGGCTCAGCTTAAATAAAATCCTGCTCAAAATGTTGGTTTCAGCAGGGTTTTTTCCTTGTGGTTCACAGTGCAGCTTAAATGGTAAGGCAGCCACAGAGCTTCTTCAATGATGCTAACATACCCACATAATGCTGCCCCATATCTTCACGGGACAGAACGGAAAATTCATTGGTGCAGACTGTAAAAGGGAAAGAAAATGACTGTAACATGTTGCTTAGAGCACTCACCATAGGTGGTAGCATGGGAACAGGGAAGTAGAGTTCTAGCCCCATTCCTATTAATTGAAATACGCTAAAATAGAACAGTAGCAAGTAAATTAGAAAGAAATCATCTAAAAAAAAAAATCAACCCAGCATGCATGAGAAGTAAATGGCTAAAGGAGAACTTTCAGGAGACAAGACACTCCGTATCATCTCTGCTTTGATTTAGAGCAGAAATGGGATGTGAACGAGGATTATCGTAACTAATTAGAGCACCCCAGGCACTGGGATAGAAAGCTGCACCATTTTCTGCTACCTTATTTTCTAGGCAACACTGAAACCTTTGAAAGTCTAAGCAAAAATTTCCAATGGTCTCCTTAAAAAAAAAATAAAACAAATCTGAAATATTTTTGAGGAAAAAATGAATTTCATGCAAGTTGAAGTTGATGAAACAACACCATTATCAACTTTTCAAGACATATGCTTGTAGTACCTCTGCTTCTCCTCTTTACCTCAGTATTAGGTAAATACAAGATTAACGAGATGAAAAGTAACAAGACAATTGCAAATTGGTTTAGTAAGTGAACTTTTGTAAGATTTTCACAGAATCACAGAATGTTAGGGATTGGAAGGGACCTCGAAAGATCATCTAGTCCAATCCCCCTGCCGGAGCAGGATTGCCTAGACCATATCACACAGGAACGCGTCCAGGCGGGTTTTGAATGTCTCAGAGAAGGAGACTCCACAACCTCTCTGGGCAGCCTGTTCCAGTGTTCGGTCACCCTCACCGTAAAGAAGTTTTTCCTCATATTTATGCCGAACCTCCTGTGTTCCAGCTTGCACCCACTGCCCCTTGTCCTGTCAAGGGATGTCACTGAGAAGAGCCTGGCTCCATCCTCATGACACTTGCCCTTTACATATTTATAAACATTAATGAGGTCACCCCTCAGTCTCCTCTTCTCTAAGCTAAAGAGACCCAGCTCCCTCAGCCTCTCCTCATAAGGGAGATGTTCCACCCCCTTAATCATCTTCGTGGCTCTGCGCTGGACTCTCTCTAGCAGTTCCCTGTCCTTCTTGAACTGAGGGGCCCAGAACTGGACACAATATTCCAGATGCGGCCTCACCAGGGCAGAGTAGAGGGGGAGGAGAACCTCTCTCGACCTGCTAACCACACCCCTTCTAATACAGCCCAGGATGCCATTGGCCTTTTATATCTTGTATGCATATATAATGCAAGTCCAATAGCTCCAAAAATATTTCTAGTGAAAATACTTTGAATGTATTTTAGGCCAGTTACTTTTCTCAGAAAAGGGCCCCAAGTAATCATGAAAAGTAGAGCACCTGTTCCAACGTTTATATGTTGTGTAGACTTTATTGATGACATTTCTTAAATCGCAGTACATCATCTACTTTATCTGAAGCTGTTTAAACCACTCATTAGCCAGGCTTCTAAAAATGGGTTAAAATAGGCACTGACGTGTGCAACCCACTGCACTGAACCTCTCTCCTCACTCTGGCTGAAGCAGTGTGAAAGAGAAGAAATCTTAAATTACCTCACCAAAAGTTACAATCTACACATACACACAAGGATTTTTTTTTTTATTATGGGATTTTTATCAAGGAATTTTTATCACTTATCAAACTTGACTCAAAACTGATTTGTGGAAAAAAAAAAACCCATAAATGCCAAAAAACTCGCCAAAACCAGAAGTTTCTTCTTAAAAATCTCCTAATATAGGAACTAAAATATGAGTTATCAGCATTAAAAAAACTTTTTTTCCCCTAACAATTAAACAAAACAAGAAAAGGTAGGACAAAGGATAGCTTAAAACCGAAGTGATTTAATACAAGTGAGAAGGAAAACAGGAACAGTTCTTTATAGTGTATCTCTGAAGCCAGAGAAGCACAGAACTTGATGACAACAGACTGGGATACATTTTTCTGCAAAATAAACAAGCAACTCTTCCCCTTCCCCAATACATTAAATAAAATGAAAAACAATCTGGACTCGAGCACTTGGATAACTGAAAATCCAGAGCACAATTCCCCCAGGATGACAAAAAAACATATGCCACTGCCTCCTGTTTTTCCTTTAAAATTTTTATAAAGCACTGAAGATTTCTGCCTTTGGTTCTCCTCAAAATCTAACTTCATTGCATGACAGAGAGGTATCTAGAATATTTAATTTTCATGAGGTAACAACTTAGCTTTTTAAGTCCTCGCTGACAGGAAGTACATGAGGTGTACTATCTCCTGGCAAAATACATGTACACAAAAAGACGCTTTTCTTAAGTCTGTTTACTCCTTTCCTGAGTAAATAAGTACCTCAGATTTTTCTACAGCTACTCATTAATCTAAAGACTCAAACCACAGAATTTTCAGAATTTTTTCCACATATCTAAATAACAGCTCACAGATTTTTCATATTGTCTTTTCTAAATACTATATTGTAAAGTTATGTACAGGCCTAGGGACAAGCCCAGTAGTTTCTTCTTTAATCATTTTGATTAGCTGTGAGTTAGAAGAAACAGTTATAAAGGAGACTGCAGGCCTGCTCATAAGGTGTTAGTTTCTGAAGTGAAAACCACACACGCAAAGTACAACCAATCACAAAAGATCACAATAGCTAATTAGCCACCTGCAATTTGTGATATATTGCCTCAAACCCCACTTAGATTTTACAGTATTTTAAACACAGGCTTGAACTTACGACTTTCAGTATAAGCTTGCTTAAAATAAAACAAAAAAATGAACAGAGTACACTTCCCTGAAGGAAGTAACTTGTAATCTTCATTAACCCCGTTATGTGCAATATCATTTCATCAACCTAACACTCCCTGCAGCTGCAGCAGTCTGGCAAGCACAAGTCACAAGAAAAGCTCATTTACATACGGCTTCTGGCCTTGTTCACTAGAAAAATTTGCTAAGACAAATTACAGTGTCAAAAGAAAGCTCATTAAATTTTTATATCAGATTGCTATGTTACCCCTTAGCTCCCTGAGTATTCATCCCTCTTTCTGTCATTAGTTTTCAGTCCTTAAGGCTCAAATATTTTCAAGGGCAGAAGCAGACCAATTATGAAAAAGGAAGTTATTTGCTTACTAGTATAAAACGAAGCATACAACCATCACTAATTCACATTTACCAAAAATATAGCTCAATTACCATGTCACACTAGAATGCTGAATAGCATGATATTTCCACATGCATTTAATTTAGTACCAGTATTTGTGCTGAGGCAACAACAGCAATTAAACGTACCAAAATGGGGATTAAGTACATTTTCCACCATTTGTCTGTCCATTATAGTGGTGTTCTTTTTCCTCAACAAAAAAGGAACACCCAATCCATTTATCCAGTGGTGATGTTAATGTTTCAGAAGATTTAAAAATCCTTTGACATCTGGAAAGGTTAAAAGAGTTATAAGACTCACCTTAAGCTACAGTTATGTTGGTTATTTTCAAGGAACAGCCATTTAAAGAACTGAAAGACATGAAAGTTATAATCCCATACACTCACGAACTGTTTAAAAGGTAGATAAACAATTTGAAAAGCTTTGTCTGTTTTAGAAAAAAAAAAAAGAACAGTAAACTGAATAGTGTTTATTTGCCACCAAAAATCCAGTTTGCTGCTTTTTTTAAAATCTGTTCCGTATTTTTTTATTGGGTTTGAAATATTTATTTCAATTTTTTAAAAATATTTGTAAGCACTTTAAATTGTGCACATAACCAATATTTCATTATGCATTTCAAACAATACTTTAGATCTTACTTGTTCACAAGGCCAAATACATTAAGACTGTGATTTTATTCAACACCACTTCAACACACTTTTTAATTTTCTTTCAGGCCTGACACATCTAAATATAATTTGATGGGACGCAGTCATTCCTTCCCAGCCCATGCCTGCACTGGTAGAGTCAGGTAGGATCCAAATCAAAGCAATTGCTTCTCAAACTTCACAGCAAGTGGAATTTCTCTCTTACAAGTGTCACAAGCAGCATATGCTAAACCTTGCAATGCCTTTTTTTTTTTTTTAAGCTTTCCAGGTTTCTTAGAGTTCTGCTGAATCAGGATTATACTTCAAATCTAATATCTACTGCTGATCTGCACTTTATCAACTACCAATAGTTAAACCACTAACAGGTAACTAACCCAAAGAAATATCACAGAAGTCCTCTGTTTTTCAGTCACCTGGCCCATGTTTAAGCCTGGCCCATCATCATCCAGTGAGTAATGTCAACTTAGTAAGCCCTGGTACAGAAATAATTAAAATTAAAAATGGTGGAGGGGAAAGAACCAGAATATGATGTCAGCCCCTCTCCCTCTCATCCAATGAATATTTACTTGTTTATTCAAGTCAAAACAGTTCACACACACCATTTTGAGAGATAAGGAGATGCTGTCTGTATTCTAATGGTTCAGATATCCAAAGGACATGAAAGAATGAAAGATGGAGGTTAACATCTCTGCATTAAAAAGCAAAACAAACTGGTTTGGTCCTCTTATACTAGGTCAGCACTTTGAACTCCAAAAGAAGTCTGTATTTCATGATTTGTTAAGAACACTTTGAAAGTTTTAATTTTGAAATTAAAGCATTTCCTAACATTCTAGTCAGGCAACTTCTTTCACAAATCTTTCCAACTTCAAAGTAAAATGTTTATTTCATTAATTTTTCATCATAACAGACACCTCTGCTAAAGATTCCAATTTTGATTAAATTGGCACTTTTTATACTACCATATTTGGTCAGAATTGACCAATCTTTTCCTGTGAACACAATAATGCTATATCTGGACTGCAGGAAAACGGGAAGGTTATTTGAAAATGTATTTTCATTTTGCAGATTTTTTCTTTTGAAGCACTTATAAAATTTTGAATAAGGAAGTGGAATTGTATTTTAACATTCAGCTTTCCATCAAGCATTTTTTTTCCAAACAGATTTTTCCCTTCAGAGGGAGCACCGAACTGATCAGAACAACTAGCATCTTCACTGACATTACCTAGAGCAGAAACCAATTTCTTCAAGAACTCTGCACTTTGAAACGTTGTAACACACACTCAGGGAATCATTTTTGTTACAGAATTTACAGGTTTGTCATTTAACAGGTTTAATACTGCTATGAGGTTCCTGCTTCTCACTTTTTTTCACTGCAGTTACCACCTTTGGACACCACCAGGAGAACTGTCACTATTTGCTTTAAGTAACAACACTGGAAATGCATAATTTTCATTTTGCAAAGTGCTAGCTTGGGACTCATTGTAATTTAGAGGACTGGTGGTAAGAGGGAAGGAGAATGGATGCAAACCACTGGATACAATGCTCCTTCTGCAGGTGAAGGTAGAAATAGAAGGAATGAATTATTTTTCTTTTAATGATACAGAAAACACAAAACCCTGGAACTTCAGGTCAACTGGCTGCATAAGAAAAGAAGCAATTGCCTAAAGGGAACTACTATTCCTAACTTCCAAAATACTTAAAAATGGAAGATGATGCTGAGTATACTAAGCATCAGACTTCTGATCACTCTTAAAAATCAATGTGATTTTGTAGAAACAGGATATAGTTATTAAAGTTTTTCTAAATCTTGGACATGACTTTTGGCTCAAGCACAATAGATTACAGTAACTCCTGAGGGAACCTGCAGTCTACTGATGTCAACAAACCAATATTACTCATGCAAATTTCCAGAAACACTCTAAAAGTCCTGACTATCCTATGACCAGATGCTGAGGGGCTAGGCATCCCAGAGCTGCCCCAGATCACACAGACAGACCCACTCCACACTCCTATTTTCTGCATATGCACTAATTTATGAACAACAAAGTACATTTGGGCTATTCTTTCACTTGACTTACAGCAAAGTATTTAATCTAATATCGGCCCTAATAGGGTAGAGTAAACCCTTTCACATCTTCCTAGCTATAATTGCACAGCCTTTAATGCCAGAAATAGTTTGAAATTGAAAACTATTTGAAACTTGTGCAGACCAAATACAATGTAGATGAACAAAAATAACAAGTACTGCTTAAAAAAAAAAGCAGTCTTCTAATCTTCCAAACATCAGCTACAGAATTGCATTTTACTTTCTGTTCCTAGCTGAGTGTGGCAGCTCTTTTATCTAGAACCTGTCAGTCTCCTAAATTAATTAGAGTCAGTTCAACGATCCATAACCTGGATACTTTCTACGATCAGTGACAATTGATTTCCATCTAATTCACAATGGGCCAAGCTCTGGCCTTATGTATGACCCAATATTCTTTCACCACCCATGTGTTACATGAGGGCTGAATTCACATAAGGATTTCCAATCAGAAATCTGTATCACTGATGTCTCAGCTTTCAACAAGCTAATTACGGTATCTGTGAACAAATAACCCTTAGAGGGGATTTTCTGATGTTTTGGGGAGGTCATTTTGTTTTTTTGTGAAGGGTCCCTTCTAAATTTATAACATTAATGAGACAAAATTATCTGACACATGGTATGTCACTTAAATAATGGATATTTACTCCATGTGCACAAGTCACATTAGCTTCAGTGAAAACTCTACATACTGGATATGCCACAGAAAACCAAAGATCAGAAGAAATAAAACTGTTGTAGAATGATGGTATCTATTGCTAAAATTTTACAAACAAATAATTCATCATTGTTCCACTGAATTGAGCTTTTGTTTGCTCTTGAGTTTCACAGGCCTAGCAACACCTTCTTAAGCATGCTCTTTTCAAACAATCATGCTGATTAGTGAATTGTGTGCTCTGTCATTCTGAGATGAACTGAGGTAGGAAGTGAGAAAAAAGAAAAAAAAAAAAAAAAACAAACAAGAAAAGCCAAAAAAACCCACAGTAGCTACACACAGCACATGTCCCAACACTGACAGAAGCAATATATTTTGAGGACTTGAAAAAGAGAAGTACTCACTAGTTAGACAAACACAGGACAGAACAAGGTTCCATTAAATAGTAGGGTGTTTTCCTTGTATTTATAGAAGCTATAACAAGCATCTTCATCTGTACTTCTGAAGTTTGAGTTTAATTTATGAAAGCAATGCACACAGAATAAGGTTAAAAGGGCTAAGATTTTGACCTAAGATTGAAATACTAAACTTGATCTAACCGCCCAAAATATTTTAAGTTCCAAGGTACATTGAAATAAAACGTGTCTCAAAGTAGCAGCCATCGTATGTCATTGTGCTCAAATCAAAACCTATTGTCATTCTTTCTGATAAACCATGTATCACATTTATTTCAAACAGCTGACACATTTCCAAAAATGTTTTAACCCATACCAGTGATTCTCCATAACCATTTAATCCTCAAAATGTTTAACCTGTTACAGAATCAGATGTATTTATAGAATGTAAGAGAGGCAATTGAGTCACATTTATCACTTGTAGCTTTGAAAGTTTGAGTTTTATAGATCAAGACACTATGAATATTCCTTGGAACATTAACATATCTATGTCAGCACTGCTCAAATAGTAGCTATTCTCATTAGATTATCAAGCACTTTTTAACAACACTTTAATACTATATTGTTAAAAAGGCTGGGAGTCCTGCAATTAAGTTTAAAATAAGCTATTTTATTACTGAAACCTCAAAATACTGCATCTGAAAACCTCTACTGTTGTAGTATAGCAAACCTTTCAATCTGAAGAATAGTATATTTGTGCATTACCTCTTAAACTGATGGGATGCTGCAAGCTTGTGTCTGTGTGGGAGTGTGCCCACTTTAGAATTTCAACAATTTTGGTCTGAGCTGCATGTTAGGATTCACAGCACATCTACAGTTTGTCATAGGCAGTACCCTTGATACCATTTGATTTCAAAGCTGCTTGCTACAAATCCTCTGCAATCAGGTTGTGCTTGTTATTAATACCTTTAATCTGACTTCGGACAGGAAATCTGGTGCAGTGTGATTCTGCCAAACAGACTGAACAGTAATCAGCAACCATATCTGATGGATTATGTTCTTTGTACACTATTTACAGTTAGCAAGGGACACAAAAACATGCATATGCTCATGTCTGTGTGTTACTGTGCATGCAGGCACTGGAGTTGAGTCCATTTGTATTCTCACCATTACATTCCTTCCATCAAGATCAGATGAAAAGAAATAGGATTTTGAGGAAAAGGGACATACTGCCTCTCTAATGAAATGCAATATTCACAGTTTTTATCATTTAAACATAAAACATGCTACAATTTGCATATACTATGCAGTAAATAGTAATTAGAAGAACCGTTATATATTGTTTTCTGTTGCACATTTAACTGAAAGTCTAGGGGCTTCCTGGATCTTTGCAAAAATGAATAACAATTTCTGTTCTCCTTCTGGAAAACATCACTCATCCCTTCAATTTAAGATCACTTCAATTTAAGCTGCCATTACAGCCATAATTCTGAGACCTGTGTAACTAGAAGCCAGTACTGTACTACTAATTTAAGTGAATTTTCCTTCCACAGAATTCATTCCAACAGCTGTTCCTCCCTTTTTTTTTTTTTTTTTACCTGTATAGCCAAAGGCAATCTTCTATGTATACACTCTAGTTTCTTGGGCCCACAGTGTCTACAACATTCCTTTCCTTTGTGCACAAAGAGCACATCATTGAGGTTCTGACAGTTCAAAGAACTCATCTGCTCTGGTAAATAGCACAAATTTAGCACACACACCCCCCAGAAAAAAAAAAAAAAAACCAAAAAAAAACCCCACAACTCAAAATTCACAAACTTTGTCAGTAGAAGTTAAACGAAATTTCATAGCATGGACTTTTCAAACAATGTCAATCTGCTGAAAATAATACAGCACAATGAACTGAAATTTTGACAAAGGTAACAAAAAAAATACCTGAGATTCACTTTGAACAAACACACCTTACATTACTTAGACTACTTCCACAAAATCCAGAAAATATTGGTGATGAGTGAAAACTGGGAGTCAGCTGAAGAGTCACAGATGTTTACAAAGCAGTAACTTCATGCTTCATAGACCTTATCAGTTTTGGCTTACTGCAAATCACTATCACTTGTTAATTTTGCAAATTATTTTTCAGCTTCTCCTTGGAGAAACTCTTACTAGAGACCATTAAATTTAATTTACAGCTACATAATATGTGAATATAGGTTGCTGAGTTAAGAGATCAGCCGTGCCCATCCTCTAACCAGAACTCTTAGTTGAAGAACGAGGTAGGGAAAGAAAAATTAATCAATTAAGTAGCACAAAGAAAACAAATAAATCATTAGTTATTAAACAAAGCATGAGATTACACAGTGCAAGACTAGCATAAGTACCAAAGATCAAAATTAGGCTGAGGAATTTCACTGCACAGATCTGGCAGTATTGTGTATTACCCTGACTGTATTTGGCGAATAGATTTAATCATTTGCAGAACAGACTGGAATGGGTCAATCATGTTGGTAGGGTGCATGAAATTATTATTGATAGTCAACATATCCACCCCCTGAGATTAATGCAAGTAAACACGTCTCACTCTTGCAAAATTTCTTTGAAAGCCCCTTTTCTGAAGAAGGTTTACCTGCCAGATAATAACTGTCATCACTGACTCTCTGAAATATCTATTAGTTATTTTTGTGGAGACAAACTCAATAATTTTTGTCTGCTGCCTATTGATTTTGTTCTACCACTTAAGCATGGGTCTGTGTGTTTAGCTGCACCTGAAATGTTCACTTATGCTGATCTCCAGAGGCCACCAAGTCAGGATGGGAAAAGAATTGCTCTTTTACTCTGTCATTTCCATTTATTTAACAACTGGCTTTTCTGTGGTGGTTCTTGCTGTTTTTTCTAATTCTAGTGGCTATTTTAGCATTTTGCAAGGAAAAAAGACATTAGAAGCTACCAGTAGAAAGAACAGAACATCTTGGGAGAGAGGAAAAAAACTAATAATCTAATATGCATGTAAATAAATCTTAAAAATACATACAGTTACAAATACTGTGTACAACATGCTAATGGTACCAATAATTACACACTGCATGGCAGAAAAGTAATAGATTCCCAGGCCTGATTCATGATCGTTTAATCCAATTGCATGCATACTTCAGACCATAGATCCTGCAGTTAATTCCTGCATCTACCCTACTACTTTTACTTGAACTCTACAGAACAAAGGTGTTCATTACGGAAAATCAGAAACTTTCTTCTTTTTTTTCCTGGGGTTTTGTTGTTGTTCAATTTTTATATCACACATAAGACTGAATTTCTTTCATGAGTTTCTGAACTATCAGGCTTAATGGTCTATCACAAGCTGAACATACGTTAACTGAGTAAGGCTGTTGCATGAAAGGCAAGTATACTACAATGTGTGAAGAGAAGACAGGAGAACCTTTCCATTATATACACATTAATGAAGTCTCAACTGGAGAACTCTAGCACAAGAATTAGGTGCCATGCTTAAAGAAACAAGCGGACTAACTGGAAAGATTAAAGAAACTGGCCTGTGTTCTATGGAATGACCTTAAGGCAGTTTATGCCACATTGCAACAGTTAATTAGCAAAAGCATTACTCCAGGCTACATTTCTCTCAGCTTTTGCCAGAGTTCGGTTCAAAACTATTTTTAAAATGAAGAAATAGAATACATACCTCTAAAGAGAAAAATCATGAAAAAGCTCATCTTAGTGAAGAATTTCGTGCAATCATTGCTTACTTATATTGGACATTGCTATCGTTTTTACTAGCTAACATGTATGTGTTTCTTAAAGTAGAAAAACATTACTGGTCTTGCACTGAGAAGACAACTCAATGTAGTGCCAGATCAATTATTATGTTGTACAGTCTATCCCTGTGCCCTCTATTAACACATTTCTTTAGCTCAGGATGAAAGTCCCTCGCTATGAAAGACAGAAATGCTGACTTTATCAAGTTACATCATTTTTAAACCTGAAAAAAAAAATGAATTCTTATTTTGAACAAATGACACCACAGAATGAAAAGGTGTTGCATATAAGCACCTCACCGCTTGCAAACCCTAATGACACCTTGATTAACACAGCAATTGATAGCAAGGGAGCCAAGCAGCCTCGATGGGCCATACACAGCAACACTGTGACTTATGGCTTTATATTTTTAAATTGGCCTCTCCAGCATGATCTGATAAATCAACACACAAGTCATTAAATGGTTCATTATCCCAGTAATATGATTCATTCTCTCTGCCAGGAAACACAAGAGATGATGGGCATCTTCTACTTGCAATCATGACTGTCATCAATATAACAGATTAACTATTTGAGTGAGTTCAGTTTGGTGTAGAGGTCAATGGGATGCTTCACGTGCTAATTTTTCTTCTGCGAGGCTTGACCTCTTAGCAGGAAAAAAAAAGTGTGGACAAAGAAGAAGAGAATGTGGTTATCCTGCTGTGTAGACAGCTTTTAAAAATAAAACAATCATACATTACTAAATTTACAGACTACGAATGTTCCATAAAAAACATCACTTAAATCCAGCCTTCAGCGTCCCTGTAACTACAGGCCAGAGAGATGAAGGAATTCAGGCACAATTTTAAAACATATTCATGTATGTATAAAAAGGATCCAATTTCCTGAAAGTTGAAATCCCAGGCATTTTCACTAATGCCAGCTGCACCTACAGGATAGGTTTTGAGAAATCTGTTATATGGATTCCTAGGTATGAGCTATTATGCACCTCTAAAGAGGTAGAGTATAAACTGGCCAGAGCAGCAGAATGGCATGCTTGAATAACTGGCAAATGCAAGTAGACTGTATGGTTTAGCTTTGAGGCTTAACAGAACTGCAGCAATTCATGCCCAGAAAGTCTTAACAAATATCTGTTCCTAGGGTAGTGCTTAAAGAGACCAGAGTCTGGCCAGACCCTTTGGGAGTTTAGAAACACTTGGAGGTTCACAAACTCACCTACTCATTGAACTATGATGTGGTCCAGTTTCGAGCACTTAGTTGAAAGCACCTTGACTTAAAATAAGTAGATTTTAGCTGGAGTTACCTGCAGCAAACGTGACAGAAGCTCCTTCCTGATACTGACAAATACAAGAGTAACACACTCCCTGTGGCTCCCCAAGGAAGTGAATGGCATGGAATGCTGTACATTTACAATGTAGCAGAGAGACACCTTTTGTACACTGTTCATTCATCATGTTGATTAATAAGAACATAACCTGATGTTCAAGCTACCACTCCATTTTCTAACCAGTTAATGGAGATCTCCACTCAACATTAAAGTTCTCTGGCTAGCAATCAACATTCTAGATTTATCACATCTTACATCAAGATAATTTATTTTTCTTAATTTGCTTGAAGTTTCTTAGTTGGTAGAACACATAAACACAACACATTTGGGACACAGTAGAAAGATTCTTTGTTGTTTCAAGTTACTGATCAGAAACAAGCATGGCTCAAAATGATTCAGGCTCAAAATTATGCATTATTTTGAATGTCTGACAAAGTTCTCTATAGAAAGAGTTAATTTAGGAATTAAAACAGTTGGAAGAAAATAGTATTTTGCTTGCTTAAATTTGTGAGAAAAAAAATACTAAACCAAAAAAAAACAATACCATGTTCCTAAAGTAACTTAGAACTTGCTGTTTATGTGGAATGCATGAAGGAAAGATGGGGGGAAAATGAGAAAGAAAAAAGAAAATGCAATGTATGGAATTAAAACTGTTTCCCTTTAATCTGGGGATATCCCTGTAATTTGCTACTGGTAGCAGAAGGTAACAATTCCTCTGCCTTTCTGTTTGTTTGGGGGAGTGGGAGTATTTGTATACAGAAAATTCTATTCTAAAGCCATTTTCTGATGCAAGTTACAGCAAAGAAATCACTATATGCTACTGAAAAGTTTTTATTCTCATCAGCCCACATTTCTGATTAGGTTTGCTGGGTTTATTTTGTCAAGTTCCTGACCAGCTGTCCTGTAAGGATACAGGAAGCCACTCCATGTTTAGTCCACTGAGAGCAGGAGTCTGTTGCAGTCCTACAAGCACACATGCGTGCGCACACACAAAACCCGTGTTGCCCAACAGGCCAACTGGCTTGCGAATCAAAATATGTCAGTTTTGCTTAACAGCAATTAAAGACTACAAAAGCCAAATAAAATGGTTTAACTTTTACTTCAGTAAGTACAGTCTTGCAGAGGCTGTACGTGAAAGTGAACAATGATCAGTAGTTGCATGATATTCTACCTTAATTCTGATCTTTTTTCCCCGTTTGATTTCAGCCATGCAGCATTCAAGACTGTAACAGCACCCCTTCTGACAGTTATTCACCGCTATAGCAATATGCCAGAGCACTCTGTATCATTTAAAAACCTAATGAAGCTCTAACATATTGCTACTTAGACTATGCACAAAATTTTATGATGATTATTCATTTTTGTTTCCATTACTGTATTTCTCTTCCACATTAATCTTGTGCATCACACTAACGGAAATGCTTTCATGTAAGCTGATGTCTCTGAAACTTGCATCTTTAAAGGCTGACTGTTCTCTGTTTAGGAGTCACTACTTCTCCCTGTGTTTTATTTGATACCCTTTAAGAGCTGCCAGAGCATGAAAACAGAGCAGTTATGACTACAGGCAACAGAAATACTTTCCCTCCCATATTCCCCAGCCAACAGCTCTTACAAAAACTGGTCAGTTGACCTCCTCCTCTGTTCTTCACCACAAAGCAGTACTGTCACCCTTATGATTAATAAACAATACCTTACTTTTTCACAGGAAGGAAATTCCTTCCTACAAGTTAAAGCCTGGTCTATACACAGATTTTACTCCACTGTAACTCATATCTAAATGAGAATAAGAAAAACCTCAAGCCTTGATACAAGGTTATCTTCATAATCCAGCACCAGTGGAAATAGGGAAGAATGTCTAGAGCCTGCATGCAAACATATTTATAGCTGTCATTAACATCCCCAGTGTGACAGTGCTACCTAAGGAAGGATGAGATGTACCTCAACCACGTTTGTTCAGTAAAAGTAGTAACACAACATGCAGCTACACAGAACCTTACATTCCTTTTCATTATAAACACAGCTACTACTTGAACACATTTGCAAAAGCAATTTCTGCATTCATCCAGACATAGTAATCTTCAACCAACACAGAAATATGGAAACTTTCTGGTGTCCTACATTAGGGCTGGTTTCAGAGAAGTTTGCACAGTATTACCTCAACAGAATTCCTTGCTCCTTCAACAAACATTCTCACAAACTTTCTACTTGATGTAAATAGGCACAAGCATTTGTATTACACAGATGCCTCCCATGTGCCAGCCATCAAACACTCACCGGTTCACAGGTGGATTGAACCCTCTCTGCAATGCTCTGGTTGGGGACCAATTGCCTCATTGGCTTCTTACTTGTGTTCAAGAATAAAGATACGAGGAACCTTCCTTGTGCACCTATACTGAGGAAAGAACAGTTTTAGTCTACAAAATTAGGTTACCCTTGCTTTCTGCAGTTTGTTTTTATACCCACTTACATTGAGCATTTCCTTGGGAAAGGGGAGGGGAAAGTTGTGCAGGTTTGGCGGGGGGAGGGGGGGGGGGGGGCAGTGTTTGTTTCTTTTTTTACTCCTCCCAGGGCGAATTCACTTGTTCTTAAGATAACAACATAACAGCTTTAAGAAAGTTCAAACTTGCAAAGACAAGGCCCTCCATTCCAGCAAGCTCACTTGTGTATGTGTAACTGTTCTTACACTTGAGAACAATCAAATGCCCAAGCGACAGACTGCAAGAAGAGTGTTCAGCATCCTGCAGGATCAAGCCTTGAATCCTTGGATATAAATAAAAGCTAGTAAGATCTCCAAGCATTTCATTGCTTTGGTTCTTCAAGGTAGAATAAAAGTGTGGGTGTTTTTTTTTTTATTTCTTGTCATATACTATACTATTTTATTCCTTGGATTTTATGTCAACTATACTTTGCACTTCAGATGTTTGAAAAAAGCATATCCTGTGAGATTTTAATTTTAAATGTCAGTACATTCTAAACAGTCCTGCACTTCCACAAAAGCACTGATTTCAACTTTATCCCATCACAGTAAGTGTTCCCTAGTAATTAAATGGAAGTGACAGCACCAGAATGGGTTGCAGATAATGCATTTGGAACCAGATTACATAAATTAGTATTATGTATAATTAATAGATGCCCAAATAGAGAGATCTGCCTTTCTAGTTTCAGTTATAGAAAGAGCGCCTTACAGCATATCTTTGCAAGTTTGTTTCCTACGACTGGGAAAAATTTATGTCTAAAAGCAGTGAAATATGACATATTCCTCCAGAGCAGAGATAATAAGTTTCTCTGAAACTAAACTGCATGAAGTAAGAATATTAGCATAGGATTAGCATTTTTAAGGACTCCTAATATGCAAAATTATTTTATTGAAATTGACAGCAGTTAGGTTTGTCTCTTGATGTGGCAGTAGTGATGGAGAACCTCAGAGGGACACATTTTCCAGCCCCAACAACTAATCAGGATTCAGATGCTTATTAGAAGCAGTAAGAGTAAGTAATATAAATAGTAAGTCTCTTGGAAGAGATTTTTTCCTCTGTCCTCCCAGACAGAGTTTGAGCCGTTTCTTTCAGACTTCTAGTATACAAGATTTATCTTGTTTTAGTAAGACTCAGGAAGGGGGGGAAGGAAAAAGAAAAATCTTCATAAAACATGAAATATGAGGAAAAAGAAGAAAGTCGGGATTAATGACAGCCACAAATGGCTCAAGTTCAAGATCTCCTGATTTTTTGCTATAATCTAGTACATTCTTTACATTTTCTTAAGCATTTATCTTCTTTGTCAAAATGCAAACTTTTAACCAAAACAAAAAGGGAGAACAAGTACACTCTTATTCAAAATCACATAATATTTAAATGAGAAAAAAAACATTTCCAAAGCTTCAGATTTTGACATCAACATTTAGCTATACTGATTATCAAGTTAAATGTTGACGTACTCTGAATTTCACTAGTCAGGTGATTTCTTCCAATATGACTGCCTTGTCTGATCAGGATACAGAGTCCTGCATATCTTTTCAGTAAATATTGGCAAATACCAAATGCACTATAAATAATTTCACAGAACACCCTCCAAAAATGTTGAGACTCAAAGCGATCCACTATTGAATTCCAGAGGCCCGGGGTTTTTTAACACAATATACAACACTGCAATGTATAGAAATGGAAAATTAGTCAACTACACATGAAGAAAAGAAAAAAGAACACATTATATTATATTATATATTATAACAGTTATTTTTAATAGTGTTTTAACTTGAAACCTATTGTTTTCCTAACTACTCACAAAACTGGAAACATCTCATAACCTCACAAAACAGCAGCAATTTCCAAGTGCAACCACTCGGCATACAAAACAATTTAGTGTTACTATAGCAACACATTCACATTTCTAGATTTCTATGTTTATTCTAACAGTGAATCTTAACACTGCATCAGCGTACTTTCACACAGATACACAGTGGTGGAGTAACCACTCCCACAGAAGCCAACAGAGACATTCAGTACTGAAATCAGAGTTTGGCAGGTGAAAAATTCCACCTGCTAGCACATGTCAGCAATGTATTTAGTATACGGATGTACAAACCACTGAATGTGAGACAACTCAACCTCTTCCTGCTTTCTAAGTGCTACCTGATGAAACAGCAATAATCAACACACTGATTACTATGCATACATGTGCTTGCAGTATGTGTGCATTTGAGCATAAGTTCTGGTGTAGCTGGACAAACAATAATTTGAAGGTTATCATCTCACATAAGAGTGAACATAGCTATCTTTAGAAGGAAATTGCCCACAGCCAGTCATGTTTGTTTATGTTTTGTCCTTACTCGGATGCAGGTTTTGTGAGCTGTTAAAAGAGGAAGTTTTATACCAGAGTGCCTTCTAGTGGTTAAGGAACTACAAACCTCAGCTTGAAATAGAAATCTTAACATTTACCAAATAATTACTCAGTAAATGAATCAACACAAAAACATATTTACAGATGTCTTACTGGAAATATTTGTTGCATGTCAGAACCACAGTTATCAATGGTAATGCTGTTTATAAAAACATAATCTAGGAATGAAAAGATATTATTTACCAAAGAAATAAGCGAGAAAACAACAGATAATAAATACACTGTTCAGCTTTGGGAATATACTTGACCTGGATTGCAGGTTTACGCCAGGTGGTAAAAATTAGCACTATCATGAGTTAATTTCATTGAACAATTCTATTAGCAGGATTTATCAGAATGACTTTTAACCATACCAGCCACACATCAAAAGTTTATGTAATATTGAACCATTTTTAAAAAAAAAAAAGACAACACAGAAGTTTGTACTTGGATTTGCTTAACAGCTTTCAGCCAGCCACCTGTCACCACACTAGCTCAACATTTAACAGACCAACACTGCATTAACCCCAACCACACAATTTTCTTTTTTAGATCAGAAAATAAAATCTCGCTGGTGTGTTACATATATAAAAATAGCCCGTTCACATTATCTAAATATCCATCTAAACTCCTGTTTGTTTAGGTCTTCCCCAGGAAAAGGAAGCATGAAGTAGTGACTGGGTATTGTTGTCTCCTATTCAGGAACACAGTGTAAGGGAGCTTACCATTGGAAAGGGAATAACCACAGACCACTATCTGATGCTGTCGTTTGTAACCAAGTCCAGGCCATAACGCTTGGATCAGACTACAGAACAAGATTGAGAATCAGACCAGCACAGAAAAAAAAGGCCCAAAAAGTACTTTTGTAACAACTTCCTCAGGCATGTCAAGCGCTATTAACCTAATAATCAGTCCTTCAGAGTTTACAAAAGCAAATATTACAAACAAACATCACAGTCACAACTGGAAATTCCTTGAGATATAAAACTGTCTGTAAAGGCGGAAAAGAAATGGTCAGATCGTTCAGAAATCATTGCATTTTCCTCAGCCTATCAACCTTATCTGTAAAGCGTTTTGCAGAGACTCTGTGTTAAGTCATATATAAACTGCAGGTGTAGATCCCTGGCTGCTGTGTTTAATGTGCTTTCACTAATGGTGGTAGGCTTTGGAACAACCCTCTAGCCTGAAATGTCATAGGAAGAAACAGAAACTACTGGTGAGGGAAAGGATGAGGGAGGGAAGGGAACTGTCTGTTCAAAGAGATCTGTGCATCTTCACCTAACCAGCATTACACTGCATTCAAGTCACTCCTTCAAATATATTTTTCTTTTCCGGAAACATAACAGACCAGCGTACTGAAGCTATGGGGAAACTGTGCCATATCCAAGGAAAATCAGAAGAGGTTATGCACCAAACTGATGCTAAATTCATTTGCATGTTTCATATACATTTCAGAAAAGATGCTTAATGGTTACAGAAAATCTAGGAAGAGGGCTTCGTTCAAATTCAGGTTACATTATTAAAAGTTAAGAAAGACTCAAGCCAATTGCTAATTAATTTCTATAGACAACAGAGTAACAATCCATACTTTCCAAAATCTCTTCTGTGACTAGCAACCAAGTTATGATACACACATCACTGATAATTATCTTAAGTCCAAAAGTGAATGCTGCTGCATTCACTGCATAATCCCCAGTGAAGACTTCTCAATTAGGACAGCTTTATACCCGAAAATTCATTTCTCTCACATAATTCTGTGATTAACGTATTTATGTTTGTTGAAAAACTTGAGGAAAAACCTCTAGTTATTTAGGGAATTGGTGCATGTAGATAAAACCTGATAACTATAAACATCAACTGAAGTATTAGCCCTACTAGAGTGCCCTCGGTGATCTGTGGGCAAATCACACAAGAGACATAAAATGAGTTTTTTTCTTTTTCTCCCGGGGCCACCGCTACCGCCCGCCCCTCAGCGGGACGCCTGACGCGGGCTGATCCCGCCCTCAGCGCACAGAGGCGGCTGCAGCCGCCGGAGTTCCCTAACGCCTCACGGCATCCCCGGGCGCGTACCTGGGCAGTCGCGCGGGCGGGCGAGCTCCCAGACACGGAGTCCACTCGGGCCGCCGGCCGGGAACGTTCTGGAAGCTGCGGGCTCCGCGCGGCCGCCCTCACGGCTCCGAGGGCGGGAGCCGGCACGCGCCCGCGTCGCCACCCCGCTCGCTGCCTCGAACGGCTCGCTGCGCGCGCCCGAGCGGCCGCCACGCGACTCCCTGTGCGCCCGCGGGCCCGGCGGCACCGCTCACCGCCTCAGCCCGGCCGGGGCCCCTACGGCACCGCTCACCGCCTCACAGCTCTGCCCCCTCACCCGCCGGTGAGCCCGGCGTCGGGCGGCAGCCGCCGGCCGCCGCAGCACCACCGCCCTCACAGCCCGGGCCTCTTAAAGGCTCGGGCAGCTGGCAGCGTTTGTGGTACGGACCTCCCCCACCCTGGACTGCCGCTGAAACCACACTGTGTGCGTCCTCGTTTGGGATAGAGGAGCTCAGCTGACTCTATTTATTCTCTGTTGTGATGCTGACGTTGTTCAAATCTCTGTTGTCAGCAGGACTTGGTACCTGGTGAACCACAGACAGGGAGGGTTGCTGTGGGATTTACCTCCAGCTCCCCATGTGTACCAAACTGTGCTTGTAGCCTGGCAGTGGAGAGGCCGTGTCACCTCAGCACAGCCCTAGGGCTGCAATGAATCACTTGCGTGCTTTGTTGCACAACATTCAAACAGCACACGGCAGCCTTTGTACGGAAGGAATCACTGCCTCAGCCACCTGCACAGTCACAGGAAAATAATTCAGTTTACACCAATGAGGCTAATTCATACATGCAAAATTAAACACTATGGAAAGTGGAATCTTATGTAAACATTATACTTAGCATCTTATTAATTTCAATGAGACTCAATGAAGACTTTTAACCAAAGAAGTCACATAAACTAGTTAACTGCATACATAGTTTATTAATAGCTGTCAGGCAACTAAATTGGCAAAGATAAATGCTCTCCCATCAGCTTAGCATCCGTCATGGAGCAGGTAGCCTACCCATGACAAAATAAGCCTTGTGGGACCTGCCAATACTCTACTTTTCAGGAGTACAAAGATGACAGAACACAATGTCCCAAATGAAGCATCAGAAACCAAGGGCAATCTTCTTCTCCTTAGAAGAAATTTTCCCAGCTGCAGTCTAGCTCAGCCAGGTCAGGTCTTCTACTGTCTTGTATTTCGGCAATAGTTATGTGGATAGGCCTGGACCTCAGCAACATCTTCTTGCAGGAGCTGAACTGTTTTTATCACTCCATTCCTTCTCCACAACTAGTCCTCTCTCCTCTCAAAGCACTTTCTGGTGAATTCGTAAACGCGAGACATCTTCAGTGCGTAAACGTTCCTGCATCCCTTCCTGACATATGTAGTTCTGTGTATATGAAAATACTTAATTTCAGGTTAGCTTTGATGAGTATACAAAGCCAGGGGAAATTTCTAATATATGACCCCACCTGCAATTCCATTCTGTGCAACCCACTCTGTTCATCAGGAGAATTAACTTTTAACTCCTTCACAGTAATCTATGTACTGGTGGTTATACATCCCTTCTAGGTAGAGGAATGATACCAAGATGAGTTTTCTATACCAACACTTAAGCCAACACTTTAGTAACAGAAGAATAATTCTCTAATCCTGTTACAGTTTCTTCTCTTTCTCTCAATATATTTGTAATATATATTGTAATATGTATTTCTTATGTCAAGGAACAATAGCCAATATTAGTCACAGATGTAAAAGCAGTTCTTAATCAGTGAGATGAATGGTTGCATAGGACACAACTTCTAAGACAATTTCTTAAAGCTTCCTGGTGAAAGAGGGAAGGGCAGGAGGTACCCTTCACAAAACTGGCAGTTATCAACTCCTGTATTCCCACCTCTTTGCTGGTGCCATATAGTTTAACGAGACATGTGAGCTGTTTGTACCAAGTTCCCATTTGTAAGACAGGAGAACATAATTTACCACATTTAGCAGATTAGTGAGGAGAGCAGATGAGTGATGTTTTCAAAATATTTTGAAGTTAAAACAAGAGTATTAATTTTTTTTTCTCCTTTCCCTGCCTTCAGGTTTACTAGAAATTTCTCCTTCTCTGTGCTGGTGATGACTTTTAGCTTTTCCAGGAGGTTCTGTGCTAGACTCAGAAGTTTGTCTTCTATAACCTTTCTAATCCTCTTGTGAGCTCCTACTCTTTAACCTAGAAATGATTGTAGTGGATCCATTCCGTTCTACAAAATGCATGTGGATCAGCTATTTTGTAGAAATGCTAATTCCTTAATAATATATGCTGTATGTCAATCATCAAGAGACATTTTTTTTCCCCCTTTCATAAATTCAGTCTTTTTCATTGATGCATTTCATATCAATAAAGAAACCTTTGTACTGATATCACATCTTGAGGGTGGGAGTTGTTAATTTTAATAGATATGCTGACAGCAAGGTGTCAGCTTGACACCTTGTTTTTATATTTCATATGTAGGTAAGTGTAATGGTAAAACGTGCAAGAACAAGGCAGTATTGTGACAGATTGAGCTCTGGCAGAAATTAGAGAGCTTGAAGAGTGTAGTAGTATTTGGGGAACGTTTAATTTCAAATCCAAACATGTTTTCTGAAGGTGTTTGTTTTCTGATTTGTTTCAAATCCACACAGAACTTTTGCTGCATCATCATTATACTCTGTACTGCTGCTGAAGTGTTCAAATGCCAAAAGTGCAGAAAACAACCAGTAAAAGCAGCTGTTCAGAGCTAATCTATATCTGTTAGTACAGAGACAATGCCAGCCACAGGCAACTGAAATCTTAAGCACTTGGAAATCAAGAGATTGACTTTCAGACGTCAATGCTTTTCAAAAAGGTGCATTACGGTTCTTTTGGCTTCTTGGTTTTGATACTTTAGAGATGTGAAAGACAGCATCCTTTCCTGTTGTTTGCTCACAGTCAATGCAAATTATCTTATATTCACAAAAAAAAGAGGTCATGCAGACTGATGCTTTGCCTTGCTGTCCTGGGAGTGATGAGAAATTGTCGGGAAGGAGAAGAAAAGAACACACCTTCCCTAAGAGCAACAAGTACAGTTGGCTGGAAGAGCCTCCTACAATCCACATGTAGGTGAGCAGGAAATGGCAGGGCAGCAAGGAGGGAGCCTGCAGCACAAGGTAGGCTGGGAGAATCCTGGTAAACACAGGGCATGGGGTACACACACACAGAGCATTGAAGTGGCAGGGGAAAAAAAAAAGCCTTTTCTTAGCCACCCAAAATACACATCAATTTATATTTTTTAAATGAAAAAAAAAGGTATTAACTAAGAATGGAAAGGGTCCATACTACAAGAACATGGTGGGCAAGGGGAAATCATTGCCAAAATGCTATTTTCATTCCATTTTATCCAAGTGATTTGATTTTCTTCTAATTTCCAGATAGCTTGTATTCATAAGTGTTTTTTGAGATTAGTATATTCATGCAAAAAGTTTCTAATTTAACAAACAGAACTTCCTGACAATGGTTCTTTAAAAACATTACTGACAAATTCTAACAAAGTTTTTCATATGTCCCACATATGTGGATAGTACTTCTAGCTGCATGTCGTGATTAATGAGACGGCTCCCATCAAAGACAAGAGACTGAGTTTGTTTTTACTGAAGGAAGCAATCCAATGGTGTACAACACTGGAAAAAAAAAAAACCACAAAAAATGCAGAACTATCTATAATTATGGAAATATAAACAGTATTTAACCAAGAGGGAAAGTTTCAACTAGACAGTGCATGGATTTGGCAAATGCTTTGCTAGCACAAATAAATTCTGTCTTTTCAGAGCTTCAGTAAGAGAAACAGCACTGCTACAGCTGAAGGAACTCTCCAAAGATTCTGGACTGGTTAGTATGTCCATTTCTTACATCAATACAGAAGGAAATGTTTTCAGTTAGTTAAAATGGAAAGAATGTAATGTTCGCCTGCTTTACTAAAGTAACTGATGAAATACCAGCTTTGTGGTTTTGCTCTTTATCAACATCTTTTATTAAATTGCTTCATAAATAGTCTTACTTGCCTCTGAAATGAGCAAAAGCTCATACTACTGCAGGTAGTGAATCGATGGAATGAATATCCATTTCTGATTGCTATCAGGTAGACAGCAGTTTAGTAGAACACAAGCTTTAAAGAGCAAGCTTAAATCTTACTGGAGACAATTACATCCTTTGCTAAATTTAAACTGAAGAAAATGGTTGTAGTACTCTTAACAGGCTCATGGTTATGTTCAGCAGCAAGATAAATAGTATTAGTAAAAGGTAATAATAGAGTAGCCTGGACACAAAAATACATAAGACAAATACAAATTACCTACTGAATAGGAATGTGTTGTATTAAAAAAAAAAAAAATTGTTCCTGTAGCTCAAACTTGAAACAGTGGGTCAGACTGTACATTTCAGGAAGGAGTAATGTTTTTAAAGTACCCTTTGCTACATAGTAGCCATAATAACATTATTCACCACGGTGCAAATATGCTGTGAGCATACACATTTCACTACATATGTTGAAATCCTATACTGAGAATAAACAGACTGTTGCAAAAGATGGTCAACTGCATGGGGTTTTCTTTCTAAAAGAAAGCACCTGTCCTTCCCCAAGGAAATCCTTCTAAAGCAGAACGGCTCTTTAAAGGGGACTTTCCTCAACTCATGCACAAGAATATTGAGTGGAAATCAACCTTCCTGTGTCCTTACCCACCCTGGACAGAACCACGGTGGATAAACTCCATGCATGCAGAACACAAACACTATTACAATCTGGTATAACTGAGTGTTCAATAGCTCCTGCTCTACAGGGCATTGTCTCAGCATTTATAAATGGATATTAGCCAAATACAGCTGGTAACTAAGAACAAGGCATGGGTTCTCTAAGGCAGAGGAATACATAGGATTCCTTAACCCAACTGTTCACTAGCAAATGAGACAAACCTCAGGGGAGTCATAGAGCTTTTGAGGTCTTAAAGTCTTTGTTTAAAGTGAAAACTACTAAATAGGGCTCTCTCCACCAGTGACTTCACAATACACTCCAACACCAGCTGGTTCTGAAAACATTGATTTCTAGGTCTGTCTTGTTAAGCCTCATTTGTTTTTCTCTGGTGCATAAGCACTCAAAAGGCATACAGTATAAAAGCTAAAATTTTAAGTCCTAGTACTCTGCATCAAAACTTTGCAGTTGCATTGATATTAACTTGCCTTTTTTTAAGTGGTCAATTTGTGAGATCAGCCATGCACAACAGTTACATTTTTAACTTGCAGGGCATCTAAAACTTGAGGTAAAAATCTTGTTCTGTTTGTTTTTAAAGTCAAGATGAAATAAGTATTGATAGCATATAAAGTGAACAGGTTATTTTATAAGACTTCATACATTTCTTCCAGAGCAGGAAGACTCTGAGGATCTATAATCACTGTATCAAAAAGGCCATAAACCAACTGGCAGACACCAGATGTTACCTGTAGATGTTTCATCCAGTGATTTTAAGATATTATTACCTCTACAATCCAAAATGTCAAATATAAAACAAAGGTAATGAAATCCAAGTAATAGAAATCTTCATTTGAGGCATGCTTATGTGCACCTTCCAGAAGCCTAGTAACAAGGTCATCCCGTATAGTTTCACTTAGGAGTATTTCTGGAATTAAATCTGCCCAGCTTGCTTATAGCTTCCTCTTTAGTACAGCCCCAGTAACAATTCACTGAGAGTATGCAGTAGAGCTACATCAGACAGTCACTACAAAGCAGTAAGCACTTTAAGACTCAGATGATATCACCTTTGTGATGGCCACAAAACCTGAAACTGATATTTTAGGTTGCCTTAAATGTATAAATGTTTAAAAATAGAAATAGAGACTCAGCATCAAAATTCTCTGCACCAAATCTGAGTAACTCTTACTGTCACTAGCTACGTAGGAAACTAAGGACCATCAATTTTGTGCAAGAGAAACCCGAGTATGATTTTAATAATAATAATGAACCGAATTTTAAAAGATCTCAGAAGTACTCCTGATGTAATTCCACTGATATCAGCAAGAGGTCCAGGGAAGAGGTGGGAATGTTTGCCACTGTCGTTGTGCCACTTGACCAAAATATGCAAAAGACACTGGGCAGTGTTAGTCCTCCAATAAATCTATCAGTCATGCACTAAGCCTGGCTGGATATCAGAGTTTTAACCCAAGATTGTTCTTTCTAAATCATGCTTATGTTATATGCTTCTGCAGAAAAGGACACTTCTCTCTGATTTTTTTTGGTGTTAGGTTGTCTTTCCTTTGTATGTGTGCAGCTCAGATTTTGATGGAGCCCTGCCCCCATATGGTGCTCTAAGCTTTACTAAATTGATTACAATTAAAATAGACGGTTCTTTGACTGATCCTCTTTTCTTAAGTAGAGCTAATGCAGATTAACTGTCCATAGAAAGAGGCTTTAAGTATCCAGTGCAAGAGAAATCTCGTATTAAACATTAGCAGTGGCATCACCATGTATCACCATCTCATCGTTTAATGTGTTGTGCTGTTTGACAATATAATAAAAATGAGCAACTAAAAATATACTTCTCTGCAAAAAGACCTAAGTCTTAACTCTCTCACTTGCATTTCATATGTGCTGTCTCATTGAATGGCAGTTCACACTACAGCGAGAAGTAATCCTCGGATGTCCTTCTGTCTAAGAAAGAACACAGTTGTATATACTGAAAAATTAGGCTGTCCACAGAGCCATAAATTTGAAAATTCTTAACTCCTTTTCAATCTTAATTTTGTTTCTAAACATATCCAAATACATAAAATGAAAGAGATGTGGAATATTAGAATGACTGTTGAGACATGACAAACTCTCATAGTGGAGCATGACATTTTTCACAACTACATTCCAAGACGTAAAAAAAAACCTTTGGGTTTTTTATGCATGAGCATGCATAAATTAACTATTAAACCACAGGACTTTCAAAAATACATTTCTTAATTTTGAACAAGGGGTTTATTCTGCTTTGATGGAAAACTCATGGTCAAGGAAATAATTTCCAGCACAAGCAAGCAAATCAATAGAATTTGTACAACTTACTATATAAAAAACACCAAGGTCTATATAAGACAAACTGTTTACCTAAGAAGGAGATGGATGCAAAGGACTGATTCATAGGGTACTTTAAGTGAAATAAACAGTAACCTTGCTTCATTGTCATTAGTCCTTACAGAATGGATTGATGAGTATCTCACTAGCTGTTGAACGCACAGCAATAAATGCCTGTGGAATTTATGCAATTTACAAATCCACATTGATACAAGTTTTTTTAAATATTCATTTGCTTGTCTCCATTTCTGCTGCAGTGACTCACAGAGCTTAGACTGCAGCTATTTAGGTCCTCCAAAGATAATCCTGGATACAAGCACAAAAGGCGTGAATGAAGCCAATGCTAGGGGAAAAGGAGCATGGTTTGATTCTTAATGTTCCCAGACATGAATACTTGAGAATTACTGAAACATCACAGAAGGGTTATTCAAGCAAAATTAAGCACTGGAATGTTTTTCAATGCTTCCATAAGAAATGCACTTGCTTAACTATAATCCAGTTTCTAGATGAAGATTTGGCCCAGTTTTGGGAATGATTCTCACCCCCAAATAATTTCATTCTTTCTATATTTCAGTATAAAGAAGTCTATTAGCTTCTAAAATTACACAAAAGTATGTCTTTAAAAATGTTGTGCAACCACTACCTTCTTAAGAAAAAGGATCTTTGATGAATAATTCTACAGAAACATAGGGTTTTAATTTGACTGATATATACTTGATACTCCACTGTTTTTTAGGGAGAGAGGGATGTTAAGAATGCATTGAAATATGGCTAAACATAGTTGGACTCATATCAATATGAGAGAGCAACCATGACAGCCAGTACATAGTAATACAGTATGGTCTCATGTTGAAATGGGAAGAAACAATTTTTCGAACTAGTTGTACATGGAAGTTTTAGGTCTGATGATGTTTTATCTCAGCTGGAATTTGGCCAAGAGTAGTAGGTTAACTATCTTGTTCCAGTAGAAATTACATCACAGCCAGTTGTAAAAATTTTTGGGTGAAGATTTAGACATCCTCCTAAGTAATTTGTCAAAGCATTTTGACAGCAGCCTACCTCCTACAAGAAAATACTGTAGCACACTGAAATGCAACTGCAGTATCCGGTGACTTGTAAGGATGTCAGTCCTTTTAGTAGCCACTACACTGTATCTATTACTATGCAGCCCGCATGCCACACACTGTACACTTGGGATTGTAATTTAACTCCCATGCATTGCATGAGTATCATTTGCAAAAAGTGTTTGCACATGGCAAAGAGTTCTGAGAAACAAGAACAAGCAAGCCAGCAACTGTTCTTCAGAACATAAAAATTTTATTGTGGCAAACCACAACAGCAGTCCAGAAGCCAAGAATCCATCAAAGATTATTATACTATCTGGTATTTTTAGAAAAAATTTTATTCAAATTTAAAATCATATACCCCCCTCAAAAGAAGAAATCTTACATCATGTTCCTCTTTCCTTAGCATAACCTTCTGGCTGAGCAACAAAATGCCCAGCAATAATACTCTCAGGCTGACTTTGTAACATTATAACTGGCAAAGAGTCCCTGCTGAGAGAAGCGATTGTGACAGATGGCACGAGATATTGCAGTAATTTTACTAACAAATCAGTAAGCATGTGATAGAAGTTCAAAAATCTATTCAATAAATTCCAGTTGAAGCAAGTTTAACAAGCATTAAAGCAGCAGCTTGATAGTAATGTTATTTGGAAAAGAGAAGTTTTCTACACCATTGAAAATACATTTGTGACTTTTTTGTTTCTGTTTTCTGGAAGAAAGCTTAAAACTTCCATTTGGGAAATAAACAAAGGGTCAGTTTACAAGTTATCTTCATATGTTAGAATAGGATTAAGAGGCCTGAAGCCAAATTTTAGAGCACTGAAAGAACAAGTTATTTAAGGTAGCGTAATTGGTAGACATTGTGGATGCGATACAGGCTAATGCTGCAAATAAGTTCATCCATTTAAACCAGTACTGAGAAATCCATACACTTTTGCTGACAAATCTGAATTCAGCTTAAAGAGACAAGTAAATGTGTCACTCAATTTACCAAAATTCTTTCATTAAGGTGTTAATTCTTTATGGATATTCAAATGTTTACAGATAAAAACACTCATGTCACATCATTGCTCTTGTCCAGCAAGTGGGAACTTAATCAAGGCTGATTGCATCTGCTCCCAATTCTTTTACAATCCTTTTGTGTGACCTTGGGAAAGCCATTTTACCTCTCTGTTTATGACTTGTCATTTACCCTCTCTACTCCCCCTTTGTCAGTCTTGTCAATTTAAAATATATAAGTTAGGGATCAAGCTGTAATGGAAATAATCAAATCCTTAGAAGAAAGCGGTATGAATTATTGCAGAAAGAGAAAATAATACAGCAAGTCATTGGCATGCTAACAGCTGCATTCAGTGGCATTTTACACAATACCAGTATTTGTTATATTAACGGGGGAAAAAATACATAAACTTTTACAGTGACCACAAAGTAAGGAACCAGGCACCAGGACAACAGAAAGGATTTTATTGCAGAATTGTTTCATTCTATTTCCATTCTTAGAGTTCTTATTTAATAGATTTGGGGAGGAGGTTAAATCTCAAAGATCTTGCACATTCTTATAGAACTGAGATGCACGTTCTGCTTACCAACCAGCTATACTATATTTTTGTGCGCTACCAGAGCTATAAGCAAGCCCATTGTTTAAAAGAGAAACCCACTGAGGGATAGTAAAAGACACCTAATAGTTTGATCACATGACCATCAATTATTATTCTTATAACCCTGTACACCGAGGTCAATGGTGATTGTTCCTACATAAATTGGAATAAATACCGTTAAGTTCCTCCCCAGTGGATTTCCTGAGCAACTTTTACTCCATTTTTAAATGGCACCCTTAATTGTTTCCACTATTTTTGTCAGAGACTAGAAGGACAGTAATCAGAATCCTTCACTGTCACTACCACTCCCTTACTGAAATGTTCTAATTTTATGAGACATTTTGTTCCCTTCACATAATCCTGTGGTACTCAGTCATCCTTGGAAGCAACTACAGATCAAGGTGACTGGGTGTCAGTTTTTCCCAGTTCTCAGCATACCTAATAAAAGATATCTTGTCTTCTTGCAAACCTTATACCCATCAGATTATAATACCTCCACTGCTTTGGCAGCCATTAACAACATATTAGTAACTAGTTCTGTGGCAAGTTCTAAGCCAAGAAAAGATGAGGAAGGGAGCACTACATTGACTAGGTGCTTTGTTTTGAGCTTGCTTAAAGGCACAGTATACTAACTGTGAAGAAATAACACACCCTGGGGGTGGTTAGCATAGTTTCAATTGCCAAAGTTCACTTGAGGTTTTTCTCTTAGTTGCCAGAATTCCTATTCCAGCATATATGGGCTCTGTCACTGAGATACATTTCCAGCATCTTTTTATTCCAGCTAAACCAACACAAAAATACAGTTTTCTCTACTGTTTCAGCTCATTCTGCCTCCTGTTGCAAGTGTTCAAGCATACGCAATACATGGAAACAAGACTAGCTTTTTGCTCTTTGCCTATTTGGGAAACTGAAATTGCTCCAAACTAAAGCGTACTTTATTTCAAATGCAGGTTGTGTCCTACCAGCTCTCATTACCAGAAAAGGATGATCAGCAATAAGCCAGAATGTTCTGTCTCAAAAAAGTAAGCTATTATACTGAAACAAATGTTACTGAAACAAGAATTTTATGTCTGGACTTCTGCAGGGTAGAGTTTTACAATTTTAACTTTTTGCAGCACTATAACTTTCATAGTAAGTCAGGTGGGAAGATTGAAATGAAAAGCCTTTTATGTAAACATAAAATATTAGCAGTTTACTTTGACCAAACAAAAGTCACATCTGCTCTTGATAAGATTTCACTTCAAGAGATGAAAAAATAGAACAAATTTCCTTGTTCAGTTGTCACCCTCACTTTTGAAGTTGTCTCATAAAAGGCATTCCCACCTCAAATATCATGATGCAGTTACAAGCCTGTTACTCCCGCTGTTCAAGATCTACAACCCATTCAGGTGTAGTCCCTAGAAAGTCAGCTGAACATGAGCACTGGGGGATGTCTTTGGAACATTATGTTTTAGCTTTTCAACATCAGCAAAGCAGTACATCAGCCTCAGCTGAAGTTGTAAATTAATACAAAACCAAACAGGGTTTTTTTTCATATTCCGATATCTTTTGCATGTATATCCCCCACAGATTAAATCTACAAAAGAAACAAAAACCTAACAGCTTGTAATTCCACAGCAATACGCATTATACCTATGTGCCAGTAATACAAAGGAACATTTACACCAGTCCTCCATATTCCCTACTGCTTCTTCACCTCTACCAACACCTACACTTCTTATGCAGTACAAATTTTCTTGTGATGAGGATTATCTGAAGATATGCTGTTAATAATTAGGACTTTTAAAGGATGCAAAAGTCTTTGGAGATGCAGATCACATACCTGAGAATAACAGAAATATTACTGAAATCAACTGAAAAAAAAGAGAAAATACAACGGTTGTAATAAAAGAAAAATCTTTTCCTAGTTAAAGCAGCACAGTTGAAAGTTTGATTCCAGAAAGCTGATTGTTTAAGAATTATTAAAAATATAATAAAATCAGTTAACGCTAATGTTGATCACAGCTAGTTGGCTGGTTTAGAAATTATAGGAATATTCATCAAAATGCAAATAAAAAGGATATTTTTCAAAATTAATAAAGATAAACATTAAAAAAAAAAAACAGCCAGGAAAAAAAATAAGTCAACACGATCATTAAGGAATGTGAATACACTAATAATGACAGATGAGGCTGATGTTGCTGAAGGCCTGAATAAGTTATTTGCTTTAATATTCATGAAATAATTTGGAGGACATCCCTGAGACCAAAATACATTTTCATAGGGGAGGGCGATAGGGTGAACAAAGTCTGAGACAGTTTTATTATTCCAGAGCTCATAGAATAGTTCAATAAAACAATGAAAAGCTGACATTGCATCAGCTTAGTGAGAATAACAAAAAAACCTGGGTGCTCCTAGCTCGCTCTTTTCCAATAGGAAAGATGATACAACAGCAGAAACTAGAAGATGACAGTATTGCCCTTAGACCTATCAGGAACAAAATGGCTGAACTGCTGGCTAAAATAGTTCCTCACTTCCTAGCATGGAGGACAAGAAGATTGCTTGTGCTATTTCTACTC
Source organism: Nyctibius grandis (assembly GCF_013368605.1). NCBI lineage: Eukaryota > Metazoa > Chordata > Aves > Nyctibiiformes > Nyctibiidae > Nyctibius > Nyctibius grandis. The sequence goes on along the minus strand of NC_090669.1, from coordinate 9,605,702 downwards.
TTAGAAATATCATAGACCTCACTTATCTAGCTTACAATAAATCAGCTTAATAACTAAAACCAAAATTATAATAACTGTTTGCTGACAGACACAAAGAGCAGGGATGAGCCAAGCTCCCTGCAGGCCACCGTCAGCCACATGAACTTTATCAGAGTAACTACACAAAAACCAGCTGGCAGGATCTGCTTGGGCTCACAGAAGGCCTTTGACAGAGTTCTCTGACAAAAGTCTGTTAGAAAACCCAAATAACCATATGATAAAAAGCAAAATACTTGCTCAAAACCAGAAATTGTCCAGGGGATAGAAATTAAAGAAGGAATAATTGCTTTACTGTCAGTATGGCTAAAGAATAACAGGAATGCCTCAAGATTCTGCACAGCACTGTTTTCTAAAGCAATTTGACAGAAAACATGAAAATTTCATAATATTTGGCCAGCTTGTTCGAAAAAAACAAAACACAAATGGATTATATGGAATAGCAACATCCAATGACACAGATTTCATTGTGGTTTCATTAGGTAGATTTGACCATGTTGTACACTGGGAAAAGCTGTTGGGCCTGCTCCTTAGAAGTGCAACGGACTGTGCTGTGGAGTTATCCCTCTATTGCTGAGGAGATTCTAACAAGCTTTCTCTGGTTGTCATGGCTAACGTGTCCAATTCTGTTTCCAAGAAACACCTTGTCTCCTGAATAAAGGAAAAGTTCAGATAAGTATAGCTAATTTATCATAATCACAAGATGAATTTCAGGCAAACATTAGATTTTTCTGTTGAAGAAAATTACCCCTGTTCTTTTTGTGAATGAGTAAGGTTATCCAGGAGGTATCTTTCACCTGCCAGTCTTCTGAATCATACTGTTGAGTTTGATTTGTTTGAATCCCACAGGCCACTTTTTTTTTTTTTGATAAAATGTAAAAGCTTTCCATGCACATTTCAGCATGAAAGCCATATAACTCCCTATTCTTAGTACGGATTGCAGCACTTAGATAAGAGAAACATCTGCTAGAACACAAATACTGCAGAATAATCTTCTTTGGGTTAACATTCTGTATTGCCATTATGAAATGTTTTTTTCTAACCAGATATAATAATTTTAAATCAATATAATGTACTACGATTAAATACTATGATTAAATGAAGGAGAAAATTAAGCTAAGACCATACAGACCTCAAGGCTTCTGCAGCATCTGTTCCCTGTTGTAGGTGCAGAAGGAGGGACTTGTTATAGATGGCAAGAAATTGAAACTTGCCGCAGAATCTTGGAATATCAGAAAGATCAGATATAACTATGTGCAGTAAATGTAGCTTTTCACTACGTAACAGTAAACTACTTTGCATTGCATTGTATGCAGATGAGATATCTAAATGAATTATCATTTTTGGCAGTATCTATCAGGTTTTTTTCCCCAAGATGCTCACTTCCAGTGGGTGAACAGCAGAATCACATAGAACAAAGAAGGTATGGCTGGTTCAGTTCTGCTGTTACTAGTAAATCCTTTCCCAAAGAGAGACTTCAGATCATTTTGCCATGGGTATGTGGCTCATTTCAGCTGGGTCCTTATGCAAAGCTAACCTACACACAAGAAAAACATCTGCATTCATCATGCCCTCCCATATTTTGTAGGAATTGTTCAGGCTACAAAGACTGTCCCATTTACCAGTCCAAAATTACCACTGTTTTGGTGGAAAGCCCCTAGCAGCTTTGCAAAGGCACTTGTGAAGTTCTTTTTCTTACTGTAAACTGGCGTTTTTCAGTAGCTAAATATTTTCCAAGGAAGAAGGCTCAGTGTAAATCTGCAATGGGCATAGCTATCCTTCACTCATTTTCATTCTTTCCCCATGGGAACTTGCCCTACGCTTTACTAGGTATCTTCTTCAGTGAAAGTACTATTTCAGTTGATGACATGTACTCTGTGCAGCATGCTGGTATGGCTTTCTCTTCTGTGCCATAATTTGAAAGACCTAATTGTGTCTTGATTTATGAAACTGTCTAGCTTTACAGGTGACTGTACTTTTTATGTCCACCCACTTTTCCTGATGTTTTCACCTTTATTTAGTGCACGTCTTTAAAAAAAATAATTTTAAGATATCTGTCACAGGAAGGAAGGAGCACAAATACAGTCAGTACCAGTGCTTATGACATTACCTCTACAGTCTTACGCAAAAAAAACGACTGAGGTAACTGAGAGGAGTCAGGAAGCATTACAAGTGATTTACACAAGTGGAACAGGCTGTACTTCCCAGTGGACTGCTTTACACGAGGTTGAAATTGTTTGTGTAGAGATGTTACACCAGCATGTTTCCCATCTAGAGCAAAATGCAACAAAAGAGAAAGCCTCTCCCATAGTGAACTAACAAATTTAAACCAGCCTCCTTTGCCTGTTGCTATAGTAACCAGCTGCAGTAAGTGCTTTGCAGAAATTTCAGGCACAGTCTATATGAATTGTTTATGTAATCATATTTTATATGCAGACAGATCTCTGCATTAATAAAAAGAACTCACTGTATCACAGGAGAGATGTGTGCTTTACTGGCTGCATTAGCAGAACAGATGTAATACATGACTCTAGTATGAATAAAGCAAAAGACTGAATTTTCACTATGAATTTTTAACAGTTATGGCACATCATTACTCTATGATGTGTCTGTTCTGGGACATGAAATAGAGCATTCTGTCTTTAGGGCTGTCAGTCAAGCATATCAGCCAGCATTAAATTCACTTGTAAAACATCTAGATTTTTTTTCTCTTAGAGTAAATATTTTCCAAAATTACAAATATTTTTATGTAATCATAGAGTTTAGAGAAAATAAAAGCCCTGTTTGAGGGACATCTACAATCTCTAGTGTAACCTTAGGAATGTCCTCAGAATATATAATATTCAGTCAGATATGACTCTTGTGTCTGTGGAGAGAATTTGAAATCTGAAATCCCCTACGGATATTTTGTTTCCCCTTTAAAAAAGTTGGATTGCTTGTAAAAAGGGATATACTCAAAAGCTCTAGACCCTCCTGCTTAAATCTAAGAAGATGCAAAATAGGAAAGTTATAGCTATTTCCCTACACCTGAAATACAGCATTAAGCTCTTTTCAGCATTGTAAAGAGGAGATTTAAAACAATGCACATTACAAAATAAAACTTCTAATAGAGCCTTAATTACAGAAAAGGACAGCATTTCACCACTTTACACCCAAGGTGTGATTAATACAGTCCAAAATACTATTTTCTTATGGATTTAAAAACATTTAAGCAGAAGGTATGATTTTAGTCTATGTTAATTCTAAGCACCTTACTAACTCATCTAAAAATACAGTCTCACAAAAGAAACGCATGTATAGCGCAAAAAGAGAAAAAGCATGTATAGCATTTTGGTAAGAGATGTCAGAGTAGTTCTGTGTTCCTACTTTTGGCTGAAGCATTTCAGAATAAAATTTAGAATAAAGAATTATTCATAGCAGGCTAAGCTTTATTTTTAACTCTTGACATAATTTGGCATTACAGTAATGGATTGAGTATAAATTTAGATCAAACTCTCTTCAAGCACTTTGCTTTTGAGACAGTTTACCCTGCTATTTTAATTCTCTGCACATTTGGTGGCATAACTTCATTTCTATGGCTTTTCTTCCACTATTCTTTTTTTCCCCACTTACTGACACACTTTCTAGGTTAGAAGCTTACTGACTGTTAATCATTTCATCATCTATCATTTAATTACTTGTGTTCCTTTCAAAGAAATTAGACTACTGCACAGATCAACAGGTTGTCTTGCTGCTTTGGTTAGCAAGAACATGAACTCCTCACAATCCACTAGCTGACTCTGAGTGTTCTCCATTTCATTAACCAAATCATACCCAACGTCCACTGATAAACACAATAGCAGGCCTTGATTAAGTATGTCCATATTTAAGGAGGCAAATCAGCCTGATTTCAGCTGATGAAAATTTTTCCCCGTTGTTCTAGTCTGGTCTGACTATTTTTTCTCTTTAGTGAGATACTATGGGTATTCTGTTAAAATCTGTTTTTTTCTATTCCATTTGAAAGAACCAATTCTTTTCCCTAATCTGTGTCCACTAGGAGGTGGAACATTGCCAGAAAAAAAAAAAAATCTGATTTCTACTCTATCACATTGCGTTTGTACCTGCTAAAATACTCTTAGAAGCTTTTTGCCTGCATTTGTGTTAAATGACCTGGGGATATTTTTTCTCCCTTAGTATTTGTTTAGTTAGTGTTCTGAATGAAGGAATCTGACAAATGTACAGATTTCTTGCAATTTAAACTTCACTTTTAAAGCAAATTTTGTATTTCTAACCTTTAAAGATAGAGTCTCCTTCCTTTTTAGTTTTTAATATTTGTTTCTTTCTGCCTCTTTGCTAATTCTAATTTAAAATCTAAGGGTTTTGACTATTTTTCTTTATGTCACTGAATGAGTTTTTTCTCCATTATTTGTAAAATATAAATAAAAATAATATAAATATAAATATAAAATAATCATTCATTCTATACTTCAGATGTAACTTCTGAAACACTTTACTGGCTTTATCTGAAACCTGTACTCCTAAATAATTCAGGCACTTAACTCTAATGCAATCACATTTTAAAAAGCCACATGATAAAGTAAGGCCAGACTGCTGTTTCTGGTAATGACCAATGGCAAACAAAAAAACAGAATTAGCAATTTTACACAAAGTTTTGTAGAAATAGCATTGTTACAGTTGCAAAACTAAAGAGAGTATGTTTCCTTGTTACAAGACACAGCTTAAATTAAGCTGGCTATCCAACCTATAATGAAATTATATTCTAAGAAGAATCCAAACATCACCTGAAACATAATACAAGGTGGATTCTGAGAATGCTCTCCACATTAGCTATTTCTGGAATTAGGTTGGGAAGAGAAATGGTGAATTTCACCATAACAAAGGGCCCTTATATGTGTTATTGGTCTCATCAAGGTTCCTATCACAGCATTTTATGTACTATAATATACATTTATAAGAGTGAAAGATAATTTCCTCTATGCCTTTACTATAATTTCCCCATAACATTAGAGTAGTCTTAGACGAGTTTTCCCACTAATATAGCAATATAGACAACAAAATTCTATACAGTGCTAACAAAATAATTATTGGTTTGTTCAAACTACTCTCAGTCAGTGAAGGAAGATAAACACAGATGATGTTTAAATTGAAAACAGGAAAGTAACATCCTCAAACGGCAGGAATTATCAAAGTTACCTTGCATTGAAATGTTGAAATTGATTTGTCATTAGGAGTAAAATTACAAGTACTTCATATACCTGATGGGAGAAAACAAAATCAATGTTCATCTGTGTGGGTTTTTATGGCAGATTCTTTATTGATTTGAAGGAAATTGCAATTTAAAAAGTCAAAGAGATTAATTTACTGTATCACTTAACTACTATGCAGCAAACAGCAAGAGTAAGACTGGTGTACATGGCCAAAGAGACAGAATTAAAATTATCCTAATGGAATGTCCATGTAAAAATGGATACACTGAAATAACAACCTAAATCTGGTTAATTCAGCTGCTCTCTCTAATTTATTCTAATTAAAATCATGAAGCATTTATCTGCCACAAGACAATTACAGGCTTGCTTCTTCATATCCAAAAGAAAACGCAAAGCTTCACAACTGAAAAGCAATCTATTACTACAGGATACAATACCAAAAAGAAAAACATAATTGTCTATGAACCGCCCCCCCAAGAATGTAAATGGAATATAAGACAGACATATTTGAACAGCACATACTTGAGGCCGTCCTGTGTTTTAAACTTTGTTTCCACTTAATCAGGTAGCACAAAGGAAGGACTTTAAAGACCACAAAAGCAGTGAGATGCAAGACAAATGCCTGCACACCTCCCAGCATCCCATTTTAAGGCCAAAAGGTTCTTGCTTTTTATCCCTATATTCCAAACAAGTCTAAAATGGAAGAGATCCTTATGTGCTTAAAAAAAGACAAAAATAATCAGGAGTTTTATCTGCCCCCGGAGTCGCATACCAACACCCAGAACCAGGGAAAGGATGGCACACTTTTATAGCAGCTTTGTAATTCAAGATCCAATCTTGCAATATCCTACTCTTTTTCTGCATGTTCTGTCTTGCTTTCTGTGTCTTATATCACCATGAGCACAAGGCAGACTTTTTGAATTCAAAAAAAGAGTAACATAATACAAAAGCTATAGCTGTGAGGTAGTCATGAAACCCAACCATGCATGAACATGAATTTGTAAACAAGTATCAAGACCTGTGAACAGCGTTAAAAGCATAATGAAAAAGAATTACACAACCACTGGTATAGACCCTAAGAGAACTTAAGCAAGAAGCAAGTCATATGTCACCATCATATCTCTAAGTAAATCATCCACATTTTCATGTTACCTTCCACTGTCTATATAGGAACATATAAGAAATTAAGTGAAGCATGAAGATGTATTATGTCCCCCAGACAGCATATTCACTTGGTACGAACAGTAGCAAACAGTAATTGCAGACAGGCTCAAATTTAAAGAATGTGTTTGAGACATCCTGAAGAGAAAACAGAACCTGAATCTCATTTTAGGAAGTATTTCTAGAAGGATTTGTCTCAAAATAACAAAGTCCAAAAATCCAGAAGCCTTCAGATCGAAGAATGTTAACTACAGGAAAAGTGCAGATGCTAGTGCTGCAACATCTTGCACTCCACCCAGGAAAAAAAAAAGTGTATCAAGCTTCCTTTTTATGTAAGTGCATTGCACTTTGAAATACTAGTGTCTACATTTATATAATCTGCTCCCATGCTCTAAGGACAGTAAGAATTATTGTCTGCTAGCTATTATTATAAAGTATAGAAACTAGGATAAACTGAAAGATGTCTTTGAACAGATGAATAAGGCAACATCACTACAACAAAGCATCATGGAGTAAAAAGGAAAAGTATTTGCAGGCTGCAAAGAGTGTCTGAAGACAAGAGACAGCTTGACATGCAGTTATGCACAAATCTACACTGACAGATGTAGATAGACTCAGGTACTGGAAATACCTTCCTAGAGTCATGAAACATTATCTATAATTTATATACCATGATGTTTTAGAAGCACTGAGCATTAGCCCACTTCATTTCAAAGAAAAGGTACACTGCCAGCCAAACACGAACTTTAACCCGCAGTATTTCTCTCCCAAACTGCAGTAGGCAAATCAGTGAACAGCATTTCCTTTAAAAATAGCAGCACAGGCTGACTTTGTGAGGACTAAGAATGTGCTAATGTGATAAATACCTGTGACAAACATGTTTCACACTATTAAACAAGCACACCAAACCTGGAGAAAAGTGTTTGAACAAAAGGGCATGTTTTAAAATAAGCTTTTGAAGGAAAGATCTGAAAGGCTCTTTGAGGACTCTGAAGTGAAGTGGTACTTCTGTTATACTACTGCTTTCAAGTTTGAATTTTCTGCAGAGATTAAGGCCTTACTAGAGTGGGTTAAGATCACCCAGTCATTTACCAAAAATTGAAGTACATCATACAGTGTGAGTGACTCAAAAACTGCAGGCTGCAGACCACAAAACATGCCGGTGGACCTATACAGAGCAGTAGTCAATCACAAGAGTCAGTCAAGAGCAACTAGAAACAAGCATGAGGAAGCAGCTGAAATTAGCCTGAACACTTCACTGATGTTTCTGTGTGAGACACAGGGATGAAAGCATTTGTAAAAAGGAGGAATGGGTAACTATTCCTGCTGGAATGGGGTGATCAATTCACTAAGTAAACTAAGAAATATGCTTCTCTGTGTGCATAAGGAAGAACTCTGAGTCAATGAGCTTTTCAGAAAGTTAATCTCTCACTGCTGAGCACTGAGAAGTCCAACACCTCCAGGCTATTACTCTGCACACAACATTGAAAAGTCATTGTTGAGTTGCCTCAAAATGTGTCAAGATCTGGCCTGTTGCGCATTTCAGTGATGTGAGCTTTGTCTGCCGAGGCATTTGTAATGTTACAAGTATTTGGACAGAGATGTTAGGAGCTGCATTGAAATGATGTCTACTGGACACACACATTCATTTCCATTCCCTCCATTTCCTTTTTTTAACCCCAATGGATCAATAGTGTTTAATTTATATGCTATCCTCTAACCCACCAAAATTACTAGCTTTCTCCATCTTCGTTTCTTTCCACCCTTTCTTTTTAATTTAAAAAACAAACAAACAAACAAACAAACACCATTAAAACAGGTGTCATCTAAACTGAGACTACTCAGTCACAGGGGTTTGTTTTGGTTTGTTTTTTTTCCTGTGAATTGGGCCGGGGCAATCACATTTTATAATTTAGATGCAGCTCTGGCTGAAGCTTTGGCCTTTTATTACAAAATCCCAATTTGGAATAATTATCCTCTCTGGTAAGGTTTTTTTAAATAAAAATGGAAGGTTGAAGTTAAAGGGATGCTGTTAAAAGCTCAATTTGGAGCCACAGAGTGCTAAAATGCCTAAGCAAAATATTTTCTGCAGATTCTGCCTTAGCAGAGGTGCTCCTTCTCATATCACCACACTTGCACCTAAGCAGAAATAAGGATAGGATGGGATGCGCTGCTAGCTTTCTAGCAGTAGAAGGCACACCACTATTAGCTGAGCTCCTTCTTACACCAGTTAAGCGTTGCCCTCTTTTATCTTCCTGTAGGCATTGATCAATACCTTCTGTCTGTTATTACTCCTTATCCTGCCTTAACGAGTTCAAATGTGAGTCTAAAAAGTGGACCTCCAGATACACCAAAAAGTTTTTAAGAAGCCATAATCCATCCTTGAAAGCAAGGCAGCGCTCCTCTTAGAAAATAGCTCTGTCACCCAGAACAGTACTCACTTTAAAATTTAACCCATCAGAACATTGATCTCTCAACTCCACTTGCTACCAGCATGGTAAATACAATGATTTATATTATTACTAAAAAACTTTAAAAAAACCCTTTTTATCAGACAACACTTCCAAAGCAAGCACGTTGAACAATTTCTCATTCTCAGAAATTCTGTAAACAGTGCTTTTGCTTTATTAGTAAATAGATGAATCAAAACAAAGAAGTACATGATGTTCCTTCAAATTGCAGTATACAGAAGCTATATCCAGCCTACAAAACACGAAAACCTGCCAGTTTCATTTACCTTCTTATGTTTTAACCCTCCCTGTTTTGCATATTACCCACAAAATCTATGCTTGCAAACAAAAGCCTACATTAAGTAGTTTCAGATGAGGCAAAACATTATTGTAAAAAACCCTCCAGCCAGCTGGCAAAATTCCTTTGCACCAGAAAAAAAAATCTTCTGACACACAATAACATGCTGCTGCTGGCAAGCCTGTAACAGGGTAATTATCACTGTGACAACATACATAGACATCATTATCTATTAGGACAGAGGCTAGACTTATTTTAGCCCTCCTATATTTTAGAATAAGAAACAGGCACCATACAGCATTGATTGCTCCTCTAATTGAGTCTGAGATTAGTGGTAGCTATGCAGTAACTTTTTTTCTTTGCTCCAAAAGTTAATTTTGTTGAGCTGAGTTTTATAACCTTCCCCACACACACCCCCTCCAGAAAGCAGATATGAGGTCTGGGTCCATGCTCTACTCTGACTCTTCTCAGGTGAAAACAGTATGAAAGAAACTTTAAAGATAACATAAATTCTCAGAGGCATTCCAGAAATGATCTTTGAGATCCTAAATTTCTTTTATGAAAAGCATTTCCAGATTGCTTGCAGATCAAGTGCTGAGGTAAAGCATACCTGCTTGAGTGTATTCCGACTAGGATATTCGTGAAATAATGGCAAATTAAGTGTGCGATTTCAGAGAAACAGCTTAGGGAAAAGTATTCTCTGTTCCTGCACAGACCCCTGCTGCCCCCCAAGGGTGGGATGGGGGAACAGGAGCAGAGGAGATGACATCCAAATGCAGAGAACAAGACAGAACTCAGACCAGCCTGTGGCACTAGGAACAAACCACTCACATTAGATTTACTTTCAATTTTTACTTACCTTTAAATTCTTGCTCTATTCAAATCAGACCTCTCCCATGACCAGCCAATTACCAAACCCCTTAGCTACTCACTCCAAGGTTAAGATTTCAGTCTCTTGCTTAAGTGTTCTATTTTGTGTAAATAATTAAATATTTATTAGAACAGAGCTGAATGTGATTCTCACACATTCCAGGTGAATGTGATAACCACTGTTTGGACCATTTTGAAAGCAGTCTCTTTTTAATTTTTTACTTCTGGTTTACTAAAACAGGCTTGTGATTTAATCACCACATTATCCACAGGAAAATGTGACTGCTGTAAGGCATAGATAAAACAAACAAAAAAATCCTCCTGTGAAGATTAAGGTAATAGGGAAAGAGAGTTAGCATTAAAAAAAAAAAATTCTCTCTCTACCACTCCGAGTGTATAAAACTCCAAGTATTCTTCAGACCAGGAATATAGTGTTCTGTACAATAGCTGGCTGGGTAATTCCTGATACTTTTGAAACCAGCCTGAACAGCGAGGAGTGAGGCGGTGTGGTTATCTGTAGCAAATGCAGAGCTTATCTGAAGCTCTACAGTTCCCCTCCTTATCTGAAGTGCTGCAAGGGGCACGCCAATTGATTACGGGGAAAGGCAGCAGTTATTTCAGACTTGGTTTTGCACGCCCGAATTCATGCTGAGGGGTTTCCTCCTGCTGTAACTCTCCACAAGCTCCAGGGACAGCACTGCCTCATCAGGGGGAAGAGGGGGCTGCCTCTGCTACATCAGTGGCTGGCTGTCCCACAAAGGAAGGAAGATTTAAAATTAAAATAACACTGTTGAAGAACAATGATGTAATTTTCTGACTTGGGGGATGACTTAGCAAGCAACCTAGCTGCTACACAAGGCCATTGCTTGTCAAGACAGCACTTCAGACATGCTTCCCTGCTCCTTGGCACAAGGGTCTTCATCTTCTTGCCTGACTACAAGCATCTGCATGTAATCTAGTTAGTAAGGCAGAAGCTTGCTCACCGCAGAAGCCCACAAGAGCCCAACCACACAGCCAGGCACATCAGCAGGTCCCTGGGCTTTCTGAGGCAGTGCCAGTGGGGTCACAGCCACAGAACAACCCGCTGACCCTACGCAAGGTGCCAAGAGCACCACGACAGGAGGTGAAAGGCATGGCTGAACCCCAGGCTCTGTGAGCTACTCAGGCAAGATGTGACAGTCCTATGTCTACATGTACTGCAGTAGTATATTCCCATTTGGCAGGGGTAGGAGTGGGGCATGGAGCCATTGTATGCCGTTCCCAAAGAAAAATCATGGGTAAGTCTAGTACTATAGCAAAGAATACTTTCTATTGCTCTACTGCTCATGAGATATTCTAGGTCTTTTTCCTCCAGTTATGCAAATTCAGAGTTCACAGTCTGGCATATGTTCCCTTACACCAATAAAGTTCATCCCAATATAAAAGAATTTGTGCTGTAGCAGCTCTACAGTTTAACATAGCTAATAAATGTTTTATGGAAAAAAAAAAGTGGGTGGTGAGCTAAAAGTTATGACAAAGCTTGCAGCACTTTTGCTTTACTTCCCATGTGTTTTTTCATGAAAACATATGTGAATTTTTTGAAATATTGTTTAAAGTTGAGGTAATATATAGCCAGTTATTAATTTCTCTTTGTTTATTTACTCATTTACTAACTTTTAAACTAGAAGCTCCAACTCAACAGATTTGCCTCAAAAGCTGTTTTATATACTCCAGGCTCACAGCTACAGTTGCAAAATCTTTTGCCTAGAATGTACCATTTTTATTAATCTAGATGAAGACATGTAAATATGAATGCTTAATTACCAGAATCTGTGTAGTCTAGGAATCCTTTGGGAAACGTGGATTCAGAAAACAGGAATATAGATCCAATTTGCTGTCAGAAAGGTGAAATTAATACAATTTGTCATGCATTACTGTTCAGGGTTCAGGTATGATAAGCAAGGACAAGATACACTGCATGCAGCTTATTCCTCCTGAAAATATTTGTATGGCAGTAATTTATCTACTCACTAAAGACATGAAGGGACAGGGAAAAGGTTAAAGACAAAGCTCAAGGTTGCCAAGCTTTGAGAAAGGAATAGTGGAAAGGCCTGACACAATAAAATGGGGCCAGGAGCAACTACGTAAGCCATGAGGTAAGCTTCAGTGAACGTTTAATAAGTGTAACATGTAGTAAGTCCAAGAACAACAGGCTAGAAGCATAGGGAGAAAGTTATATTGCAGCTGCTTAAACATTTCTTGAAACTAAATGTTTTCACTAATGTTTCTTTGACGCCTATGCAAGAAAGCATTCTGGAATCAGTTTCTCATTCAGGAGGCAGGTAACGTTCACATAGAAGAGAGCAGATCATTAGTCATCACTGTAACATCAAACACCTTTAAGAAAATATTAAGAAATTTAGAACAATTTAAAAATGTAAGAAAAATTAAAATTTAAGAAAAATATTTACATAGAAGAAACTGAATTTATCATTTCAAACATATAAATGCTAACAAAAAATGCATTGCTCCGAGTGTACAAACCTTGTGTTAGTCAACAGTTCTTTCTCTTTATATTTAAGCATTTCTCCTTATGCCCTTCAAAGGGGCATTAAAGCTGCAAAATAAATAAACTTACATTTATCAGTGACATGCAGCAAGGAAGCAAAGTTTCCTCATGTGATATATATACACTGTGAATAAATATTTGTCACATTTTAGCAACATTGTGGAAGGCTAATGGAACAGCTTAACTCCTTGGAAAGTAGCAGTGAATATAACAGCTTGTGCAAATCTCATATTGCAATGCCATTAGGAGTCAGGACAGTCAGAAAAGAAAGGTACCAAAACTTCCTTTCCCATTCCATTTGAACTGATTGCCCACAATAGAAACAAACATTTCCTGTGACATCAAGTTGTCATCAGCTTCTGTGATCCCCAGTTCACTCAATCTTTTCTTGTGCATCTGGCTCTTCTTTGCAGAAGCAGCCCCAAGTTCATTTGCAATTTCATAATTGCCTTCAGTTTGTTCAGAAATCTCAGCTTGCTCATAATGCTCCAACTCATCAGTTACACATTCAGGTAGTTGTTCTTGCCTGAAGCCCTCTACACAGGCTGTCCCATCATCTGACTGGGTAGGCTGCGTATTCCCTAAGTCAGGAAACAATAAGAATGTCATCAACAATCACACAGAACAGCCAAATCATTTAAAACTCCTGGAATTAAATTTTCTTCAGGCTTAACATTTTTACCTCATCCCACTGACTTTTTGGTAACTGCTTAGTAACAGCCACAAATACAGCGTAAGATGCTTAAGGAAAAGGTTTCTTCTTGAGATGACTTCAAGTTGCCAACTGATAGTGATATTAAAGAAAATTACAGTGGGTTTACACATTGCACTTAGTGACAGTTCTTCTTGAATAAGACATGAGAAATACAGTTGTCACATTTTATTTACTGCAGAGAAAAAATTCTGTGCTGGGACCATGTCTCAGCTCTAATGCACGAAACAAAAAAACGAGCAGGGAATTATCATGAATCAGAAGAGCTGTAAGAGAAGCCGTATCTGCTTTCTTGCTGGTCGCACTCTTGTTTCTCTATGACCCAAGGAGGCCATCAGTCATACAGGCTCTGCTTAGTAGGGAGCACAGATCAGGGATGTAAGGACTTTACAATGAAAGTGCACACACAGCATGAAGGCACAGACATTCACAGTATTTCTCTGCAGCAAGTTCATCCTTTAGGAAATTCTAGTGTTCTGAGAGTTATGAAGTTTTATTTCAGCTAAATCAATCTAAACATTATTAGAAAATTTAAGAGACTGAATTATGAATTATGCAATCCAAAAACCTGAGTATACTAGATTTACTAGTTTTAGGAGTTTCTTCTAGGAAGAGACAAATACCTTTTGTTCTCTCGGCTAAAGCATCCTTTACATCAGAGGGCGTTGTTGGTCTAACCAGGACGACACCATATCCTTCATTATTATGGATCATATTATTGACCATGGTTATCTTGGGGATGTCATAATGTTCATCTAAAAAGTTCTACAGCAAAGAAATGGAAATCCAACATGTTATGTCCAGCTAAAGGGATGCAAAATATTCCAGTTTTAGGTAGAATCAGTTCTAAGTACTGGCTAGAATTTTATTATTTGCCTATGCAAGTGACATTGCAAACGGCATTTTCTTTCTGGCAGATAAATAAAACAAGTATACTGCTTTGGTGGACCAACCCAAGGCAAACAAGTACCATAACCATCATATGTGACATATAAGCGTTCTACCATAAAGCAGCAAGGTCATAAGCCAACCTAAATGCAAATTATTTGCATTAATTCTAGCAGCTATAAGCTTTTGAAAAACAAGTACATTCTGCCTTGAACTGACCTTTATAAGTATTCCCTCCTTGCAGTGGTGTATGCCGTTGTCTAACAGGGCGCACGTACTACCTGGATATATTTCCACACCAGCACCCTACAAGATAAAATTGATGGCAGTTCACAAATAGTCCGAGCACAATTCCAATTTAACTTGACAACTCCATTGAAGATCTTTGTGTTCATCTACCAGTTTGTGCAATGCAAAATTGTTTTGCCACTCCAGCTTCACAGCTTTTTTAAGCAGCAATACTCCTCCATGGGTTGAGGGCCCATGGATAATATTATTGCCACCTGGTAAATAGTAACTGCACAGCCTTGCATTACTTTCTTTTTCTTTAGCCATCCACCCTAACGCTCAAAGCCCTGTCACTCTTCGAAACAGTTCAGTTCTGAGTTTATCATCTTTCTGCAAGAACCAATGGACAAGGTGTCCAAAAAGGGCATTTCATTTGCAGAAAAAATGCAAGGTTTAATGAGAAAATTATTCATGGGCATAGAAAACAGAAAATCACTTTAAAACTATTGCAGGACATGAATCAGTCCAGCAATGCAGCAATGATTATTTCACAGAAGTCCCGTTACTACATCATTTTCATATCACCACACACAAATCAGCATGAGACACTTCACTGGATACTGTTGGAGGCTACAAGGCCCCTGGGACCAATCTCTTAAACTCAATAACATGTAGCTGTCTGAAATGAATTTGTGAAGGTTCTCTCAAGAGTGACAGAAGTCACCCTGTTACTGATTGTAATATTTCCAAGCAGAAACCTTTATTTTAATTTAGGAAATAAGCCAGAGTTAAGAATTTGTTTGTACCTTGGCACCGTACAGATCAGAGTTTTTCATCAATAGCTCAGCTGATGTTCGTATTGTTATGCCTGTGGTTTCACACTGTAACACACAGTTCTCCAGGGTGGTTTTCCCATGATGGACATCTACATACACAGAAAACAAATATTGTTAAATGAGCGAGTTATGCAAAGGCAAACCCCTGCTACAGAGAGATGGACTTGTAGCATTTTTGTAGTGTGATAAAATTACTATTTTAATTTTATCCACTTCAGGTTAATTTTACTGATTTGCTCATGCGTGGTTTGAACTCGTGCTATTTTTCTAGTGTAAGCAGGAACACTGCTGCAAGGGACCACTAGTCACAGATTTGTCTTAGAGGGGTTTTTGGCCTTTTTTTTTTTTTTTTGAAAGTGACAGCAACTATTCTTTTCATTACATTCCTAAGAGACTTTTGAATTAGTAAGATATTAAAGATATGTATGCAGGTGTTAAGAAACATTTTAGCATGTTTAAAACCAAGTGTCTGTTGAGGCAAAGTATTAATTAGCACCTTCTGCAAAGACAGAAGGCCATGGCAAATAAACTCGTTGGATACAACTTAGGATTATTTGAGCGTCAGTTTGAATGCACTGTCAGCAAAGTTCTATGGTACTTCTACAGCCCATGCTACTCCTCAGCGGAGAGCTGGCTGGGTTCAGCTACTGCTGAATGTTGCCACGGGGGTTCTTTTGTGGAAAGAGGAATTATTTCCTTTTCCAGGTAGCCTGGCATAGACTGTGCAGCAGCCACAATTAGGTTGCCTTAACAGCAGAAAAATGATCAAGTCAAATGATCTTATCCAAGCGTAAGAATAAAACACAAGAGCCACAATAGCTTGAAAGTACAAGAGTAGAAGTTATTTTGATGTTCACATTATAAGCAAGTTAAAAAAGAAAAGGGAGGGGGCACCTTGATATTTGCATCTGTAGGGCTCCTCTCTACAACATTTTTTTAAAACTAGTAAACTCTAACACTGGGTCTCAAC
The DNA here is from genome assembly GCF_013368605.1 of Nyctibius grandis. NCBI lineage: Eukaryota > Metazoa > Chordata > Aves > Nyctibiiformes > Nyctibiidae > Nyctibius > Nyctibius grandis. The sequence continues at coordinate 9,589,498 of NC_090669.1, read as the reverse complement.
TTTAATTCTAACAGTAAATTATGAAAGATTCACAAAAAGATCAAGATGCTTTTATACTTACTTAAAATCCCCTCCACAGCATCATGTTGCACTAACTTCAAACTGGAGATCCTTATATTGGCTCCTGTACAGTCAACAAAGTTGTCTCCTTTCCCTTGTTTTTCTATCACTATATCATCTGGCAGGCCATAGCCTTAAAGCAGAGGTGAAAGGTACAGGTTTGACGAATAACAGGTAACAGTCAGGTGCTCAGTAGATAACAGACATTTAAAATAAAAATGGAGGTTTAAAACTTGAGGTCTAATATCTTGCATAGGATGTTCCACCCAGTGGCCAGACTACACCTCACGTTCCCTCTGTACCAAGGCACAGGCACTCAAAACCAAACTCAAAAGTTACCTTACTTGAATGACACACAATAAAATGCAAAGTTACTTTAGACAGTTAAACAAAAGGGTAACTGAACTCACATTTGCCAAGGCCAAAGTTCTCACTCACAAAAGTTACAAGACAGCAGGGAGATGCAGTGACCAAGGACACACAGGTGCCTGCAGCCTGCTTTCAAAGTACAGAAGCTCACTAGAGCAGGCAGAGGTTCCAAATAGCACAAGGGAAAAAGCAGTCACCGCCACAATACAAGGAAGCAAGTGCAAAGGACTTCATGTTGTTAGTGAGCTTCACTCAGTTTCCCTATTTAAATGAAACTTGGGTCTAAATGTAATGTTCCTGTGTTACATGGGCTTCCAGAGTAATTCAGATTAAAAAGAAACTTTCACAAGCGTATGACAACATTGATTTACTAAGCCATCCACAGTTGTCAGCATTCAACCACTTACAGGGAAATTTATGAGCATGTAAAGCTTTTATTGCTTGTCACTGACAAGAATCATGATAAGGAAAGCAATAATGCAACGTCTATTAAAGCAGCATGAGTCCTATCATTTTCTGAAAGCACACCCAAACTCAGATAAGAAGTGCCTGAGCAAGATGCTAGGTTTTAACCAAGTACATAAATAAATACTGTAATGTGCAAGTAGAACAGTTAAAAAAAAAAGAAAAAAGCTTTGAACAAGAGTTGGCAGAAAGTTTTAAAGACAGCAGATTTAATGCAAAGTTAAGTGATTGATACTTCAACACATTATACTATCTATAAATCTTTTCACACTGCTACTGATTTGCAGTCACCCCTGGGGAGAAGGTGGCATGGGGCAGTTTACTTCCAGTACGTAAAGAGAGCACCACGGGACAGCAAGCGGCAGATCTAGTTTAACTTCACACCACTACAGAAAGGGGTTATTATCCGAGGCAAGAGTTTTAGGAATAATTGTCCTACAGACGACCTGCGGTTTTTCTAACTCTGCTTTTCACTTGCTTCACTTCACCTCTGAAGCAGCAGCTCTAGTAGTAAGAAGGAAGCTGGTGACAAGACAAGGAACAGAGAAGGAAATCGTCACCTGCTGTCAAGTGCTGCTCAATACACACTGTGGTCACGGCTGTACGCCCTGCCTGTAAGCTAAGTGACTCCACGGGAGCTAAAGGCAATTGCCATCCAGTAACACTGATCACAGGTATTAGATGGGCTGATGCTACAGGTTCCCATCCAGCTTGAACAACTACTGTACAAGCAGAAGGGGAGTTCTTAGGGGCCTTTGCTACATATTTTTGTGAAGTGTTAAATTATCCTTACCATGATTTCCTGCAGCTGCTACTGCTTTAACCTTATTTAGTTCTTGTAAGTTTTTATTTATGCCTGACTTACTGATCCTCATACTTTCAACCTGAGTACTGACTTGCACAGTGGCTGGAAAAAAATAAAAGCTCTACTAAGCGAAGTGACATTATATCTTTGATGAGTCGCCCCTTCATCCCAAGAACACCACCCAAGCAGCCAGCTGCTCAGATTAGTGCCAGAAAAATTTTTCTTGATGCTCCTACTTCAAACGTTTTTGGCTGCTACTATTGCTATAAAAACTTCTCTAACAGGAGTCCATATAAGAAGATTAAATGCCCCGACACATACTCATTATTCAGGTAGTGGTTCGTACTAAAGATACTTATTTATATGCCTTGCTCCTTAAAATAGAGCAGCTCATCCTTTAATAGCTGTGCTATTGCACCATTTCTATTACTGTTTCCTCAAAGCTAGAGAAGCAGTAAATACCTCCCCACGCAATTTTAGAACAATGTCATTCTTGCAGATAAATAACGCACTTTATTGAGGTCCTTTATCCTGCAGTTGCATTGTCTGTCAGCATGCATTTCTATATAAATCAAACATACACAAGAGAAGGGCAAGAAAGAAAACAACACTCATAAAACAAGAAGGGCAAGAAAAATAAAGTCCAGAACAGCAGGAAATTAAACTCCCAGCCTTCTTCCCATTAAGAAGTTTTGACAAGATAAAAATGCAGCTAAATAAGTATCTGAACAGCTGCACAAGCCCCAGTGATACACAGACTATTACACTGCAACAAAGCGTGCATGCCTAAAGCAGCGGAATTACACTGAGAAATCAAGAATTGTGAGGAAAAGATAGCAACATATCCTAGTCAAGGCAGAAGTATTTCAAACACATATTTTGCAAGAAAAATGGGATCACATATGCTGTGTCTGTTTCTACAGAATAAATACACATGTTAAATCAACAGCTCTCTCCTCTACCCATGCACTTCACGTAATGCAGATTCACACTGGCAGCCCCCACGCACATTGCTGACATGCAGTAAGTGCCATCAGCTAAGTTCTAATAGCACTTGGCTCTTTCCCTCTGTATTCACCAGTGCTACACTGGCAGTGAGTCTCAGAGTATACCTCTCAAGCAGACCAAGACATGCAAAGAACAACAAGGACATCTCTCAAGTACTCTTAAGTGACTGACTTCAAAAACTGAAGCCTCTCACACTGACTTTTGTGCTTCCTAGATTAATATAATCAAGTCCCTCATCTTTCTGTTGAATCCTCTCTATTAGCTATATAATCAGGATTTATTCAGACAAATAGATAGGAGGAAAAGATGAATTTGCTATTAATCAGCACAATTTGCAGTTTATTTGCAGAAGTAACTATGGCTAATGAAACTGCTTACACCATCCTGCATTAGACATGGCTCTACAAGCAGAAATAGGAACACTTTGAAGAATAAAGCAAACGCTCCCGCCAGACTCCGCAACAAGTAAATCCTTATGCACAGCTAGTTTAAGATATTCAGTTTACTTTGCTTTAAGGACCTTTATGCTAGCAAACCTTCTACCTTCTAGTTCAATTGAATCAGCAATGCAGAACACGCCATCTACAACATAATGACCAGGACAGATGATGACTGTGTCTCCTTCATAACAGGCATTTACAGCTGCCAGTGGATCATTGTGAAACTGTAGAAGACAAATAATATAATCAGCTCCTGAAGAATGCTATAAAAATAGATGCATTTATGCCCTTAAAGCTTGCTTTTCAATTAAATGTTGCTGCTTTTGCTTAGAAAAAACCCTTTTTAATGGCACCAGTAACACACAATTTCTACTTTGAATTCAAGAATCATAGCACACTGGACAAAAACAGCCTTAAAACATTCCTTTGATGCTTGTGTCATGTCCATTCCCCCATAAGAAAACTGGGGTAGAGACACAGATTGAAGAGCATATGCAGCAGAAAGCAAACCTCAACATGGCCTTGGTTCCAGGCCAACATTTGAATTGTGCCTCAAGTGACTTGCCATGAATTACTGATTAAATAGATGACAGAAGGTAAAGAAAATAACAAACAGAAACAACTCAACAACTAGATTTGAGCTGGTCTGAACACAGATGTAACCTTTTGCTCCTGGTGCGAGTCACCCCAAAATAGAGTTCAGATATTACAGTGGCAAATATGGGGTCCACATGGTCCTTTTTCTTGCCCAAAGAGGGCAGGCTGATATCCTTCACAAATATTACTGAGGGATTCTGTATGGAAGGATAACAAACAGTACAGAAAAATTGCACTTTTATTGCTTCCCAGCAAATTCGAGGGTAAGCATAGTGAGAGCGTTTGTCAACTGCCAAAGCAGAAAATCTGATTTATAGCCCAAAAGTTAATCCAGGACCTTCCCTGTGGCTCCATTTTGGCCATCTGTAATTCATGAACTTGATCAGAATACAGCAAGCAATTTCATTTGGGCCCAAGGAATCCAGACCGTTCTTAATTGCTGAAGTGGCAAGTCCTGTCTGAATTCACTAAAACTAAACATAACTGCTCTAAAATAAATGTATGTCCTACACAGAACTAAAGGAACAGAATGACATTTATTTCTTCAAACTCTAGATAATTATCAGTAGCATAAAAAGACACATGTATTTCAAAACTAAATATAAGTATTATGCCTTACCATGTTTCATTGTACAATTATTACAGAAGGTTTATCTCCTTATTTCCTACACTGAGGAAGGAAACTGCCTGTATAGCGTACTCAGCAGACACAAATAAATTAAAAACTATTGGTATCATCCAGTCTTACCACTTATTGTTTAAATTACACTGCTTGTTTTGAACTGACAAAAAATAACACCGTGCAAGTGTAGTATCTTGCACATGATAAATTAACTTACTCTTCCACATTGTTCTTGAGGAGAAAAAAAGTATCAGCTGACAGACAATTCCTGTTACTGTACCTGTATTTCTAGGTCTTCACCACAGGATTCAGGGCAAAGTCTGTCCCTTATCAATGACTGCAGCAGACTTGCCATCATGGTTGAGGATACCACATGAGTGATCTTGGTACCCGTTGGTCTCAGTCCTTTAGCCTGTAGACCACTGTATTTTTGGTAACCAAACACATACCTAAAACAAGAGCAACAAAGCCACCAGTTCTTTCTTCAGTAAAGAACATCCATGTATAGTTTCCCATATGGCCCTCCCCCTTGCACAAACCCACCAAGTACCTCAGCAGTGGATTCTCAATTAGTTTTAGCTTTTGTTTTAAGTGCTCTATTTTCTCATACAATTTTAGTCCTTCCACCATGGAGACGTTTTCTACTTCTGAGTCCGAATCACTGCTTGATATGCTGTTCCTCACATTTAAAAACTTCCTGTAAAGCTCTTCACATTGAGACAACAAGTTCTGGTAATCAGCTACAAGCCCAGAAGGCACACGGTGTTCCAGGATGTCATAATGCCTGCAATTCAGAGCCAGGGGTCAGTATGTTTCACATTTACTATTTTGAAAGATCAAATACAAACCCGGAGAGAACCCGAGGAGTTCTGCATCAGTACTTTAGTCAAGATCCTCTGCAGTCTATATCAACACTGCTCATTTTTTTTTGAAAACAGCAAATCCAAAAATCTGAAGACACAAACATATTGCTTTCTAAATAGTTGTCCATCCACCTTGAAAGATTATACACAATTATCAGAAACTCACTCTACAACAAAGGCATAAACACAGCTATAAAAAAAAATAGTAAGAATTTAGAAGGTAATTAGATATAAAATTAGCCTATTTTTAAGCATTTATTAGAAAAACTGAGAAAAACATGTCTGAAATAGAAGAAAAATCCTATAATGTGAAGTCTCTATTAGCAACAATCTAAACAACTACCTGGACAAAAATGCAGAATGAATAAGAAAGGCATTATCAGCACCAGATGAAGATGTGAAGGCACTGCAGAGTAAATTTTGCACCATCCCAAGAGCATCCTCTACAAATGAAACCGCAGGCCAGAAAATGCCAGCCAAAAAGTCACATTGCCAAAGTCAGAAAGATCTGCCAGCTAGATGGTGCCAAGAACTCCAGGGCCAATCATGTAGGACCAATCATGGTCACTACAAAAAAAGCTGGACATCAATTAATAACAAATAAAACAAGATTTAATTATCTCACACCATTTTTGTAGGGAAACCAACTGAACGCAGTATAAATAACTCTATTCAAGAGGCTACACGAAATCAGGGCAAAGATGTTCCCTCAACATTCAGAGGTTCTTCAAAGGGTCCACTTAAAGCATGCTGCAAAGAGCCAGAAAATTTGTAGTCAGAGCAGCCAATATATATACAGTTCCAATAAAAAAGGTGTACAGAAACACAAAGAGCCTCACAAAATTTCGGCAATGGGGTTATCAGAGGCAACAGAGTAAGTCAATGCAGCATGATTAACAGCAGAAGAATTTATAGCAACATAGAAATATAAAATATCTGAAGGAAACTGAATGTTGTGTATAATTTGGCCCCGAAATGCATGCTCTACATCTTAGAGCTGGTCACTATGAAAGTGCATAAAACTGTATTGTTTTTTCAAGCTTTAGTTAAACAGTTCATACAGCTTTACTTGCCTCAGAAGACTAGTACAGCCTAATGTGCAGTGTAAAGATACTGTCTGTTCTCATTAAAACAGTGCACACCAGAGACCTGAAAAGTTTAAAGCATCATACGTTTCCATGCATTGAAGACTAATATTATTTCTGAGCTGACACATCAGTGCTTAGATCACAACACAGGACAGCACCAACATCAGTGTAGCCTGGAGGACAGGCTTTGTATCAAGTGTGGTATGGGAGAATAAGAAAGGACAACATTTACTTTTCTGCTCGAAGACTTGTTTAAGCATTTTGGATTCTCACTAGAATGGCTGTAAGGCCACGCACAGTGTTAAAAAAATAACATTATCCTGTGGCACATCACTGCGTTCTGGTTTCATTCCATGCAGTCTCCATAAGGCTCCAAAAACTCAACAACAGAATAGCCATTGGCTGGAGCATACAGTATAAACACTTCAGAAACACATACAATTTCCATATATAACACTTCCTCCTAATATGTATGATCTCAGAAAAATACAGGCATATCAGAGTCCTCAAATGTCACATCGTGTCCTATTTGAGAGGCCTGCAGCCGCCTTTATAGTGTGGGTGATTATACTAATTTTCTTTCTAAATCACATGCTGTATGCTATATTCTAGCACATGTAATGCCATATTCTAAATAGCATTTCAGGGTAGGTTATAAATACTCACTGATGTAGTTCCCCAGCATCATAGCACTATCAAACCTGGATCTGAATGACACACAAACTTCCAGATACTCATGATGCTAAGTTATAATAACTAAAGAAAAGAAATTGTAAAATGACTCTCATGGAAGACTTCAGAAAAAGACAGTGTGTCAAATATAAGGGGAAAACCTACAGTAAAAATCACTTTTCAATTATTTGTTCCAGGTATGTTTTATGGTGTGCTTTGGTTATTTAGCACCCTCAAAAATATAACCAGATTGTGTCCTTGTGTACCGCTTCAGTTCCATACACCAGGACTGTATTAAAAACCCACCTTCAGAAAACCTAATGCTGACTAATCCCACTAGGGAAAGAAATACCCACATTCCTCCTTCAGCATGACCAATTTACAAGCTTTTGTTTACATTCAGTTCCCTTCTGGTTCTTATTCTATGCCTAGAGGTATCGGAGCATCCCACGCTAGCTGTAATTAGGGTTACAATTCATAGCCTGCAATTTGGAGGCGGCTATAGCTGGGTTTGGAGCGCCATCTGATGGGAGATCAAGGATTACAGGGAAAAACAGAGGGTTCAGAAACCAAGTGGCAACCTCAGTTGCACCCTCCTTCCATACAAAATTTTGACCATCAGACAGTGAATGCTGTTAGAACAAATTTGCTTTGATTTCCTAGTGAACAGGTTGGTTTTTTTTTTTAATCTAGTTGTGTGTCACTATTCCCACGTCACCCTTTCCTGTGGTTCTATCCTAATAATATCAAAGGTGTTGCACTTACAATCTCAGTCGAGGCTCAACACATCGTACAAAGTAATCAAAATCATCCTCCTCCTCCTCGTCCCAGGTCCTCCAGATGCACTGGTAGAAGAACCTTTTGAAGCAAAGTAAGTGTTTAATCACAAAAAGGAGGCCACGTTTGCCTGAGCAGAGACAACAGCACTGGAAACGCGAATGTAACCAATTTGAGAATTCATCTCAAAGCATCACCTCTCCAATTCCAGGTTACTGTCCTGTAAACTATTTAGTATACACAGAAGTTAACTTTCTTGTCTGTTGCTTACCAGCATAAAGAGCTTTATTTTGTGTATCTAACTTAAAAATTTATAATAGCCTGAGTCCCACTTTCAGCAAGAGAGTGAACAGCTAAAAGCTGAATTTGAAAACAAGACTCACACTCTTAAGATCCTGAGGCTTTTTGGTTGTTTGGTTTTGGCCAGACATCCTTCATCTAAGCTTTCTTTTTGACAATGAGTTTGTCACCTCCATCATTCAAGCTTAGATCTCTACTACCGAGTAATTCTCAACAGAATGTGTCTCTTCTCTCCTTCTCCTCCCGCACCCACCACTTCTGAAACGGCCCGTTTTCTAGATGGGAAAGTTATGCCTCCTATTTTAGCTTTTTCATCCAGTTCTACTGCCTATTTGTAGACAGCTTTCAAACAGCATGTAGTACATTAAAGCAAGGGAGATGGAAAAGAGACAGAGACGATAAAGGAAAAGAAAATAGAAGAAGTTAAGATGTGAACAGACACCTGAAGAATAAGGAGCAAATTTAGGGAAGGAGGCAAAATGCAGAAAAAAAGATGAATGGGACAAAAAAAAAGGAAAAAATCCACCAAAATGTTATAGAAGAGAAAGGAACACTGCACCAGTGCCAGCAAGGTAGTACAGCCCAAGGAAATACGAAGTGGAAAAGATAGGGAAGGCAACACGATTTTTTTTTCCTCCTTTTGACACAGAAAGCAGACTGACAACAATATGCAGCAAAATGTACCTTGTAATTGTGTGATTACCTGCAGCTGCAGAGGACACCGCAGATTTTCTTTGTGAGCAGTCTCCTCATAGTACCAGTCATCAGATTTACTTTGGAAAGCTTGGCTTGTGGAGCTGCCAGCATGACCACAAGAACCGAGGGCACCACCCATCGGATACTACCCGAGTGTAATTGTTCAAGACAGAAATTAAACCTTGAGCATTTTCCTACCTGACATGCTCTACAGCTAGTGCTGTCTGGTCAAACTCTCCTGACTCATCATACACAACCCACAGCTCCTGCAGTGGTATCTGACGCTCCTTCAGCTCCAAGAGTTCCTGCATGCACTCCAAGGTGAAGGTGCTATCCCGTGACTCGCACAGGAAAGGATCACTGAGTTGCACAACTGCTTTCAGAGCTGAGCACTCCACATCAACAACCTGTTGGAACAAATGGTTCTTAAGATTTCTCAGAACCTTAGATACAGCTGAGGAAGGCTAACATGACACACAAGTCAGCAGGTCATACTGCAAGTGCCAGTTGACCCACACACACCAATGCACATTGCATAGTACAGCAAAGGCAATCTATTCAGCTGAAGTGATAACCCCGGAATTAAGAACCACGCATCTAGAGCCTTTTCCACATTCAAAACTTGGTTCAAATCCCTCATAATACTCATATAAGGCCAGCAAGCTGCTTCACTATTTTGGTGGGGGTTTTTTGGTTTTGTTTGTTTGTTTGTGGTTTTGTTTGTTTGGTTGGTTTTTGTTGTTTTTTTTAAAAAAAAAAAAGAACAGGCAAAAGCAATATTCTCAGACTCAAACAAATCAATACTTTACAGTTCTTAGGGACTCATTTGTCAAAGTGCCTACAAGACATGAACAATTCAAAGAGTTAGTCTGGGCCAGTGAAAGCCATTTTTTCACTAATTGGGCTGAAAAGATGAGAGGGTACAAAGTTTTTCCCTCTTCAAACATGTAAGGGAACTGCAAGTTTGAACATCTAAGGTTTGCACAAAGGTGTACGACTTGGACATTGAGAGATCTAGAAAAGGTGCATCCCAAACCAGCAGTCCTCAGTGGGTCTATGACAGGAGTATGCAATGCGGAAGAGCTACTGTCAGTACCAAGGTGGGTTAAAGGGAAGCATTTTACTCACAAAAAAACTGACAAGTGATCAGAGCCTGATATCTGAAAAGACTACATTACAAGAGCCAGCTCTGGACCAAGTACATATTCCCCCTGTGCCCACAGAGTTCTACTTCACTGCTCATTCGCACTGACTTGGTGTTCCCTCCTTCCAGTTTCAAGGAAGGAACCCTTTGAAAAAAGTCCTATTGCTCTAGCCATCCCTGGCAATTAGATATGAAAAGATTACTATATTCTACCAGCTCAAACTTCGTAGATAATTGATCTGTCTGTTAGAGAGGTAAATTATGTTAATTGGAGACAAATGACTGAGCAATTGCATTCAATTTACCTCAACAAGAACCTCAAACACATTAGTGCGCCAGACTGCCTGCCATCCAGATGGTTCAAGGACCTTCTCCAGGTACTCAGCTGTGAATTCTTTCACCTCAGAAGCTTTGCAGTCAGCTAAAAGCAAATTGAAGACAGTACATTTATGCAAAGAAATAAAGAAAAATCCTCCAGATCACTGGAAAATGAAAATCAACACAGTTGAAATGTTCCTCTACCACATCTAAAGTTGAACTTCATTCTGTTTTGCACATGACAACCACCAGCATTTTTACTGTCTCTCTCAGTACTGAGAGAGCTGGAGAGTCATCTGTTTCGTGCTTCTCTGGAAGAAGAGATCCAGTACTCAACCTTCCAGGTACTGAAGGTTTCAGTAAACAGCTAACCTGTGCCTTATCTTAAACAGTCTTACTAAACACAAAAAAGTTCTAGTAAGATCAGTTAAAACAAGGCACAGAATCTGATATGAGCACTTTTTCCTTTCAATCGTTCTGATTTTATTTACTTACATTAAAACCATTGCCTTCTGGTCCACCAGCTAGAGCAGCAGAGGTTACAGCGTAAGTGATGGCAGTACATTACGTATTTCCTAGACCCCATTATTAAGAGCATCTCGCAGTTCAATATGGAATTGACTCCATTTAAACTGGATTATTTAAACAGTCACTACAAGAAACCTGACTACATGTTCTTTTTCTACTAAGAAATTACTTACCCAAGATGTAATCCTGGTAAGCTTTAAATCGCTCGTAAAACAAAAGATGATCGGTGTGAAAAATATCTGGAAAAAGCACATTCCCATCTGGCACAGTCCTTCCTAAAGCGGTCCCTGGTTTGTCACGACTGCCATAATCACTACAGGAATCATCTTCCTGGAGCAGATCTGGGGAGAGGAATGGGAACAAAGCAAACCCCACAAACTGTCAGTTCAATGCAATCATCAGGAATTCTTTGGGAATAGAGGAATGAGCGTTCAGCCCAAGGTCTATCATGAACCTGCTTTCTAGAGCACATCTTTAACTATCCTTGGTGAAGAGACTATCTTGCTTGGTTACTTGCTCTCTTCTTCAGAATATTTACCCTGTCCCAAAAGAGGATCTCCGTATTTGTTGCCACCTGCCCTGAGCTGCAGTTACATGCTAATTTACTTTGTTCTATATGTAAGATCTAAAGTCCTTTAGGTACTACATTACCATTCACGTACATATTATGCCTTGTTAGTACACTGCCTGCATCACCCAGACGTGATCTCAAGCAATAATCCAAATGATTTTGGGACATGTATAAAACCAGATGATCCATGCACGACTGACCCAAAATAATGCACAGGCTTACCGTGAGCAAAGAGCAAAATATAAGAAAGGTGCATGATAAAACTGCAGATACTGGTCTGAGCTAAAGATGTGTTTTCACAGTTGCCCTTTCCTTCTCTTAAGTGTTTTCCGGTTCTTCAGTACAAGCGTTCTTTTTGTATTTTAATAAACTAGCAAATAACAAGGTCCCCACATCTGAAGTCTCCATGGAAATTCCAAGCAACATATTTACACAGAAGGGACATAGCACTGTAATTTTTAGCCCGCTTAAATAGGCATTGGCTGAATCTTTACTTTGAAGAGCTCAATGCAGTGACAGCACCCCTTTAGAAGTCTCCAAAAACATGTCTCCACTTGTGTTCTCATTACAAACTCAGTGAACTCAGTCCCTGTTGGTCTTACAGTATCTCTCAGGCCTGGTCATCCATAAGTTCAGAAAATATTAGAGATGACTACAGTAAACCAAAGGTGATGATGATTCAGGTCTTTTTTTTTTTTTCATTAATGTAGCAGCTCAAGACACCCTCATTGTCCATAACTTGATTCTGTAACAATCCACAGGCCTCTGCATTTTCATTAGACTACAGTCTGACCTTTACTATATACCTGAAAAAAGAAAAAAATCACATTCTATCTTTAACACATGCCTTACATTTCAGGATGTGTTATGAAAGCTGGCAGTTTTGATCTCAAATTTGTTGAAGTTCTTAAATATCTAGGGCCAAACTCAATCAAGAAAACGAAAGTCAGAACCAGTGCATGAGCCAATTACAAGCGCTTAGACGATAGAACTTTTCTCTGTGGCAGAACCACTGTAATAACATGCAAACAAAGGAAATGAAAAGGTGATTTTAATCATCAAGTGTGATTTATGAAATAGTTTAAAGATTCCTGTAAAACTGTAGCTATGTTACATGGACACTGTAAATAAGATTTTTTTTCCTACACACCCATAACCAAGCCACACTACGAATTCCAGAGCACAGCATTCGTTCCAGAACAAGCCATTTAATTTAGCTTGCTCTTTGTTCACAAACCACAAGCCTATAACCACATATCAATAATGACCTGGCACTAAGCAATGATACTCAACAGATACTAAAAGCACCAATATTCCAAGACTGGACTAGAAAGGCAAAGGGCAGGGGAGCCACTTCGAGGAAAGCATTTTTCCTCTGTCTGTTTCAAACACATACACAGACGCGGATTTAAATGCCTGTGGTACGCACCTGAGACACACACCATAAGCTCGTAATCAAAAGAAAAAAAAAATTACGGTGTTTATTTCCACAGATACCCCTATGTTCCCTCGCAGGGCACCATTTCTAGCCCGGTCCCCACCCCACGCACCAGCAGCCCTTACGAACCGGGGAGCGCTGAGCCGCTGCCTGCGGACGGCCCTGAGCACCGCAGCCCCCCACCGATACCTGCACGGGGCCGCGCTGGATACAAGAAACATTTTCCCCGTAAGGGCGGCCAAGCAGCGGTACAGGCTGCCCGGGGAGGTCGTACAGTCTCTCCCCGTGGAGGTATTCAAGCCCCGGCCGGAGCAGCTCTGAGCAGCCCGGCCCGATCTCGCAGCCCCATCCGATCTCGCAGCCCCTCACCCCGCCTCCCAGCCTCCAGTGTCGGCTTCCGCAGCTGCAGACCCGCCCGGGGCAAACCGCGCGTCCCCGCCCGCACTGCCCTGAAGCGGGGCGGACGGTGCCCGCGGCCCTCCCGCGGCTCGCCTCTCCCTTTCCTGGCGGCGGCGGCGGCCCCGGGCCGCACCCGGCCGTGGGTGGCCCTGCGCCCTTCCTCCCGGCGGGGCGGCCGCCCGGGACACGGAGCCCCTACCTGGCTGCACCTCCTGGGCGCGCTCCTGCAGGCCAGCGCTGCTCAGGGCCGGCAGCACGGCCCGGCCTTCCCGCTGCGGCCCCGCCGGCCCCGGCTCCGCCATACTGCCCGCCCGCGCCGCTCCGCCCGCCGAGATTTCAAACTTCCCCGGCCGCTAACCCGCTGCAACGTCACGGGCAGCGGCCGCCCTGATTGGCTAGCGGCAGCCGCGGGACGGCGGGCGGTGCCGGGGCCGTTGCGTGGCAGCGCCGCTTCTCGGCGACCGTTTGTGCCGGGGTGGGCTGGGGCGACCGTGCCCGCGGGCGCGTCCGCGCCGGTCGCGCGTGGGGCGCCGGCGCTGCCCCGCCGGTCGCGCGTGGGGCGCCGGCGCTGCCCCGCCGGGTGCTGTCGTTACCGCAGTTGCGCCCGGCGGCGGGGATGACCGTGACCGGTACCGTCCGTTTCCAGCAGGCTGGCCGGGCTCCCTCGGGAGCAGGGCGGCAGCCGGAGAGGTCGGAAACGGAAAAGAATGCTTAAGAACTTGCACCTGCCAGTCACAGCCCAACCGATAAACGGGGTCAGTTCTCACGAGGCAAAACGCGGAAGGGCAGCGGCTCTTGGAAGCAGAGCCTGGCTTCCCCGGGGGTTGCTGTCCCTATGGAGAGGGGTTTCCCCAGCGCGCTGGCAGAAGGATCAGCCAAGCAGGGCCACAGAAATGTGAAAAAAAACCCAACAATTTCCCCCGCCACCCCCCAAAAAAAACCCCACCCCTAATTCACCGAACAACTTCTTCCCATAACTCCAGGAAGACAGGCCTTGCTTTTAGCTCCGACTGGTTGCTACACAAAGGGCACCTGATCAAAATTTAAAGCACAGGGTTTTTCCCCTCTGAATTTCTCAGTGCTTTCAACTTTGTGTCTCATCCATCTCAGCATCAGCATCTCTCATTACTGTCTTGACATCTCACACTGTTTCACAACCCAGCTCTTCAAGCCACTGTGTGTGTTTTGAGCTCTTGTTACCACAACTGTCAATAAGGATTAGAGTCAAATCGATGTCAGTAAGGTTGAGCTAAGCAGTTGGAAGACATTAATATTTAACTGAGCAGATATTTAGCAAAGATGAGGTGACTGCAGGCCATTACAGGGGACAGGCAGGAACTAAAGAAAGAAAAAAAATTCAAGATGCTCCAGGAAGCATATACAGCCCTCTGTGTGACGGGGTTCAAGCAAAACAGAGAAGTGTCCTGTGGCAGCAGGCAACCACGCAGCTTTGGGCTAGTACAGATTCTGTTCACGTAACATACCTCCACCAATGCCAAAGTCAGGTACAGAGGATTGCTGGTGTAGGCCAGGCTTTAGAGAGCTGCTCCTGGCAATTCAATCATGGATCAATACCACACAAAAAGCAGTTCTGACCTGCATGAGCACCACAAGTTGTTGGTGTTATCAATGCCTTTAACAAGTGTAACAGTACACAGGAGAAATTTTAAATCGGGAAGCATTCATTTCTCCAAACAATGGCTATTTTTAAATGGTTTTTGAAACAATTGCTTCAAAACATAAATGACCACGAGGGGGCTGCCTTCGATCTCTAACAGCATGATTAAACAGCCACCAGGTTAGAGCTGCTTCATGTTTACTTTCCAAATATTAATTGCTTTTGCGGCAGCAGCACAATGCCTACCGCAGTGTACACATTCAGAGAAAACCAGCAGCCCTATTCATCCCGACATTACTCAAGTCTGAGTTGCTGCAGGTCCACCGAAATCAACCCTTGCCCATCATAACCCCAGAAGAAACGAGAGTATCTTAGTCCCCAAGACCTTTCTGCAGTATGCTATCAGAATGTAACCGTTATACTGGGCATGCACGTTTAACCATACACATGTAGTTTTCATCTATCGTAATTACTTACAAAATTACACTAAACCATCTAAATCTCCCACAAAAGCTTCTTTTTTTGGTAAAGTCAGCCTTCAAAGCAGAGTGTGTCTGTAGTTTCATAGAACTAAGAATTGGGAGTTTGTCCCTACTAAACCTGCAATACCATTGAACATGGTGCTATATTTGAAACGGGATCCCCCATATTTGAAGAGTAAAGTGACACAGTTATTCACATAAATTCTTTGCTATAAATCCACAGCATTGAGATTCTGCAGTAGGCAACACACATTTGTTATATTCACACAGAAAAATGTCTCTGATATGAAGGAAACTTCACTGAATGAATAAGGGTTTTGAATCCAACCTTGGCAACACATACTAGCAAAATTGTGTTCAGGCTGTACAATGAGTCAGGAGGACTAGAGTAATGGTCAAAAAGGATCTAACAGAGAGGAAAGATAATGGAGGGACAGCAATAAGAACTTTAACAATAGGAATGGGAAGTTACCCTGGTGGGATGTTCCTTGTCTCATCCTTCTTTCAACACCTAGAATGAAAAAAGACTATACGCATGAAAGGACAGAAATAGCAAACACAACAGGAGGAAAAAAAACTAAGAAAGGCCAACTAAAAGGGAGGAAAAGCAGAATGCCAATGATAGCCTGGAAGATATATGAGAAGCCAGAGTGAGTCTCAGAAAAAAATCAGAAAATGTTTTTGTGACTATAGGAGCACGTGAACAAGCTTTTTTCCTGAACACGAGCTAAATAAAGGATTCAATAAAAAGCATGAGGTGGATACAAAAGGAAAGGGATAGCAAGTGAAGAACAAGCAAAATAATTCATTCCATTATATATTTTAGATATCTGCTGTTAAATCTCCACTATTACATATTTATGTATATAACCTTAGGCCCACAGTCTTGCCTGTATGTATAACTTCATGCATAGAGTAACTGTATAACCATAGTAACTATATAACTGTGAAGTTATGGGTATATAGGTTCCCATATTACTTACATGTTTAGATTATTTTTTCTCTAAATAGATACAATGAATTCAGGGACTCATCAGGGCTCACATTGGGAAGGTCAGTTCTTTCACACCTAGGTGTAACACTGGCACAACACTGCCAACAGGACAAGCTATTTACCCCTATTTGTTCCATTTTCAGTATAGCTGGGGGCAGAATGTGTTCTACTATGTAAGATACTTCCACAATATTCAGTTAATTACCCCCAGCCCTTGCAACAGAGCTGTTTTACTTCAAAGAAACACAGTCCTGGCAGGGATTGCTGCTGCGGGCAACTAAGTCATGGACTGATCAAGCTCCATTGTGTTCAAAAAACTCCACCGCAGTTGTTTTCTTTCCCCTCACATTGGAAATAGAAACTCAGTCCTCTTATTGTTGGAAACTTTCCACTTTCCAGCTTGAATGTGCATGCACAATGCAGACCAGCAGTTATTGTCTTGAGCTTAAACAGTTCTTTTTCTCCCTACATGTTTATCCACCCAATTTATTCTTGAGCATGAATTAGAGTTTTCCTGAACCTCTTTGGTAAGTCACAATCTCTCTCTCTCCCCTTTCGCACAGCAGGATCTCCATTCCCCTCATCTCACTAGTGGCCCTTCTTTGCATTTTTCTCCAAGCTTTTTTTTTTCTTGAGCAAGAGTGACCAGGTCTGTGTAAAGTGCAGAGGACTGGCAAGACTTTACATGGAACATTAACGCTCCTGAGTTTGAAAGGAGGAAGCGAAAGTGATTGCCCTCAAACTCTGTGTTCAGCGCTCACATTTTTGAATGAAATCTCACTGCTATTGCTTCCGTCAATGAGATGTGTGCACTTCAGTCACCTAGATGCTTCTAAAACCCCTAGCCCTATCTTAAGACACAAATATATTTGCTCAGCTGCCTTTCCATTGAAATATTAAAACAGTGAGGAGTGCTAGTATGCAGAAGTCTGACTTTTGAAATCTGAAATAGACCTTCACTCAAAAACATGGCACGGCAAATACCATTTGTAAATCACAGAAGGCCATTAATTGCTTTACAGAAATTAGTGCAAGTGCAGCTACATAAACCTAAGGAAATGCAGAGAGGAACTAGTGTCTTAGTACTAAAAGATAATTTTCTTGTGGTATTGCACTAGTTTTAACTGAAGGAACACAATGGTAAAACAGATCCTATATGTGGGATTTGGCCAGCCTGGGTGTCCTGACAAGACGCACATCACAAGCAGTCGAATGACAGTAGCTCCAATGCAAGTGCCACGTAGTCATCAATAAGACTGTGTTGGCTCAAAGCCTGGTGTAACCCACACCCCCGGCTCAGAGAAGCAGCAATCCAGAAGGGCTGCTGAAGCTGGCATATGCAAGTCAGCCTACAACCCCTCGTGCAGCAGGACTGACGTGCAATGGAAAATAATTGCTGTGGAAAATTATGCTGAGCTGTTGCTTCAGCTCTCCACAGTGCAAGTCTGATGGCTGCCAGTTATTAAAGATAAGAGCATGCAGTTCACAGGGTCAGGAGAGCCCACCCTTTTATATGTGGGCTTACGATGAAAAATACCCATATACAGAAATATATGTAGGATAACAAGCTTACGTTGTTACTCTGGACCAGAACTTCATTATGTGCCACTAATTTCACTAGAGCAATGTCAGTTCATGCCAACTGAAAATTTGATTCCAAAGTTAAAAACCTGAATAGAAATAGCAGTGTTTTACCCAGTGTTCCTATGCAAAGAAAAAATACCTTAATTCTAATTTGCTGCTGGAAGATAAACTCCTTGATATTAGTTCTCTTTTGTGGACATGTATCTCAGTTGAGAGCACAGACTATTTCTGCTTTAAGGTGTCTTAAAATAATGTCTTCTTTGTCCTGTCTCATTACAAGGCAACCTTAAAATACAAATAGAATCAAAAGATCAAATTATTTTCTTACATGTAATGAAAAAAACTGTTAGTTAATATAAGGCTTGCAAATCAGAAAATGTCTATCAATCAGATGTGTGGAATAAGCAGTTGAGACAAACCAGCAGAGATGTGGTAGTGATGAGAAAGAAACAACAAATATGCACAAAAGACAAAAAAATCTAAAAAGAGACTGCTACATAAGACAGTAAAATAAATTCTGTGTACTCTTCCTTGTCTTGACACAAATGTTCTATGTTGCCACGGCAATCATTTTAGTCTCTCTAGGCCTCCATTTGCCCACTATAAAATGTAGATAATATTTTTTACTGCATATGTTTCATTAATTCATTTGCAAACCACTTTTATGTCTGGGGATGAATGGTGTCACATAGCTGTAGATTGCTGTTAATTAGTTGGGTTACTAGCTATAACTGATGTTCTTTGACAGGTGTTTCATCAGTCTTCAAATTTCCTTTTATAGCTATATAAACTTAAACCATTGTAAACCTAAATAAATTGAATCTAACCAGAAAAGCAATTAAACTTTTGAAAACCTGTAGAGTTTCTTTCCCTCAAAAAGTCAAATCCAGTTATTTTTTATGAACTGTTTTGGAGCTTCACATACAAGTTCTCATCCAAATGTCTATTGGAAAAATTAAAGCTGGAAATCACCTGCTTGTATCACTGCTTCTCTCTTTATTAACAGGGAATGCTGCCTTAAGTGTTTTCTCTAGTGTGATTTGAGTAGTTTTCAGAATCTTTTCAATATTGGCCTCTTCAGAAACGTACCTTAGTACGTTAAGTGGCCTTAGGATCGGTCTAACAGCCACCTTATATTTTAAAATCCCAATAACAGCATTGCTTATTTGGATTTTCCTGTTTATAGACCCTCCTTTTCTTGCAATTCACCTTAACAGAACCTTGCAAGATTCTTACTGCTTTGCCTGCTGAGCGTTGAGTTTTTCTTAACCACAAACATGCCTGGTATTGCTAACTCAATTTTCAGAAATGCAAGTTTCAGCTGACTGACCTTGCAAACTGAACCTTTGCTCCTCTTATCAAGGAGTTGGTAAAACACATCTCAGCCTTTTCGCACATTGAAGAGGATACTGCAGTTCTGTTTTCACTTACCCCTCCACATGTTTTCAAGTTCCACTGAAGAGCAGGCGAGGTGCTTCAGTAGGAATAGAACTGGGGACTGATCTAATTTAGGTGGGGTTTTCTTTTTGGTTTTTTTGGGGGGTTGGGTTTTTTTTCATTATTTCATGCATATTGAGATGCATCTGCCTCTCAGCCGTGCTTTCATCTCAGGGAACATTCAATCCAGATATTGACTTACAGAAGGGATCTACATAATAATGGCAAATTCAAGTCTATGCAGATTACTTGACTAAGACTCATCTACAACAGAAGTGCTATTGATCATGCTCCCTTATAATATTGGTTAATATTGGTTAGACTCCTTCTCCAGATACTCAGCTCTCTGGAGGTAGGTCCGAAAAGAGACAAGAAGCAGTCCTTTTTGAGATGTTTCAAAGTTGTCAAGAGCTCCAGAAGAACAGAGCGAGCCTTACACAAGGTGTTCCTCAACTGACTGCAGAGATACAACAGGAACGCAGCCCATAGAAAAATGTTTTCTTTCTTTGGAGACAAACAATAGGCAGGCAGATTTTCCAACAGATGTTAAAACTGAAATTGAGTGTTGATGGAAATAAATAGAGACTTTGGGCTAAAATGAAAATTGCAAACAGGCTTCAGCTTTATGACTAACACTGTGAGATTTATTTCTCAGGCATTTAACATTGTATAACAGAGTGAATGCTGTATTTTGCCCTATTGCTGGCAAAAATTTGCATTGGCATTAGTAAGAATAGGCGTCATTGCCATCACTGGCCCCTTAACTTTCTGCCCTTCTAGAGCTGCTGACCACATCTTTGAAAGAATAGCAAAGATGCAGTGATTAAAGACAAGGATGAAATCATGATTACTGCAGATGCAGAAGGCACGCTTGAAAAGAATGAAAATCGTTTGCACTAGTGATTTCGCCTGATCATTGCACCTCTTCATTCACTGTAAACAAAACAAAATTAAATTTACTAATGATGCAAAAGAATGCAGCTGTTGGTGATGGGATATGTTGTTTTGATCAACGCTTCCTTGCATTTCAGTTAAAATTTTGAACACGGCTATTTAAAAGTGATTCTCCTATGATTTTGTGATAGTTCAAGTACTTAGGTTCTTTTTTCCAAAGGACAGCTGTCTCATTATCTTCACAACTAATGTGTAGTAATGATGGCTCTCTGGTCTTAAAAATTAGCCACTAAAGTGTCGGAAAAGAGATCAATTAGCATGAAGTGATTTCTGACAAACACTTGTCAGTGGGCTTATGATTAAGTCTTAACAGATGGCAGTTTGGAAGGTTGGAACTATCTGAAGCGTGCTACTTCGGCTCATAGTTGGAACAGTGAGAGGCAGCCAGTTCATTTTGGGCATTATAAGCCAGACTAAAGTATGCACAGGCACACTGGAATTTTCTAGTTGCTTTTCTGTTGATGACTGTTTTCTGGGCTCTGCAATCTGCTGAGCAATTTGTGCATAATCACAGTAATTTTACTACATACTACATAAATATGTACATATAATGACGATGCAATGTATAACTGCATACACACTCAAATGATAAAGCCAGATAAACCTCTTTTTCTAACAGAATTATTAAAATATTTTGGAATTTTAAAAATACGTTGAAGGGCTTTAAGGAAAAAATGTTTTAGCCAAAATACAGGTTTTCTGCTCAATACAGCAGATACTGGAGTACATTCTAAGGTACAGACATTTATAAAACAATAGAATACGTGACCCAGTGACCCCTATCAACTGCAATCCATTAATCTAGATAAAATTTGTATGAATGTTACTTTTTATAGGTGGAATGGCATATACGTTTGCATTCATAGGTGCACACATTTCTAGATCCCCCACAAATGTTAGTAACAAATGACGAAGATGAAAGTTACGGTTTTGTGTCGTTACCATAGTCTGTTGGGGTGGAGTTGTTTTGGTTTATTTTTTTAAGTAAATAGAATATAATATAGAGCTTCTGTGAGATCAAAACCATTCATACATTGGATCAAATTCAATTAACAGAACAGCTTGTTTCGAAAAAGAGGGTTTGATATTTTCCAAAATATCAAAATATATTTTGGTTATTTAGTGAAATGTTTTAATTAAAATAGGACAATGAAAAGATGTATTTCAACCTGTATATACTATCTTTAAATTATATGCAAATTAATAAATAAAATTAGTAAGTAGTATAAAATAAAATATTATTTTTCTTTTGAATGAACTCTTTATTTTTATCCAAACCAGTTTCCCCTCTGATGGCCCTTTAAGTAGCTACAAATCTTGCCCTTCAAAAACAGGGCCTTATTTACTAAAAAAATAAAAATTATAAATTTAAAAGTATTTGAAGCCACTGTATTTCTTTCCTTTGTACACATTATCGCTCTGTAATAGTGTCTATAGTGTAGAACAGTTTCCACTGAAATGGAAAATATATCTTGTCCAGATAAAAAAAAAAAAATAAAATCCAAGTTCTTGATGTTTGTATGCTCTTTTTTTTGATATGCCTTTTTTAGATAGATAGACTTTTTCTGTTTGTAGCAAAGCAGAACACTGTGTGCTGATGAGAATCCATTGCTATGTCTGTACAGTCAGGCTTCTTCACAGAATAACTGAAGATTGTCTTTAAAATAAGACTACTGCTAATAAACCATCCCCCTTGCCTGCTTTCCTCCTGGCTTTCCAACACTGGAAAAACACAGAGAAATTATCCATCATTGCAAGCAGACATGTATAAGTAAAAATCCTCAATGTGAAAAATAGTCTTAACTATTTCAAAAGTGTGCAAAGCCAGTAACTTTGCAAGTTCCCCTCAAACATAACATTCTGTAGCTAATACTGTACTGGATAGCAGGATCTCCCCAGACTCAGTCCAGTTCACAGCTTTACCTACCGTGTACAGCCACTATCACAGTGCAACAATGCTTACAGGAACTGCACAGGCGTCTCCAAAGCATGGCGGATCGATCCTTACCACACCCTCGTGGGGCCTAGAAAATCTTATTTGCACAGAGGACACGATTTCTCAGATCATCAAACACTCATGATCCCCTGTCTCAACTAGTAGGGACTATGCTCAGGTAACCCCTGAGTAGCATTACAAGAAACACAAATATTTTAAAATAGAGCATTAAAAGTTTACTCTTCCGGTTCCGTGTACTTTATGTGACCAACTAAAAAGAAGACAGAGACAGCTTCTAAGCATCTGCATTCCTCAGAACTGGGGGGATGTGTGAATTGAGTACTTTGGATTGTACCCAAGGACAATGGACACCAAAATGGCAGATTACGTGCCCTGGTACCAAATACAATGTACTGTTGATGGAAAGAAACCTGAGACTCTCAGATGCATCAGTGCTTTTTGAATGAAATGTAGCCACTCAGCAAACCACCCTCAAAGAGCAGCATGTCACCAAACAGAATGCATGTGCAAGGAACAGGACAGAAGACAACAGACAAGTTAGCGTGTTCTTACATACACGGAGGAGAGGACACTGAAATATTTGCGGCTTGCTCACCACATTTTTTAAAAATGAAGGGGAAAACAGAAGAGATTCTTTCAGTGTGTGACCAAAGTGAATTAAAGTCTAGAAAGACTGTACCAAGAGACTGAAATTGAGCCTGTTAATTCAAGCATTAAATTCTTTTTAATGTTAAAATGAATAGCTTTTTCACAGACATAGTAGTGCACACTGTGCTATGAGGAGCTGGTCCTCTCTTCTGAGAGAAGACAGATAACTGTGATGAGAAATATATTATGGAAGAATTTAACACCAGCTCCTGAGCTACAGAATGTCACATGACTATTCTAATAGGAAGAGTTATCATTCAGATTGTTTGGCTTTGTATTTCTTTTTCTATTATTATTGCACTTCCATTTAGAAACAGAGACTGACACTAAGAACTTGTTCTCCCGCCTGTTTTCACTAGCATAAACCACAATTGCTAGCCTTCAACAGCAGCTGCTTTTGCACATTCCTGAAGAAAATACTGCGTTTGATATTTCTCCGCTGAGAAATACAGAGGATGCTCATGGTCACACCAATCTAATTCTCCATCTGCTGACAAATGTCCTCAGTGTACCAGACAGCACGTGCCAGCTGTGCTGCAGCACCTGACCCACGTCACAGCAGCTTACTACTACAAAAGGAACATTAATAAATAATGGCAGCACAGCAGGTTTGATGGAAGGTTTGCTGATACAAGGGCAACTCCATTTAAACTAATACCAATATAAGAAAAAATTACTTGTATTGTTAAAGTTCTATGAAAATAAAAATATTAATAATAGTGATTAGGTAGCTAAAGCTCTTGATTATTATATTTTAGCTTTTTCTTTTACTACTTCCTTTCAGTCCCCCCTCCTCTGATACAAGCATTCTTTGAATAGATGTCATGCTATTTGAAATAAAAGGCAACTTAAAAACCAAGATTGTTCCTTAGATAAAAAGCTCAGCCCCATACGTGGTAGGACAGTGGTCCCATCTGTCGTCGGAACAAAGCGTTGGGGAAGCAAACAATAAAAATGCAATTAATGCTGCATTAAAACGCACGCAGTAGAGGGTGGCGTAATTCCCACAGCTCCCAGGCAGGATTGCTGTGGTGTACTCAGCATGTGTTCAAAGAGCTGGTGTCACAGGGAAGCGTGGATATGCTCAGCTGGGTGGGACGTGGCTGGCAGCATGGTGTCCTCAGTGGATAAAAAAAATTTGTGTTCATGTTGGTGCTGATGAATAAAGACTGACTGGCTAACAGCATGCCCATCTCGTCTTTAACATACTAAATATGCAGCTTCCTGCCAGACAGATAAAACTCCAGCACTCCCAATCTTGTCTACAAAAAGCATCTTTTACTAAACTTCCCTCTACTGGTATTAAGCACTCTGCAGCGCTCATAACTGCACCACTAGTATGTGCTTGTCACTGATGTTTTTATTCCCATATAATCTAACCCCATTCAAAGTAATATGGAAGTTCATACGTTGTCACTGGCAACAGTATGTTAGTCACCAGTACCGCTGTGCCCTGCATGGCATGCTATCTCCTGTTTTCCTGCTGAAGTCTGGAGAAGTGAACCTCTTTCAGCAGGCACTGAAATACAGCAGATGACCTGAAAAGCCTTTGCAGTTACATCATCAATATACTTCTAATAAATGTGCTCAGTGAGAGATCACACTTTTGACAAGACTGCAGACAGACTCCTCTCAAAGGCTTCCAAGAAATGGCACAGTCCTAATTCCCGATACGTGGCTTCATAAAAAGGTGATGGTGTGCAGGGCTTAACACCGGTACCCAGCCAGATCTTCCACCTCTGAGAAGATACTGAACTGAACTGAAAAAGGTGGTCCACAGCCTGAACAAATGCATCAGAGCTTGACTCTAACTGTAAGGAGTGCTTGAAAACTTACCCAGACGATGAAGAGAATCTAACATAGGAAAAATTGCCTACAATAACTATTATTAACAATTGCAATATCATTTGTCATTGACATCACAGTGTCACCTCTCACACAAACCAGCACAGTCTTAATCATGATCAGTGTAGGTGCAAAAATCTTTGAGGATTTTTTCTGAGGTTAGGTCCTTACTGAATTCACTGGTGAAAAGTTCACTAGTAAGAGCAGACAAGGGCAACTGGAAATTGGTACTGGAATACTTAAAAATACCATATTCTAATACATAACTGGGAAGAGAAAAGGAGAACATTTTAAGTAAAGAGAGAATTGTCATACCCTTTTCACCTTGACATTTTCCAAAAAATTGTTCACGCTGTCCACGGAATAAGTAAGGCTATTGCTGTGTCAGAGAAATGCTTCTGAAGGGATATCTGATGGAAGAAAACCCATTAATCTCCATCATGAGATGACAAGTTCATCACATGGCTAGAAGTGCAGCACATGTGTTTCCACTCCATTTCAATTTTATTCTTTGTACAAATAATAA
Source organism: Nyctibius grandis (assembly GCF_013368605.1). Lineage (NCBI taxonomy): Eukaryota > Metazoa > Chordata > Aves > Nyctibiiformes > Nyctibiidae > Nyctibius > Nyctibius grandis. Next base: position 9,564,293 of record NC_090669.1, on the reverse strand, counting down.
AAGCTGAACTCATCATCAAGAAGAGTAGTAATACTTTCTTCGATCTACCATAAAAGCTAGTTTTCTTACATTGCTATAAGAAAAAGATTATAGAAGCAGAGAAAAGGCAGATGCCTGAAAAAAAATCAAGACACACATTATCTTCAGTGTTAAATTATCCCTCCAGACCTAGACTCTGTTTAAGCAGCACAGCATGGGTGCATGGCTGATTTTGTTATTTAACTCCATTATCTTCATGTAAATCAATGTATACCTAAAGTATTTTGTCAAAGAGGGGCTAAACAATTTATTGAACTGGGACATGAGTATGACTACAGGAAGTCCAGATCAGCTTCCACCCTAAATATTTCAATATGAGATCACCTAGATTTTGCAGAGAAACAAGGTATAGAAAATGCCATCCTATTACTGAAGGGATGCCTCTGCAAAGAAAAAAAGTGTATAATATCAGGAATTAATTCAATTTTTTTTAACAGAAGTGCAGGAGAGGTCATCCTGAATGTGGAATACAGGAAAAGAATGAAGAGCAAGAGGAAAAAGGGCTTGCTACGTTTTTATTAGTATTGAGAGCAACATTCACATCTTTACCAGCAAAAAGCACTCTTCTGCGACTGTACAAATGTGCTATCCCTGTATGTGGACGACACTTCATCTTTCATGCTTGTGTACCAGACACTGCATTTATGTGCCCATTATCTGTGTCACAGCAAGCTCCAGAATTTTTCATATCAGTGCACTGGCCATCCAATGTGATCAGTTGTGGATTTTAATCTTCTTCATAATGAAGAATCCAGTAGTTTCTAATCATACCAAACCGGTAAGATTTGTTCAGAATTTTGGTAAGTTTTTTCTATGTAATTTTAAACAATGGTTGAACTGTGGTAGGGTAATTTCAAAAAACTA